>NC_064921.1:703676226-704301226 GCF_023897955.1 Schistocerca gregaria
CTGTGCATCAATCAGGACCTTGACAAGTTGTATCTTACTCTACATAGTATGTTTCCCACACTGATACAACTATTACCCGGTCGTTGTTTAATGCATTCTCCCTTCTCCTCCTCCTCCTCCTCTTCCTATTTCTACTGTACTTAACATAAAAAGTGATTGGTGGAGGGTTCATCGAACCACTGTATGACTAATTCTCCGCCATTCCACTCTCGAATAGCATGTGGGAAAAACAGACACCTAATCTTTCTGTGCGAGCTATGATTTCTCGTATTTTACTGCTATGGTCCTTTTTCCCTGCGTACGTGGGAGCCACTAAAATATTTTCGCATTCGGAGGAGAAAGTTCGTGATCAAAATTTCGGAAAGGATCTCGCAGCAACGAAAACCGCCCTTGTTTTAATGATTACGACCCTAACTCGCATATCATCGTCCGTTTCTTTAGATTTAGAACCTGGAGTGTCGCAGTTAATTAATTTCTGAAACTGCTACAACTTGCACTGGATTTGGTACTGTTCCATTTATTGAGAGTAACCTTCTGTTTCTATAAGGTGTTTCAGTAGTGCATTCTTTATTCGGACTGAACTTCTTTTCGTTGGCTCCCAGATCCCACTACCATACGTAAACGATAGAAGAGATAAAATTTCGTACAAGTTTGCAATATTTTCTTGTTTAATATCAGCGTTTATATCATGAAAGACAGCATATGAAGCTTCCAAATCTCACAAAATTTATTTTCAGTTCTGTAGTAATATTATGGTTAATTCAACAAGTTAATAAATATTTTTGCAGCAATATCAAGTAAACTGCATCATGTTTCAGCTTAGCCTTGCATGCCATCGGTTTTATTTCATCTTTCGAAATATCAATGTCATATTCTTTATATACATAAGGTAAATTGTAAACTTCCCTTAGAAAATCACGTTCCACATCACGTGATCGCATTATCGGCATATCATAAAATATTTAAAAATCTTCGTTTGATAATTTGATACTTCTATATCTGTCAAATGAATATAAAAAATTTGAAAATGAGTCCGTGATCATAATGTGGCACTTTATTTTACAGGTCCTCCCATCACACAAACTTTTATTACACTTCGCTCTTACCGGTTATGCTACTGCCATTTTCGGATCTACTATAAACAAAAAAACAGTGGTATAACCAACTAAGTTCATTTAGCTGAAGCTAATCTGTAACAGACCCGGTGATACGTAAGATAATTTAGAAGAACGTCAATATGATTAACATACCATAAAATATTATGATGTAGGTATCAACGTCAAATTGTATATGTAGGTTCACAGTCAGAATTGGTGATGACCTGGATGCGTCTGGTATTTATATAAATAACTGAGGCCAGCCAAGGACACTATAGCTTGGGTACATGCGTAACCAGTATCGCAAATTTAATAGTTAAAATGCAGTATGCGTAGTATTAATTAAAATTACTTCATATGCTAAATGAGCGTCTAACAATAAAACATGTAGTGTAGTACGTGGAATTAGAGCCATACTTAAAATCCACATAATAAGCGCAAATACTAATTAAAAAATAACACCTATACATCGAAACTTTCAAGCAGGACAAAACAGTTAAACCATAATCGTAAGCGTAAGGTAATCAACGAAACAGTGACTGTTAATCAGAAAGTCAATAGTAGATAATACACTCAATGGCGCCGCCTCGTGGCTTCCCCGTTTGAAGCTCTACTTTTCCTGAGGCGGAGCTCGCGAAGGAAAGCCCCGTCTCCAAGCCGTTTCGGGGCTCGACGCTACTCAAACCAGTAGGTTTCTGAATACATTCAAATAAGTATTCAGGCTAAACTCCCTCTGTTCATTCAGCAGCAATTCCAGTTGGCGTTTTCTGTGAACATAGATCTCCATTCCCTCGAGTAGGTTCAGTAATTGCCCCTTTGGTGCCCTGTGCAACACTTTCATATTATCCTCTATGTTTCCTGCCCAATGTTTTTCTTTATCTAGATGTGTACCGAAAGTACGCTTATTTTGCTTATATGTAAGTTCTCTGAAACGAGTCTTCAAATTCCTTCCAGTTTGACCGATATGAAACTTGTCACAGTCTTGACAATTGATCTAGTAGACACCAAATTCTAAATATTTGTTTATTTTGTTGCCAACTTTGAGGCGTAGCCTAGAGCCAATTGTAGCTTTCGTTTGAAATCCAACTTTCGCTTTCGTTTTTCTGAAACCATGTGCAATTCTGTCGGAAAATGCGCCATCGTGTTTCATTATGCATAACAACAAATTTCTTCCCCTCTGGATCTACTGTCTCCTTATTGTCATTTATTTTTTACTTTAGTTTATTATGAACGGTTATTATGTCGCTGCCCTTATACCTCTCTGTATTGGTTACTTGTCTGATCACATTTAATTCTTCCACTTCGTCGTTAGGCGTGAGCGGTAGTTTTAGCATGCTATTGGTCACGGCTCTGAAGAACGCCCATTTATAGGATGATAAGATCTCACATTTAGAATCGTGTTAGTAGCTATCGTCTTCCTAAATATGTTAATCTAATGCCGTCGATTTCGTTTAGTTAATCTAAGATCCGAAAAACATATTTCTTTCGGCTTTCTGTTCCACTGTGAACTTAATTTTTTCATTCATCCCACCCATTTTTTCTACTGCCTCGCTATTTTATTTCCGTCACGTTTGTACAGTAGTATGATGTTGTCAACATAACATCTGTAATAGACAGTTATTTCGCAGACGTCAGGAATTTGTTCAAAAAACTTATTTTGTAGCTCATTTTGAAGATCTCAGCTAAAGAACACTACAAACATTTTTTAAAATGTTAAACAATAAGATTTTTTTATCAAAATAACGGTCTCGCATTGGGAAACAGTTTGCTGCTATGTCATACAATTGTGCATTTTCCGACAGAGGTGCACATGCTTCCTGAAAAACGCAAGCGAAAGTTGGATTTCAAACGAAAGGTACAATAGGAAGTCAAAGGGAGCCATATCTGCATGTGAGCAATTTCGAACGGGGCAGAATGATCGGTTTCCGGGAAACGTGGTTATCATACCATGACATTTCGGCTCGCACAGTGCATGCTGCTATGACAGTGATGCGTGTGTAGAAGCAGTGAACAGAGGAATAGTGTACCAGCGACGAGCGTAAACTGGCCCACGCAACATCCCATGATGACCGTCATCTTGTCCACATGACCAGAGACCGTATAGCGTCATCTACAGTATTGGCTCGTCGCTGGAGCACTGCAACAGGTGTGAAGTTGTCTGCATCGAAGGTTCGTCACCGTCTGCTGCAGGTTGGACTATTGTCCAGAAACCACAAGCTCCTCCGATTGCAACGGGCACGTGAACACCGTCACTTGGGTGCTGAGCGGCAACATGTAACCTTTTCGGATGAGTCCCGCTTCAACGTGTCCTACAGTGATGGCCGCATACGTGTCTGGCGGTACCGTGGTCAGCGCAACCTGGAGGGCAGCAATGTGGAGCGGCGAGGGGACAAACACCAGGTGTTATGGTTTGGGGCGTCATTGCATTGGTTGCAACAACCGATCTCGCCTCGTACATTTTGTTGGCACTTTGGACAGCAACCGGTATCTAACGGATGCTGTGGAGCCTGAGGTACTCCCCCTGCTTCCGGCATCTCCACAGGCCACAATTTCAACAGGACCATGCCCGGCCACATATTGCAAGGAATGTACAGGTTTTCTTCGAAGAGCGGCGGGTATCATTTACCTAAGACATTTTTAATTTATTTTTATAGTCGCGCGGTTCCAGACTGAAGCGCCTAGAACCGCCGGCTTAAAATAAGAGCTTGAACTCCTTTAAATCTCCCAGCCATGTTTGAGCCGCCACAAAGCTATTGATAGCGCAGCCCCAATGTCTTGAGTTCTTCTTCTGCAATCGAAGTGCCAGTAGTTGATTTAAGCTCAGTAAAACCCAAAAAGTCTTCTTTGTAACAAAGGTCTCTATGTCAGTTACCTAATACAAAATGTCATCTGTTCCTTAGTGGTGATATCAGTTGTTGAAACACTGGTAAAATTCTTCTTTTAGCTGAGGAATTAAACCATGAGCACGATGTCCTTGTAAAGGTAGGTTATTTCTAGCACACAGGACTATAGTCTTTATAACAGGCCTCAAGCGTTTCCGGTTTTCTTCAATAACGGACGATTTCTTGCTATCGAGGAAAACAGCAATACTTTTTATTACTTGATTGGTGAAATACACAAAGGGTACAGACGATCTTCTTTGTCATGGAGACACAAAATATCTCAAATTTTCCTGTCTCGGGTATGGATGTGTGTGCAGTCCTTAGGTTAGTTAGGGTTGAGTAGTTCTAAGTTCTAGGGGACTGATGACCTCAGGTGTTAAGTCCAATAGTGCTCAGAGCCATTTGAATTTGAATCTTATTTTAAGTAAACAACCGTTGGCTATTTATACCAACTGTCTTAGCTACTCTTAAAACTTGTGCATTTCAAAGTCTTGTGATACTCCGATAGTTACAAATATGGTGGGAATTGTAAGATCAGTTTCAGCATTCTTGTCTGTCTCTGCAAGCAGAAAAAGTTCCCTAGAGGAAGCTATATCACAACTACCGTTTACAGAGTCAAAGAAAACAAAGTTGAAGTCAATGTGTCCAACAAGACGGGTCGAGAGGCACGATACCCTTATTACTTTCAATGAGATATTTGTCCCGGTCGTGACCTTGCTTGACGAACTTTCAAGTAGTCGTGAAACCAACGCAGAAACGGATAGTAAAGCTTGTATGTTTAGTTCTGCTGTCCGAAGAGGAGACTTCGTAGTAGATTTAGCAACTGGAGCATATTGCTTCTTTTTAACTCTAAGACTAAGCGAACAGCTCCAAAGTCCTAAAATGGATTTAACAACTGCCTTAAATAATGTCAGTGATGTGCTTGAGGTGTTCAACAATATAAGGACGGATTCGGAAACAGAATTCGGAAGTATTTTTGAAGACGCTGCTAAACTGGCAGAAGATATTGGAAGTACAATAGCAATGCCAAGAACTATTTCAACACAAACCAAAAGAGACACGCTCCTGCTTTAAACGCCGAGGAATACTTCCGGCGAACAGTAGTTTTGCCTGTTGTGGACCGTTTTATTGCCGAGGTAGAAACAAGATTTCCCCAAGATTTTCGCACCATACTACCACTTGTAGGTCTTATTTCTGCATACTGTTTAAAATACGGCGAGGATGAAGTGATCCAGGTATCAGAGAAATTTGAACAGTTTTTGGAGAGTTCTAGAATGGATGAAAAAGTGGGTTGATGAAAGTAGAAGACCTGAAACAGTAACTGAACCACTATAGAACTGTGACAAGCAGTTTTTCCTAAATGTATATGTTTTACTTCAAATATCTGGGACTATTCCTGTTACCATAAGCACTCCTGAACGCAGCTTCTCTACTTTGAGATGAATAAAGACTTATTTTTGTAACACAATGGGGCAGGTGAGACTAAATGGATTGGCTCTTGCAAATACCCACAAGGAAAGAGATATGGACATTGAAAATATCATTATAATATTCAGTAAAAAGAAACAGTGGCGAATGAGCATGAAAAATTGGGCAAAAGACGGAAATATAAAGTGAATTTTGTTATAGAAATTTTTTATATTCATGTCAAGTTCAAGTTTTTACATTCATGTCACCTTCTGTATCCAGAAGCTTAATGAAAACTTATTTGTTATAAGTTCACCTTTTTCATGGTTTACGTAATTTATAAAATCTCCCATGTGAAAATCATTTCTTTTACTCTGAACTCCAAAATAGTTACCAAAAACTACTGTAAGCAACACCAAATTTTACCAGTTTGTCGGCGGATGACACCAACTCTCCTTTTGTTAAGCGATATTCCACTCCCCCATTCCCCCCCCCCCCCCTCCCCCATTGCCCACCCGCCCCCTTGACCGACTTCTCGAACCGCCCCTGATCCCGAATGACATCAGAGTGTGAAAGTATGGAAAGTATGTTAGCTTACTAATTTCTGTACCCTCAAAACTGGTAATTTATCTGATAGCAAAAGTTGCTGATTCTAGTCGCTTTATAATATCCAAAATACGAATTTTCCAATTACGATTCTAGTCTATATGTACGCCCAAAAACTTAGTATACCCTACCCTGGCTACTGACTTCTGTTGGTGTGTTATGTTTATTGAAGGAACTTCACTCCTTGCAATGGAAAATTGGATACACTGTGTTTTTTGAAAGTTCAGATTAAGCTCATTCGGAGAAAACCAATCAATAAGTTTTCCAAATACATTATTTGTATCATTTTCCATTGGAGTTTCTTTCACTGGATTAATAATGATGCTTGTATCATAAGCAAACAGTGTCAGTTTAGCTTCTTGTTTCGGATAAGAGAGGAGGTCATCCACATATATCAAGAACAGAAAGGGACCCATGATCAAAGTCTATAGACACCTAATGTAATTTCACCCCGGTCAGATGAAGCGGGAACCTTCCTTAAATCTTTTAAAAATTGTATATTGCTGTCTCAGTGGAACAGCACATAAAATGCACTTTCTAAGCATTTTTACAAACTGTTTATTGGATAACAACACGAGCCCCTTACTACCAATCCATTCTGTGAAAACCGCACAGCAATAGCACTTTCCATTTGCGCAATGTTTGAGGTGCAAGTTTAAGTGATTCACCCTGTATAAACAGCCACCGTGTTGAAACTAGCGGTAGCATAGTCGGCTGCTTTGAGCTGCAGAAGGTGCAGTGCTGAACCGACAACTTACAACTAGCACCAAGGTAGATTTTAGTTTCGATGCGTTAGATAAAAATTATCTCAACTGCCTATTAAAATTCACATAGAAGAGGTTGTAGAGAGCTTCAGGGAGAGCATTAGGGAACGATTGACAAGAAAGGGGGAAAGAAATACAGTAGAAGAAGAAAGGGGAACTTTGAGAGACGAAATAGTGAAGGTAGCACAGGATCAAGTAGGCAAAAAGACCAAAGCTAACAGAAATCCTTGGGTAACAGAAGGGATACTGAATTTAATTGATGAAAGGAGAAAATATAAAAATGCAGTAAATGAAGCAGGCAAAAAGGAATACAAATATCTCAAAAATGAGAACGACAGGAAGTGCAAAATGGCTAAGCAGGGATGGATAGAGGAAAAATGAAATGATGTAGAGGCTTATCTCACTAGGAGTAAGACAGATACTGTCTATAGGAAAATTAAAGAGACCTATGGAGAAAAGAGAATCACTTGCATGAATACCGAGAGCTCAGATGGAAACCCAGTTTTAAGCAAAGAAGGGAAAGCAGAAAGGTGGAAGGAGTATATAGAGTGTCTATACAAGAACGATGTTCTTAAGGACAATATTATAGACATGGAAGAGAATGTAGATGAAGGTTAAATGGGAGATATGATACTGCGTGAAGAGTTTGACAGAGCAGTGAAAGACCTAAGTCGAAACAAGGCCTCGGGAGTAGACAACATTCTATTAGAACTACTGACAGCCTTGAGAGACCCAGTCCTGACAAAACTTTACCATCTGGTGAGCAAGATGTATGAGACAGGCGAAATACCCTCAGACTTCAAGAAGAATATATTAATTCCAATCCCAAAGAAAGCAGGTGTTGGCAGATGTGAAAATTACCAAACTATCAGTTTAATAAGTCACAGCTGCAAAATACTTACGCGAATTCCTTACAGACGAATGGAAAAACTAGTAGAAGCCGACCTCGTGGAAGATCAGTTTGGATTCCGTAGAAATGTTCGAACACGTGAGGCAATATTGACCTTACGACTTATCTTAGAAGAAAGATTAAGGAAAGGCAAACCTACGTTTCTAGCATTTGTAGACTTAGAGAAAGCTTTTGACAATGTTGACTGGAATACTCTCTTTCAAATTCTGAAGGTGGCGGAGGTAAAATACAGGGAGTGAAAAGGTATTTACAATTTGTACAGAAACCAGATGGCAGTTATAAGAGCCGAAGGACATGAAAGGGAAGCAGTGGTTGGGAAGGGAGTGAGACAGAGTTGTAGCCTGTTCCCGATGTTATTCAATCTGTATATTGAGCAAGCAGTAAAGGAAACAAAAGAAAATTGGGAGAGGGAATTAAAATCCATGGAGAAGAAATAAAAACTTTGAGTTTCGCCAATGACATTGTAATTCTGTCAGAGACAGCAAAGGACTTGGAAGAGCAGTTGAATGGAATGGATAGTGTCTTGAAAGGAGGATATAAGACGAACATCGACAAAAGCAAAAGGAGGATAATGGAATGTAGTGGAATTAAGTCGGGTGATGCTGAGGGAATTAGATTAGGAAATGAGACACTTAAAGTAGTAAAACAGTTTTGTTATTTGGGGAGCAAAATAACTGATGGTGGTCGAAGTAGAGAGGATATAAAATGTAGACTGGCAATGAGAAGGAAAGCGTTTCTGAAGAAGAGAAATTTGTTAACATCGAGTATAGATTTAACTGTCAGGAAGTCGTATCTGAAAGTATTTGTATGGAGTGTAGCCATGTATGGAAGTGAAACATGGACGATAACTAGTTTGGACAAGAAGAGAATAGAAGCTTTCGAAATGTGGTGCTACGGAAGAATGTTGAAGATTAGGTGAGTAGATCACGTAACTAATGAGGAGGTATTGAATAGCATTGGGGAGAAGAGAAGTTTGTGGCACAACTTGACTAGAAGAAGGGATCGGTTGGTAGGGCAGATTATGAGGCATCAAGTAATCACCAGTTTAGTAATGGAGGGCAGCGTGGAGGGTAAAAATCGCAGGGGGAGACCAAGAGATGAATACACTAAGCAGATTCAGAAGGATGTAGGATGGAGTAGGTACTGGGCGATGAAGAACCTTGCACAGGATAGTTCAGCATGGAGAGCTGCATCAAACCAGTCTCTGGACTGAAGACCACAACAACAATAGAAGATATAGTCTTGAGAAGTCAGATAAATCTTTATGATACACACTGTCTGTCGATCCCAGTATTATTGTACCTGAAGATGGTGCATCGTGGCTTGGAAATCGATAATAATTAAATTAGAAATAGAAAAGAAATAAATAATGCTTTTAGCCACGAAATTTTCGAACAAATCCGTGCTTTCCGCTTCTCAATCAAATACTAAAAGATGAATGTCAGTACTTAGGCTGAAGAGCACGGTGGATATGCACTGCAGTAGCTTTAGCAACGGATGCTCGCCGGAGGGAACCGCTGTTCGCCACCTACCTTGGTCCTTAGAGCGCTGCTCCCGCGTGAAGGCGTTCCATTGGTACAGGAAGCGAGAGGCGACGTAGCAGACGAGCCCGGCGGCGATGAAGGGCCAGTACTGGCTGACGAAGGGCATGTAGGGCATGAAAGCCATGTCTGCCTGCTGCTCGCCGCCGCCGTAGTCGTAGCCACCGCCGCCGCCGCCGCCGCCGTCGCACTGGCCGCAGCTCCTGGTGGCGGGCATCGCGGCTGCCGCGGAGCACCGCCCGTGGTGGGGGCGGCGGAGTGGGGGCGGCGAGTGTCTGCTGGGCTTTCCGGGCCCGCACTGTGCTCGGCGGCTCGCCTCTTCTCTGGAGGCGCTCCGTGGGCGCCCTTCTACTCCAATTTGCTGCACTTCGATTTCCGAAACCTGCGATTCGGGCCGTTGCCGAGGAGACCGTGCACTGTCAATCTACATACGTTAAGGACAGACGGGGCCGTAGCTGCTGCAGAAGTTGTTTTGACGTTTCGTAGGCAAGCACAGCGGACAAAAAAATTAGACCGTTAGGAGACTAACGCTACTAGCCTGATATTGGCCTCGAGTCTGCTTAGAATGTCGTATCCAACTGAAGACAGTTGCTAATGATCAGATACTGTAGAGCCACCAAACTGCAAGGATGCTGACTCCTACGTTTCCGAATAGAATTAAAGGGCCCGTTTTTCGAAACATCGTAATAGACTTCCACTTCAACCCCTCTCTAAGGGCGTTGTGGGGCTGCATCCCGACTGGTTGTGATCGCACCCCTTTGAAGTGCTGTGTGACAGCAGTTTTTGCTCTTGTGTATTGGCTGGATCTACTAGGGGCCACGTTTCAAGTGGTTAAAATGGCTCTAAGCCATCAGTCAAAAAAAATCGTTAAAATGGCTCTGAGCACTATGGGACTTAACATCTGAGGTCATCAGTCCCCTAGAACTTAGAACTACTTAAACCTAACTAACCTAAGGACATCACACACAACCATGCCCGAGGCAGGATTCGAACCTGTGACCGTAGCAAAAGCGCAGTTCCGTACTGAAGCGCCTAGAACCTCTCGGTCAAAACGGCCGGCTAGGGACCACGGTCCGAAGCATCAGGGAACAGTTATGGTTTTTTCAGCCCACCTGTTTCACACCTTTCTATGGCGTGATAGGTGGGGTGGGGTGGGGGGGGGGGGAGGTGGTGGCGACAGTGACACGCACGTGAGTAAAATGGGAAAGGGTCCCCTAAGAGTGCCGAATTGGGCAACAACCCGGTGGATGGTACCGGCATTGAGAAATTTAAAAATGCACCTTTGCAGGCAGAACCTGTAAATTAGTCCGAGGCACCTGCAGGTAGGCAACTAGAAATGGAGGTGCATCACAGAGTTGCCTGCCTATAGGCGCCTAGGTTTACTTCGCAGGTTTCCTTTGTAAACGTATATTTTTAAAAGTACAAAAAGGGTGCATGCTACCGAGGGTATTGCCGAGATGAGGTGTTTTAGAGGAACCTTTCATGTGTTATTTACAAATGTCAGTGTCACACTGTCGCTTCATCACACCACAGGAGGCGCAAAACAGGTGGCCTGAAAATGCGTAATTATCCTTTGCTGCTGTGGGTCACGTTCAAATTTTGTCGAATGATTTTGAACGGTCCCTGGTGTCTCGAACCTGTTCACGAGACCAGAAATTGCGGTCGCATTGCACTCCAATGGGATGCGATCACATTCAGCCTCCGCAACGTCCTTAGAGAGGCATTGAAACGTCCGGGAGTGTCAACAGCATAAAATTTTCTTAAGAAACGACGCCCTCCCTGTTGCTCATTGCACTGTCGTTTGCGACCTCGAAATGTGCGTCAATCAACGTCTTAAGGGAAGGGATGGTTTCATTGACGCCCTTTATGCCACCCCCGGAGGCCTTTTCGTGGCGATTCTGAGCCGGATGTATCTGAAATGTTCTCCTCGGCCGCGCATAAGAAAACCGTGTGATTTCAGAGATGGATGTCGCCTTTCACCGGTCTGATCTCCGTCGCAAATGCGCCAAAAGAGTGGTAGAGATGTGGGCAAGACGGAGTGCGTCGACCTTCCCATAGTATAGCACATCCACGGTGCTGGTGAGCAGGAATGTGGTGAAATTTGGTGTCAACGTGACATCGTTAACTGACCTTATACGTTAGGTGTCCCTTTTTCTTTTTCATGTGTTGACACCTTGCTGTTTGAAAAGCCTTCGAGCACGAGGGTGCTACGGCAGGACGCCATACTTTTGGACTACTACAGAGCTAGGTTGTAGGCATCTTTGAGCCAAATTTGAAGCTTATGTGACAATCACATTGGCTAGAAAAAGTTGTCTAATTGCGTTGGACAGCGCAGTCCCAGGAATTTTCTTTTGGATTAAGATGGGTGATTTAACGGGCAAGTCGAGGTGCGATTTGGTATCAGAAGGATCATCAAACCAAGAACGTATGTGTGCGGCACTGTCAACGTGTTTACTGCCGTCTTCGAAAAGAGGAATGTACACAACCTACACGTCACGAAGACGTAGCAGAAGGGGCAACATTCAGTCACTGAGGATATTTCAGAATGATTTTTCATTGTGCGGTGGAGCCTGCGCTGATTTGTAACTTACAAATTAAAACTGTGTGGCGCACCAGGACTCGATCTGGGCCTTTCGCCGCAAATGCTCTACTGACTGAGCTACCGTAGCACGACTGACGAACAGCACTCACAGCTGTGCTTCCGCCAGTACCCCGTCTCCTACCTTGCAAATTTCACATTAGTTCTCGTGCGGTACTGTCACTCCTGTAAGGAAGGATAGTGTGGAGACGTGGCTTAGCTACAGCCTGGGGGACTGTTTCTAGAATTAACTTTCATTCTGAAGCGAAGTTCGATCTCAGTTGAAACTTGATAACAGAAAATCAGTCTCAAAGGTTCCAAGTTCGAGTCACGGTTGGCACACAGTTTTAATTTGCCTGGAAATTTCAAATCAATGCACACTCAGCGGCAATTCAGGGAAGAATACCCCAGGCTGCGACTAGGCCATGTCTCAAGAGTATCCTTTCCTGCAGGAGTGCTAGTTCCATAAGGTACGCAGGAGAACATCTGTAAAGTGTGGAAGTAGGACAAGTACTGATGGAAGTGAAGCTGTGAGGTTCACTTGCCTGAGAAAGGCAAAGGTCCTAGGTTCGAGTCATAGTCCAGTACAAAGTTTTAATCTAGCAGAATGTTTCAAACCGTGAACTTCTTGGTTCTCGTTAGTAACCAATAAATTGAACGACTTATTCACGTTGTGGTCATGGGCAAATCCAAACTCGTTAGCTCTTTTTCACCTTTCTCTCACGTTCCCTCGTCGATGCATCTTATTGCGCTCATTCCATTCAACTGACCATAGTACAGACTGCACTTCACTCCCATGAGTTACACCAGCTGCAGATGGCCACAAGACCGCCTACTAACGGATCTACACAATCTGCCGTCCTTCAAAGCGACCAGTAAGCCGTTTCAATGGGGTGACTAACATGTTATCCGGTACGAATCTTTTACGCACGATGTGTGCTGATTTGGAATTAGTTGTCTGTTGGTCCAGCGTTAGGTATTCATTGTACTTCCTCAGGGATGTAGGATGGGAAGGAAACCCCATGTCCGCTCAGGGTCTTGTCAGAGGCGTTGCCTCACTTGTTCCGAACGATTTGCTGGTTGATCTGTAACAAAATGGTTCAAATGGCTCTGAGCACTATGGGACTTAACTTCTAAGGTTATCAGTCCCTTAGAACTACTTAAACCTAACTAACCTAAGGACATCACACACATCCATGCCCGAGGCAGGATTCTAACCTGCGACCGTAGCGGTCGCGCGGTTCCAGACTGTAGCGCCTAGAACCGCTCGGCCACCCGGGCCGGCGATCTGTAGCATACAGGGCATAGGCAGCTGAACCAATGAAGCACATCGCCTTGTTTTCAGGGCCGGCTTCAACTAATTACAACACCTAAACTTATTCTAATCGTGCATCGTAATTAGGACTGATGGTCGTCCTTTGATTGGGAAATATACGCAGTAATTCGATAGGTTCGAGTGACTCTGACGGTTTCGAACGCAAACTCCTCAGTCGGTAATATCGGATTGGGAACTAAAGCTTGTAGTGCACTTTACTCATACACACTTATTAGGACAAGAAGGAGAATCCGCACTAAGCGAGCGAGATCCGATGTAATTCTGTTGCGGACATGTACAATGGCTCGGATAGGGCACTCAAATGAAATGTAAAAGGAGAAACTATATTTTAGTAGGCCAAAGAGCGATAGCAAGAAACTAATATTATGGAAGCATAGGAGCGTGCAGGATAAAATTAGAGACTTTTTCCATTTCATTAACAGTAACGCGAAGCAAAGAGTACGGGAAAGGGAAAACTTATCAAATAGTACCAGGTGGCCTGGAGTGCGGACCGTGTAGTTCACGCTGGGGATGGTTCCGTGATGTTCCATTTTCCAAATGGATATGTATCGGGAAGGTACATAGGTTAGCAGCCAACAGAAGAGGCGTTTATATTGCAGACTTCAAGTCGCTCAAATCTAGTGGGATAAATACAAACATACAATGAGAAACACGCTGAGCGGAGACAAATATTAAAGGTACTCTAACAATAAAATCTGCTCACTTCTTTGAGCTATCTCCATCAACTAAGGAACAGGCGGAACCACTTTGAGAAAACCTGTAATGAGTTGCGCCTGTCGTTTTTTTAGCTATGCCTTCATAATGACTAAAGGGAGAGAATTGGAGTTTCCTAGAAATCGCCTGAGAGATATATGGCTGATAAAGAAATTCTTAAAATATCGCTTTGTTCTTAAGTACAGGTCTCGGCAGTGAACTCTGTAATATTTGTACGTAGTTTGAGTAGGCGCCAATACAGGTGGCCGAAGCGGGACCAATTCATCACGTGTTGCATACTACGCTGGTGTTGATTCAAAGGTGCCTTCTTTTTTCAAGCTGCAAAAGCGTGACACGCTGCGACGTCACCCTTGCACTCGACGACCTTTCGAACATCGAGGTGTCGACACATGCAAAAAAAGAGGTCACAGCTGAGCAGTTCATGTCACGTAATATGGGTTAATGATGTCACCTTGTCTTCAAATTTCACCACAAGTCTGCGCAATGCCGCTGTGAACGTGTCACACAGCCGGCCGCGGTGGCCGAACAGTTCTAGGCGATTCAGTCCGGAACCGCGCGACTGCTACGGTCGCA
The DNA here is from genome assembly GCF_023897955.1 of Schistocerca gregaria. Lineage (NCBI taxonomy): Eukaryota > Metazoa > Arthropoda > Insecta > Orthoptera > Acrididae > Schistocerca > Schistocerca gregaria. Next base: position 703,690,635 of record NC_064921.1, read on the forward strand.
GGTTCGAATCCTGCCTCGGGAATGGATGTGTGTGATGTCCTTAGGTTAGTTAGGTTTAAGTAGTTCTAAGCTCTAGGGGACTGATGACCTCAGATGTTAAAATCTCACAGTGCTCAGAGCCATTTGAATCAATTTGAACGTGTCACAGGAGGCGAAGGTCGTCACATCTCTCTCACCTACAATTCACACCTTATTTTGATGCCTGTGCGATGGAGGTCAGAACGGTGATATCCAGCGTTGAGATCCCGCGGTTTTCCTATGAGCGACCTACGAAAAGATAACAAACACGCCGCCGCGCAGAATCGACGCGACAAGGTCTCGGCAGGTGGCCTGAAGAACGGCAGTAGAACAACCCCTTTACTTGAGGCGTTAATTTCCTGCCCTTTCGTAGTCTAAAACGAGATTCTTAGTGAGACGATCAACAGAACGATGATCTTTTCCATCGTTGACACTGCTGACACCCTCGCTCGTTTCAGTCCCTGTCTGAGGACAGTGTGGGGTTGCACCCCCACATAATGTGATCGCACCCCTTTCGAGTGCAGCGTGACCACAATTTTTACTCTCATGTACAGTGTGAAGCCACTAGGGACCTTTCAATGCCATGTGAGGAAATTTGAACCTGATCTGAAGTAGCAAATGATGCTTATGGTTTTTCCCTGTGGCTGAATTTGACACATGCATGAATACAGTGGTATAGGGCCTCTTTAAGACTCCTCTGCTGGGCAATAACCTCGGTCTGACCCGCCCACATGTACTGAGAATTTAAAAAAAATGTGTCTTTGCGGAGAAAATCTGTGAAGCATCCCTAGACCCCTGCACGCAGGCAACCTCTTGACACCCACCTGGATGCCAGGCGTGGTTTCATTGACGTCCTTTATGCCACCCTCTGACGCCTTTTTGTGTTGGTTGTAAGCGATAATGTGTCTGAAATATTCATTGGCCACCCATAAGATAACCAAACGATTTCAGCCCTGGGTGTCTCTTTTCTGACCTTCATCACAGAGGCGTCAAAAGAAGGGCCGAAACGCGGGTAAGTGTGAGAGACGCCCTCTCCACCGCGTGACATGTGCACAGAGGAGTTATGCAGAACTGTGATGCAATTTGGTGGCAATATGGCACCATTGACCCAGCTTACAATTCAAATGAACTTCTGCTTTGTGGCCTTTTTTTCGCATGTGTCGACACCTTCCTGTTTGAAACTTCGCCGAGCCCGAGGGCGAGTAGCACTGCGCCATGCATTTGCACCGTTCAGAAGATGGTTGTACGCGTCTTTGGGCCAAGTTTCAAACGTATGTGTTTTAGCGGGAAACAGGTACGGGGTTTCGAAAAAGTGCTCCTTTAATTCTGTTCAGGGGTGTAGTTTCCGCAACAACGTATATTATACAGTTCGTAAATATAAGCTAAGGATGGTCATAAGAAGTAGCGGCGAGCGCCATCTACCATGGCGGGTTCCACGCATTACCGACCACCGCTTTGCTCCCTTGGCATCAGTAGAACACGCGACTTCTGTTTCCTATCAGTAACAACATGTACGTAGGGTTGCTACAAAACATATCTTTGTTGCAGAATTTTAATGCTATGATTGAAATCGATTAGTATACTCAAATTTCACTGCCTTGTTGGCCTTGTTGTTGTAAGACCAACTGGTGTGCGGCATTCTGCTCCTGTTTGATCTTAATCGATATACACTCCTGGAAATTGAAATAAGAACACCGTCAATTCATTGTCCCAGGAAGGGGAAACTTTATTGACACATTCCTGGGGTCAGATACATCACATGATCACACTGACAGAACCACAGGCACATAGACACAGGCAACAGAGCATGCAAAATGTCGGCACTAGTACAGTGTATATCCACCTTTCGCAGCAATGCACGCTGCTATTCTCCCATGGAGACGATCGTAGAGATGCTGGATGTAGTCCTGTGGAACGGCTTGCCATGCCATTTCCACCTGGCGCCTCAGTTGGACCAGCGTTCGTGCTGGACGTGCAGACAGCGTGAGACGACGCTTCATCCAGTCCCAAACATGCTCAATGGGGGACAGATCCGGAGATCTTGCTGGCCAGGGTAGTTGAGTTACACCTTCTAGAGCACGTTGGGTGGCACGGGATACATGCGGACGTGCATTGTCCTGTTGGAACAGCAAGTTCCCTTGCCGGTCTAGGAATGGTAGAACGATGGGTTCGATGACGGTTTGGATGTACCGTGCACTATTCAGTGTCCCCTCGACGATCACCAGAGGTGTACGGCCAGTGTAGGAGATCGCTCCCCACACCATGATGCCGGGTGTTGGCCCTGTGTGCCTCGGTCGTATGCAGTCCTGATTGTGGCGCTCACCTGCACGGCGCCAAACACGCATACGACCATCATTGGCACCAAGGCAGAAGCGACTCTCATCGCTGAAGACGACACGTCTCCATTCGTCCCACCATTCACGCCTGTCGCGACACCACTGGAGGCGGGCTGCACGATGTTGGGGCGTGAGCGGAAGACGGCCTAACGGTGTGCGGGACCGTAGCCCAGCTTCATGGAGACGGTTGCGAATGGTCCTCGCCGATACCCCAGGAGCAACAGTGTCCCTAATTTGCTGGGAAGTGGCGGTGCGGTCCCCTACGGCACTGCGTAGGATCCTACGGTCTTGGCGTGCATTCGTGCGTCGCTACGGTCCGGTCCCAGGTCGACGGGCACGTGCACCTTCCGCCGACCACTGGCGACAACATCGATGTACTGTGGAGACCTCACGCCCCACGTGTTGAGCAATTCGGCGGTACGTCCACCCGGCCTCCCGCATGCCCACTATACGCCCTCGCTCAAAGTCCGTCAACTGCACATACGGTGCACGTCCACGCTGTCGCGGCATGCTACCAGTGTTAAAGACTGCGATGGAGCTCCGTATGCCACGGCAAACTGGCTGACACTGGCGGCGGCGGTGCACAAATGCTGCGCAGCTAGCGCCATTCGACGGCAACACCGCGGTTCCTGGTGTGTCCGCTGTGCCGTGCGTGTGATCATTGCTTGTACAGCCCTCTCGCAGTGTCCGGAGCAAGTATGGTGGGTCTGACACACCGGTGTCAATGTGTTCTTCTTTCCATTTCCAGGAGTGTATGTGTGTGTGTGTGTAATATCTAGGAGCAAAAAACGGTGGTCTTGCCCGTCGGAACTGTGTGATCACCGGTATGCAAAAATTATCTGACACAAGATTTTTCTTTAGCAATACAGAATACGATGAATCTCATAGTAAGATATAATTTTAATTGCAACTTCTTTTCTTACCTTGGTAGCTTAGTCGTTAAGTATCAGACTACGGATACAAAGATCTGGCATTCGAAACTTAGTCATTCCTAGGATTTTATTCGTCACTTATGACATCTTCCAGGTTTGCAAATCTTCGTCAACATGAAACAATCCGATTTGCACCGTTGTTTGGTGTCCACGTTGAACTGTAGATCTCCGTACAGTTGGCTGCGTGAGTCATTTCATAGGACGGAGGCAGGCAACGGCGGAACACCTCCAACAGGACCAAAACACCGTTGCGTCCAAACCACACTTCTGGTTCGTGGCAGCCTTACCTCTCCCTTTGCCTAATATAAAAAGACAAAATGAAAGATTGTGAACATACTTCGCAAAGTCAACTAATGTTCACTGGGCAAATTAGCCATTCAGAACTCGTCTATAATCCGTATGCAACAAGCGTCCTGTAAGCGGTCTCACATACTTTTTCTGATTACACTGCTGTACTTGACGAACATATAGTTATGCCCGGCACATTTTCTTTTCAGTAACTCCATTAAATGCGACCAAACTTCAACGATCAGAAGAATGGGAAATTCACAAGAATCGGTAAGGAATCGAACAGGGTGGATTTTTCGTAACCTCCCTACACTGTTGTGAATATTTAACATCTATTTAACGGTTTTTTCTTTTTTTACTGAAAATTAAACAACTGAAGCAACTGTTAATTCTGCTATCATAAAAGCTGTTAAAAACTCTACAGAATACAGTTTACAACCGAATTATGTATGGAACTTAGTTTAATCTGGCGTACAACGAAGAAAATGTTGACATCTGACGGGCTGATGTTCCGTCGGGTCATGAACGAAACCACGGGTGGACTGACCCGACGAAACTGTGCCGCGATATCTCGTACTGGTGCCCAAGCGCAGATAACGCATGTGCCTTACAGCGAGTGCTAGAGAAGACGAAACCAATGTCCTACTTACATAGTGAAAAGAAGTGAGAAAATTAAACTAGCTCCGGGAAGCAACATATCGTTGATGATGTTCGTCTACTTTCCTCTTCGTGCGTTTGACTTTAATTCTGCAACGGATCTCTTTCACCGTGAAACCTGCGTATATTTAGAGATCTGTCTGTATTGTTAAATGGCTTTCTTGAGTACAGATACTGGCGCAATTGGAGCTGTGAGGACGTGCACTGAGTCGTGCTTGGGTAGCTCAGATGTTAGAGCACTTGCCCGCGAAAGGCAAAGGCCCCGAGTTAGAGTCTCGGTCCGACACGCAGTTTTAATCTGTCAGTAAGTTTCATATCAGCGCAAAGTCCACTGGAGAGTGAAAACTTCATACTGATATTTCGATTTCATTATAAAAAAAAACATGAAAAATTAATCAGTTTTGCGTGACTCTGTCATGTGCTTCTTCGTATATGTGAGAGGTACTCCTCTATCTCTCACAACGAAATGGATAGAGTCAAAGACAAATATGTTTCATCGAATACCAGACTGCTTTGTATCTAGATAACAGACCCAAGGAAAGACAACGTGCCTCAGAAAGAGAGCCTTTATCTTGTATACTTAGAACAGTAGACTTCTCCTCAAACTCTGGAAAAAGGGATGCGAGCGTCTATTATTACAAGATTTATGAGACTTCCTCTGAATACATATTTCTGAACGGTTAGTATCATTGACTATTACATTTTAGGCACAATATTTCCACGATAAACCTAACGTTCTTCGTGATGTGCTAAAAGTGACAGTGTTAGATGTAGTCGCTGACTGGAATGTTACAACATGTTTCTGAGAGACTCTTGTTGGAGTAGTTGTCTAGGCGCAATGTCAATTTTGTTTTGGAAGAAAACAGATTTAGCACTGAGTTCTAATTTATCTCCAGCTTAGAGCTGAAAGAGTACCTCTGACAAGTACGAAGACACAGACAAAATCATCATATATCTTATCAGAGAAGATTATCGCGATCTGCTTGGAATCCAGGCAGCACACATAACCAAATCATCGCTTGCACCATGTAACGAATACCACCAGAACCAACGTGTAAACATTGTGCATAAAAGTGGAATCATCAAACTGGCTGTACATCAGAAAATATGTCTTCCAGTTACAACAAATGCTATGGAAAAATATCCATCATGTTTCTGTTCGTGTCGCCCGATCCGTTTAAATGCATGAAAAAGAAAACTACGATGACGTTTTATTGTAGTCGAAGTACAATATTGCAAAAGAAATTGTAACGTCACAGAAAAGTTGCCAAAAAATCGTATGATCTAAGCATAAAAGAATTTGAAAGTAATAAAATAGAACTGAAAATAATGCAGCCCTGTTACTGCCACTATGTAAGTATTTTGTAAACCTACTGTCATTTACGATTCGAATCGAGGTGTCCTGACATGTCAGCTACAGTGCTACTTCGGTTCAAATCCAACGTTTACAATCTCTGACGCTCCCAGAAAATGGATATCATTTGGCGACTAACCCCAATATATACGTGTTTAAACAACTAAGCAGGCGAGGAATACAATGATACTTGCAGTTATGGGAAATAAATACTTTTTTCGTGTAGTACATGATCCGTCGCATAAACATGGAGATAAAAACAAATTGAAATAGATTTACATGTTTAGTCTTTCTAATCCATGATTGAAAAACGGTACATGTTGGGATTTTTTACAGTTCTTCAGTTGATCCACATCCAAATACAAAATTACCTCGTATTGTTGCATTTTTCGGTGTCATATTATGACACTTCAAAGTGTAGTAGCGAGTTCAGACAGTAAACGTTACATGTGTCGTCCCATGCTAAAACCATTGCACAAGCGTGACACACTGTCAGAAGAGCGTACATAGTCCAGGTTCCCTACATACACAGTTCTGCTACGGTGCGGGTAATAGCTGCAACGTGGGATGCGAGTGGAGCGACGCGGAAACTGGAAACTTCTCAGAAGTTGAAGTGCACGAGCGAAAAAATCGCTCAATGAATCACAGTGAAATTCTGGCAGTATATGGACCAAATACGGGGATGGTTATAATTCAAGTTCTGTATGGGTTGTAACTATCGTATGACAGCTAAATTTGGTAGATACACTAATGTGTTAATGCAGAATCGGTTTGCGCTAAAAAAAAAAGTAGTTCCTGTTTTGGCCAGCAGGTGCAAATCTAGAGTTGTGAATGCAAGAAAGACATATAGAAATGTTCCCTTATGTAATGGATTAGGAACGGGACGTGGGCAGAAAATGTCAAAAAAGTGAGAAAGGCATAATGTTGATAGTATTATTAACCGTTTTACATGAAATCAGTTGTTTCCACTCGTTGCACTCTTCCAAAACAAGAATCACATGCTGTACAATGAGGCGGTCTAGATAACGAGTAGGCCCTTTGAGTGTATTGTCTTCGAAGAAGAAAGGACAGAGAATAAAGGTGAATCCGCATCACACAGCGAGTGCAATGGCCCTTCATGCTCAATACGCGGTTTAACAGTAACCCAAATTCGGTAGATCTGTGTAATCACTGCACCCTGTAGTGTAAAATCTGAGTCGTTGCTGTACAGAATATTGCCCGGTCACATGTCATCTACTTCGATCTGTGTCAGAAGAGCAAATTCAGAACGCTGCTGCGGATCGGGAGGTTCCAGTTGCTGACCCGTCGGGATGTTGTACGACTACCAGTATAACTTTCGGTACTGTTGATCATGAGATGGACAACTCTCGTGACACTGCACGAGCATTAGTACTACATGGGGCATGTGTTGCATGGTCAGTTATAGGAACAGCATCTTCAATGTCTTACATTGGGCCAGGACGTCTTCCTCTTTCAGGTGCTAAATCAAGCTCACTCGATTTTTTAATTACGTTATCGCCTTATTTAAACTTTCGGTCTACGATATTGTTTCAATGCTGCACTGTAATTGCTGCCGCTCACATAAAACACTTTCACTAACAGCGCACGCTCTCTCTTCTCGATAGCCATATCGTTTACTCATGTTATGGCATGACAGTGTGGATGTTTTACGCCATACACACTGTATACAGCGCCAGATTTGCAACTGGTGGCCAAAATTGGAACTTTGTTTCAGAATAAATCGGTTCTGCATTAACACACTATCATATCTTCCAAGTTTCGCAGTCATTCGATAATTAGGCCCACACTGGACCTCCTTGAGCAGCTGCAACCTGTACAATGTCGCGGTCTGCTACAGTGAAACGGTGCCAACAATGTGGGCAAGGCTACACGGACGTGGGGGAAGGAAGTTCATCGACATCGACCACAGACGGCGTTGTCTAGGCAATCTTTCCAGCCAGCTGAAGGAACATCTGCAGAGAACGATATTTTCCAGTGACGGGGTCGTTCACACATCGGTTGTCGAACGCTTCTGTGACCAATGAGAGGATTTCTATCGTCGAGGAACCGAACGATTGTCAGAACTTTGGGACTATTGTTTACAGAGATTTGGTGACTACTGGGAAAATATTGTCATATATCTGAGTCACTTAGAAGTATATTGCAGCACTGAACAAAAATTATGTACAAGAACCAAGACGTATTTAAAAAAAAGTCGTACGCCAATCATGCATTCTTTATCCATTGCTGTTCAACGTGTCCGTCGCTGAAGCTATGATTGAAATAAAAGGAAGTTTCAGAAGTTAGACTGAAATTCACGGCGAAAGAATATCAATGATAAAATTCGCTGATGACGTTGCTGTCCTCAGTGGATGTGATGAAGTATTACAGCACTTGCTGAATGGAATGAACAGACTAATGAGCACAGAATATAGATTGAGCGTAAACTAAAGACAGAAAACAGCAATGACTATAAACAGAAATGTATTAGCGATAACATTAACACAAAAATTGAAGAAGACGTAGTGAAGGCATTATGTTCAAATGGCTCTGAGCACTATGCGACTTAACTTCTGAGGTCATCAGTCGCCTAGAACTTAGAACTAACTAAACCTAACTAACCTAAGGACAGCACACACATCCATGCCCGAGGCAGGTTTCGAACCTGCAACCGTAGCGGTCGCTCGGTTCCAGACTATAGCGCCTAGAACCGCACGGCCACATTTGCCGCCAAGGCACTATGTTACTTCGGGAGCAAGACACGTCATGAATAAAACAAGGAGGATACAAAAAGCACACTAGTACAGGCAAAGAGGACATGCTCAGCAAGAAGGACCCTACTTGTACCATGCAAAGGCGTTAATCTGAGAAAGAAATTTGTGAGAGTCTAGATCATAGCTGTTCATGGATGTTAACCACTAACTGTGGCAAAAACCCCAAAAGAAGATATCGAGGCGTTTAAGGTGTGATAATTAAACGTACCGACAAGACAAAAAATATGGAGATACTCCACACAATCAGGGAGGAAAGAAATGTGTGCAATACAAACTCAACTAATAAACAGGATGATAAGATGTGTGTTACGACACAACCCAATAACTTCCATGGTCTAGAAGGAACCACAGAGGATGAGACGTATAAGGCGTGTATATTCCTACGAGGGGTGATCCGAAACTAAGGTTACGTGAAACGCGTACATTTTATTTCGTATAATCAATGCAGCTAATTGATGGTGCATATATTAGTTTATTTTTCGACATAGTCTCCATATCGGTTTAGCACTTGTCGCTTTGTGGGATCAGATTGAGTATACCATCCTGGTATAAATCCTGTTTTTCATATTGAGATACATCGTACTGAATTGTTACACCTCCTCCTCTGAAGCAAATCGTCTGCCTCCCAGATGCTCCTTCAAGTGAGAAGAAAGTGAAAGTCGCTTAGAGCGAGATCTGGCTGTACGAAGAGTGGTCGACAATGTTCCAGCGAAACTGCTTCAACTGCGTGGCGGTCTTCTTGCCAGTTTGAAGTCGCGCGTTCTCATGAAGGAATATGACACCCTCAGAGAGAAACGCTGGGCGTTTCTACCTAACTGCTTCGCGCAGTCGTAGCAAGGTCTCGTACTATCGGTCAGCGCTTACTGTCTTCCCTTTCTCCACAAAATCCGACGAGTATGACACCTGCATTGCTCCAAAACACTTTGGCCATCACCTTCCCTGTTAGGAGAAGAGGGGTGTTCCCACTCCGTTGTCGACCGCTTACTGCTTGGAGTATAGTGGTGAATCCACGTTCGTCACCCGTGACAATCTGGTGAAGAAAACTGCTCTCTTCGGTGGGCAACCGTAGCGAAAGTTGCAGCCTTGTCACCACGCGCTTCTTCTCGTGTAGGCTGGTCAGGTTTCATGAAACCTATAGGGACCAAACTTTCCTGTGCTGCAGAATATTGTGAACGCTTCCGAACAGCATTCTCAACTCTACCGTCATATGTCGTTATGTGAAGCTTCTGTTGTCCTGAATCATCTTCTGCGGGTGAGCTGTGTTGATATCCCGCTGCGTCGGCCATTGCGATCGTCATCGGCGACGTTTCTCTACCGGCCGCAGATTTTCGACACCATTCAGCGACATGCTGAAGGGACATTACGGTCTCTCCATAAACATCTACCAGTTGCCGGTGAATTTCAGCCATGATTACATGTTTCGCCCATAGAAATCGAGTAACTGAGCGGATTTCTTCGCGAGACCAGTTTTGCAAACGAGTCACCATTTGTGTTTACCTACAACTAGCGCTGTAGGTGGTGGGTGGCTACTACACTGCGCAGTTACTAGCCCCATGTGTCACAATTACTGCACCCTACTACTTACTGTGTAACAGATGAATTTACAGGAAATTAGGAATTATAACTTCATTTTCTCATCATCCATCGTAGTTTAGAGTGATGTTGTTGTATTGAGCTCCGTCACCTACGGAAACCAGGGGACCGAATTTTGCTTCGTACTGCCTCCACATGCACCTTCGCCACGGTGCCCTGTCGCACAATAAATACATCCAAAATTCTGTATACGGAATGTGCAACAACATCAGCAGAAAGTAATGAAAACGGCAATGTCGCCGCCGGATGCCCAACTCGGAATACAAAAAGGTACGTCAAGGTAGAACAGTTTTGTTATTAGCACTGTCACACTCAAAACGCAATACATTTTGAATACTTTTTGGAAGCACTGGTTATCTGAACTTCTTAGGGAGAATTACGCCAATGGAACACATCACCATGCTTACAAGTTTCTGCCAGCTCGCGAAGGCCGAGGATGAAGTCTTCAGTGTCTGTTGCTCTCTAGTGCCAAAGACACTGTTTTTTCGAACGTCTTCGTCTCGAGGCCAGTTTGCACAACAAATGTTAGTGCAAACAGGACAGGAGCCGGTACCTTATTCTTTGCTACTTTAGCTTTTAATATCATTTTGTAGTAGCTGTGGCTTTGAAAAAGTAATGTCCACAGTCAGTATTTGGCCTGATAGGGTAGGAGAAGCGGAGGGTTAAGTTACGTAATCACCAGACTTAGCATCGTGGTCCACGACTAAACCTCTCCTTATTGTTGTATGGAAATTTTGGAGATTTGTGGTAAGTTCCTAAGGGACCAAACTGCTGAGGTAATCGGTCCCTAGGCTTGCACACTACTTAATCTAACTTATACTAAGGACACACATACACACCCATGCGCGAGGGAGGACTCGAACCTCCGACGGAGGTAGCCGCGCGAACTGTGGCAAGTCGCCCGTACGGACCACGCAGCTACCCCGCACGGCATTGTTGTATGAACTGACAGCTCTGTTGACGGTGATTTGTCTGTGGGATAAGGATGTTAACATTATTAAAGAGGTGTAGGTTACGTGCCGGCACTGGGTTTCACCGCGTTTCGACTGTCATCACCATAAAACACGAACATGACCCCACGATATACACACGTTCATTAAGTCTCCTACACTCGACAGACAAAAATAAGATACAACGTTCACACAGTGAGGAAGGGAGCGATTGTTCGAGGAAGATAACCCTTGACGAATGGGTATCTGAAGCTATCCTTCACGGTCCCACAGTCAAAAATGGCGTAATGTTCTATGTTTCTTTGTTGCTTTTGCCTCTACGAATTCTATATATTACTCGTCTTTCCCTACAACCTTCCTATGTTTCCTGATGATTTCAAACATCTTGCATCCAGCTTACAGTGTCGAACGTTTTTCTATGTCGAAGTATCCTACTAAATTAATTTTTCTTACGTCTTGACGCCATAATCGAAATTTACATCAGAAGTGCTTCACTGGTTCCTTTGCCTCTCCTGATGCCTTTAACAGGCCCTCAGTTTTATTTTCATTCTTTTGTACGTCATTCCGATCAGCAACTTCGATACATCATCAAGCTGAATCTTACAACAGTTTGCGCAATTATCTTTCCTTGTCACCTTTGGAATTGTATCAGTAATATTCTTCCTATAGTCCGATGGTATATCTATAGTCTTATTCACGCTGTTGAAAAATGACGAACTAATTCAAAGTAGCGAAAAATCAGTCGTAGTAGGTCACCAAAATTTTAATGAAACAGTACTGCGAATAGTGTTAATTTTAACGCTAAACTTCAATTGGTTGATCAACCTTACGTTTAAGTGCAGTTCACGTTTTAGCGTGTGTACTAAGATAGTTGCCTAGAAAGTAATGCACCTCTTTTTTTTTATCTCAGCCGAAAACAATGCTACGAATGCGAAACGCTACGTATGTATTATTTGAAGTCTCCTGAGTAAGCACGTCAAGTTTCCGTCACTTCCGACAGAAAGCGTAGTTACCGGACAGGTTCAAAATGGCGTCTGTAGGTGATGTACGTCACAAGCAAAGTGCACTCATTGGGTTTCTTACTGCAGAAAAAGAAACTGTGGAGATTATTCACAAAAGTTTGTGCAACGTCTATGGAACATCTTCTGTCGACAGAAGCACAGATAGTCGCTGGGCATTGAGGTTGAGTTCATCAGAAGGGTGTTCGGCGGAGCTCCACGATTTGCACCCGTCGGTGAGAACATCCACGGTTGTCACACCTGACATGTTGCAGCGAGCTGATGTCATTCGTGAGGACACACGCATTACGACTTGAGAAGACATTCTGAGGATGATGAGGAGTTGATTCACACAGAGGAGCACTGGCTCCGCCACGAGGACAGGGATTGGTGCCGACAGGGTATACACGCCCTTGTTTCGCGTTGGAGGAAGTACTTAGAACGGGTTGGAGATTACGTGGAAAAATTGGGTGTGTAGACAAAGCTCCATTCTTTCGTGTGTGTAATTCTCAATATGTCCAATAAGGAACAGTTAAAGAAAAAAATGCGGTGCTGTACTTTCTGGGCAACCCTCGTATAAGCATTCTCACCTGGATCGAACAGGTACCGCCACGCAAAGAGTATGATTTTTTATCTGGCTTTAGACTGCCGTTAATTCGCCAGCCACGCGTTTCACTCATGTTAGCAGTTGTAGCAGACTTCTAACACTCTTGCAAAATTAGTCTTAAGTAATAGAAATGGGTTATTTGTATTGTCTTCTGATATCTTTATGGTTGTCATTCATGTATCGTCGTGCGGTTTGGAGTACTGTATTAGATAAGTAGGAGTGATACGGTACTGAAATTCATGGGAGGTTATCGATAATCCAGGTTATCAGGAACTGCAGCAATTGGTACATCTAGTTTTGTAGTGCCCGAAGATATTTCCTTCTTCCTGACGTGTGTCACATTACTAAAACTTAATGTTTCACGATGTGCGTCCCATAAGGTCCTGGCGCTTTTTTCAGAAAACAACCATATCAGTTTTGCTCTTAGTTCGTTCATTCGCCAGGCACGCTTCTGATTAGGTGTGCGTGGAGAATCCCCATTGAGCAAAAGGCAATGATGTGTTACAGAACTTAGTGGGAATGAAATGGAAGTTTATACAACAATATTGTGGTAGTTATAACTCAAGAACACATGTAAAGCTTTCTTTTAAATATTGCAGTCTACAGATACTGTGAGAAGAACTGAACAGTTAATAGCCTCTTACTGGAAAATATTAGGTGAACAGTCATTCACAATGTAAATACTTCCATATCAGATGATTATCTGGGAATTAAAACAAAGGATTGCACTGTAAAGTAAGCGCTTTTTTCATCTTGTACTGTATACTGCAGCAACCTATCCAACAAAGGTGTTATTTCTTTTTTAGAGTTCTTAAATTTTTTCTGGCTGATGGCAGTTTACGAAAAACAAGCAATTTTTGGAGCAATTGCTTTTATTGCACTGGAAGCTACTTAATCGTTATAGATGACAGACTCACTCTCAAATATTCTATATAGTTTGTTCTTCTTTTTTCGTACTCCCTACGAGTAAAGACTGGTTGTTTATACACCATGAATTATATGGCTCAAATGGCTCTAAGCACTAGAACTTAGAACTACTGAAACCTAACTAAGCCAAGGGCATCACACACATCCATGCCCGAGGCAGGATTCGAACCTGCGACCGTAGCGGTCGCACGGTTCCAGACTGTAGCGCCTAGAACCGCTCAGCCACCCCGGCCGGCCATGAATTTTACTAAATATTATGTTTTCCGCGACTCGTATTTGCGAAGACAATTCTTAATAAATGCCACATTTCCTTTGCTTTGAGTGACTTACATATAAGGAGGAGTCAAATGAAGACGAGACAGACGGAAAAAAGTTAAATAAACTGATTATTATGTCTAAATCAATGGCCTTAACTGTTAATACATTTATTCATATGTGAGCCAATGCCTTCTTGGGAAAATGTCTGTAGTTCCCTACTGATCAGTTATTGTACCCAGGCGTGGACCTCTTTGTCCGAACCAAATCGACGGCCACGAATGACTTTCTTCAGAACTCCAAAACTATGGAAATCGCGAGAGGAGAGGGCGAGTGCGTATGGAAGGCGTGTAAGGGTTTCCCAGCGAAACAACTGCAATGGAGGCGAAACAACTTTGGCAACGTGTGGTCGGGCGTTACGTATCCTCTAGCGAAATGATGCCATCCCTCAACATTCCTGAGCGTTTGGACTTGACGGAGCGTCCAGGTGGATATTTTGCAAAGCTGCAAATTACGCAGGCATATTTTTTTTGCAAATATTCTTGCAAATGGAGGAGGAACGGTACTTGCATGATCTGTAATTAATCGTAAACCACCTTAACCAGTATCGTGTCGGCGCGAACAGAGCTGACGGCCGGCAGTAAGCACCGGGCAGCGCACTCAGGTGGTAGAGTATATGGAGTGCGTCCGGCCCACGTTAGCAGCTCGCAGCGGCGTCGAATCGAAGCGGGCGCCGTTGTCACTGGCGACGGCCGGTATTCGCGGTACACACGCCGGACAACCTGGCCGCTTATCGACTGTCCGGGCAGCGGGTGCACAATTATTGATCACTGCCCCCGCTGCTCACGCTTCTTTCTCAGAGGCTCGCGAGTGTTCCGAGCTCTTCACTCTTGGCGGACGTAATTTTTTTACTGTATGAAAATTTTTACACGTTATGGTGTTATACCAGAAGAAAACCGAAGAAAAACAAAAAAAGTAAACGCATTTGGATGACAGTCAAAAAGACAAGTGAGTAGTCTCTGCAGGCCCAGAATGATTTTATTATTATCAAGTGATAATTGACGGCCTTGGGAGAGCCAGTCATGACAAAACTCTACCAGCTGGTGAGCAAGATGTATGAGACAGGCGAAATACCCTCAGACTTCAAGAAGAATATAATAATTCCAATTCCAAAGAAAGCAGGTGCTGACAGATGTGGAAATTACCGAACTATCAGTTTAATAAGCCACGGCTGCAAAATACTAACGCGAATTCTTTACAGACGAACGGAAAAACTGGTAGATGCAGACCTCGGGGAGGATCAGTTTGGATTCCGTAGAAATGTTGGAACACGTGAGGCAATACTGACCTTACGACTTATTTTAGAAGAAAGATTAAGAAAAGGCAAACCTACGTTTCTAGCATTTGTAGACTTAGAGAAAGCTTTTGACAATGTTGACTGGAATACTCTTTTTGAAATTCTAAAGGTGACAGGGGTAAAATACAGGGAGCGAAAGGCTATTTATAATTTGTACAGAAACCAGATGGCAGTTATAAGAGTCGAGGGGCATGAAAGGGAAGCAGTTGTTGGGAAAGGAGTGAGACAGGGTTGTAGCCTCTCCCCGATGTTATTCAATCTGTATATTGAGCAAGCAGTAAAGGAAACAAAAGAAAAATTTGGAGTAGGTATTAAAATTCATGGAGACGAAGTAAAAACTTTGAGGTTCGCCGATGACATTGTAATTCTGTCAGAGACGGCAAAGGACTTAGAAGAGCAGTTGAACGGAATGGACAGTGTCTTGAAAGGAGGATATAAGATGAACATTAACAAAAGCAAAACGAGGATAATGGAATGTAGTCAAATTAAATCGGGTGATGCTGAGGGAATTAGATTAGGAAATGAGACACTTAAAGTAGTAAAGGAGTTTTGCTATTTAGGAAGTAAAATAACTGATGATGGTCGAAGTAGAGAGGATATAAAATGTAGACTGGCAATGGCAAGGAAAGCGTTTCTGAAGAAGAGAAATTTGTTAACATCGAATATAGATCTATGTATCAGGAATTCGTTTCTGAAAGTATTTGTTTGGAGTGTAGCCATGTATGGAAGTGAAACATGGACGATAACTAGTTTGGACAAGAAGAGAATAGAAGCTTTCGAAATGTGGTGCTACAGAAGAATACTGAAGATAAGGTGGATAGATCACGTAACTAATGAGGAGGTATTGAATAGGATTGGGGAGAAGAGAAGTTTGTGGCACAGCTTGACTAGAAGAAGGGATCGGTTGGTAGGACATGTTTTGAGGCATCAAGGAATCACAAATTTAGCATTGGAGGGCAGCGTGGAGGGTAAAAATCGTAGAGGGAGACCGAGAGATGAGTACACTAAGCAGATTCAGAAGGATGTAGGTTGCAGTAGGTACTGGGAGATGAAGCAGCTTGCACAGGATAGAGTAGCATGGAGAGCTGCATCAAACCAGTCTCAGGACTGAAGACAACAACAACAACAACAATTGTACATGAGGAATAAATGTTTTAAGGTTTTCAGCATAAAAGAGAAAATTCACTTAAATATTCGAGCAACGTACCAAACAAAGGATGTGTCATTAAGTTTGTCAATTAAAAAAAGACACTGCAAATAATCGTTGTTAGAATAGTAGCTGTATTTGGATTATATAAAAAAAGCCAAATACATCAGAAAGGGGACACTCATAGAGACAAAATTAAAACCGAAATCCTTGGGAGAACTGAGCCAACTATTTAAAACAGATAGAATGATATGACAAGGGATGGCCTACCTTCATTAGTACTCGACGTGCTTTTGAAAAAAACCGAAAGATAATGGAGAAGTGCAGATGCTCACCGACTATTACCTAAACTCCGAGGTGAAGAATTAGATTGTTTAGCCTTTGCAGATGATTTAGCGCAGATTGCCAACGACACCAATTATGCCCAAAACCGGTTTGGATTATTGAAGGAATATATAGGAAAAACTGAACTATTCATGTCACCAGAAATACAACAAAATTTATGACTGATGAAAAAACAGCATAGGTGGAGGTGAGGGGGGGAGAGGGGGGAGGGGGGAGAGAAGGAGCAATAACAAAGCATTCCACGTCGAAGAATTTAAATAGCCGAATAGATCATTAAAAATTGTAGCGAAAAGGAGGCTGAATCCATATTTGTAGCAAAATATGACCTTCCGGGAGCTATAAAATTCGTCATTGTTCATCAGCCAACAAACAAGAAGCACTCTGCACATCAGATTTTTAGTCTCCGACAAAACATTAGAACAACAATTAGAAATAAATGAACTCATAAGTATGACAAAAATCTTGGTACCAAGAAAAAATATGGAATACATCACCCAGAACCCGGTGCAGACATGACAGTTACAATGCGTATGCGGAGAACCCAACTCATGTGACATATGGAGAGAATGGACCCAAATACGTTAAACTCATCAGGTCTACAAATTATTGAAAAATAAGATTTCTAGATCTTACTTGTACCAACAGACAAATATCTTAAGAAATTATGATCACAAATTAACAGGACGAGCTGCGATCAGTAGTGTCACACAAACACAGAGCTGAAAGTAGAGAAGGAGGCCAAACAACGGACATGGACGGAACAACGGAAAAACACTCCAACGTTGGGCATTAAAAAATTTTGGAATAAGAGGAAGCCGAACAAGTGTCGATTTCGCTTGGTCCTACGCGATCCTTTCGCGAAAGAATTAGAAACGAGAAAACTGGTGCTGTATGTTCAGAAGAAATGTTTGCAGTTTACAGAAATCTGGTATTAAACGCGAAATTTTAAATTGCTGTAATCATCATGAACCAAACTGAGTTAAGATATTACTGCTGGATAGGTATGTTTAGTTACGGTTTAACGTTGATAAATATAGTGGGTGGACAAAAATATTAAATAATGCGAAAAACGCATCCCTGAACATAAATTCAGGTGATACCTTATCTTGAAAGTTGTGCTGTTTTATTTGATCACGAATGGTACCTCTGCAGTGCCCCCACTACGTTGCAAGTATCAGAATAGAGCCCTATGCAATTGTTAGGATATTATGTCACATATAAGAGAAATCGAACGTGGTTCTCGTATTCTCGTACGGGGGGGGGGGGGGGGGAGGGGTTGCTCCCATAATGAACGAGGCCGAAGCATTTATTTCAAGAGGCGCCGTGTCGCATACCGCATACAGGGAAAGGAGATGAACAGTATCAGACAATTCACAGTGCAGATAATAGTGCGTATTGAGTGATTGTGAAAGGTGATCATTGAAGAGGATTGTGACGAAAAATAAGAGGATGACAGCTGCAGAAATCAGTGCCCCAGTCGTGAGCACTGTCAGCGTCAAAACAAAATGAAGGGAACAAAACGAAGTCGGATTTGCAGCACGGGCTGTAAGGCCAAAACCACTCGTCATCGATACAGATGACTGTAACAGGATAATATGGTGACGAGGCCATAATATCTAGACTATGGAGCAATGGAAGCAGATAATTAGACCGGATAAGACTTTTCCTACACCGCTTTTAACATGTGGCCTAGTTTATGTCTGACGTGCGCCGTTCCAAGCCTACGATACAGACAGCTTGCTGGGCAACAGTATAGAACGGCAGGGATTCGATGATCATTTAGGCAGCGATATCGTGTTATTACATGGCTCTATGGGTGCTCTGAAAGGTCGCATTACTTCCAAGAACTACACTCCCATTTTATCTGAGGAAGTCCATCCCGTTGTACAACGTTTATTCCCTAACAGTGATGCAGTGTTCCAAGCGACAGGACCCCCGTTCGCGCAGCTCATGTCATCCAGGGCTGCTTTTGGGAGCTTGACGATGAATTGGTGCATCTCCTCTAGCCAGCATAGTCACCAGATTTCAGTGTTGTTGGATCTTTGCGATCTAATATCCAGAGAAGGATGCGAGATCGCTATCAAATTCAAATGGTTCAAATGGCCCTGAGCACTATGGGACTTAACAGCTGAGGTCACCAGTCCCCTAGAACTTAGAACTACTTAAATCCAACTGACCTAAGGACATCACACACATCCATGCCCGAGGGAGGATTCGAACCTGCAACCGTAGCGGTCACGCGGTTCCAGACTTAATACTTGGATTTTTGTGTTCAACCTTTAACGTAAGATTATACCTCTTAATGAGTAGATTACGACAGCATTTTGAAAAATTAAATTCGTTCAATAATTATATGACATATTGAAAATCAATTTTTTTGTGCCCCTAGAAAACGTTAGGCAGGCAACCTGCAAGTAGGACAGTGCACCTTGCACCGTTTTAGGCGTTAGTAATATAAGATACCATCTGCCCGTATGGATGGTGGCAGACTGTTGCACACGAATTTCTGCCAAGACGTATCGTCTATTACAACGAGCGAACAAAGACCCAGGTATGTACGCAAAACAACTGAATCGTGAAATGCGGTTGTCGCTAATCATCAGCACCATTTTAAGCTCAGTATACAGCTGAGTATTATCTATGACTATGCCACCCCAATGACTGAAAGGACTAGCGTACTTAGTCTTCTTGAACAATTACTGGCAAATGTGCACGTAACAGTTTACCAGACCCAACGAGACACACAAGGCGTTGGGCAGCCATCGCCATCCATGTTCGCTACGCCGCTGGTCACAAACTACGGAGATTTGTGAGAGCTTGGCCCAGGCGCGTACATCTTTCTCGACGGCGTTCCAGATCTTCTCAATAGGACTGACGTCAGATACCTGGTGGCTATGCAAGCACTCTCGAGTCCATGGAATGTTCTTTCAATCTTTGTGACAGAATTCAGGAGGACCAAGGCGGCGCACAATTACATCTACACTCCACAAGCCACGTAATAGTTTGTAGTGGAGGGTAATAGTCGTATCATAATCTTTCAATGCTTCAACACGAGTGGTACAGGGAAAGAATGTTTTCGCAAACCTTTAATTTTTCTGGTTTTCTTTTTGTAATTTAGCAGGACGTATGTGGAAGGAGGCAATATGTTGTTCGACTATTCATGGGAAGTACTTCCCTCGAAATTTCAGTCGTAAAACTCCCTCGATTTTATTGAGCAGCTCCATAAGACTCTCGTGCCGTAAGCGATCCGCTGACGAACAGCGTCGCTCTTCGGTTGATCTTCTCCACCTCTTCTGCTAATTCGACCTGTCAGTGTTGCAAACGGATAAGATATACTTAAAAATCGAACGTTGAAGTGTTTTGTGAGCTACATCTTCCGTGGGTGAACTATTTTTCATTAGGATTCCTCCGGCGAATCTCAGCCTGGTATGTGCGTTTCCTACAATATGTTCACTCTAGATTGATACCCTCAGCCATTTTATGGTTGAGACAGTTTACATGATCTGCCTCCAATACTCTAATCGAACAGAAATGTCTCTCTTAGGCTATTTACGCACACCACGCTTTATCTACTGTATTTCCGTTCAAAGTCGACCGCCACACCCTGGAGCAATCGTCGATCCTCAACAGCTGGCAAAGTTTGGTGACGCGGGTACTTACTTAATCTCGCGGGCTGCTTAGTCACGTGCCATGTCAGCAGCACTCCTAGCTTCCGTGACGTTTATGGAGTTACGCGCCGATATGAATCGCATGCGTTCCTCGACACGTCACGTCAACAAATTATCCCTCAAAATACACATTTTTCAGAGCACATTCATTTCATGTTCACTGAATCTTCAAATGTTTACATTTATTTACGCGTCTTGAACATTGCTTCTATACCTACGAGGGAAACCCTCCATAACAAATTTCTGCAAAGCCGTAGGTAAGCAAACAATGTTCACAACAAGTAAATAAACGTTAACATCAGAAGATGGGATGCCAAGCATAAACACTATAAAAGAACTGGTTCCAACTAATTAAATAATTACCTTCAACTTCAACAGTTGCAGTGTGGTGTTACATTCACACCGGACAAGAATTATTTACTACATTAATACGAGAAAAAATAAAACAAATTATCGCAATGAGACAGGTAACCCCGGTTGATAAAGAGTTATACAGGGTATTACAAAAAGGTACTGCCAAACTTTCAGGAAACATTCCTCACACACAAAGAAATGGAAATTAAGCGTTTCCGGACACATGTCCACATAACATCTTTTTTTTATTTGTGTGTGAGGAATGTTTCCTGAAAGTTTGGCCGTACCTTTTTGTAACACCCTGTAGGTAACTTTGCATTTTTAGCAACAGGCAAGAGATTCTCGTGTTTGCCGTTTAGTGTGTTCATTTCCATAAACACTGTTACCAAATAATGTTTTAAATATTTCTTAGCAAATGCTTTCGATGAGTAATCACAAAGACTTGTATTGCTTCTGTAAAACTAAATACATATACATCAAAAAAGTTTTGCATAACCGCGGTTCCGACAGTTCCGGGACCTGTACAGACAACTGGAATAGAGATCACCACAAACATAATATCCGTGCTTTTCATTGCTCCTGAAAACCACACATCGCATGTTGTACCACCATACAGCGAGACCTTCAGAGTTAGTGGTCCAGTCTGCTGTACACACGGGTACCCCTAATACCCAGTAACACGTCCTCTTGCATTGATGCATGCCTGTATCCGTCGTGTTATAGTATCCACAAGTTCACCAAGGCACTGTTGGTCCAGATTGTCCCACTCCTCAACGGATATTCGGCGTAGATCTCTGAGTGGTTGGTCAGTCAGGTCGTCCATAAACAGCCCTATCCCACGCATGTTCGATAGGGTTAATGTCTGGAGGACATGCTGGCCACTATAGTTGAGCGATGTCGTTATCCTAAAGGAAGTCGTTCACAAGATGTGCACGATGGGGGCGCGAATTGTCGCCCATAAACGCGAATGCCTCGCCAATATGCTGCTGATATGGTCACACTATCGGTCACAGGACAGCATTCACATATCGTATAACCGTTACGGTGACCACCAGCGGCGTACGTCGGCCCCACATATTGCCGCCTCAAGTCAGCAGCGAACCTCCACCTTGCTGCACTCGCTGGACAGTGTGTCTAAGGCGGTCAGCCTGACCGGGTTGCCTCCAAACACGTCTTCGACTATTGTCTGGTTGAAGGCATATGCGACACTCATCGGTGAAGAGAACGTGGTATCAATTCTGAGCGGTCCATTCCGCATGTCGTTGGATCCATCTGTACCGCGTTGCATGGTGTCGTGGTTGCAAAGATGGACCTCGCCATGGACGTCCGGAGTGAAGATGCGCATTATGCAGCCTAATGTGCACAGTTTGAGTCATAACACGACGTCCTGTGGCTGCACGAAAAGCATTATTTAACATGGTGGCTTTGGTTTCAGGGCTCCTCCGAGCCATAATCCTTAGGTAGCGGCCATCCACTGCAGTAGTAGCCTTACGGGTGGCCTAAGTGAGGCATGTCATCGACAGTTCCTCTCTTTCTGTACCTCCTCCATGCCCAAACAACATCGCTTTGGTTCACTTCGAGACGCCTGGTCACTTCCCATGTTGAGAACCCTTCCTGACACAAAGTAACAATGCGGAGGCAATCAGACCGCGGTGTTGACCGTCTAGGGATGGTTGAACTACAGAAAACATGAGTCGTGTACCTCCTTCCTGGTGGAATGACTGGAACTGATCGACTGTCGAACCTGTTCCGACTAATAAGCGCTGCTCATGCGTGGTTGTTTGCATCTTTGGGCGGGTTTAATGACATCCCTGAACAGTCAAAGGCACTGTGTCTGTGGCACAATATCCACAATCAACGTCTATCGTCAGAAGTTCTGGGAACCGGGGTGATGGAAAACTTTTTTGATGTGTGTAAATTAAACCATCATTTATTCGTTCATTTTAAAAGTTTAAATGTAAATCGCTTGAACTTGACAACAATTGGCAAACGGGAAAATCGCGAACTTTCACTGGTGTGCGTCACGAGCATCAAACCAGAACCCTGCCGACCGCCGGCTACTTCCCGAAAATGGTCCCTGTTGGGGCGCGAAGCGCCTTTCTCTCTCTCTCTCTCTCTCTCTTTCTCCCTCCCACAAATTTCTTCCGCGTGCCGGACTCAAACCAAACGCCGTATGCCCATCCGTGCTCCACAGTCTTTCTGCCTTTCGCTACGGTCTTCAGTAGTTGCAACTTCCCGTAGACAACAATATTGCCGCGCAGAGTGGCCGCGCGGTTTCAGGAGCCATGTCACAGAACGCGCGGTCCAACCCACCGGAAGTTCGAGTCCTCCCTCGGGCATGGGTGTGTGTGTGTTGTTGTTAGCATAAGTTAGTTTAAGTAGTGCGTAAGTCTAGGGAGCGGTGACCTCAGCAGTTTGGTACCTGAGGAATTCACACATATTTAAACATTTGAACAACAATATCGTCCTTTAATAGCCTCACTGAGCATCCAAAATTAGCCAGACGATTATCACGATATACTGTAAACAAGAATAGCCCTGTATCATGTTTTTCAGGTATTCCAGCAATTGCTTTGGATTTGCCACTTTTGTTCTTTTAAGAAAGATGTGTTGAGTTCTGTGTGCGAGGATGTCCTGAACACAATCAGAAATTTGCTCAGATAGTCATGAACAGAGCGAGTTGACTTTCGTAAGATCTCTGTTTACGGAGTCCAGTTGATTTTTGTAAAGGACATTTTTATTTTCCAAAAACATCAAAATGTGTGAGTATAAAATATTTTCCTTAGTTTTACAATAGATGGACACAAATGATACATGCCTTCAATAGTGTGCATCTGCCCAACAACAGTTTTTTAAAACGATAATGACCTGCCATTTTTGCTGTCGCTAGGTAAAGCTCCTGAGAATAACTTGGTCCACGCGCAGAAACGTATTTTCGTCCTGAACGCTGAGCAATTCCGTCCCTTCGTTCGCAGGAGTGGTCACCTAAGCTGACTGTCAGGCATACTGATCTTTACACTTTGAGAGTGCCCGTTGCTACCTCTTTACTACATAGCACATAAGCACATAACCGCAAGCTGCGGACACCGCATGTGCAGGGAAAGTTCTTCATGGTCAGACATGTGTAGTTTTAGGAACTGCCTCTAAATTTATGCTAGAAGGAGGAAATGAGGTAGTATAAATGTCATTAAATGTATGGTCGAGAGCGTAGCGGGAACCGTTATCTAGTCGATCACACAATAAAGAGAACAAAGAAGAAGGCCAAAGATATTACTACAAGTACTTCCAAGGAGTAAGTTGTCAGGAAACTGACACACGATTTCCACGTGACAAGACAGACGTTCTTTATTTTATATTGATAGTATGGCAGTGTGTGAAATTGTCCATTATGCTACACTTTTCACCAATTTTTAGGATTCCGTACCTCAATCTGTAAAGGTGGAACCCTTGTAGGATCACTCAGCTACCCATCTGTCTCTCTGTCTGTCTCTCCGATTGCTAACAACCCTTTCTCTCAGAAATAGATAGACATGTCAAGTTGAAATTTATGTCTATGGTTCCTTGGCGGTGTAACAAAATTAAGCTTCTAAATCAAAGAAATCAAAAGACACACCATTTACGCCACATTACTTGATATTCGCAAACTCTCATCAATACCTATGGAGTACTTCCCTTTGACCTAGAAGCATGAAATCTTGCAAGAAACAAGGTTTTACAGTATGAGGGAGGAAAAAACCCGAATATTATTAATCTGTAATTACATCACTCAAAAAAATTCTTTGCCATTTATTGTCCGACTGTTTGTCTATCTCTCTGCTAAGACTCCTTTTTCTCAGGAACAGGTGGACTTACCAGTTTGAAATTAATGTCACATACTAAAGTCTACAGTCCTCTGGCGGTGAAAAAAAATTAAGTTTGTAAGTCAATGCAAACAAAAGGTACTGCCATTCATGTCACATATATCGGTATCTTGCCAGTATATATATATATATATATATATATATATATATATATATATATATATATATATATATATATATATAACAGGCAAAAATCGTCGAAATTCTCGATTCTCAGTGTGGATGAACTATCTATATACGTAATGGAGTTTGTATGGAACCATATGGAGTCCTACTTGCACTTATCCGGACGTTTGTTTTATGATATTTCCTTCCGGCAGCGCATGGTCTGACTTGGTTTGCTTTGGCTGATGCTTTGGTTATGCGGCTATTTCTGTTTCGCTACTCTAGTGATAAGCTATAAATTGTGAATGTGCGTTTGTGTTGAACAGGTCGTTCTGACATAACCTGTTTATACTCTTCGCTGCAGGCTCGGTAACTGTAACTAAGAAGTCATGTGCGAGATGTTGCTTCAGCTGTCGAACTACACCTTCTCTACCGGAAGGTGGCCTTTCACTACGGAGCCTGCACCGCAACAGTTGCCCCTCGCGTACTGAGTGGTCTGGACAGCGATGGGCCAACTTTCCTTGTGGACACAGTACACTTCGCTCCTTCGGCGACCTACGATGAACCACTGCTACAAGGACACCAAGTGTGTTTTTTCACACAAGACCTGTAGAATCTCACAGGTAGGTCGTTTGGACCATACCTATTTCCGCTGTTGAGCAGTTTTAGTTGATTTTCTGTTTCGCTATCACTTATCTCAGTGTCTGAAATTCACGCGTTCGTCCAGTGGTTGAAAGACGGAACGGTATTACTATCATCTGCAGGATGGTAACAGAGCGACTGAATAGATAATTTCGACTCTCCTACTGACTTTATGTACGACCAGTACTTCCAAGAATTTTTATTGAGATAGGCTGCCAAATTTGACTTTCGAATTCATAGAAGTCCTCTTTCATTGCTGCCTTTACCCTCATTTTGACCTCGTTAAGCCTTCTATTGTCAGCTAGGCTTTCATTTGACTTACATCCGTAATGAAGCTTTTTTTGCCCTCGTAGTAATTTTGTAAGATGAATGTTCAACCACAGTGTGCCTTTCCCATCTCTCAGAACGTTGCTCGCCACATGTTGGACTAACGAGTAAGCTGTATTGTTCAGAGCTTTTCAGTTTCATCATTTTCCGCTTCACATTTTCGTCCTCTGAGCTGAATGATGTTGACTATTCAGATACTCTGCAAGACTTATCCTATCACTCTTAATTAGTAAAAATATTTTCTCACTTTTGTTAACATTTGTAACACCCATAGTCATTGTTGCTATCCCATATTTACGATCACTCATGGTCTCCTCTACGTAAACAAATTCGAAAGTTCGGTTTTGTTAGTTACTAAGAAGTCAAAGATGTTTCCTTCGAACCTCCGTTCTCTATTTCTTAGAAGTAGTTTTCAAACAAGATATTCAGAATGATATCACATGATTCTCTGGCTCCGGCATCGGTTTTAAATGCATGAACCTCCCATTCTTTAGCTGGCCATTTGAAGATTCCCCCTATTACAATACTCTTGCTTGCTCCTAGTTTTTTTTCTCTGAAGCGCTTTGCGTCCACAGCTACTGGCGTAGCTGGTGTGTAAAATCATCCAGTTTCCATATCTGAACCACCATTCGTGCTTAACGTGACTCAAATTATTCGTATTTTATACTCATAACCTGTAAAAATCTCGCTAAATACTATGAAGTTATTTACAACAATACGTTGCCGACACCACTGGCGTCTTGTCAGTTATTGCTATATATGTGCCAGTCTGAATACGGGGTTTTGCTGCCATTCATTTACAGTTTCAGCCGATAGACTGTTTTTAATACTATGTGACGACTTCTGCCTTAAATAAGCAATATTAACTTTGGGACTTTACCATGAATCCTCCAGCAGTTTACAAATATTACATGAACGTTATATCCTTCCGATCTGCAAGGTTGAAACTTCTTGACTGACAAGCTGATCTGTGAAACTGATCTATCTTCTATTTAGACTTGAAGTTCATCATTGACCTTAGGAGTGGTCTATCTAACCTAGAAAAAGCATGTGCAAACGACATGTACTCTGCTATTTAAGTAGTCTTTTGTGTAGTGCACTCCTGACCTAATGGGAGAGGAGGATTGGGGGAGGGGTGGGGGAGCGGCCCAGCAACTCTCTCCTCGATAGCGGAGGTCGAGAAATTCCCATCGAAGATCGTTGCAGAATAGATCTTCCACTCGAGTTCAAACGAAAGAACTGTGATCGACTTTGGGTATGATGTTGAAAATGGTCATACGTAGCTGCCCTCATCAATCCAGCCAACCGTCTGGACGAACCATGGGTGGTCTCAGAACCCAGCTGCCATGTCGACATTAGTTGCTATTTGCAGCCGGCTGCGCCCACCGCGTTCAATAGCTGTCGGCGCCACGAATCGGGAGAGACCTCGCGGCAAACATACCGAGTTTAAACGTATTCTTTTCCGACCTGTCTGCTATTTACTTGAAAGGCTCTAGTCGTTGCTTCAGTATGGACCCTCAACCTAGAAACCTCGAGCAACTGACCGCGGCATTTGAATTAGCACGACCCCATATCGCTGTCTGTGCCCTCCAGAACCTAGTTGACTCTCCTCCTGTATGTCCGAGCTGCAAAAGTTAGTAATTGACGCTTTTAATAGGTGGTCCCATTAATGTGACTGGACCGTGTACCTTATAGTTGTTTTCGGACATCCACCATGTGTCTGTATAAAACAAACCTAGTTCCTATCCATTTCCTACAATATAAAAACTTTACAAACCAGAGAACTAGCTGAAAAAGAACAAAGAGACAACAACAAGAGACAGTTGGCACAGAGGTAATCCACTCTAACAAAACTGAGATGTAGAGAAAGGGTATACAAGAGAAAACGAAAACTAGGACTAAAATCTGCAAGCTCACTCTACCCCAACGATCGTAAACTATGCAAATTTTTGCAACCAAGTAAATAACACTAATAAATAATCTTATTTCATTTCTTCTTATAAATTCGTAAGCAATCTGCTAAGCTAAACATTGTGCAGGAAATAAGCACCACTACTGCTTTTGCTTTGCTTTACATTGGAGCACGAATGACATTTTGGTAGACCGGTAAATTAAAATTAAGCGGCAATGAGAGCGCTTGTGCAGGGTGATATTGCATAACTGATTTCAAATTTGCTCACTCTGCACCAACTGTTGCAAAATACACAATCCCTTGGAATAAAATAAATAACAGTACTGAAAGTACATAAACAGACGGAGTCCCTTCGTATGCGCCTCTCGTACTTCATGGTCTATTTTCATTATGGTATTTGTTCGTGTTGACTATACTTGTACGTGGTGGTGTACGAAATAAAACGTTCGTGGTGCATTTGTTCGATCAGAGCACGACCTTTCGACGGTGCAACCACTCACTGTCTATGCTGCACAAGACTAAACAGGAAAGCGTCATGTACGCAGGTAAAAGGCGAGTTCCGAATAAAGTACCACACACTCGAAAGTAAACTTGCGTATATTCTCAAAATCCTTCAATGAAAATAACCAATTGGGCTTATATTTGATAATCATAGTGTTCGACTAGAACTAATTACTGATTGTTGGTTACTGTACGAGTGAGTTCAAATTTTTTTCTACATAGTATCGCAGTAAAGTTTATAAGCACTAACGTTGAACAGTCGGCAAATACTATTATGCACAAGAATGACAGTTCAGTTTCGTAAACAAAAGTTTCTCAGTGATACAGTCAGAAATATCTTGATGCAATCTATGGCCGGCCGAAGTGGCCAAGCGGTTCTAGGCGCTACACCGTCTGGAGCAGCGCGACCGCTACGGTCGCAGGTTCGAATCCTACCTCGGGCGTGGATGTGTGTGATGTCCTTAGGTTAGTTAGGTTTAAGTAGTTCTAAATTCTAGGGGACTGATGACCTCAGAAGCTAAGTCCCATAGTGCTCAGAGCCATTTAAAGCATTTTTTCCAATCCATGTCTGCGTTTGCAGAGAATGGTCAGGAAGTCCCATTACCCCCTATAGCGTGTACACGTGTGGTATTGTGACACAGGACAACTTCGAGGTAGTGTACTATTCTTTATTAGTTACACTACTGGCCACTAAAATAGCTACACCAAGAAGAAATGCAGATGATAAACGGGTATTCATTGGACAAATATATTATACTAGAACTGACATGTGATTATACTTTCACGCAATTTGGGTGCATAGATCAAGAGAAATCAGTACCCAGAACAACCACCTCTGGCCGTAATAACGACCCTGATACGCCTGGGCATTGAGTCAAACAGAGCTTGAATGGCGTGTACAGGTACTGCTGCCCATGCAGCTTCAACACGACACAACAGTTCATCAAGAGTAGTGATTGGCGTATTGTGACGAGTCAGTTGCTCGGCCACCATTGACCAGACGTTTTCAGTTGGTGACATATCTGGAGAACGTGCTGGCCAGGGCAGCAGTCGAACATGTTCTGTATCCAGAAAGGCCCGTACACGACGTGAAAAATGCGATCGTGCTGAAATGTAGGGTTTTGCAGGGATCGAATGAAGGGTAGAGCCACGGGTAGTAACACACCTGAAATGTAGCGTCCACTGTTCAATGTGCAGTCAATGCGAACAAGAGGTGACCGAGACGTGTAACCAATGGCACACCAGATCATCACGCAGGGTGATACGCCAGTATGGAGATTACGAATACACGCTTCCAATGTGCGTTCACCCCTATGTCGCCAAACACGGATGCGATCATCATGATGCTGTAAATAGAACCTGGATTCATCTGAAAAATGACGTTTTGCCATTCGTGCATCCAGGTTCGTCGTTGAGTACACCATCGCAGGCGCTCCTGTCTGTGATGCAGCGTCAAGGGTAACCGCAGCCGTGGTCTCCGAGCCGATAGGCCATGCTGCTGCAAACGTCGTCGAACTGTTCGTGCAGATGGTTGTTGTCTTGCAAACGTCCCTATTGTTGACTAAGGGATCGAGACGTGGTTGCACGATCCGTTACAGCCATGCGGATAAGATGCCTGTCATCTGGACTGCTGGTGATACGAGGCCGTTGGGATCCAGCACGGCGTTCCGTTTTACCCACCTAATCCAACCGATTCCGTATTCTGCTAACAGTCATTGGATCTCGACCAACGCGAGAAAATGCCTTAGGCTACAATCCGACTTTTATCAAAGTCGGAAACGTGATGGTACGCAATTCTCTTCCTTACACGAGGCATCACAACAACGTTTCACCAGGCAACGCCGGTCAACTGCTGTTTGTGTATGAGGAATCGGTTTGAAACTTTCCTCATGTCAGCACGTTGTATGTGTCGCCACCACCGCCAACCTTGTGTGAATGCTCTGAAAAGTTAATCATTTGCATATCACAGCATCTTCTTCCTGTCGGTTAAATTTCGCGTCTGTGGCACGTCATCTTCGTGGTTTAGCACTTTTAATAGCCAGTTTTGTATTATGCAACCTCTGTGTGTAAAACAACTTTTTTATAACCGAGTATGATCCCCCTTGACGTGCGATGTGAAATTCTCCTCAAAACTGCTGGCGTGATGGCAGTAAATTCAAGTCGAGCAACATACTTAAGTTCGTCAACTGTCTCGTAACATGCGGTACCAACCTTCTGTTTAATGAACCTCCATAATGCATTGCCACAAGATGACGCATATGGACCTCGGAGTGGCCACTCCAAAGGAGCAGGCCACGTCCAACCGATTTATCAGGAAATACCTCATTTATATATTCTCTGACAGCAATAGCATAATGGGTTGGTGCTCCATCCTGATGAAACCATATACGAGCGAACAGTCCCCCATCTTGCAGATGTGGAACAAAAGCAATCACGTAACATGCTGAGATACATGATGTGATTCACAGCACCAGCGAAGAAGTGTGGACCTACCAAGTAGCTTTGCTGACATTACAACCTAGATCGTGACATATGGTGGATTGTGTTCAAGCTCGTCATAAAAATATGGGTTTTCTTTACTCCAGATAAAAGTTTCTCGCTTTTTCACTGAGGTATTTGCACATTTGTTCGAGAAAAGAAGGGTTGTAAAGACGTCGCACATTCACCCACAAGCATGATAGTTTTGCAAATACTCTTCTCGGGTTTGCACAATATTTAATCGATGCAACTGCTCGACATCATCAGGTGGTGGTAGCTGCTGTTATCACTGCTGCAAGGTGCTACTGATAGTTTTGCATGTTATTATCAGTCAGTTCATATGCAAACGAAAGTTTAAATGACTTTAACTTCAAATCATTCTTTATATTTTTTGTAATGTCGACTATGGGACTCTCAATTTCTGTGACTGCTTACGAATAAACGTTTTAGCCGAACGTTTGACAGGCGCTACTGTCTCCACACGCGTCTCCAGTAGAGTTGATGGCCATCCTTAGGGAGACTTATCTTTTATGCGAGCATTTGCAAAGAGCTTTTTCTCCCACCTTAAAGTTGTTGGTTTTGGTGGGAGAGGTTTCTGAAAACTAACAGTGAAATCATGCTGAATGCCTGTCAGTGATTTTCGTGTATGGGGCTGTTCTTGAGCCCACTTGCTAATTATGGTCCGTTCCTCCATAGTGTAAGCGGACTCATCAGCCATGATTTAGCTGTATATTAGCACCTACAACAATAAGAAACAACAGTTAATTAACAACTGTAATAGACACGGTAATGGGACACTGTGATCGCACTGTACTTAAACACGGCGAGCAACAACACTTTTCTTCAGTTGTTAGCGAAAACAGTGCATCTCCTTAAAAATACTTACGTCTCTTTGTTGACAGTACTCAAGGCACATTGCAACAGAACATTAGTAAAACCGTTACCACTTTCCGTATAACGCGATTTACATAGCGATGAGCCACTAAGCAACAGCCTACGCGTGTCCCGACGCACGCTGACTACCTCGTCTCCTCGCTAGGGATGGCGGTTATCGCTGAAAAATCGATACATGGTTATAACGTTGTCTTCAGCTCCAGTTTAATCAGATTGTCAAAAGCACTCAAAATAACCGGTTTCTGAAATTACCGATTTTTGGATTTTTAATCCTATTATTTCCTTTAATAAATTAGAAATCGAACAAAGATTGAAATTTTTTTTGAATCCCTCATTGCAAGACACATCGAATGAAAATATTAAATTAAATAAACAAATTAAAAAACTTAGTCGTCCACCATTAGCTGCTTTTCTAGAAAAGTGGCAAGTTTTGGCAGCTACAAAAAAAAAAAAAAAAAAAAAAAAAATCAGTATTCCACTGCTGTCTACCCAAAAATCATGTTTTAATTGGGGATCATACCACTATTTGCACGTTACGAATAGTTAGTGTTAAACGATCAAAACTTAAGATAAGGAATTCTATTCTTCGTGTTAATTCGTCCGTTTTCACGAATTGAAAGTTGATAAAGGCGTGTTGTCTAAACACAGACAGCAGATCAGCTGCTTTGTACACTACTGGCCATTAAAATTGCTACACCACGAAGATGACGTGCCACAGACGCGAAATTTAACCGACAGGAAGAAGATGCTGTGATATGCAAATGATTAGCTTTTCAGAGCATTCACGAAAGGTTGGCGCCGGTGCAACGTGCTGACATGAGGAAAGTTTCCAACCGATTTCTCATACACAAACAGCAGTTGACCGGCGTTGCCTGGTGAAACGTTCTTGTGGTGCCTCGTGTAAGGATGAGAAATGCGTACCATCACGTTTTCGATTTTGATAAACGTCGGATTGCAGCCTATCGCGATTGCGGTTTATCGTACCGCGACATTGCTGCTCCCGTTGGTCGAGATCGAATGACTGTTAGCACAATATGGAATAGGTGGGTTCAGGAGGGTAATACGGAACGCCGTGCTGGATCCCAACGGCCTCGTGTCACTAGCAGTAGAGATGACAGGGATCTTATCCGCATTGCTGTAACGGTTCGTGCAGCCACGGCTCGATCCTCAGTCAACAGATGGGGAAGTTTGCAAGACAACAACCATCTGCACGAACAGTTCGACGACGTTTGCAGCAGCATGGACTATCAGCTCGGGGACCATGGCTGCGATTATCCTTGACACTGTATCACAGACAGGAGAGCGTGCGATGGTGTACTCAACGACGAACCTGGATGCACGAAAGGCAAAGCGTCATTTTTTTCGGATGAATCGACGTTCTATTTATAGCATCATGATGATCGCTTCCGTGTTTGGTGACATCGCGGTGAACGCCCATTGGAAGCGTGTATTCGTCATCGCCATACTGGTTTATAACCCGGCGTGATGGTATGGGGTGTCATTGGTTACACGTCTCGGTCACCTCTTGTTCGCATTGACGGCACTTTGAACAGTGGACGCTACATTTCAGGTGTGTTACTACCCGTGGCTCTACCCTTCATTCGATCCCTGCAAAACCCTACATTTCAGCATGATAATGCACGACAGCATTTTTCAGGTCGTGTACGGGCCTTTCTAGATACAGAAAATGTTCGACTGCTGTCCTGGCCAGCACATTCTGCAGATCTCTCACCAATTGAAAACGTCTGGTCATTGGTGGCCGAGCAAGTGGCTCGCCACAATACGCCAGTCAGTACTCTTGATGAACTGTGGTATCGTGTTGAAGCTGCATGGGCAGCTGTACCTGTACACGCCATCCAAGCTCTGTTTGACGCAATGCCCAGGCGTATCAAGGCCGTTATTACGGCCAAGGGTGGTTCTTCTGGGTACTGACCGTTAAGTTTGAAGTTTTGCTCTTATATTATGTCACAAGTTTGTTGTGGCTCCTCCAGGTTTTAATCTTTAAGAGCAACAGGAGCATTGTGCTTCACTGATTTTGCACTTCGTAAAATATTTCCAGACTAGAGATGCTGCCATTCTGTAATACAACTGAAGTTCGACGACGACAGCGAGAAACTAGCATATACACTGATAAGCCTAAATATTATCACTTCTGCTCACCGCGACGTTGATTGCCGCCTGAAGGTGCTGCGGGCACGTGACGCGTTTGTATGTAAGCGGAGCAGTCATTGACGGGGGAACTCCCTGCGAAGATATGGGCTGCAGATGGAGAAATCCATTGTGATAAGCGTCTTTGACAAAGGGCACATTGTTATTAATGATTCAAATGGCTCTGAGCACTATGGGACTCAACTGCTGTGGTCATCAGTCCCCTATAACTTAGAACTTCTTAAACCTAACTAACCTAAGGACATCACACACATCCATGCCCGAGGCAGGATTAGAACCTGCCACCGTAGCAGTCGCACGGTTCCGGACTGCGCGCCTAGAACCGCGAGACCACCGAGGCCGGCCATTGTTATTACATAGAGCCTGTGAACAAGTATCTATAAAACGGCAAAACTGGTGGATGTTCACGTGCTACTGTCGTGATCATCTACGGAAAGAGGCAGGACAGTGAAACTACCACTAGGCGCTAAGTAGGTGGAGGTCCACGACTCTTCACATAAGAGTGCATGAATGGTTATCATGGTGGCGATGAAGCTGCCCCCCGTCCTCCGCCTGTCACCCCGCCCCGCCATTTTCATTCGTGCTACGTGGCACTGCGGTTAGCACAATGGACTCGCGTTCGGGAGGACGACGGTTCAAACCCGCGTTCGGCCACCCTGATTTAGGTTTTCCGTCATTTTCCTAAATCACTTCAGGCAAATGCTGGGATGGTTTCTTTGAAACCCCCTAATCCGATGGGACGGGTGACCTCGCTGTTTGGTCCCCACCCTCAAATAAACCAATAAACCATATTCATAGTACGCACATATCCAATGGTTGACTGTTGCAGCAACTTGTAGACAGGACAGCGTTGGTACTCATCGTACCTCGAAGTTGACTTGCACATTCTTTGGTATATGTGGAGAACTTTACGATACTAGAACACGTCATGTGGAGTTGTCTGAAAAGAGAGGGGGACGGGGGGGGGGGGGAGGGAGGGCAGATTCGATGGACGGTAATGCCTCGCACAATAAACCCACCAAGATGTGCCTGCTGTTGTTCAGAGCTGCATCATTACTCATCACACTTGAACACCTTGGTTTTCTTGACTATAAGCAATTTCTCACCGCAGTATGTGAGAAAATAAAGAATCAGAAATTGTTGGGGCTTTCGTGACCATTTGTTGACGCACTGCCTGTTGGCTTTTATCTTGGGATCTCAGGCCTACATCTCGTTAAATGCCTTTTCTGACGTTTCGCCAGGACGATTAGTTGGGTTTGTCAATCTTATGTCAGTAAGACAATAGAGACTAAAACGTCATAAAACAAACATGTGAAAACAAAATTCTATTTTTAACAGAGCTGTCTGTGATGACACGGGGGCTTCGTCATGTGTGCAGATACTTTTAAATTCGTCTAATTTTGGGGCTGTCTCCGGTGCAGTTTCCTCGAAGTAAACTTTTTCTTGCTCAGAAAACTACAGAGAGTTTCTTAAGGTAAAACTAGAAAAAACCGATTTTTTTATACTTATTCGCCTAACTTAAAGACTTTTCTGACGTCTCGCCAAGAACGTGTGGATGGCATTGTCCGCCAGAACGTGTGGAAGTGGCATTTCTCTTTCACAGTCAGCAAGATTATTAGAGAAGTAATTACGTGGTAAGACTCAAAACCCAAATGGGAGGTTAAACGATTATGTATAGGAACGGATGCTCTGCTGTATTTCCCTGCCTGGTGGAGGAAACATGCAAATATCTTTAATTGCCACTGACCGCAATAGACTCTTCGAAGCACAGAAATCAGTGTTGGAAGTCAGCAAAGAAACAATAATAAGAAGAAGAAGTCTGAAAAAGGAAATGGACCGA
This sequence comes from Schistocerca gregaria, assembly GCF_023897955.1. Classification (NCBI taxonomy): domain Eukaryota; kingdom Metazoa; phylum Arthropoda; class Insecta; order Orthoptera; family Acrididae; genus Schistocerca; species Schistocerca gregaria. The sequence continues at coordinate 703,725,923 of NC_064921.1, forward strand.
GAACAAAACCAAAAGCATGGTGAATATTCACCTGAAATGGAATAGTCTTATATAGGGTAGGTAGAGATAAATGTTTTAACTTCAGTTTGAATTTCCCGGAGCTTCACTTATTTGATGTTGTGGTACACATTGGTCTAAGACTATAAAAGATAGAGTGCTAAAATTTTATATGCTATCTTAAAATGTATTTAATTAAAAATGAGACTATTTTTATTACTTCAATTTGAAAATTAAAGACTTTTTAAAGAAAAACTGTTAGTTAATTACTGAAATTTTTGACAATCTTTAATAAAACATTTTTGAATCATAATTTATGACAGCAAAATCTTTTTAAAAATGTGCTTTAAGGATAACAGTGTCAAGAATACACAGAAAAAAATCAAGTTCTTACTTTGTTTTTAGTTCGAGATATGTGTCTCTAACATGTTTTGTTTCACTAACAATGCAAAATACAACTCAGCCAAAAGTGTGAGACCAAAAGTTTGGTTCATACATAAAAATGTTCCCAAAAGAGCTGTTAAAAGACTATATGCATTACATGGGTTTACAACCATTATCCTTTAAACTTCACTATTTATCAAATTTTTCAAGATTTTTCCTCGTATTCACGAACCTGTCCCCTTAAACAAACGTTGGCCCAAAACCACAAAACGAAAGCCAACGCACAATACATGAAATATAATCACAGTCGGAGCGAGACGGCACAGTCGTAAAGCTGAGGGCTCGCTTCCTGGAGGATGGCACCTCAAATGCCCTCCAGGCCAACCAGGATGCTGGGACGTTTCTTTCGGAGAGTAGGAGGGTGATTTTCTTTGCCATCCTTCAACCCGAGCTTGTGCTCCAACTCTGATAATCTCGTCGTCCTTACCTTCGTCTCTGTAAGCCCCTGGAGCTTGAGGACGCAGACGGGCGCTAGCAGTTTGGACCCGGGCAGTGGCGCCCAGTGAAAGCTCTGCGCGAAAGCGGCCGAGATGCAACTCGGCCAAGGACCTGGCACGTCGCCAGCCGCTGCGAATACACAACGTGCGCCCGACGCGGGAAGGCTGTGAACAGCTTACGATAACAGCAACGGGACAACGCGATGCAAGCTGCATAGCGCTGCACCTGCGTAGGTATATGCATATGCATGCGTTTGAAAATTTTACGAGCCCGTCCATTAGCTTAGAATTCCATGAAGAACAGTGATACTGTGTATGTGGTAGTATTGTAGCTGGTGGATAGTGTGTTTAGAACTCCACAGTGTCTTCTGGTCGGTACTTCAGTCCAGTGACTAATTTTAGAACCACATGAAGGAATGGGCACTGGAGACCACCATAAGCAGTTCCTGCCGTATTCTACAATTTTTGTTGTTATTAGGCATCAGGATGGGTTTTGCGCAGAATTTGTAAATATTTGGATTTTTACACATTTAAGTTCTGTATAATTATTAAAGCTATTTATAATACACTAGCTTAGCGACCACTGCTTCTCTCGCAATCTGTGTCTGCACAGATTTTTTTTTTCTTTAACGACATTTGTATGTTGCTCACAAATTGCAACACCTTGTAAACTATCCACGCCAACGCAACAGAGGCATGGACTTCTGACCAAAAAGCGATTGTGGTCGCTGGAAACAAAGGTTCTTGTTAATCATGCCTTTTGCGTTCTTGTGGTGATATTTCCATAGGAACTTTCATCCCCTAACATATACTGCTTTATATCTAACCGAAAAGTGGATTACCAACTTTTATAGAATTAGTTTTACAATTTTTTTCAATATAACGAAATATTTTCTTAAAAAATCTTCATCTACAGTTTCACCCCTCAGGGGTTGAATTTCCACGAACAGTGAAACACATACATTTTAATTTCTAACAGGAGAGCCAAATGCAAATTTTCATAGATTACTCTTTGAAAAGGCGTTCATAATGAAATATTTCATAAAACTTTACATCTCCTATTTCATCGCCTTGACAGCTTAATTTCCAAAAACATCAGAACATTTTTTATTTGTAATCAAAAGATCAAATACCAATGTTCATAGAGGTAGCTTTAAAATACTTTAGTAGATCTTTAATAATGATTTATTAAAAAAAAAACTTTTTACCCACTATTGAACCGCCATATCGATTAAATTTCCAAAAATGAAACATGTATTTCTTTATTTCTGACCGAGGACTCAAATACCAATTATCGTAGGTCTGACTTCAAAATTGCCTTTCAATACACATTTCATCCCCTCTTTCACTCCCTTAGGGGTAGAATTTCGAAATATCCCTTGTAAACGTCGCCTGCTGTGTAAGATCAACATCCTGTCCTAATTTCAAGTTTTTAGCCTTATTGGTTTGCGCAGGGTGATGATGGGTAAGTGAGTCAGTCAATCGGGATGTTGCTTTTCATATTTAGAGAAGACTGATAATTCTTCAGATACAGAATTTCATGACGAGGAAAATGTTATATTGATTTTTGGAACCCTTAATGTAACTGTGTTCAGTTGAGCCAGACTTAGTCGGTAGCGCACCGTCTTGTGCCATGAAACGTAAGAGGGTCTCTTACCGTAGGAAATGTCTTACTTGCAAATGAACTGAGATTCCTCAATGTCCTAACAATTTTATCTTTCTTGAGAATGGAAATTTGTGTTAGTTACCAATAGCTTTTGTTTCAAATTAATTTAACTTGTAAGTTGTTTTCAATAGCACTGTTTAATTTGATTGCACTAAATGATTATTGGCTTGTACTACAGTAATAAAATAACAGACTATCAAATGCAGTATCGACAACGTTTTCTCAATAGTAACGATTTTAGGTTTCAATAGAATACTTGTTTCTAGTTACATGACCATAGTGTACCTTGGAACATGTTTTCACATTTGGAATAACTTTACTTTTCTACAGTAGTTCTTGTAAATTCAGAAAAAAATTGCGTCACATAAAAGGAAAATGCCAAAATATGTTAAACTTCTGTTACATATTGGCTGGAGGTCAAAGTCTGAAAATAGAAACAGCTTCGGGCGACGTATTTTATTGTGGAAGGACAGAACAGGGATTAAATTCAGGCACAAGTTTTAACTCGAAAAACAAAAGAATCTCTTAGCAAATAGTTGCACTTCTTTTAACCAAACGAAAGATATTCCGTACCGGACAGTATAGTCTATGCACCGAAGGGTTCAAATTCTATTGACGATTCAGGCGACATCTACGAACAGTTACAGAAACTAATAAATGATAGCAAATCCCATTAAAAATGATGACTGCTGTGTCTAAAGTAAAAGTAATATAAAAATTAAAACTACGACTATGACACCAGGAATAACAGATATCATTCGCTAATGGAATTTGTTCAGACCGTCAATCAATGGTTGTCTTCAAAACGTTTCTACAGATGAAAACAAATAGATCATGGACTTCACCAATACAAAATGCAACTGGAAGTATCTAATTTTATTAGTGATGGTCTGACGCTTGTGCGATACGCAGACGTAAAAACAACCACGAAGATAGGAAGAAAGAAACATAAAGGTAATAAAGCCAAAACCTTGATTTAAGAAAGGGTAATTCTTTCGAAAATTAACGTTATACAGTGGTCTGAAAATCAGTTATGAGGAGACAAAAATAAATGTATCAACACCTCGAAAGATAACGGTAAAAATTAAGAGTTAAGTCAGAGAACAAGTTGACGAGATTTTGTATGCAGATTAGTCGATGGAAAAGTTTGGATTGACAAGAAGGGAGATTTGCAGACGAGTTATACTAGTGTAGGCCTGCAAGACTTTCGGTAAGCTAGGTAAAGTTCTGAAAACTAGGTTTTCTACTTGTGTGAAAAGGTGAGTTTACAATCAACTCACATATTGCGGGTAGATGACATAAGAAAACGTACAGGAGCAACATGGATACATACACTGATGAGCCAAAACATTATGACCACCTGCTTAATACCTTGTTTGCTCGTATTTAGAATGAAATTGATCATTGATTCTGCGTATCAGGGACCTGACAGTTTGGCTCTGAGCACTATGGGACTTAACTTCTGAGGTCATCAATCCTCTAGAACTCAGAACTACTTAAACCTAACTAACCTAAGGACATCACACACATCCATGCCCGAGGCAGGATTCGAACCTGCGACCGGAGCGATCGCGCGGTTCCAGACTGTAGTGCCTAGAGCCGCTCGGCCATCACGGTCGGCCCTGCCAGTTTGTCGGTAGGCTTGTGGAGGTATGTGGCATTAGATGCTTACGCACAGGTCATGTAATATGCTTAAATAACGGGCTGCTGATTTGCATACGCAATAATGGCGCCCGATAGCGACCTACATGTGTTCCATAGGATTTATATCAGGCGAATATGGTCGCCCAGACATCAACGTGAGTTCACTGTAATTCTTCTTAAACCACTGCAGCACGGTTCTGGCTCCGAGACATGGACAATTATGTTGCTGGGAGATGACATCAACGTCGGGGAAGACATCAAGCATGAAGGGATGCAGGTGGTTCGCAGCTGTCAGCGTGTCTTCAATTACTATCATAGGTCCTATGCAAGCGCAGAACAACGTCTCTCATAGCATAATACTGCTCCCATCAACCTGCGTCGGTAGGGTGCTGCACGTTTCGAGGCGCTGTTCACTTCGATGCCGGCCTTTGTGGAGACGACCATCGACCTACTGTAGCAAAAATGTGGTTCAACCGAAGAGCCGACACGTTTCCACTGATCGACTGTCGAATCCAGGTGGTTCGGTGCCCACTGTAGTCGTAATTGGCGGTATTGTTTTGTCAATAATATGAAAAAGTAGACGTCGTCTGCAGCGGGGTTCTGTGTTCAACAGTGTACGATGAACGGTGTACTCCGAAAAACTTGTACATGTGCCAGCATTGTGCACTTTCGGCAGAGATGCCACAGATCACCATCTGTCCTACTTTACGTAGCAGACAAACCTCCGAACACCACATGCTGCGAAGGATCGTGGATGTCCAAACATCTAGCGCCTAGTGGTACTTTTACCATCCTTCTTCCTCACGCCAATAGCACGTGAGCATTCGACCAGCTTCGCCGTTTTCGAGATACTCGTTCACAGGCTCCGCATAACAATAATCTGCCATTTGTCAAATTCGCTTCTCTCAATGGATTGTCCCCATTTGCACCAAATATCTTCGCCTAGGTAATCCCCTGTCCTTCACTACTGGCCATTAAAATTGCTACACCAAAATGAAATGCTGATGATAACCGGGTATTCATTGGACAAATAGATTATACTAGAACTGATATGTGATTACATTTTCACACAATTTGGGTGCATAGATCCTGAGAAATCAGTACACAGAACAGCCACCTCTGGCCGTAATAACGGCCTTGATACGCCTGGGCATTGCGTCAAACAGAGCTTGGATGGCGTGTACAGGTACAGCTGCCCATGCAGCTTCAACACGATACCACAGTTCATCAAGAGTGCTGACTGGCGTATTGTGACAAGAAAGTTGCTCGGCCACCATTGACCAGACGTTTTCAATTGGTGAGAGATTTGGAGAATGTGCTGGCCAGGGCAGCAGTCGATCATTTTCTGTATCTAGAAAGGCCCGTACAGGACCTACAACATGCGGTTGTGCATTATCATGCTGAAATATAGGGTTTCGCAGGGATCGAACAAAGGGTAGAGCCACGGATCGTAACGCATCTGAAATGTAACATCCACTGTTCAAAGTGCCGTCAGTGTGAACAAGAGGTGACCGAGACGTGTAACCAATGGCACCCCATACCATCACGCAGGGTGATACGCCAGTATGGCGATAACGAATACACGCTTCCAATGTGCGTTCACCGCGATGTCGCCAAACACGGATGCTGTAAACAGAACCTGGATTCATCCGAAAAAATGACGTTTTGGCGTTCGTGCACCAAGGTTCGTCGTTGAGTACACCATCACATGCGCTCCTGTCTGTGATGCAGCGTCAAGGGTAACCACACCCATGGCCTCTGTGCTGATAGTCCATGCTGCTGCAAACGTCGTCGAACTGTTCGTGCAGATGGTTGTTCTCTTGCAAACGTCCCCATCTGTTGACTCAGGGATCGAGACGTGGCTGCACGATCCGTGTGTGTGTGTGTGTGTGTGTGTGTGTGTGTGTGTGGTTTGAGGTTTTCGGGCGCTAAGTAGCGTGGTCATCAGCGCCCAAACGCATAGAAACAGGCAGATAGTTTTTGTGTTGCAAACGTCCCCATCTGTTTACTCAGGGATCGAGACGTGGCTGCACGATCCGTTACAGCCATGCGGATAAGATGCCTGTCATCTCGACTGCTAGTGATACGAGGCCGTTGGGATCCAGCACGGCGTTCCGTATTACCCTCCTGAACCCATCGATTCCATATTCTGCTAACAGTCATTGGATCTCTGGATCTCGACCAACGCGAGCAGCAATGTCGCGGTACGATAAACCGCAATCGCATTAGGGTACAATCCGACCTTTATTAAAATGGGAAACGTGATGGTACGCATTTCTCATCCTTACACTAGGCACCACAAGAACGTTTCACCAGGCAACGCTGGTCAGCTGCTGTTTGTGTATGAGAAATCGATTGGAAACTTTTCTCATGTCAGCACGTTGCACCGGCCTCAACCTAGTGTGAATACACTGAAAAGCTAATCATTTGCATATCACAGCATCTTCTTCCTGTCTGTTAAATTTCGCGTCTGTAACAGGTCTTTTTCGTGGTGTAGCAATTTTAATGGCCAATAGTGTACTTTTGTTATCGTGTCACGTGCCCGTTACGTCACCAGGCGGATTCCGACGTCGCGGTAGGCAGTGGTCATAATGTTTGGCTGATCACTGTGTAGGGTGCCACCTTTATCTTAAGCACCGAAACAAATTTTTGTCTACACGCAAAATATAATAAGTAAGAAACAAATATTGTTTATTAACCATGGGGACGTTAACCAGCATGACTTTCTTATGGCTTTATTAGAGAAGGAACGTTGCTACTCACCATATAGCGGAGACGCTGTTTCGCGATAAGCACAACAGAGAGATTCACGCAATTATAGCTTTGGGTCACTAAGTGATCTAAGACTGCAGACGTGTGTGCAAGTTGCGTTTGCGTGAGTGTGTGTGTGCCTGTGTGTTTGTGTGTCTATTGCTGACAAAGGCCTTAATGGCCGGAAGCTACAGTTGTGTGAATCTTTTTGTCGTGCCTATCGCGAAACAGCGTCTCCGCTCTATGGTGAGTAGCAACTTTCCTTCTCTAATATTGTTACATTCCATCCTGAATTTTCCATTGTTGATTTCTTATGTCTATGTTCGTTACTAAGGTATGAACAACCGTGCGTCTTAAATTTTTATTCTATAATCCACTTCTTCTCCACATGACCTGTTCAGAAACATACCAAACTACAGCATTTACGTAAATATGATTTTCTTAAAAAGTAACATAAAACTGGATTTGATTGTCCTGTATTAGCACAGAACGCAACTACATGGTGGAAAGTAACTAGTCCACTTGCTCGAGTTGAGAGTACCTAAATGGACACACAAAGATACGCAATAGTCATTCAGTCAGCCATCTGCAATTGATGAGTAGTATGAGTACAGTGTAAACTAACGAAGACTTCTCGTGTGAGTACAGTGCACACCAACGAAGGCTTTTCTACAAACCTCCAACTGACGACGGCTGACTGAATGAATGAATGACCAGAGCGCATTTTCCTTGTTTCCATTTGTTTTACTGTTAACTCAAAATGTTCAAATGTGTGCGAATCTTATGGGACTTAACTGCGAAGGCGATCAGTCCCTAAGCTTACACACTACTTAACCTAAATTATCCTAAGGGCAAACACACACACCCATGCCCGAAGGAGGACTCGAACCTCCGCCCGGACTAGCCGCACAGTCCATGACTGCAGCGCCTGAGACCGCTCGGCTAATCCCGCGCGGCTACTGTTAACTCCAACAGATGGAAAAGTTACGATACCCCGGGTACATCTACATCTATGTTCATACTCCGGAAGCCACCGTACGGTGCGGGGCGGAGGGTATCCTGAGCCACACTGGCCATTTCCTTTCCTGTCCCACTTGCAAACAGCAAAGGAAAAACCACTATCTATATTCCTTCGTGCCAGTCGTAATTTCTGTAATCTTATTCTCGACGTCATTAAGTGAAATGCACTTGGTGACAGTAGAACCATTCTGCAGTCAGATTCAAATGCCGCTTCTCTAAACTTCCTCAATAGCGTTTCTCGGAAAGAACGTCATCTTCCCTCCAGAGATTCCGATTTGAATTCCGGAAACATTTTGGTAATACTTATCTGTTGTTCAAATCTGACAGTAACAAATCTAGCAGCCCGCCTATGAGTAGTTTCGATGTTTTCGTTTAATCAGACCTGGTGCGGATCCCAACATTACCCAGGAATGGGTCGCACTAGGGTCCGATAAGCGGTCTCCTTTGTAGATGAATCACACTTCTCCCAATAAAACGATGTCTCTTGTTCGTCTTCCCTACCACATGGTCGTTCCATTTCATATCGCTTTGCAACCTTACATCTAGATATTTAACCGAGATGACTGTGTCAGGCAGCATACCATCATTGCTGTGTTCGGATATTACTGGACTGTTTTCACTATTCATCTGTATTAACTTACATTCAAAGCAAGCTGCCATTAATCAAACCGTCTATAAATTTTGACTAAGTCATCTTGTATCCTCCCACAGCCACTCAACAACGGTGGCCTTCCGAACACTACAGCATCGTTAACAAATAGCCACAGATTGCTGCTCACCCTGTCCGTCAGATTATTTATGTATATAGAAAATAACAGCGGTCCTGTCACACTTACCTGGGGCTCTTGTGACGAAACCCCTGTCTCTGATGAAGACTCGTTTTCGGCTAACTGTGCTGTGTCCTAGTACAGGAAAATTAAGGTCAGTTTTGTGTTATATGTTTTTTTTAAATATTTTTAATAGTGTCAAGTTTAATGAATTGCAAAAAGTTATTTCACGAGTTCAAGATAAATGGGATACCCTGTATAGCCGGGGATCATAAGCCATGGAGAGACTAAGAGAGGCCTTTTTATCCAACAATAGGTAATGATGATGATCATCGTCAAAACATTGAAGTAATATCATTTGAATACAGAGTGGACAAAATAAAAAGTCCTGAAAATGTAAATGGCAGTCAAATGAAAACAGAATATGTCATAACACATAATCAGAGCGACAGGTGACCTCCACTGTTTCGATACTGTCACCGCTGTGGTAGGGGAACGGCATAGTGCCACATAGCAGGTGCACGCAGTTGCTGGGTTATGACCTTGGTCTAAGGCGCTGAAGTCATGGACTGTGCGGCTGGTCCCGGCGGAGGTTCGAGTCCTCCCTCGGGCATGGTTGTGTGTGATTGTCCTTAGGATAATTTAGGTTAAGTAGTGTGTAAGCTTAGGGACTGATGACCTTAGCAGTTAAGTCCCATAAGATTTCACACACTTCTATTTCTATGACCATGGTTGTTGGCGGACTGGTCTAATGTGGTCGTCCAGCTGTCACAGCATCGTACGGCTAGCGCGTAGCCTTCAGGCAGCTGTGTAGCAGACGTGGCCTGCATTCCTTGCCCGTTCGCGGTACGGACTCCAGCTATCAAATGGAAACATGTTCCTTAGGCGTGGAACCACAATCGGATGAAGGGTAAGCTTCAGCGGTTTCGTTGGGAAACACTGCAGCATCCTCCGTAGAGCCTGGATGTTTCACTTTTCATTTTCACTTCAGAAAGACGGCCGAGGACGTGCAAAATTAGGTGCGGCTGTTGATCCGTTAGCGGCCGACCGCTTTCTACAAAACAGAAACTGGCCGTCTTATCTACCAGTAGGATAAATGTCTTAACGCCGTGTTATGATCACTTTTGATTGGAAGCATTCCTTGGCCCCGTTGAGGCGGGTGTTCGGTTTTAATTTGATTTCCCCTCAAACTTCGTGCACCGTAAGATAGGCAATCTAACTACATCGTCTGCTACCATGATGGATGACGTAAGCAGGAAATATTTTCCTGAGCAGTGTTATTTTCCCCACCCTGTACAAGAAAAGCTGTCACTAATAAGAGACGCGAGAGGAAATATATTGTGTGGTCAACAGTCATGACAATTTCCCATAATGCTGATATTACTATTCTGATCAATAGAATGCGATGAAACGTGAATTTTTTGAATGGAGAGATAATTCACCTGCGTTAGAAGATTCACTCAAGTTAAAGTTCATCTCTGAGAGAAGTTTCACACTGTTTCTCTGTTTCTTAGTTTACAGACAGAAGTAACACGACAAGCTCTGCCGGTTATTGGCAACACTGCGCCGACGCGGCGGACTCTTCGAGTATTTTCTGCACTAAATAATTATAAAAAGCGTTGTTTTTGAGCTATTTTTAAACGTCTACAGGTATTATAAATATAATACAAGTGTTGTTAAATTAATGGAAGTGTTAGTGAAGTATGAAATAAGATTAAACGGTGTAAGAAGCGTATTTTTCTTCTCGCGCCTGTAGCACGAATCCTAGGTCTAATTTCACGCGCGCGAATCGTAAGTAAGCAGTGAATTAAACTTATAGGTAAACGTTTCCAGTTGGTATAAATATAAGTGTTGTTACAGTAGTGGAAGTGTTAGTGAAGTGTTAAATAAGATTAAACGGGGTAAGAAGTTTATTTTCCTTCTCGCGCCTATAGCACAGACTTTAGGCTTAATTTCACGCTCGCGTATCATAAGTAAACAGTGACTTAAACTTATATGTAATCACCAGTGTTTTTTATTTATTACGCTTTCAACTCATTTATATCTGCCTGAATAGTTTCTAGGGTCCTTTGTTTACGTATTAGCCAGTACTTAAATCAGTTTATACGAATTCTGTTTTTGCCATGAGTGAGAAGAGTGTGACATGCCGTAGGATCGTTAGTTCCTGGATATGGTGTGATGGGTGTTGTAGTTTCTTTCATTGGGGCGAATGTAGTGGCGTGGGAAATGGGGACATAAATGAGGCTCACAAGTGGTATTGTAGAATATGCAGTAGAGATAGGAAAATACTGGAACAGGAAGGGAAAATTGCAGCTCTTCAAGCTGACCTAGACAAGGCCAGGGAGGATCTGGACAGGTTAAAGAGGGAGAAGGGTGAACAGAGGTGGGAAGTGGCAACAGGTAATAGGGGGAACAGGCAAAGTTGTAGAAAGGGCACAACAAGGTTTTCAAGGACTTGAAAAAGGTAGGGAAATTTGTAAAGAGAAAGAAAGTTCTGTTGTTAGGTAGTTCCCATGGTAGAGGTGTTGGCCAACTACTGCAGGAAAATCTAGGTCCAGAGTACCGGGTCACAAACTTTTTCAAGCCTAGAGCAGATCTGGGTCAGGTAACAGAGGATATAGGTTCTTTATGCAAGCATTTCACGAAGGAGGATGCCTTGGTTATAGTGGGTGCTCCAGGAAACAGCATTGACAGAGACTCTGAATATTCCATAGAGAGTGACCTGGTGAAGATAGCATCAGCAACTAAGCATACGAGTGTGGGATTTGTGTCTGTGTTGAGACGCCATGATCGGCCTCATTTGAACTCTTCTGTAGGGAGGGTGAACTTGGAGTTGTAGTGGCTGCTTAGGACGGATATAGGGTCCCATATTGGTTTGATTCCTGTGGATGCTATTGATAGGTGGGATTACAATAGGCATGGCCTTCACCTCAATAGGAAAGGGAAGGGAAAACTGTCTGGCTTGATTGCAGGAAACTTAAGGGGGGACACTGCCACAAGCGGTAAAATACCAGTGGTCACAGGTGTCAGAGGGATGCCTTTTTTAGGATAAGGAAGGAGGATAGAAAACGAGTTTTAAGAGAGATTGGCAGACACACTCAGTTTGAGAAAACAGATGAACAGGAGTCAGATTTTAGCATGCAGCCTCCATTTAAACAATGTTTAAAAGAAAGTAATCAGAAACTGCCAGTTCATCTTCACCAAAGCAGTTATAATCCCATTAGTTTGCAGTCTCAGTTATCTTTATTACACCAGAACATCCCGGGACTCAGAAATAAAGTTGATGAACTACTCATTTGTATCGATGAAATGAATTCATCTAACCAAATTGACATAATCTGCCTCTCTGAACATCAAGTGACCACTGATACAGATATTTTAGACATTTCAGGATTTAAGCTAGCTTTCTGCTTCTGAAGAGTAGATATGGATGGAGGAGGAGTTGCCACATTTATTAAAAACTGCCATAAATTCAAGAACATTGATATTAATAAATTCTGTTTAGAGCAGCATCTAGAAGCATGTGCAACAGAAGTAGAGTTCCATAACAGATCCTATATAATAGTAACAATTTACCGAGCACCTTCAGGAAATTATAATCTATTCATAAATCATCTAGAAGCTCTTTTGGGTTATTTAACAGTAAGAAACAAAGATATTTTGATTGCTGGTGGCTTTAATACAGATTTTCTAATTCAATCTTCCAGTAAACACTTACTGCAGTTAGTAATGTTGTCTTTCAATCTAACTCACGCTGTAAACTTTCCAACTAGGATCACTAAATCCTCAAGGACAGCCATTGATAACATTTTTATAGACAAATCAAAGGAACAAAATCATATCATAAAACCTGTAATAAACGGGCTGTCAGATCATGACATGCAGCTCCTTGTTTTAGATGTAAATTCTAAGCAGATTATCAAGACTACTAAATCTGAGTACAGGAGAGTATTCAATCAACCAAAAATTGAGTGTTTTAGAAAACTGCTCAAAGATATGAGCTGGAAAGATGTTTATAGTGCTCATGACATGAATGAAAAATATAACACATTCATGAACAATGTCAGTATCATGTTTGAAAACTGTTTTCCTCTAAAAGTTACTCAAATTAAACAGATGTCTATAATAAAACCATGGATCACTCAAGGAAAAAAGATTTCCTGTAAGACTAAAAGGAAAATGTATCTGTCGACCAAGAATAGCTCCAATGCTGATGATTTAGCTAAATACAAGGAATACTGTAAAATATTAAAAAAAGTAATTCAGACATCTTAACAAATACACTACGAGAAGAAGATAGCAATGTCGGGGAACAAAATAAAAACAATATGGGATATAGTGAAAGAGGAGACTGGTAGAACCAGAAAGGAACAGGAGCAAATAGCACACATTAGTAACCGATGGGCATAGTGTGGCAAATCAATTTAACAAGTACTTTATATCTGTTACTGATAGAATGGGATTCTCAGGATCAGTAAATAATGCCCTTGAACATCTGAAACTAGCATTTGCAAATAGTTTCAGGTATATGAATATGTCACTCACTTCACCAAATGAAATAACTTCCATCATAAAATCTTTAAAAACAAAGCACTCTAGTGGTTACAATGAAGTATCAGCAAAGTTAATTAAGGTATGTTCTTGTGAGTTTAGTACAATTCTAAGTTACTTGTGTAACCAGTCAATTATAATGGGAACATTTCCTGATTGACTGAAATATGTAGATGTTAAGCCTCTATTCAAGAAAGGGGATAAAGAGATGCCATCAAATTACAGACCGATTTCACTTTTGCCAACATTCTCAAAAATTTTAGAAAAAGTAATGTACAGGCAACTTCTCAACCATCTGACCACAAATAACATATTATCAAGAACACAGTTTGGATTTCTGAAGGGTTCTGATATCGAAAAGGCTATTTACACTTACAGTGAAAATGTACTGAATTTATTAAATAACAAGTTACAAGCAACAGGTATTTTCTGTGATTTGTCAAAGGCATTCGATTGTGTAAACCACAACATCCTTTTAAATAAATTAGAATTCTATGGTGTCACGGGCAGTGCTGCAAAATGGTTCAAGTCATACCTCACTAACAGGAAACAAAGGGTGTCAGTGCAAGGGAATAGTGAATTAAGTCATCAGTCCTCATCAGAATGGGAAGAAATTATATGTGGTGTCCCACAAGGATCCGTCTTAGGGCCATTGCTTTTTCTTGTGTACATTAATGATCTCTCATCAGTTACAGTGCCAGAAGCAGAGTTCGTTTTGTTTGCAGATGACACAAGTATTGCAATAAATAGTACATCGAGTGTAGTTCTAGATAGATGTGCTAATGATATTTTCATGGATATTAATAAATGGTTTAAAGCCAACTCATTGACATTAAACTTAGGAAAAGACTCAATACATGCAATTCAGAACCTGTAAGACGTTTCCACCCAGCATATGCATAAAGTATGAAGAAGAGCAGATAGAAGAGGTTGACAGTCTTAAATTCCTGGGATTACAACTTGATAATAAATTCAGTTGGGAGGAGCACACCACAGAACTGCAGAAATGCCTTAACAAATCTGTATTTGCAGTTCGAGTGTTAGCAGACATAGGCGACATAAAAGTGAAAAAGCTTGCATACTTTGCCTACTTTCATTCCATAATGTCATATGGTATAATATTTTGGGGTAAGTCTTCAAGTCAAACAAAAGTTTTCAGAGTCCAAAAGCGCGTAATAGGTATTATTTGTGGAGTAAACTCCCGGACGTCTTGTAGAAACCTCTGCAAAGAACTGGGTATACTAACTACTGCCTCTCAGTATATTTACTCCTTAATGAAATTTGTCCTAAATAATATATCTCTTTTTCCAACAAACAGTTCAGTTCATACATACAAAACCAGGAACAAAAATGATCTGCACAAGGACTTAAAAGCACTTACTTTAGTTCAAAAAGGGGTCCACTAATCAGGAACACTCATCTTCAATAATTTGCCAGCAAACATAAAAAATTTAGTTACAAATAAAGATCAGTTTAAAAGGAGCCTGAAAGACTTACTAGTGGACATCTCCTTCTACTCCATTGACGAATTTTTTAATAGAAACAAATGATGTGTTGTATCTATTTATACTATTAGTATTGTTATTTCAGATTAAAAAAAAAGACATGTTCCACATCCACGAGGATCTCCTCAAGACGGATCTATGGAACGAAAAACTAATCTAATCTAATTATACACATGGAAATACCTCCAGATATTTTAATGTGTAATACCTTAATATGTATGCATGTGAGCATGTCAGTCGTTTTTACTCTGTGTCAAACAGTTGTTTCGGAAATACATCATATAGTTTACTACCTGATGTTTTCTGAACAGTTGTAAGTGCGCCACTAAGTGGACTACACCTGTCAGTGTAGACTAACCGCTTTGTAGCCATGCATCCACTCTTCAACTTCTGACGTGCTGCCAAAAGGGAAAATAAGCATTAATGGCTTGCTTTCGCCACATGTACTTGCAGGTATTACCAACCTAAACACATATTACTTATAATAGCCATAATTATTAGTCTGCAAATGTCGTAAATATTGATGTAATTTTGTTCAGTATGCTGTCCTCAGCCACCAATATAAATATCTGCAACTATAACTGTTACACCATTTATATTATGCATCAGACAGCGCATTTTCCGATTTGAGACCTTAGGGGACATGAGGAGATAGACAATCAGGAGATAGGCAATCAGCACATATGGAACAGGAGTATTCTAAAAAAGACGACGGACAAGCGTAGTGTAGGCAGTCTCCTTAGTAGGTCTGTTACATTTTCTAAGTGTCCTGTCAATAAAACGCAGTCTTTGGTTAGCCTTCCTCACAACATTTTCTAGGTGTTCCTTCCAATTTAAGTTGATCGTAATTGTAATACCTACGCATTTAGTTGAATTTGCGGCTTTTAGATTAGACTGATTTATCGTGCAACCGAAGTTTAACGAGTTCCTTTTAGCACTCATGTGGATGACCTGACACTTTTCGTTATTTAGTGTCAACTGCCACTTTTCGATCCATTCAGATATCTTTTCGTTTATATTGCCGATACTATCAGCTGTTCTACCTCTACACACTACAGCTGCCTTTTTCGCAGTGTGTAAGTGTTGTATCTTAAGTGTGTCAATTGTAGGCGGTTGTAATGGATGTGAGTATAGTTTTTTGTCATGTTCGTGTAGACATGTAGGCCGATTAGTGACAAGAAGAGCATGCAGTCTAAAAAATGCAAAGTAGGTTCGTGTAGACATGTGGGCTCATTAGTGACAAGAAGAGCATGCAGTTTGAAAAATGCAAACTAGGTTCGTCTGGATTGCCTTTCACACTTGTGTCGTACAACCACAAGGAATTTGGCATTAACGAGATGACACAAAGTTTACAACAGCAACCCAAACAGCGCGAACGATTGGACTTATCCCCTTTCCTCCCCTCCAATGGTTAAGTCCTGGATGTCAAAAGGCAGTGAGGAGCAACGATCTGCCAAAAAACTGAGAAGCAAAACAAGACAATAGAGAAAACTATACTACAAGGCAATAAGTACCGAAGAGCGTGAGAGGCAACTAAGAATTTTCCCAAACACCGAACAGGGATACAAATAATTGCTGTAGGAAACAATGGCAATATTTCGTAAGATAAAACGTTAGCAGTAATGTCAACGTATAAACTGATAAACAACATTGCGAACAACGTACATACAGGTGACAGAAAAGATACAGTTCCTCGTGGTCTTGCGCACTGTCGGAAAAAGAGATGCGACCACGGCAGTGAGATTGGAGGGTTCAGTAGAACTTGCAGTAGGAAAGCTGTGAAAATGAGACATGGTGACAAAAGCAGCTAAGAAATGAGATGAATTTTCCCTACAGTAGTGCCTCTGTAGCAGTTCCTTTTGCTCAAAAAGAAGCAGCTACGCCATTATGAAGGAGAGTAAGGCTCCAGGGCGTGACGAAATAAAAGCCGAGGTTCCACAGCTACGGAGAGAGAGAGAGAGAGAGAGAGAGAGAGAGAAAGTCGGGCCATGCCTTACAAGTTGCCTATATCAAGGAAAGCTATCATATGTTTGGAATACATATGAGGTTACCATACTGTCTCTTATATCTAATGGGAAAGATAAAAAATTGTTTGGGCGGTTAGAAACGCACAGGATTCTTACAGGCATAAACACGAATCAGTACAGTTTAGAAAAGGGCAATCAGCGGAGGATGCCACAAATAGCGCTTTGAGCATCGTCAGTACCTCAGTACAAAAGCACATCTTTGGATTTTGACTGACATCGAGAAGTCTGTTGATGACCGAATGCCTCCTTTCTTCTCAGAATCTGAGACCTCAGATGTCCAAAAGCCTGCTATAACCGTCTGCGGGATTACTACTGTGACAGAATAGTCAACCTGACTGACCCAGTTAAAAAGTTTATAAAAGAACTAAACAAAGGATGTCAACAAGGCTCCTTTTTCCTCCTGTCTAATTGGATGCTGCCATCGAGCAGCTGTAACTTTAAGGCTGTGAAGCCATTGCGATCAGTGCATGGTCAGTTTCATCCGACAGCAGCTCTTGGGTTGACTCGGCTCCGTCATATTCTCTGCTCCATTTCTAGCGGCTTTTTCTTTGTAGCGCCACCCTCGATCATGGTACCTTGCAGGTAGTGCCAGTTGATTTTTAGTTGGCTCCTCGGCAGTCTGTGGTGACGCCACATCTCTTCGGTTGAGGCGGCTGTGTATGCAGGTGTCTTCGTCTCGGAAATCCTCCCAGTGGCCTGTCGCATTTCTGCTGGTGCCAAGGGAGTGGTCGTCGGCTCCGTAGCTCATTCCCCCACTATCTGCTCCTTGGTTGGTGGGGGTGGCAGCGACAGGCTGCACATCTTCCTCTGCTGTTGGTCGGCTCGCGAGTGCCGCGTGCATACCTTCTCGGTCTCCGCTGCCGTGAAAACATCCCTCTCTGGCACCATGGCAGCCTTGAAAGTCCCCGACACCTCCTTGGTGCCAGCAGTCAGCAAGGCTCAGGCAGGAAGGCACAGGCAGCGTCCGTTGCTCTGTTGGCCGGTCCTCCGCACCACTCCCTGGTCGGATATTTAGGCCAACCGTAGTCGGCGGTCGTCCTGTCGCCGCGTGGTTGAGCTGCCGTCCTCTGCCGGTTCCTTCCCATTCAGCGGCGACTCCTTGGTCGTTGTGGTCTTCCCTTTAGTGGCTTGGCTATGGCCAGAGAAGGCCGAGCAGCCACGGCACTTGGCGACATCTGGCCAGCAGCAGCGAGAACATGTTGGTGTTTCTTCTTTCCTCCTGTCGTTATCTCCTGAGTTCTTGGCAACCATTTGAGTGTTGCGACAAAACTAAGGCACATGGTACTCTCCCTGGCACCTGCAGTACGGAGGCTTAGGTCCCTGATCCGGTGGGAGAGCGCCTACATCTACATCTACATTTATACTCCGCAAGCCACCCAACGGTGTGTGGCAGAGGGCACATCACGTGACACTGTCATTACCTCCCTTTCCTGTTCCAATCGCGTATGGTGCGCATGAAGAACGACTGCCGGAAAGCCTCCGTGCGCTCTCTAATCTCTCTAATTTTATATTCGTGATCTCCACGGGAAGTATAAGTAGGGGGAAGCAATATATTCGATACCTCATCCAGAAACCACCCTCTCGAAATCTGGACAGCAAGCTACATCGCGTGGCAGAGCGCCTCTCTTGCAGAGTCTGCCACTTGAGTTTGCTAAACATCTCCGTAACGCTATCACGCTTACCAAATAACCCTGTGACGAAACGCGCTGCTCTTCTTCGGATCTTCTCTATCTCCTCCGTCAACCCGACCTGGTACGGATCCCACACTGGTGAGCAATACTCAAGTATAGGTCGAACGAGTGTTTTGTAAACCACCTCCTTTGGTGATGGACTACATTTTCTAAGGACTCTCCCAATGAATATCAACCTGGCACCCGCCTTACCAACAATTAATTTTATATGATCATTCCAGTTCAAATCGTTCCATACGCATACTCCCAGATATTTTACGGAAGTAACTGCTACCAGTGTTGGTTTCGCTATCATATAATCACACAATAAAGGATCCTTCTTTCTATGTACTCGCAGTACATTACATTTGTCTATGTTAAAGGTCAGTTGCCACTCCCTGCACCAAGTGAAAAGCTGCAGATATTCCTGCATTTTGCTGCAATTTTCTAATGCTGTAAGTTCTCTGCATACTACAGCATCATCCGCGAAAAGCTGCATGGAACTTCCGACTCTATCTATTAGGCCCTTTATATATATTGTGGAAAGCAATGGTTCCATAACACTCCTCTGTGGCACCCCAGAGGTTACTTTAACGTCTGTGGACGTATCTTCATTGAGAACAACATGCTGTATTCTGTGTGCTAAAAACTCTTCAATCCAGCCACACAGCTGGTCTGATATTCCGTAGTCTCTTACTTTGTTTATCAGGCGACAGTGTGGAACTGTATGAAACGCCTTTCGGAAGTCAAGGTAAATGGCTTCTACCTGGGAGCCTGCATCTAATATATTCTGGGTCTCATGAACAAATAAAGCGAGTTGGGCCTCACACGATCGCTGTTTCCGGAATCCATGTTGATTCCTACAGAGTAGATTCTGGGTTTCCAGAAATTCTACATCATATCGATGTCAGAGATATAGGCCTATGGTCTTGCGCATCTGCTCGACGACCGTTCTTGAAAACTGGAACTAACTGTGCTGTTTCACAATCGTTGCGGTACACGGCTGTTAGAAGGGGGGCAAGTTATTTCGCCTACTCTGTGTAGAATCTAATTGGTATTCCGTCAGGTCCAGTGGACTTTCCTCTGTTGAGTGAATTCAGTTGCTTTTCTATTCCTTCGACACTTATTTCGATGTCAGCCATTTTTTCGTTCGTGCGAGGATTTAGAGAAGGAACTGCAGTGCGGTCTTCCTCTGTGAAACAGCTTGGGAAAAAGGTGTTTAGTATTTCAGCTTTACGCGTGTTATCCTCTGTTTCAATACCATTATCATCCCAGAGTGTGATGGAGAAGTCTAGCAATTTCCACAGTTGCCAGTCTTTTGTCATTTGTACAGCGACGATGCACTGCGGCGGCCACTTCCTGTTTGCCCGGACATGCAGTTCTACAACAGCGTCACCGATACTTGCACGTAGAAGCCCTTCCTGGACTGCTACCTCAACGCGTATCAAGGACAGCGCACGGAGGAGCGCCTTCTTTTGGTGCCTTGTAGCATCGTCTTGCTTGTAGGTGCTGCTTCTATGATGTGGGCGAGTACAGCGCTCTCGAATGCTCTGCTGTCGGCCATATTCGCTTCCTGCAGCTCGATCAAAGCGTTTGTCAACAGACTCGTCCAACTTATGCTTCTGCATCGAATGTAGAGAGGAGGGATAGGCATGTGATTTTCGTCTTCGTTTGTCTTGGAGTGATAGGCAAGTTCATTCAACAGCACTACTAATGGCTCCTTTACAGAGTCGACTTGTCATCCATCTCACTTCATGATGCAGCGTGAAAACGGTGACAAAATTTGATCTCGCCATAAAAACGACGCTAACGACAATTGTGCTCAGTTCGCGATAGTCAGGCACGTCTTCAAAGCTTTCCTCCAAGCTTGACTGCACAGCTTGAAACGTTAGCGGCCCGCTCGATTTGGCTGCTGGATCTGAACTTGCCCCCCCCCCCCCCTCTCTCTCTCTCTCTCTCTCTCTCTCTCTCTCTCTCTCTCTCTCTCTCTCTCCCGTTTGGCGATTGGCGAGTTGTGCTGCCGAGCTGCTACCAATTGTAATGGCTGAACCTCTGGAATGTTAGGAATTGTACGTAGGCTGTTTAGGTTTTTATGTTCGTAACGCCACGTAGCGCTCTGCATGAAAATCACTGACTGTGCTGTGTGCAGTCTGTGGCTGGTTGGCATTGTTGGAATATTCGCTATTGTAGTGTTGGGCAGTTGGGTGTGAACAGTGCGTAGCGTTGGGCAGTTGGAGGTGAGCTGCCAGCAGTGGTGGATGTGGAGAGAGAGAGATGCGAGAGTCTTGATAGGTCACTATAAGCGGACGATCTGGTGGTGGTGGTTAGTGTTTAACGTCCCGTCGACAACGAGGTCATTAGAGACGGAGCGCAAGCTCGGGTTAGGGAAGGATTGGGAAGGAAATCGGCCGTGCCCTTTCAAAGGAACCATCCCGGCATTTGCCTGAAACGATTTAGGGAAATCACGGAAAACCTAAATCAGGATGGCCGGAGACGGGATTGAACCGCCGTCCTCCCGAATGCGAGTCCAGTGTGCTAACCACTGCGCCACCTCGCTCGGTCCGGACGATCTGGACGTGCGTCCGCCAGAAAAAGGAAATTTGTAAAGATGGATGTCATGAATTGCTATATAGAATCTTAATAAGACTCTCTATCAAAATCTTTCATTTGCTAACTATGCCTATCAGTAGTTAGTGCCTTCAGTAGTTTGAATCGTTTATTTATCCTGCAGTATTGGCACTCGCTGTATTGCAGTAGTTCGAGTAACGAAGATTTTTGTGAGGTAAGTGATTCATGAAAGGTATAGGTTATTGTTAGTCAGGGCCATTCTTTTGTAGGGATTATTGAAAGTCAGATTGCTTTGCGCTAAAAATATTGTGTGTCAGTTCAGTGATGATCAGAATAAGTAAAGAGAAAAGTGCTTGAGTACGTTCAGTTTTGCTCAGCTGTTTGAAAATCAAATAGCCTAGAACTTTACCAGAACAGTCATTCATAATTTTTCTAAGGGGACGTTAGAGTATGAAGGTGATTTTCTCTCGGTTTCTGCTTTAGCACGATCTTGGCCCTGCTGAGGCATTCGGATAATTTATTTCATTGTTGGGGAAGCATATCCAGTACTGCGGAAGGTACTTGTACCCTGTGCGATTGTGCTGATCCAACCGTCCTGGTGTTATCCAGGTGACGTGTTGTGGGGCGGAGGAGGTGGATATTATCTAGGAGTTTCCTTGTTGCGACGACGATGTTTTCCTTGGGGGTAGATATGTTTAGTTCATGATGAAGGTCTCTAATTCTCACCCACCTCGGGGCCCCGAAGATCAGGCGAAAACAACAATTTTGGACTGTCTGAAGAGCTTCTAGGTTAGAACTGCAACAAGTGGAGCAGCCGTAGATTAGTGCTGGGAGGATCTTCACTCGATATAGACTCAGTCTGCTAGTGATGATGAGTTCGCCGCTCGCCGGTACTGGGTAAAGTTGATGAAGGAGGCGAAGCATTTGATTCTCTCCGTCTGGATCTGTGATTTAAATAGCAGTCTGCTGTCAAGCATAGTTCCTAAGTATTTGACTTGGGCTGTCCAGGGTGGTTCGATATTGTGTAAAACCAGCTTTTCACGCAGGTTGGGGCGACGCCGTGTGAACATTATGGCTCTTGTCTTCTCCGCATCGCCTCCTCCTGGCGGGGCGCGAGGCCATGTAGCCGCCTGCGGAAGGACATGGCGCAATACTACGTGAGTACGTGATAGCGCGGACGTACAATAGGATCCGCCGATCGCAGCTCTGCGTGCTGCGGCACACACGCCATGTAGGGCGACGCTGGGTCCCCCGGACGTTGTGGCAGCTGCTGGTTGCTGGACTCAATACAATGCCTTGCCTCGTCTGTTTATTAACAACCGTGTAGGTAAGGCAGGTGTCGCACTTGGCCCGCTAAACATAGACGGAAATATAGTGGTGGAACCATGCAGGGGGCAGCCCTGCGTGAACCACCGAAAACAAACGTGTTTTGTGAAACAATTACGCCTCACTGCACCGGCCTACTAAGTTCATCGAGGTATCCAAACTGACGTGGTCTCCCGCTATGTAATCTGATCAACTGGGAAGGCGCTGGACCGCACCTCGGGCGAAATATGGCATGGCGACTGCTCTGAGACTCACCGCGGGCTGTACGCAAAACTAGGGCAATGCTATTGCCGTCTAATACGCTTGACCGCACCGGAGCTTCCGGTATCTGCCCTAAGGCTGCAGATGTTAGTCGTTCTAAAGTACAGAATGGGACACCGCTCACGTGAGGAAAACAGATGGCACGACATTCTGAGATTCTACCTTCACGAAAGTTTCCGACAGATTTCATGCAACTACAGGACAGAGACAGGGAAAAGTAATATGTTAATTGACGACCTAATCTCTACAATCAATAAATGTTGCTTTTTAAAAGTGAGCATAGATCAAATATCTTCATTTAAACTCGAACCAAATGAAATAGAAAAAATTATGACAACAAAAGATGAGACGTGTCAGCCCAGCAGTTAACTGCCGCATATCAGTTGCCCTCATAGAACTGGAAACCAAGAGCTGTCTAAAATTGGGCAGAGTCAGTAAGGAATGTACAGTTGGTTTCACAATTCCTATTACAGGTTTATAGGAGTTGCAGAGGAGACTGGCAGGTACAGTTATGATAAGGAACCCATGTCCGAAAACGTACCGTCTGGATATCAAATAAGTTTGCAGATTGGTTCAATTTCAAATTTCCCGTTTCACGGTAAGTTACAAATGGTAGAACTGCACAACCCAAGTACTAAAAACGTTTTCCGGATTACCTCGGTCCATCGCACACCCTCTTCGTCTGACTGCAACAACGGCTGTGAGAAACGGGTAAGTAGGCAAGCAGGAGGGTTGACATTGGTGCTCCACGGATGTGCCTCAGGATTTGTGGACCTTGTGTATGAAAACATGCGTGGCAGATACACCTTGTGCACTGAGCAGCAGTGTCACACGTGGAGTATCTCCAGTAAGGTACACAGCCGGCCGGAGTGGCCGTGCGCTTCTAGGCGCTACAGTCTGGAACCGGGCGACCGCTACGGTCTCAGGTTCGAATCCTGCCTCGGGCATGGATGTGTGTGATGTCCTTAGGTTAGTTAGGTTTAATTAGTTCTAAGTTCTAGGCGACTGATGACCTCAGAAGTTAAGTCGCATAGTGCTCAGAGCCATTTGATTTAAGGTACACATGTCAGAGATCATCGTCTGCCCTGTGTGCAGGAGGTTTGAAAGTGATCCGATCTTCAAACTTATTTTACATCCAAAAGATTCATTTCCGGATACTCTTCTTTTGAGTCATCAGTCTTCTGACTGATCTCATGCAGCCCGCCACGAATTCCTCTCCTGTTCCAACCTCTTCATTTCAGAGTAGCACTTGCAATCTACACTCTTAATAATAGCTGGATGTATTCCAATCTCTGTCTTCATCTACAGTTTTGACCCTCTGCCGTTATTCCGTGATGTTCTGGCAGATGTCCTGCCATCCTATTCCTTCTTCTTGTTAGTTTTTTCCATATATTTCTTTCCTCGCAGATTCTCCAGAGAACCTCATCGCTCCTTAACTTGTCAGTCCACCTAATTTCCAACATAATTCTGTAGTACCACATCTCAAACACTTTGATTCTCTTCTGTTCTGGTTTTCCCACAATCCATGTTTAGTTACCATGCTTTGCTCCAAACGTACATTCTCAGAAATTTCTTCCTCAAATTAAGACCTATGTTTGATATTAGTAGCTTTCTCTTGGCCAGGAATACTGTTTGTGCCAGTGTTAGTCTGCTTCTTGTATCCTCCTTGCTTTATCCGTCTATGTTATTTTGCAGGCCATGTAGCAGAATTCCGTAACTTCATCTACTTCGTGATTCACCAATGACGATAAGTTTCTCGCTATTTCATTGCTGCTACTTCTCATTACTTTCGTCTTTCTTCGATTTATTCTCAATCCGTATTCTGTCCTCTTTAGACTGTTCATTCCATTCAGCTGATCCTACAATACTTCTTCATTTCTACTTTCAGTTTCCTTCCTTATCGAGCCTTTATCTCCCAAGTCTTCTCTATACCCTCGAAAGTCTGTAATAGGAATGAGAAACACCCTTTAGAAGCTGTCACATCATATTGTAAATGTAATGCACTTAGAAACGTACGGTCTGCAATAGTATCTACGGTTGACAGTGTTGGAAGTAGTGCCGCCACCACAGTCTAGTTCGTAAAAAAAGTATTATTGCAGTAAGTAAATCGTAAATCTATTATGTATTTGTGTTGTATGATGGTGAGTGAGGAGACAGCGAACAGCTGAAAGGTGTCAGATGAGCGAAACGTCCTCATTCAAATGCCAGCAGACCATCAACATAGCCACAAGCTCTCACTCCACGAAAATACGCAATGAGATTTGGAATTTAATGCAGGACCTCGCCCAAAGTCCGATGATCAGGAACCTTACACCACCGCCTCTTTCCCCATACCGACCAAATACTGGCACCGAACATTCTATTTGACTTCATCAAGAGCAATAAATTTAGAGCTGAACGGGGAATACAGCAAACAATTTCATACCATCAGCTCTACTACCTTCATTTGGAGATGAAATTCTCAGACTGAGAAAAAGGAGGAGGAATACGTGTAAACGGAACACACCTGAAGCTCCTTAGTTTTGTTGATGACATCATATTGTTTGCCTCCAGAACATATATCAGCAACACGTAAGAAAATTTAACATAGTAAAAAACTGTGTTGGCTGGAAATCAGTTGAAATAAAACTAAAATAATGTATAACCACTACAGCGCAAAGAAAAGTGCATAAGTTACTAACGAATTAGTAGAATTAGTTGATTTATATTTGTATTTAGACCAGCTGATGACAACGTCTGGTAAGACGTGATGAGAAATAAGTAGCAGAGTATGTATTACCTGTAGTGCTGCAAGTAAACTAAATAGAATTTACAAAGCCAAGTGTTCAGTGTGTCTGAAAAGTAATCTTCGAAATAGTGTGTTTTACCAGTTTTGACTTGCGGAAATGAGACTTGAACTTTTAATGAGAAAAACATTCAAAAACTGAATGTTGCAAAGTTACTCAGAGAGCAATTCAGATATGCGTGTTGGAATTTGCTAAGTGATAATGAAAATAAAATAGAAGAAGATGGAATATGTAGCCAGGGGAATGTGTAGTAGAAGGAGTAAGGAAGTTCTTTGATAGATTGGATAGTAAAAAAGAATACCGAGGAGTCAATTAGTGGAAGATTGGTCGATGACGTTAGAAGACATGCAGGACCCACTTAGATGCATACAGACGAAAGCCAAATACATGGAAAAGTGTGGAGGAGGCCTTAAGTAACATGGATGATGATGAAGGTGATGCTGCTGATGATGATTGGGGTTGAACTTCAGGAAGATGGAAGTATACACTCCCAAAACGCACTGTTATACAGGGTGAAGCGAAATTCGCGCACTCGGGCTTTGCACCTCGACTCCTCCCATGCCAGCGATAAAAAAATGTCTCTCCCAAAACTTCGTTTGACGAGTACATCCGGCAGAAAAAGGTCGATAAAGAGTGGCAATCTGGCAAAACAGTAACCACATGTGTGGTGACCACCTCTGTCAGCACATAGTGGTTGTTCTGTGCAGTTGGTGCCGTGTATAAAGTATAGGGTTAGCCTGCAGCAGGTCGAGGGTTCGATCCTGGGTTGACGTATACTTTTTTTTGTTTGGTAAATGTAGTCCAGGTTGAACAGTATCTGGCATCTTAATCGTCAACAGCGATTTTTTATTTGCTAATTTCATTCAGACATTTTATTATGTAATATACGTCATTTCTTAGGTCACACGTATCCTGAATTTACAACATTTTGTAACGCTGAAAATAACACATACGTGGTTAGACATATAAGAAATAGACAGTGGAAACAAATGACCTGTCATAGGACAGAATAACTACAAAAACAATATCAGTTTCGAAATGATGAAGATGACAGCACAGTACGATAACACAACATCTACTTGTCATTTGTACTACATGTAATATGAGCTCTGAGACGTCGGACATTAGCAACCAGTGACAATAATAATGTCCATATTAATGACCGCATGACTTTCACAACAGAATACGTTGTCGTCAGAACAACAGATGCTAAAAGCGACCTCCTTCCACGTCAAAACATTGCGCAACTCGCTGGATCATACAGCTCTAGTCCCTTAGCATTCCACATTCGTCGGCGGAGTAGAGTAAATGTGCTCATTCAGGGGCCCCCACAGGAGGAAATCCAAGAGATTTAGGTCAAGTGAAAGCGATGGCCATACAACTGGACCTCCACGTCCGAGCCATTTCCCTGGAAATGTTTTATCCAAATACTGTCGCATATTAATTCCAGAGTGTGGAGGTGCACCATCACGTTGGAACCATATCCTCTGCCGAACATGTAGTGGAACATCTTCCAGTGTATCAGAGGAATGCTTGATACCTTCGTGCAGTCTAACGGTCAGGCAGCATGTAGGGCCCAACCACCTGTCGCTCAATATTCCGGCCCAGACGTTGATGGGCAAAGCGAACTCGTATCCACGGTCGTGGGTGATGTGTGGGGTTAACCTCACACCAATGGTAGGCATTGTGGATACTGAAGGCACCCTTACGAGTGAATGCTGGTTCATCTAACCATGTTCCTGTTGTTGGAGCCATTCACAGAATTGCATTCTCTGATGGCAATGTGCAGGATGCAGGTGTTGCGTGAAAGCGTAATTAAAGGGTTACAGCCCATACTCGTGCAGCATGTTAACGACCGTGCTTTGCAAGACACGCAGGTGTCTTGCTACGCTACGTGTACTTCACTGAGGTTCTTGGTGTATGACCTCCAACCTGACTCCCGAAGGCGCAGCTCCAGATGACAAAACACTTTTTTTTCTGGATGGCCTGGTGAACAGCGTATACAGTATAGACACGCCCTCAGTCCTGTGCGCTGCTCTACCTTATGCACATTACCCTTCTGATATATATTGTTCTGCATGATTCATCCCAACACCGCTAATTGTGACCTGTTCGGTTTCGAATTGCATTGTTTCTCTAACGGTAATAGACGTGATGTTCCCACAATCCTATCGATAGAATAATAATAATAATAATAATAATAACGCATTTAAATTTATGGGGATATCTCTGAACCATTTGAAATCTAAACTGGAATGCGACAGGGTGACAGACTTTCACCATTACTCTTTAATATCCTTCTTGAAAAAATTATCAGGACATGGGAAAAAGAAGTGAAAGGGATCCAAATTGGCATTAGAAAAGAAAATAGATTCAATGTGAAGTGTTTAGCTTTTGCAGATGATCTTGTAATCCTCACAAATAATAGAAAAGAAGCCACTAACGCCATAGAGAAGTTACACGAAATTGCACTATGAACTGCCCTGCAAATCTCGTATGCGAAAACCCAGTACATAGAGTGCCACAAGACAAATTGCCTGTTGTGACAACCCATGGGAAAATCGTACAAGTGCCACATTTTAAGTATTTGGGAGAAATCATCCAGCCATGAGGGACCAACTTAAAGGCCAACGAGGAAAGAATAAAAAAACTACAAGAAACATATATAGTCACATGGAACTATTATAACAAAAAGTCCATATTCATTAACGCAAAATTGAGGGACTACAACACTGTCGTACTTCCAGAGGCACTGTATGCATATGAAACAACACAAATAGGTGGGCAAACTAAAATAAAAGAAATAGAGAAACAAGAAAAGAAAATTCTCAGGAAAATTTTTGGCCCGATACAAGAGCAAGGAATCTGGAAGAAGAGACCAACATCAGAATTATATAAATACACAGACAAGATTACGGATACAATAAGGAAAAGAAGAATGCAGTTCTACGGACATATCCCCAGGATGAATGAAAACAGAATTTCAAAGCGAATTCTTAAAGTCATCAGCTCAGGCAGGGGATAAACAAAATGGATAAAAGAAGTTGAAGAGGATCTCAGACAAGCACACATAACAGTAAACGACGCAGAAAATATAAATGAATTCAGGATCATCATCAAAAAACATAAATTTGAAACCACAACACAGAAGCGACCAGGATGCAAATGGACAGCTGAGCGAAAGAAACAACACAGTGAACACATGAAGAAAATTTGGGCTCAGAAAAAAACATAAACAATCATCATAAAGGAATTGATGTTCAAACGCTCTCTTTAAATGGGAATAATCGAAAATAATAATAATAATGCATTGAGATACGTACTAAACAGCATGCGGTTGCCAGACTCAGTGTTGAAAGGCATAATTAGTGGGACCACGGTGATAACACATACAAATAGTAACCGAGTTTGGACTTTATTCACAAAGCACGTTGCTAGTCCTGCAGTTAACGTAAGGCCCTAACAAAATGTAATGGACCTGAACGAGGCAAGAATAATAGTTGGTACTAATGTGTGGGACCATTGGCGGAGGGTACAAAGAAAATAGGTTTCGCATCTAGTAGATGAAGTGGTGCGAATGAATTCACGCCCACGATGTAGAAAGGGCTTCTTCCAAAGCTGAGCAGTCTTCCATTTCTACGATTGTAGTATGTAAGTGCAAATGTTTTCTAGAGGACACACTGCAATCGCTGTTGACGATTAAGATGCCGGACACTGTACATCCTGGACTACATTTACCAAATAAAAAAAGTATGCCTCAACCCAGGCTTGAAACCTCGACCTCCTGTATTCTAACCCAAAACTTTATACACTACATCAACTGCACAGTACAACCAATATGTGCTGACAGAGGTAGTCACCATACATGGGCAACAGTGTTGCCAGATTGTCACTCTTTGGCGTCCTTTTTTTGACGGATGTACTCACCAGACGGAATTTTGGGATAAACTTTTTTTTTAATTGCTGGCATGTGAGGTGTCGCCCTGCAAAGCCCGAGCGCGTGAATTTCGCTTCACCCTGTATATTATGAAGTAGTCTGTGGCTAAATGCTTATAGTAAAAATAACGTCTAATGTTTTCATTTGTTGTAGAACATCTCACAAAATTCCTTGCAATCACTTGATGATCTACAAGCCGATCGCTCTTACAATCGCGTTGTGACCTTCAGTAGGAAAGTGTCAAGTGATTAAATCAGGAGCAGCAGCTCTGACTGGCTACTCCTTTAACTTTTTTTTTCAGTGTAATACGTCTCTTGGTGAGATCGATGGCGTGGTGAGTACTAGTGGGGAACAGAGTAGCGTGATGTTTCAATGTTTTAGTTTTATGGTTGATTAGTAAAGTGAAAGAAAGGGGCAGTGTTAAACGTGAACTATCACATAGTCTGACCCTATGTAGGAGCACCAAGGCTGTCACCGAGCTTAAAATGTTCAAGTGTGTGTGAAATCTTATGGGACTTAACTGCTAAGGTTATCAGTCCCTAAGCTTACACACTACTTAATCTGAATTATCCTAAGGACAAACACACACACCCATGCCCGAAGGAGGACTCGAACCTCCGCCGGGACCAGCCGCACAGTCCATGACTGCAGCGGCTAATCCGGCGCAGCACCGAGCTTAAAGTAAAGGAGAGTGTTGTACCTTGGTATACTTTTCAGAATTTTGCCTCCACTCAGCCCTGTAATAGAAGATTAATAAATTTTTTTATTCCGTTTTTAAATGATAGCATTCACTTTTTATGTGCTGTACTCTCTTTCTGAAATTAAAAAAAACTCTGGAAAATTAAAGTTTTTCTTAATGTGAGAGGATGTTCCAAAGTACAACATGGTCATGTACCAAAGAACAAATATTCTACTGAAATTTAGAACCATTGTAATTGAGAAAATCGTCTATCCGTTATATTGTTGCTACAGACCAATGACCTGTAAGTGAAATCAAATTAAGCAGTAGTCGTAATCCAGTTACAAATTAAATACATTTTGAAATAGAAGCTATTGGAAACTAAAACAAATTTCGATTTTGAAGACAAGTAAAACTATTAAGACATTATAGAAACTTACTTCATTTTCAAGTATCGCGTGTTCCATAACAAAAGACCTTCTTCTCTTCCAAGGTAAAAGTTGGTGCACGACCGACGAACATCACACGTTATATAAATACGTTCTGAAAACATATACCATTTTACTAGCGAGACAACGGTTCTAGGCGCTTCAGTCTGGAACCGCACGACCGCTTCGGTCGCAGGTTCGAATCCTGCCTTGGACATCGATGTGTGTGACGTCCTTAGGTTCGTTAGGTTTAAGTAGTTCTAAGCTCTAGGGGACTGATGGCCTCAGATGTCAAGTCTCATAGTGCTCAGAGCCATTTGAAGCATAAGACAACGATGTACAGGGTGAGTCACTAGGACCTAGAATAACTCCGTAGGTATGATAGTAGCTGAAAACTTTGTGGGACAAAAGATGCATGGGACAACGGGGGACATAATAATATGTTGGTTTTTTGTTGCTAGTTGGGGTCGCTTCAGATATAAGAAGGTCAACTTTTTTTTCTTTTAAGGGGGTGCTATAGTTTGGTACTTATTTTCTGATAGCGGCTATCGAGACGAATCTAGTGATGTGCAACAGTAAGGTCTTTCAAGGTTAACGAAGGTCACAAAGATGGCATGAACGTCTATTTACAGAATGTGTTCGAAGTGATGACCATTGATATTAACGTAGTGCTGCAATCTTTTTATCATGGATTGAGCGGTATTCCTTATCACATCGACACTTATCGAAGTACACGCGCTGACAATTCTCTCTAGTATGTCTTCAGGTATAGTTGGAACGTCTTTACAAACAATGTTTTTTTATGAATCCCCACAAGAAAAAATCCAGAGGTGTCAAGGCTGTCGAATGAGCCGGCCACGACACATCTCCTCCGCGTCTAATCCTACAATTTGGGAATTGTCTCTGCAACTCATTTCTAGCCATCAGCGAAAAATGTGCCCTACACCCATCGTATTGATACCACATTCTGTTCATTGTTCCTAAAGATATTTCTTCCAATAAAAGGCCTAATGTTTCTTGTAGTAATGTGGTGTACTTCCTACCATTAAGATTTCCTTCGATGAACTAGGGACCTATAATTCTGTCCTCCAGAATCCCAGACCATACACTCACCGACCACGTTTTTTGGTGTGCAACTTGCCGCAGCCTACACGGATTTTCAGTTGCCCAATAATGCATGTTATGCAAATTAACATTTCCATGGTTCGTGAACGTAGCCTCGTCAGTAAATAAAATCAAATTAATAAATGTGTCATCCCTCTGAAACTGAAATTGAGCCCATCAGCAGAATTCAGTGCGACGCATACAATCCGTACCAGTTAATTTTTGGTGGAGACCGATATGGTACTGGTTATACTTATGGCGATGCAGAACACGAACAACACTACTCTGGCTCATGCCAGATTCTCTTGCAATTTGAGGCGAACTATCATAAGGATCACGAACCACAGTGACAAGAGTACCAATTTCCGTTTCCTAGTTAGTAGCTTTCCTTTGCCGTATATGTTTCCGATGTGTTAAAGATCCAGTTGTTCTCAATTAATCATACAGATATTTATATTATTCGACGAGTTCTGTGACCTGTTCTGCCAATCGCTGTTCCATATTATCCTCGTC
Organism: Schistocerca gregaria; assembly: GCF_023897955.1. NCBI lineage: Eukaryota > Metazoa > Arthropoda > Insecta > Orthoptera > Acrididae > Schistocerca > Schistocerca gregaria. Next base: position 703,758,004 of record NC_064921.1, read on the forward strand.
TCTGAAACTTGGTTGAAACCAAACATTTCTTCCGACGCTATCCGAATCACTGGTTACTCTCTCCTAAGGGCAGATCGCGAAACACGATGCGGGGTGGTGTGGGTGCCTATGTTCGCTCTGATCTGACACCTACTGTACTATGCACATCGGATGCAAAGGGCGAAGGAGAAGCAGAGTTCTTGTTTTTCGAAATAAATACATCAAATCAGAAACTGCTAATTGGAGTAATCTATAAACCTCCAAACGTCGGTGCCATGTCCTCCTTTCAGTCTGCCCTGTCCTCACTCGTGACACAGTATGAACACATAATCATTATGGGCGACACAAACATCGACTTACAGTTAAAATCTCCCTCTGCCGAAAAACTAAGGCGACTGTTCCACTCCAATGATATGAGTTTAACACCGCTGGACCCAACTCATCACACGCCACACAGCCACACACTCATAGATATAATAGCAACAAAGAGACCAGATAAAATAATCCGCGCCAAGCAGACATCCGCTCCGAGACTCTCTGCTCATGACGTGATATTCTTAAATTACTGAATTCATACTACCAAAGAAAAATCTCACCTGGTAACCTACAGAAACTTAAAAAATGTTAACTATGACGCTCTTCAAAAGGATTGCTCAGACATCCCTTGGCATGATATAAGCAATGAACCGACTTTAGACGGAAAAATTCGGCAATTATGTCGCAAAATTATTGCACTGTGTGATAAGCATGCTCCTCAACGCACTGTCAAGGTAAAGAGAGCTCCCGCTCCGTGGCTCACCACTGCATTACGCCAGTTAATGAATAAACGCGATGCTGCACATAGGGCTTTCAAGCGTAACCCAACTCCCGACGCGTACGAAGCTTATAGGAAACTCCGAAACAGAACCAAGCAAAGCGTGAGGAATGCCAAAATCAGACATGCCCGCTCTGTCGTATGCGGCATATCAAAACCTGCTGCACTGCGGAAAAAGCTGCGCAGTTTCGGTATAGGGAAGCGAAGATCTGACGCTTTTTATCAAGCGTCTGCAGAAGAATTAAACGATTTCTTCTCAACCGCTGTAAACTGCCACGCAGCGATAAATTACCAGCCCCAAGATATCAATCTCTCGAGAGACAAGCCGGCCACGGTGGTCTAGCGGTTCTAGGCGCGCAGTCCGGAACCGCGCGACTGCTACGGTCGCAGGTTCGAATCCTGCCTCGGGCTTGGATGTGTGTGATGTCCTTAGGTTAGTTAGGTTTAAGTAGTTCTAAGTTCTAGGGGACTGATGACCAGAGTAGTTAAGTCCCATAGTGCTCAGAGCCATTTGAACCATTTTCGAGAGACAAGTTTTGCCTAAAACATGTCACTACCGGCACAGTACACAAGTCAATTATGAGAATCTCTTCCGAGGCAGTAGGAAATGATGGAGTAAGCATTGGCATGATTAAGAACGTCGTAGACACTATTATTCCAGTTATCACAGACATCTTCAACCTGTCTCTTGTCAGTAGTACATATCCTACTGAGTGGAAGCAAAGTTTAATTCAACCTACACCCAAGACTGACAACCCTAAGTCGCCAGGTGACTACAGGCCGATCAGCATACTACCTGCAATATCTAAAGCCCTAGAATACATTGTCCATGAACAGCTGACGGATTACCTCAAAACTCATAACATCCATGACGAATATCAGTCAGGCTTTCGAAAGCACCATAGTACAGCAACTGCATTAATCAAAGTAACTGATGACATTAAACATGCTATGGACAGAGGTGAAGCTACTATCCTAACACTGCTTGACTTTAGCAAGGCTTTTGACATAGTTGACTTCGATATATTACTAATTAAAATGAAACAGCTGAATTTCTCAAACAGCGCAATACACTGGTTCGACAGCTACCTCAAAAACAGAAGTCAACAAGTCATTTGTGGGGCGGAAAACTCATCATGGAAAAACGTGCGCTCTGGAGTTCCCCAAGGCTCCGTCCTTGGTCCACTACTCTTCTCACTGTACATTAATGATTTTTCTTCAGTGATTCACTCCTGCAACTACCATCTATATGCCGACGACATCCAACTGTACATAAGTGCAAGCCCCAAAAACATTGCTGATGCAGTAGCGAGTATGAACGCAAATCTTTGCTCTGTTTCTCGATGGGCACAGAACCTAGGTCTGAAACTAAACCCCAAGAAATCCCAGGTCATACTTATATCTCATCCAAAGTTAATCAGCCGGTACTTTCGCGAAACAGTCCCTCAAATACTCCTAAATGGTACCCAACTACCATACCAAAAAACAGTAAAAGACCTTGGAGTAATCTTGGATGAACACCTGAACTGGGAAGAACAAACAGTCACAGCTTGCCGGAAATCGCTCTCCTCCCTTCATGCAATTCAAAAATTTAGTAAAATATTTCCAAGCCATGTTAAACAAAAATTAGTCCAAACACTAGTCTTGCCTAATCTTTATTACTGTGATGTAGTTCAACACGGCACAAATAGTGAAAATTCTAGATGCCTCGAGCTAGTGATGAATGCTTGCGTTAGACACGTGTGCAATATTCGGTTGTATGATCACATCAGTCCTTCATACTCCCAGCTAGGTTGGATACGCCCACATAAGGCACGCGATCTCCACACGATGTGCTCACTTCATCGATTTCTTAGCCACTGGTGCCTCCAATACTTATCTTCTCACATTAAACACCTATCATCATTCCACAATCGCAGTACCAGATCGGATACGCCTAGCATCTTGGCTGTACCTTTATATAATACAAAATCTTTCTCCATGTCATTCTCCATCTCAGCCATACGACTATGGAACGCGCTCCCCTGTGATCTGCGTCTTATCCAGAACTACTCAACATTCAAGAGGGAACTCAAAACTTACATATTACGGACGGTACAGCTACCATTGTTGTGCCCCTCTCATCTCTTTCTTTCTCCACTCAATCACAGCTTCGAACTTCACCATTCTATTTCTCTTCCTCTAAGCTATCTACCTCTTATATATCTCTTTTACACCATTCTATCGTCTTCTGTCTCTGCTCGATGAGAATAACTCACAACCTGCAAGAACATAACGAGAAAATTCCCAACTAACATGCACAAAAGAAAAGTATGTTTACTTTCATGTACATAGTCATTACTATTATTATTATTATTATTATTATTATTATTATTATTATTATTATTATTCTTGATTGTTATAATTATCTTTTTATTGTTATAGTTATCATTGTACTACTGTTATAATCTCTATTTTTTTCTTTAACATCAATACTGCATAATACGTTATATGTCCTAAATGTTCTGTAGAAACTGTAACTCGTTCAATCGGAGTATGCCTGGTTAGGTGTAAGAGAGGGCCTGAAGGCCCTAATCTTGCCAGGTAAAATAAATGCATAAATAAATAAATGTACGACGTGTAGGGTGAGTACTTTGAGGATATCTTTCAGCGTATAAGTCTCTCGCTCTCACTGAATTTCGTTGACATTCTCCGTGAATGAGAAGCGTATCGATTTGTTCTTCGAAGGAATACATCACTCACATTCGCTTTATTCGACGATACTAGTCTTACCGTTCCTATTAGTGTTGTATTGCGAAACCGTCGAATGGTGTTTACACGTCAGTAGCACGTTAGATGGATACGCCGTATTCGGCGAATATTTACTATTTGCACGATATACGAGAGAGAATTGTCAGAGCATGTGCTTCGATAATTGCCGAAGTGATAAGGAATATCATTCAGTCCATGATAAGAAGATTGCAGCATTGCATTGATATCAATGTTCGTCATTTCGAACATCTTCTGTAAATGGCACCTTTGTGATCTTCGTTGACCTTCAAAGACTTTACTGTTACACATCACTGGATTCGTCTCGATAGCCGCTATCAGTAAATAAGTACTAAACTATAGCATCCTGTTTAAAGAGAAAAGTTGACCTTCATATCTCTGACACGACCCCAATTAGCAACAAAAAACGAAATTCATATTATGGCCCCGTTGTCCCATGCAACATTTGTCCCACAAAGTTTTCAGCTACTATCATACTTTAGGTGTAGGTGTTATTGTAGGTGGCAATAGTTAGTGACTTACCCTGTATAAGGGGTGATCAAAACGTTTCCATTTGAAGTAGTTGTGGCAGCGTACATGAAACACAGTGCAACTCCGTTGCGGGTTTATAAGCAACGTCATGTAAGCAAGGCATTAGTGTGGAATTCGTGTCTTTCCGACGTGTGTACGGTAAATGCGGGTACGTGAACTATGGCGACGATATGACCAAATGGGTCCAAACAGGATCAACGTGCTGTTATCGTTTTCTTAGCTACCGGAGGACAAACACGGATAGACACCCATCGGAGAATGAAGAACGACTGTTGGGCAACACTTCCGTCGAAAACCACCGTTGTGGAATGAAACACCATGTTCCGTGCTACTGCTTCGTGGTAACCCACGTCCCCATATCGCAAACTTCGCAACACAGAACTTACGACAACTCAAGTGGAAAACACTCGATTACCCATCCTATAGTAATCTCTCCCTGTGCGATTTCACCCTTCGGCCCCTCACAGAAGGCCTTGAGGGATTGACGATTACCGTAAAAAAAAGAAAAAGAAATGGTTAAAATGGCTCTGAGCACTATGGGAGTGAACATCTGAGGTCATCAGTCCTCTAGAACTTAGAACTACGTAAACCTAACTAACCTAAGGACATCACACACATCCATGCCCGAGGCAGGATTCGAACCTGCGACCATAGCGGTCGCGCAGTTCCAGACTGAAGCGCCTAGAACCGCTCGGTCACTCAGGCCGGCTCATTCCTGTAGGACGAGGATGTGCAACAGGCGGTTACGGGCTTCTTCATGCAGCAGGATACTGTGTTTTACCAAACGGGTATTTCCAAGCTGGAGACGGCACAGTGATTTTTATAAATAGGCGCTCTCTACAAATGGGAATACACTGACACACACATAAAAAAAATCGCAGCACCAAGACATAAACGGAAGTTGTCAGGCGTGTTTCTACATCTGACCGATGACGTATATTCGAATTTCACGCCAGCCGCGTAAGGGTGGAGCTAGTAACGCCACTATGAGGAAGCAAATAAGGTTTGCTTTAAATATAGGCTGTAACGGTGGTAAGCGTTAGTTATCTTTCAGACAGCACGTGATGAGTTGATGTTGGCCAAGAATTATTTGAATATGACAAAGACGCCATTATTAAAACCCTACTACGAGAAGCTGGCTGTTTCTTGTGCGAATTGCAGCAAGACTTGGCAGAAATGTAGCCACTGTACATGAATGTTGGCAGCGGTGGTCACAAGAAGCCCTGACTCCGGACGGTCACGTGGTACTACAGAGACGGAAGACCACCGTGTTCGGAGCAGGGCACTGGCGCATCGCGCTGCATCTGCAGCAGCCATTTGAGCAGCAATTGACATCACAGTGACAACGAACTGCTACAAATCGATTACTTCAAGCACAGTTTCGAGTGAGACGCCCTGTAGCGTGCATTCCAGTGACCCCAAACCAGCGCGATTTGCGACTTCAGTGGGTCAAGCGAGAGCTCATTGGAGGGTGGAGTAGAGGTCTGTTGTGTATTCTGATCAAAGCTGGATCTGCCTCGGTGCCAGTGATGATCATATGTTGGTTAGAAGGAGGCCAGGTGAGCGCCTGCATCCAACCTGTCTATGTGCTAGATACACTTTACCTACACTTGAAGTTATGTTCTGGGTTGCGATTTCGTATGATAGCAGGAGCACTCTCGTGGTTATCCCACGCACCCCGGCTACAAATTTGTACGTCAGTCTGGTGATTCGACCTGTTGTGGTGCCGTACATGAACAGCATTCCAGGTGGTGTTTCCAACAGGATACCGTTCGCGCACATGCCGCTATTGTAGCCCAACATACTCTACAGAGAGTCGACTTGTTGCCTGGGCCTGCTCGATCGAGCACATATTGGACATCATCAGATGACAGCTCAAGCATCATACACAAACATCATTAACCGTTCTTGTACTGGCCGACCAAGTGTAAGAGGCATGGAGCTCTATCCCATAAACTGACATCTGGCTCCTGCACACCCTACTGCATGCACTTTCACATGCTTGTATTCAAATTCTGGCGGTTATACAGGTTGTTAGTGTGCCAGCAGTCCACATTTCCGCCCGCCGGGGTGGCTGAGCGGTTCTAGGCGCTACAGTCTGGAACCGCGCGACCGCTACGGATGCAGGTTCGAATCCTGCCTCGGGCATGGATGTGTGTGATGTCCTTAGGTTAGTTAGGTTTAAGTAGTTCTAAGTTCTAGGAGACTGATGACCTCAGCAGTTAAGTCCCATAGTGCTCACAGCCATTTGAACCATTCCACATTTCCAATATCTTATCTCTCACTTGATTAACCTGTGATCTTCTAATGTTAATCACTTAAATATGTTACCTAAACAAATGTATCCCTAAATTTCATTACTCTACGTGAGTTATTTTTTGGTGTTGCGATTTTTTCCGTCAGTGTATTACACGGAGTGAACTTGTTGTTCAAAAATTGTATACAATATATCCAACCTAAGGGTGTTATTAGTAATAAAACAGTCTTAAATTTTATATTACCTTATTTATGATAGGGATGCAGACAGCAACCGAACAGGTTTAATGTGATATGCGAGGCTGTCAATGAGCATTTGTGCAATGAGAGGCACCTGACAGTACAGAAATGAGTGGTGTCCTAGACAGGAAACAATAACTTGTACAAACTGCGTAGATGAAGATTAATAAGACTTACTGGAGAATTTAACAATACAAACAGAATTAGAATACTGTCATAAAAACTACTATAGTTGACTGAAAAATTAAAAGAAAAATGGAGATTTTGCAACGGATCTGTACAGGAAATGGACACAGAAAGACTGTCAGTCACGCCAGAAGGTTTTCAGCCCAAACAGAAAAGTATTCCTGGCATGCCATCGTCAAGGCTCAGACCGCTCTAGGCAGTAAGTTGATTAATATGGAAAGTAAAGGTGCTTTTAATTTTCACAAACGCGATCGCATTAATTTAAGTGAAATTTAATGCATGCACAGTATGGATAATTTTTCAGAATAATATTCTTTGTTTATTTACAAATGAACATCTCATGGAAAGGAAACGAGAATATGAGAAAGTTTGTTATGTAACCATAGTGCAATAAACTGTGCCGTAATATTGTGCCACGAGGTCTGTTCCGCTCTTACGGGAGTGGAAGGGCGTATAAGCTCTGCTCGGATTAATCACTCACTTATTCTGGACTGACGGAAGTGAAAAAATAAACAACAGAAGAGATGGGAAACGCGTAAAGTACGGCAGAATGGTAACATTTCAGAGCAGTAGCTCTAATATATTCATATTTGTTGACAGTCTGCGTTGTTTCAACAACATTCGCTCCGAAACGGTAATAAAAATAGCCACTCTGCTATTACATAATATCTTCAGGTAAATTCGTGCTTACTTGTAATTGCGTGGCAAATGTTTCACAATATATTTAAAGGTTATCTCACATTTTTTTCTCCCAAAATTGTCGTACGTCACTTCCTTATGCATATGTCGCCCACTGTTCAATTAAATAAGATCTGAAAAATAGATCGGTAGCTATTCGGATAGGAATAGTGCCCCAGTTACTATTTTTTTGTAATTACTAGTACCGGTAGTTGAAGGTTTCGCAGTTCAGCTGTCTTTCACGCTGAACGCGTATTTTCACTTTTGAGCTAGTCAGTTACTTGTTCTACCAGCATATCTGTCTGATCATTCACTAAACTGTCATTTGTAGTTCTTTGTAGGGCTGGCACAAGCGCATCTACGGTGAACATATGGATGAGAGAAACTTAAGAAAGAGAGTGTTTAATCGTTACAAATGCCTTCCGGAGTTCAAGATCCCTAGTTACTGCTGACATCTGGCGGCAGCCAGTGAACTACATGAAAAGCCGCCTCCGTACCGACAGATGGCAGGAGAGTTTAGACTATTACTGTCCCGCGTCCTCGATTTTTCAGCCAAGTGCTACTTTGAAGTAAACACGTAGTTACTGTTTGTGTTAGTTCCTGCTATGCAAATATGTGCAGATTTCATTAGTTTCAGTATGTGGAAATTATTGTATTATTGAAAGCTTCCATGTTTTATATTCTTCCTGTCTCAAAGCAAGAAAGAAATACTAAAAAAGTATGAAGAATGAATATTACCTGCACATCTGATCGGAATCGACAGGCACGGCGCGTTCGTTGTCCTATTACCATAATCTGTTATGCCCCAGACATAAAATTTTCGTCTTGCTGTTGCATTTCCTGTCGCGAACTTGTGCGCTATTGCGCCATCTATCTAACACGTGTAGCACATTAGTAATTTCACAGATAGACTTTGGAGAGCCTAGTGAAGCGAAGTGTAGAAACGCATAAAATGCTTACAGCAACACACTGCGAATTTAGGAAAGGTCGTCCTCACCATTGATACATCACGTCTCTCACCGGTGGGGGGGGTCACGTGACTGCTTGTTAACACACTACACCAACTACAGAGCTCCAAAGCTTTTTCAAGGGGGAGACTAATATGATAAGCATTCATTAAGCAATGCAGGATATATTTTTTAAATTTAGGATTCCAAAACATCATATTATTCCCCAATATTTTGGCTACAAAACACTGTTTTTCAACATAATCTCCGTTTAAAGCGACGGCCGTACGTTATCTTATTGGGAGGGCCTTTATGCCCGCATTGTACCACTCTGCTACTTGACGTCAGAGCCAAGGTATTGCTGCATCAATAATATCTCAATTTTCCATGTACTGCTTCCCATGGAGTGCATTCTTCATTGAGCGAAACAGATGGAAGTCGGAAGATGAGAGAACCGAGCTGTAGGACGGATGAGGAAGAACAACCCGATGACGTTTTGTGAGATCCTTTCGAGTATGCATACTTGTGTGAGGTCTTGCGTAGTCATGGAGCAGAAGAAGTTAGTTTGCAGTCCTGTGGCGGTGAACACGCTGAAATTGTTTCTTCGATATCCTGCTGGTAGCACATTATATCTCAGAACTGGTCGTTGCACCATGAGGAAGGACATCGAACAGAACTATCCATTCAGAATCCAAGAAGTCCGTCGCCATGATTTCAGCGGATGAGGGAGCGGCTTTGAACGTTTGCTTCGGAGGAGAGATGGTGAGGCGTCAATCCACGGTTTGCCGTTCTGTTACTGGTTCAAAGTGAGGAAACCATGTTTCATCTCCTGCGATAATGTTCGACAAAAATTTGTCACGAACAGCGTCATAACGCTCAAGCAATGACGCATAGATTCTACCTCCGCGCTGACAGATTTTCTTATGGTAACACAGGGAAAATACTTAGTTCTGTTTCCTTAGAGTCTTTCGCGGCGGCATGTCTGAATAAAATCTTCTCTGTTTATAAGCTCCATCAATTTGAACCGACGCGGCTCGTAAACCGAGGAGATCTTATTCACTTAGTTCTGTTTCTAATTACTTTTTCACTGGAAGATTTGAAAATAACTGACCATAATTGACTAAAAGTGCATCAGGCGAAAAACACCACTGACATCTAATGAATCAGCTAAAATTCCATGACAGTCCACTAACAGTAGGCGACAAGACAACTTGTCATCCATCGAGAGTGCGACGTTTTGGCAGCTTTGTTTGATCATCTGGAGAAACAACAAGCCCCACCTAACGTACTTGTGGAGAAACACTGTTCTTATAACGATTGGAAGTTATTTCCTTCATCTATATTCAGATTTTGTCTTCACCTTCTTTGGCACCAATATTCACATATGTGAAGAAACACTCAGTGTATAAATTATTTTCTCACAAATATGAAAATACGTAGATCGAAATTACTGTATACTGGTTTTTTCCTCTCTCTTTCACCTTTCACAGAACTGAGGAGGGTCATTAGTGACTGAAAGTTTCATTTAGAGACTTTTTCTACAACTTGGATTCATCCATTTACAGTGACGTTAAACTTGATGTAAATAAAAAAGGAGATATTACGTCTAGAGTGATATTTATAGATTACAATTGTCACGAACAATTATTGAAAAAAAAGGAAAATTAAGGTCAGCTTAGAGTGAATTTCGTCACCAGAGACACATCTTTGTGAAAAGAAACCACGTCAGTAAGTGGCTTTACGACCACTTTTACCATGTTGTAGCTATTTAACATACATCTCCCATGTTTCCGAATGGCCACGAGCAGACGAATGAGTGTCCGGTTTTGTGTATGTATGTGTTTACCGAAAGGAAAAGCGAAAACGAATTAAGTCTCCCCAGCGTTCTAAAAAGAATCCTACCTAACTGGATAGGTTTCTTAAACAGACTTTCTGTGTTGAAGTGCAAAAGCATCGGTGTTGTAAGCTCTTATTGGAATACGTGAGAGCAAGGGAAAGTTCTTCCAATGAAATACATTTTAAAACAGACGAAAACTAATCGTATTCCTTGAAACATTTTTTTACAAGTTAGAAGTACAAGATAGAAGTGTAACGTGGAACCATCACATAAAACTAGTTGTAGGAACGGCAAATAGCTGACTGATATCCGTTTGAAGAATCGTACGGGAACGTAGTTCAAACACGGAAAATAGTAGTTTGCAAAACCCTCATTCAACCGATTCTTGAGTGCTGTTTGTCAGTCTGGGACCCTTGCATTGTAGGATTGACAGAATAGATAGAGAAGAACCTTAAAAGAACGGCTCGTTTCGCCTCAAGTTCGTTTAGTAAACGCGGGAGTGTCTCGTTGGATGATAAGTTGTCTTGCCGCCTACTGCTCCTCAAACTCCAACAGCAGACACTACATGAGACGTTTTGCATTACGGAGAGATTCGTTATTTAAACTCAGATAGCGAAAGTTCCAACATAAACATGAATACGACTCGAGGATTACACCTTAAGCCTGTTCCGGTTTGCCGACTTCTGCCTATAAGGCAGTGCGAAGGTCGACCTGTGTTCGTGGGCCATGTGAACAGAATGTCGCTATTTCCCCATCCATTATCGCCAGTAGACGAATCCTAATGCAGCCTCCTCATTCGGAATGCTGACTTCTCTACCCTTTTCAGTCCCGATCACACATTAATAATGCAAATCAGCTACCTTTGTGGTAATCGCTTTTTGTTAACGCTAGTTAACAATGAATGATCCTCAAAAATGTTTCTGAAGCCATAGTGAACTATTTTTGTAGATGCTTTATCACAAAGAAGATAGGTCCGACTACAAGCTTCGTATTTAAAAAGTAAAAAGTAAAAAATTCAAAACATTAAGAAAAAATTTCTGAGTACTTTGTCTACAGGGAAAACAGTAATTATTTTAATAATACACATATCCTTACTAATTTTTATGTTTCCAGATATCGTTTATGCCTCGATTTTGAGCAAGAGGCACTGTTTCTTCTTCCGGTGCACTGCATAAAAGCGTTATCTTCATCATCAGTTTCATCAATCCCTATGTCAGACTCATCTGGATTAATTGTGTTGACCAACTGTATGATCCTTTCATCAGTCAAGTCTAGGAATCAAGTGGAAAAAATATAACCACAATTCACAGTACATAAATGAAGTCAGCATTGTGTCCCGAGGTATAATACGTGACACCCAATAGTTTAAAGCTTATAATTCAGCTATAACGTTAATTAATAGTTCGCTGCTAACTGAAGAATGTCTCTACCGTTTTTATACGATATTGAAACATATGAAAACGCATTAATTGGAGAGAGTTATGTCTTTTTCCCTTATTTCATCGAGACATGCTGTGCAGTCGCAGAATCCGAAGTTCCCAGTCAGTGCTGCACATCATAGTGCTCGACAGATGGACGAACAAGTGAGCTGACGCGAGCGCGATATCTGTAGTACGTGATACCACAGGCCACCAAAAGTTCAGCACCTTACGAGAGAAAGAAAAATAAAAAAAACCTGAAAGTATCTTATACGATACTTCGTAACTGAAGAGGCTACCTCAGAAAAAAAAGAAAAAAGAACTGATAGGGACGAGAATCGAAACCGGGTCCTTCGGCGCCTAAGACAGTGACGCTAACCGTTTGGCTTTTACCTTACTTTTGCATGTGGGAGCCTCCCATCTCCCTTATAATCCATCTTGACTCTCCTCAAAAATGTCTTCTACGGCTAAATTCTCGCGCTATGTTCTCCATCGTAGTTTCTTTGTGCTTTCTTGTCCTCTTCTCTTTTAATGTGAATTCTTGAACTTAAGTCTCTTCGTGTGTAAAATGGAAAACAAATCTCCTCTTCGGGATTATGATATTCTTCCTGGTCCAATAAATACCATTAGCACTCCAGGGGCGCCGTCGGTACTCGTTGAATTCCAATTAGTAATCATCATAGTTGCAAACCAAAAGACATGATTAAAACATCTTTCGAACCGCTCAACATATTTTCTCGACTAATAATATACGAAAAAATAAGGATTCGAATGATTCGGGGATTAAAAGTTAGCGGTGAAGGTGTATAAAGATGGAGTAAATAAAGTGTTATTCCAGTTAATTAAAGTTTTTGAGATCCTGCAAGTGATTTATGAACGTACGAGGTGTGAGCTATAAATGATTGAAGAATGTTACTTAGTCGCGGTGAGCAACAATTGATTACTGAACCATATTTAACATGAGGCCATAGCGCTTCTAACTGCTTTTTATGTCTTTCACGTTTAATAGAAGATCGTGCCCCTGCAATTATGTACCTGGAGTTGCGATTTATTAAGACCGAAAATCGACAATGGTAAGTAAATTGAAAATATTAGTCCAACTAGGATATATCTTCACAAACCACTGCGAATATGTTTCTAGTTTTCTGAAAAGCTCTTTGATCCAATCCAGTGCGTCGCACAAGAGCCTCAATCATTGCTTTACTGTGGACCGTAGAGGGTCTCGGGAAAGTACAAAAGAGTTTGTCTCACAGAGTGCAGGTCAAACACAGGACAAGGGTAATCCTAGGAACCATGGGTTTTATCGTAGTAAATTCTCCGCCCCGATAGCTGAGTGGTAGTGTGGACTACCGTCCACCAGCCCTTCCTCCCTACAAACGTCCGGGCACTGTGGTATCACATAGTCAACAGAAAATTTGCCACGAAGCAGCGACTGCACAACATTGGCTTGTCAGAACCCCCTCTTTGTCTCGTTTGCCAGCAACTGGACACTGTTGAACACCGTCTGACATGCGCCTCATCGCAAGATGCGTGGCGCTTCGTGCAGCAAATCATTGCCTGCTATCTCCGGGTGCCACCAGACACGATCGAACCTCGAATGTTCCTATACCCGGAGGACAGACATTTTCCCGCCGCCAAATGTCATGCTGTTACATGGGTCAAAGGGTGGGCGGTCGCTTATCTCTTTCATGAGGGACCTAAATCCCGCCTCGACTTCTGGACCTATTTACGAACAGCCCATGCAGCTCTCGAAAACACGCCACGTTACCGAACATTATTTGCTAACTATCTTCGAGCGGTCTTTGTTAGACCTCCACTGAGTTGGAGGGTGCCTGGCTCAGAGGGCACCTACCCCTCCTACCCCGGCGGTGTCTGAGATTCAACCACCTACGATCTATTCTACTTCTGACCTCCGTGGATGGGAGAGCGCATCGCAGATTGCGCCGATTTTATATCTTTTTGCTTTTCCTTTTTCCTTTCTTTTTCTTTAACCACAATTTATATTTCTTTTCTCTTTCGCCGATGTGTTCACATAATTTCATGATATTATTGAATATTACAAAAACACATGCAAATAAATAAATAACAACGCCTTCCACTACTGTTGATACCTGTGTCTCCCATTTCCCTAAGCACCACAGGCTCGGTGGTGGTGAGGAGGACACTGTGGCCCACTTTGACCACCGAGCCCCCACCGGTCCACTACAAAAAAAAAATAAAAAAAGTGGTCAGCGTGACGGATTGCTGTCCTACGGGCCCGGGTTCGATTCCCGGCTGGGTCGAAGATTTTCTCCGCTCAGGGACTGGGTGTTGTGTTGTCTTCATCAACATTTCATACCCATCCGGAGCGCAGGTCACCCAATGTGGCGTCGAATGTAACAAGACCTGCACCAAGGCGGCCGGACCTGCCTCGTAAGGGGCCTCCCGGCCAATGACGCCAAACACTCATTTCCATTTTACATCGTAGTAAATTGTAGTAGCTGTGCCGGAAAAGAAACAGAGCTCCACGCGCTTATAGAAAGCTCTGAGGCACAAATCGTTATAGGCACTGAAAGCTGGCTCAACCCGGAAATACGATCATCCGAAATTTTTACAAAGAACCTAATCGGGTTCAGAAATAATAGATTAAATACAGTTGGTAGTAGTGTGTTTGTTGCTGTTAGAACTAGTCAGTCTTCTAGCGAAATGGAATAGATAGTTCCTGTAACTTAGTGTGGTTTGTGGTCATACTTGATAACGGGAATAAATTAATAATTGGTTTGCTTTTACCGACGTCTTCTACTCAGATGATACTGTTGATGAACAGTCCAAAGAAGAGTTGAGTTCCGTTTCAAATAGATACCTCACTCATATAATTACACTTGATGGTTACTTTAATCTACTCTCGACATGTTGGCGAAAATATTTGTTTACAGCTGGTGGTAGGCATAAAACGTACAGAATCGTACAAAATTTTTGTTCCGACAATTATTTTTAACAGTTGAGGAGTCCAAAGGAAGTGTAAATACATGAAATTTGCAGTTGTTAATATGGAAAACTATCAGCTGTGTAGTGGAATGAGCACAATGAAAATTTGTGCCGGACCGAGTCTAGATTCCGGATTTCCGCTTATCGTGAGCGGTCACCCTTACCATTTTAATTTAACAATACCATTTTAATTTTACAAGAACGGTTTTCCTGCAGTACAAAATTTTGTACCTCAGTTCGGAATGCTGATAACAAAACAAATTTATATGTATGAACATAATAATCATAGTTCTTACATGAAACAACGCTTACTCTAAAATTAACGTATTAAACGCGCAAACGAATTTGACACTCGGCACGCTGGCTAATGGGAGCAGCTGTAAATGGGAAATGTCTTCGCAGTCGATCCCGTCAGCTACCGCGCCGAGTGTCAACTATGTTTGCGCGTACAATTTATCTAATGACAAGAAATTACAGAATGTATAAGTAAGTAAGAAAACAGCTTTGATGCATCTTTTTTATTTACGCAATGTAAACAGAATAACCGAAAACTCCTTTATTTAGCATAGAAAGCGGGAAAAAATAATTTAAAGATGCTACTGGTGTGCGAAAACGAGCGGGAGACCGCTAGATTTGAATATACCTGTCGGAAATCGACCGCCGAGCATTTGATAAAAATGAGAATAGAGCTTCACCGTCAACTCCGCACACCAGGGAGGTTCTAACCGTGAGTCAGGATGGAAAAAATGATCCGTAGATGGTTAGCAAAGGTGGAATAGTATGTAACGTATCGTCCCATTATGTGGTGTTGTACTAGGAAAAACATCCAAAAATCTGTCACGTTCCTGAGTCAATTTCTGAAAAGATAAAGGACTGCCGTGTCCTTTACCCTGGTGACCGCATGCATCCTCGATGGTGGAAAATAGACTACTGGCTATTAAAATTTCTACACCAACAAGAAATGCAGGTAATAAACGGGTATTCAATGGGCAAATCTATTATACTAGAACTGACATGTGATTACATTTTCACGCAATTTGGGTGCATAGATCCTGAGAAATCAGTACCCAGAACAACCACCTCTGGCAGTAATAACGGCCTTGACACGCCTGGGCATTGAGTCAAACAGAGCTTGGATGGCGTGTACAGGTACAGCTGCCCATGCACCTTCAACACGATACCACAGTTCATCAAGAGTAGTGACTGGCGTATTGTGACGAGCCAGTTGCTCGGCCACCATTGACCAGACATTTTCAGTTGGTGAGAGATCTGGAGAATGTGCCGGCCAGGGCAGCAGTCGAACATTTTCTGTATCCAGAAAGACCCGTACAGGACCTGCAACATGCGGACGTGCATTATCCTACTGAAGTGTAGGGTTTCGCAGGTATCGAATGAAGGGTAGAGCCACGGGTCATAACACATCTGAAATGTCACGTCCACTGTTCAAAGAGCCGTGAATAAGAACAACAGGTGACCGAGACGTGTAACCAATGGCATCCCATACCATCACGCCGGGTAATACGCCAGTATGGCGATGACGAAACACGCTTCCAATGTGCGTTCCCCGAGTACACCATCGCAGGCGCTCCTGTCTGTGATGCAGCGTCAAGGGTAACCGCAGCCATGGTCTCCGAGCTGATAGTCCATTCTGCTGCAAACGTCGTCGAACTGTTGGTGCAGATGGTTGTTGTCTTGCAAACGTCACCATCTGTTGACTCAGAGATCTAGACGTGGCTCCACGATCCGTTACAGCCTTGCGGATAAGATGCCTGTCATCTCGACTGCTAGTGATACGAGGCCGTTGGGATCCAGCACGGCATTTCGTATTACCCTCCTGAACCCACCGATTCCATATTCTGCTAACAGTCATTGAATCTCGAGCAGCAATGTCGCGATACGATAAACCGCAATCGCGATAGGTCAAAGTCTGAAACGTGATGGTACGCATTTCTCCTCCTTACACGAGGCATCACAACAACGTTTCTCCAGGCAACGCCGGTCAACTGCTGTTTGTCTCTGAGAAATCGGTTGGAAACTTTCCTCATGTCAGCACGTTGTAGGTGTCACCACCGGCGCCAACCTTGTGTGAATGCACTGAAAAGCTAATCATTTGCATATCACAGCATCTTCTTCCTGTCTGTTAAATTTCGCGTCTGTAGCACGTCATCTTCGAGGTATAGCAATTGTAATGGCCAGTAGTGTAGGTCTCGTCCTCACAGGAGCATATTGGGGACGATCATGTGTACTGGCGCCCAGTAGCTGCTGGAGGAGGAACAATACGTCTGTCGCCGAGCCGCACAGGATACGATGTTCGTCCGTATCGTCCACATGACACCTCAGGAAGAGTGGGCTGTCCGCCAGGGCGACGGCATGCAGATTGTGTCGCGTCGGATATTTACGTGTAACGACGATGTACCAGATGGCTCTTGTTTTCGTGGTGAAGTATGGATGTTAAACTGCGTGTCACATCGCCGGACACCTAACCTGTGGGTGATGTTCTTCGTCTGCATTCCTGGGGTGAGTCCGCATTAAGAAGTGATGAATATCACGCATAGTGGGAGCCTTAGTGCGAGGAAAGTCAGCATGGACATATCTGTATTCCAGAAGGAAATGTTTGTTACGTGATGGCGCTGATGGAGCGTGGGCCACGGCGACCGGCGGTTGACACGAAGTAGGTGCGAGTTCGTCGACCAGTGATACCGTTGAGGCTATGATTCCATATTTTTAAGATGATTCATACCTAAAGAGCTGTAGCGCGCGAGTGGACACTGACCAGGACGAGAACCCCTCTTCGCTTGGGGCGTGTGAGAGTTTCATACTTGACGTTGAATGTGTGACCAGTACTGACAAAATACCCAAATGCCGCTTGGATCCGACGAGCCATAATTGTAGGGATAGATAAGATTTGCGCGATGTGTGTTATGTACGATGCCACAGAAATGTTACCAAACTGCACCTTTTTTAACATGCCCATTGGTCGCAATAACTGACTTCTAACGCCCGTCCTGATGGTCCGAAGAAGACGCCGGAAGTCGACCGCCGTGGTACGACGGATGTCTCGAGTAAAAACAGTGTCTAGGCAGCGTAGGGTCTCCATCATCCTGAACACAGCCACACTTACACTAGCGAGACTTTTTCCAATGGTCATCGCGCAGCATTTATCGAATTTCATATGGCTGCCCGCACCGCTCCCGTATTGTACGGTCCCACCGCGTTTCCTCCTGAACCTCCTCGTTGGTACGTACGATGAAGACGAGGTTGCCTGCATAGGCGCAGCATTTGAATGTGTGTTCTGGCAGGGTGATCCCTGATAAATATCGTTGAAGGCCGCAGAGAAGTGCGATGGTGTACATGATCGTCGAAAGGCGGTAACTCTGTCGGACTGACAGTGCGATCGCTATTGGTGTCGTCGTCCTTCTATTGAATAGCACCCCCGACAAAGCGTCACGAAGCAGGTGCATGATTAATAGGACGAAAGCAGGTGCGAAAGTCATCCGTCCCATCACCTTCGCAAGGAAGGTGTGCTTCATGCGATCGAATGCCTGATAGAAATCGGCGGAAATCATGGCTCCGTGCAGTTCACAGAATTCAATGGCGAAGTGTCTATAAATACATAGCGTTGATTGTATATTGATACCTCTGTCCAATGACGTTTGTACAGGCAACAAGATCTGGTGTAGGGCTCGTATGACACACATTGCGAGGAAGCGCGTAAAAATGATAAAATCTGAACTGAGTAAAGCGATTGGCTGATAGCTGTGAGGTGGCGTGCCTCCAGAGGGATTGGATATCGAAACAATTAGACCTCCCAAAAAAGCCCGTGGTTGTGGCATCGTAGGGGACAGTAGTTCCTGGTACATTTCCCTCCATCGTGGCAACATTAGGTCCTTGAAGGTTCCATAAAATTCTAAGGGCAGGTTGTCTGGTCCTGGCGATTGATTGACAGCCCTCTTGGCAAGCGCAACAGTGACGTTTCAGGGGAGATGTTTGTTAAAGGGGAGTCGGCCGCCTGGCCATCAAGGGTGCGATGGACCATCTGTAGTCTAAGTGAATCAACGTTAGGGTCTTATTCACGACAGGTTTTTGCAATGTCCGCCTGTGATAACTAACTGTTGTCCGTCACGCAAATCTAAAGAACGGAACAGCGCTTGTAGACGGGGTCGGAGATCTACGACGACATGATGCATTGAGGGCGTTTCCCCGGTGATGCTGTTTTGGCATCGCGCTCGGACAGCTACGCCTTCCAAGAGGCGTCGAATAAAGCAAATATCGTGGCCTTGACTTGTTCGACCTGGCGCTCTGGGGATGGTGGGTGCTCCATAAGGTCCCGGAGGAACATTTAGTAAAATTCTGTTGTGTCTCGATGCCACTGCATTCGGTGCTTGCCATACTGGACCATCGTGCGTCGTAAGGCTGGAATTCCACATCGTACCCACCACAAATATATGGACGAGTATTGCGTGATGAGTGGATACACCGGTTCCCGTCAGATCACTGAAGTTAAGCGCTGTCGGGCGTGGCCGGCATTTGGATGGGTGACCATCTCGGCCGCCATGTGCTGTTGCCATTTTTCGGGCTGCACTCAGCCTCGTCATGCCAATTGAGGACCTACTCGACCGAATAGTAGCGGCTCCGGTCACAGAAAATCATCATAACGACCAGGAGAGCCGTGTGCTGACCACGCGCCCCTCCTATCCGCATCCTCATCTGAGGATGACACGGCGGTCGGATGGTCCCGATGGGACACTTGTGGCCTGAAGACTGAGTGCTTTATTGCGTGATGCGTCTTTCGCAGGATTCCCATGTGGTGGTCACCATTCGTCGACATTTCGGTTCCTGTAAGTAGTCAGCGTTACGTTTCCATGGACCCCGACTGCGCCATATCATTTGTCGTCGGAGGTTTACCGCGAAGGTAGAAGGCCATCTTTCCGCGTTCAAGATGTCAGAAGCGAGAGGGGAGGTCACGTAGATGCGATTCAATCGACTGGCTTAGTGGTTCATTTTGTTTGTATTTCCCAGGCGATCCCAACGTACCTCTTCCCAGGTGTCTGAGAAACTGAGTCAACCTACTAAGTAACGGAGTTCGGGACAGGTGGTAAAATCTGGATGTTAGTCCTTCCTCGCGAGAACACAGTTAAGATCTCCACCGATAATTACATGCTCAAATCGTCCCCGGAAAAGGGACATGATTGATTCAGAATAAAACTGTGAGCGCTCTCGTCGCTGGTCTGCGCCTGATGGCACATAGGCATTCACTAGTCTGATTCCCTGTGCTGTCACTGCTAGGCTTCCTGCTGGCTGTAAGTAAGCGATGTCTCCTAGTGCAGTGCCTTTGCGCACAGTAATCGCTGTCAACTACGTCCGTTGGCTGCGGGGCTGACTTATGAAGTGTAACCCTGAAAATGGAGCCAAGTCTCCGCCCATAGCTCTTGGAACAGGTCAATGTCAACATCCGCTACTCGTAACGTGTCACTTAACAACTGAAGTTTAACATAGGAATCGATCCTATTTAAATTGATACCGGCAGTTCTGTACGCTTGCATTGATAACACGTTGCCATGCGCGCTCATATCGGGAAGAACGAGTGTAGTTGGGTCTTAAGCATTGTCAGTCTCCTGATAATGCCTGGTTCACGGGGCATTTCTTCGTCTAGTGGAGGTTCAGGAACAACGTTGTGCGCCCACGATACGTGGCAGTCAGGTCCGGTTAGCTGGCGGCGTGGGGAATGTCGCCATTAGGGTCTTTAGTGTTCAGATGGCTCTGAGCACTATGGGACTTAACATCTGAGGTCATCAGCCCCTAGAACTTAGAACTACTTAAACCTTACTAACCTAAGGACATCACACACATCCATGCCCGAGGCAGGATTCGAAGGTCTTTAGTGCATTACTGGGTTCCGGAGTCACTCAGTGTTTGTGTGTGTGAATTCCTAAAGGATCAAACTGCTGAGGTCATCGGTCTCTAGACTTACACACTACCTAAACTAACGTAAAATAACCTATGCTAAGAACAACACACACACCCATGCCCGAGGAAGGACTCGAACCTCCGGTGGGAGTGACCAGTCACTCAGTAAAACGTCTTGACCGTGACAGGCCTCGTCTCGTCCGGTCTCTGCCGGCTGTGAAAGATCGTGGGGAAGTTGCTGTGCGGTCGTCTGGAGGGCATCGGGTCGCAGCGACGCAGCGTAGGTGGGTGGAAGGGAGGGAGCTTCGTCGGTCCGCACCTGCGTAACTCTGCGTTGGAAGCCTTCATTACGACATGTCCTTCTTTACCGCATGCAGAACAGGTTTTTGGGTGCTCACCGTATATGACTATGGCTCGGCAACCGCCAGTGAAGAGGTAGGACGGGACATGTTTCTTTAGCTCAGTGCAGATTTGCCGCAATCCGTTCAAAACCGGGCGTGTAGTGAAGTGTGCCTGTTTGACTGCTACATTTCCAAGTACTGTTCCACAAGGACGCAGTGCCGCCATCACATCTTCTGCCGGCATTTCGGATGGAAGTTCGAAGATACGGATCGTGTATAATCCCAGGCCGGCATGTTCAACAATTACTGGGCCGATGTGGCCGTCCGAATACCGGAATTTGAGGATCTTGGCGTTCTAAGACTTTATTGCAAGCTGGTCTTTTGCCAGTTTGAGGCAAACCACGCTACTAATGATGAACAGGTGTATTCCGAACATGCCTTCACGAGACATCTTCACATCGTCAAGTAGGGCTTATTCGACGATGAGTACTATTGGTCTCGCATATTCGTTCGAAAAGGTGAACTTCAGAGTGGTTTTGCGATAAGGATTTGCCATTCTATCGTTGATCGTAACACGCGCGAATACCATGTGAAGTAAACAACCGGAAGGCACACGCCACGGCGGCAACGTAAACTTTTGCGTCTGCACCACTTGGCCACCGACGGCGAACTATCATTTGGCTTTCCGAGCACGACTCACAGCCAGATGTTCATTTCCGAAGGAGCATTGCATCGTAATTCGGAGTAATACAGGTAATACAGACACTGCAATATCGTAGAAGTGTAAATGGTTGCCGAAACAAGCACGACGTCTTAGCTGCAAATAATCCTAAAGAAATAGAGAACATTAAGACAGAACAAGGATTAATATCCACAAGGTCGTTGCAGCGAGACTAAATACCTTAACACCCAAACTCATCAAAAGTATACGCAAAATTTAGCTATTTAAAAAGCAAATAAAGTGTTGCTTTGCTCCTTTCTAAGAGCCAGCCCTCATTCCTTCAGAAGTATGTAATAGTAGACGAGATGTGACTTAAATTCACTAATAAAAGACGAACTGATCGTTCATGTTACGCAAAATAAGTCAGAACACTGTTGCAGAAGCAACGAAAAAAAAAACAATTAAATTTAAAAGACCGCAAAATCCCCAAGATTGGCGAAGTTTTACAAAATCTCGAAATGTAGCACAGACTTCAAAGCAAGATGTTAAAACAGTTCCCACAGCGAAAGTCTGGCAAACAATCCACAGAGATTCTGGTCACATGTAAAGTACACCAGCGGTGAGACACAACCAACACCTACACTGCGCTCTAGCGATGGTAATGTTATAGAAGCCAGTGCCACTATAGCGAGTTACTCAGTACAGTTTTCCAAAATATCTTCACCAAAGGAGACGAAGTAAATATTCCAGAATTCCAAACAATAACTGATACCAACATGAGAAGTTAGAAGTTGATATGTCCGATGTAGCAAAGCAGCTCAAGTCACTTAATAAAGGCAAGTCCTCCAGTCCAGACAGAATACCAGTTAGATTCCTTATACTGATACAATAGCTAAGAATTTACACACTCATATACAACCGCTCGCTCTAAGTAAGTCGTGTTCCTAAAGATTGGCAGCCGGCCGGTGTGGCCGAGTGGTTCTAGGCGCTTCAGTCTGGAACCGAGCGACCGCTACTGTCGCAGCTTCGAATCCTGCCTCGGGCACGGATGTGTGTGATGTCCTTAGGTTAGTTAGGTTGAAGTAGTTCTAAGTTCTAGGGGACTGATAACCTCAGATGTTAAGTTCCATAGTTCGCAGAGCCATTGAAACCATTTTTAAAGATTGGCAAGTATCCTAGGTCATACCAATACCCACGAAAAGAAGTAGGAATAATCCGTTTTACAGACTGATATCACTGACGTCAATTTGCAGTAGGATTTTGAGACATATACTTTGATCGAACTTTACGAATTCACTCGAAGGTACACTGACAAAAAGTCAGTACAAATTCGGAATACATCTTTCTTGCGAAACACAGCTAGTTATTTATTCATACAGCGTAATGAGTGCTGTCGACAAGGGATCTAAAATTGATTCCATATTTCTAGATATCCAAAAGGCTTTTGATACCATTCCTGACAACCAACTTCTAATCAAATTGCGTGCCTATGGAGTATCATCTCTCTGTGCAACTGGATTCATGATTTCCTGCCAGAAAGGTCACAGTCTGTAGTAAATGACGTAAAGTCGTCAAGTAAAACAGAAGTGATTCTTGGCGTTAGACTAAGAAGTGTTACAGGCCCTGCGCTAATCTGTAGAAATTATGCAGGAGGAAATCTGACCAGCTCTCGTAGCTCGTTTGCAGATGATGCTGTCGTTTACCCACTAGTAAAGTCACCAGAAGATCAAAACGAATTGCAAAATGATTTAGTCAAGATACCAGTGTGGTGCGAAAAGTGATAATCGACCTTATGTATTCAAGATGTGAGGTCATCCGCACGAATATTAAAAATAAACCGTTAAATTTCGACCACATGTTAAATCAGAAAAAAGCTGATTTTGTTGTTGTGGTCTTCAGTCCAGAGACTGGTTTGATGCAGCTCTCCAAGCTACTCTATCCTGTTCAAGCTTCTTAATCTCCCAGTACCTACTGCAACCTACACCCTTCTGCATCTGCTTAGTGTATTCATCTCTTGGTCTCCCTCTACGATTTTTACCCTCCACGCTGCCCTCCAATGCTAAATTTGTGATCCCTTGATGCCTCAGAATATGTCCTACCAAGCGATCCCTACTTCTAGTCAAGTTGTGCCACAAACTTCTCTTCTCCCCAATTCTATTCAATACCTCCTCATTAGTTATGTCATCTTCTCATCTAATCTTCAGCATTATCCTGTAGCACCACATTTCGAAAACTGCTGTTCTATTCATTTCCAAGCTATTTATCGTCCACGCTTCACTTCCATACGTGGCTACACTCCATACAAATACCTTCAGAAACGACTTCCTGACACTTAAATCCATACTCGATGTTAACAAATTTCTCTTCTTCAGAGACGCTTTCCTTGCCATTGCCAGTCTACATTTTATATCCTCTCTACTTCGAGCATCATCACTTATTTTGCTCCCCAAATAGCAAAACTGATTTACTACTTCAAGTGTCTCATTTCCTAATCTAGTTCCCGCAGCATCACCCGACTTAATTCGACTACATTCCGTTATCCCCGTTTTGCTTTTGTTGGTGTTCATCTTATATCTTCCTTTCAAGACACTATCCATTCCGTTCAGCTGCTCTTCCAGGTCTTTTGCTGTCTCTGACAGAATTACAATGCCATCGACGAGCCTCAAAGTTTTTTTTCCTTCTCCGGAGATTTTAATACCCACTCCGAAATTTTCTTTTGTTTCCTTCACTGCTTGCTTAATACACAGATTCAAAAACATCGGGAATAGGCTACAGCCCAGTTTCACTCCCTTCCCAACCACTGTTTCCCTTTCATGACCCTCGATCCTTATAACTCCCATCTGGTTTCCGTACAAATTGTAAATAGCCTTTCACTCCCTGTATTTTACCCCTGCCACCTTCAGAATTTGAAAGAGAGTATTCCAGTCAACATTGTCAAAAGCTTTCTCTAAGTCTACAGATGCCAGAAACGTAGGTTTGCCTTTCCTTAATCTTCCTTCTAAGATAAGTCGTAAGGTCAGTATTGCCTCAGTGTTCCAACATTTCTACGGAATCCAAACTGATCTTCCCCGAGGTCGGCTTCAACTAGTTTTTCCATTCGTCTGTAATTTTCACATCTGTCAACACCTGCTTTCTTTGGGATTGGAATTATTATATTCTTCTTGAAGTCTGAGGGTATTTCGCCTGTCACATACATATTGCTCGCGAGATGGTAGAGTTTTGTCAGGGCCGGCTCTCCCAAGGCTATCAGTAGTTCTAATGGAATGTTGTCTACTCCCGTGGCCTTGTTTCGACTTAGGTCTTTCAGTGCGCTGTCAGACTCTTCACGCAGTATCATATCTCCCATTTCATATACATCTACATCCTCTTCCATTTCCATAATATTGTCCTCAAGTACATCACCCTTGTACAGATCCCCTACGTACTCCTTCCATCCTTCTGCTTTCCCTTCTTTGCCTAGAACTGCGTTTCCATCTGAGCTCTTGATATTCATACAAGTGGTTCTCTTTTCTCCAAAAGTCTCTTTAACTTTCCTGCAGGCAGTATCTACATTACCCCTAGTGAGATATGCCTCTATCCTTAAATTTGTCCTCTAGCCATCCCTGCTTAGCCATTTTGCACTTCCTGTCGATCTCATTTTTGAGACGTTTGTATCCCTTTTTGATTGCTTCATTTACTACAGTTTTATATTTTCTCCTTTCCAGCTGAAGGCTGTCAATCCAACTATATGCCTAGGACATCAGAGCTCGTACAGAAAAATGTGTTTATTTTTCCTCCGTGTAGTTCGAGCGTGTAACAGCAGAGAACAGAGTGCAAGTGGTCCGATGAACCATCTACCAGGCACTCAGATGCGCATTTCAGAGTGGTCATGTAGATGTAGATGTAGAACGAAGAAAGACTTTATACATCTCAGCAAAATCTTTGATTTTGATGGGACGGGCGTATGCATTTAACTTTTAACAATTACACTGAGTGACTTCTGTAACTTGGAATATATAAAAAAGAAATATTTTGAAATCAGAAACTGATTCATTGGCAACGGCCTTGTCGCTGTGGATACACCGTTTCCCGTCAGATCACCGAAGTTAAGCGCTGTCGGACGTGGCCAGTACTTGGATGGGTGACCATTCGGGTCGACATGCGCTGTTGCCATTTTTCGGGGTGCACTCAGCCTCGTGATGCCAATTGAGGAGCTACTCGACCGAATAGTAGCGGCTCCGGTCAAAGAAAACTACCATAACGACCGGGCGAGTGGCATGCTGACCACAGGCATCCTCCGCTGAGGATGACACGGTGGTCGGGTGGTCCCGATGGGCCACTTGTAGCCTCGAGACGGAGTGTGCAATTGATTAATTAGCTTGTGCAATATTGCAATTTCAGTCAGCAGAAATAATAAATTTTTCAGATTTTCCAATACTGTGTACATGCACGAATCTCATCCATGCTTTGGAAATGCAATTTTGGTACCAAAGTAAAGTTAAATAAAGGGATAATATTAATAAGGGAAAAAATAAGACTAGTAATGCTATTACAGATATCTTTCTGGTCTCTCAAGAAGACTTATGTTTAAAAAAAAAAATATATATCACTTATAAAACTACCGGCTACTTTAAAATTAGTGGTATGCCGATAACATTAATACTGTGAAAGGATTTTTATTTTTGTGACCGTGATTGTGCAATGGCAAGGTATTATACTAATTTTGCTTCCCTACATATATCTATTGTAATGAAGCAGTAGCAAGATAAGCAGAAACTGAGCCAAGGGTAATGAAGCAAACTGTAATTACGTAAAAGAAAACGGTCACTAGCTTAATTGGGTAAAGTTGTATCCAATATTAGCATGGTTTATAAAGAAAGTTGACTATTGGGGTTGACTTTACTTGCTATTGACTTCTGTTTTGTTGATAAGATACAAGACAGTAGGACAACTTAGCAAGTAATGTACCAATGATTTGACTTGAACGACACAGAAGGAGTATTAATGCGTTTAGGCAACTTACTGTCTGTACGTTACAATAGGAAGCTAATGATAATTATAGGTAAAAAATTAGTAACGGTGGAGCACTACTGACTTGGACAAGAGGTTCTATTGACGGTTTAATTATAGGAAAATACTCGTTTTATGAATTATTTGTATCTTTCACACTGATTATTATTTGCATTCTCAAGGAATATTCACTTCCTTGTACTATTTAGCTCCAACAGTAAACATAATACCTGGATCTATTATAGTTTAAATATTTGTAACCAGTTACATATTCGTGATTGCTGTTATTGTAATATGACCTTTAAATCTAGCTCAACTATTAGCGTGGGGACAAGAAACTGATCTGTCGGTAGACTCAGATCGAGGCTGAACACTATAGTTACAACACAATATGAAGAAGACTGTTGCCTACATAATACATGAAATTGTAAACAGTGTTATTTCAACAAGAAAAATCTTTGAACTTAAAAGTTAAGTCTTCTCTTAGTAACTCTACTTTGATGAAACTTCAACTGTCTCTTTATGAAAACTGTGTATAGTATTTCAAAACTTATCCTCACTAATTAATTATGTACTTTACAACTTCAAAAAGTTTATTAACTTTTGTTAAAGAAGATAGCCGCTTTTCAGTTCAGTAAAAATAAGATACTCGGATTTATTGTAGCCCCTGGGATAGGACCCTGTCTAGGTAAACGACTAAGGATAAATTGCGGTGGCTCGACACAGAGTTTACAGAACACAAAATTACTATTGAAAACGAAACCACATAACTGGTCATTGCAATAATACATTACTCAAATGATAATTTGAGATGTAGATAGCGGCAGCGTCAATCTCCTGAGCTATTCAAAAAAGGCAGCAAAAATATCCACGGCTCTTCCTGAGTTCCAGCTCTGAAAATTATCTTCTTAGCGTCGGATTTTCACAGTACAGAGCTAAACAAAGTATGCCATGAATAATAACCCGAATTACTTCCCCATCCGAGGCCTGCAGTTATCGCTTCTTTCACTTCACAACATGCTCATCCTTTGCCTGCTAGCCGACTGACTTATGCCACATAGCAGCCTTGCAGTTCGACCGTCAGATCCACATCATCTGTTGTTGTTGTGGTCTTCAGTCCTGACACTGGTTTGATGCACCTCTCCATGCTTCTCTATCCTGTGCAAGCTTCTTCAACTCTCAGTACCTACTGCAATCTACACCCTTCTGAATCTGCTTAGTGTAGTCATCTCTTGGTCTCCCTCTACGATTTTTACCCTCCACGCTGCCCTCCAAAACTAAATTGGTGATCCCTTGATGCCTCAGAACATGTCCTACCAACCGATCCCTTCTTCTGGTCAAGTTGTGCCACAAACTTCTCTTCTCCCCAATCCTATTCAATACTTCCCCATTAGTTATGTTATCTAGTCACCTAATCTTCAGCATTCTTCTGTAGCACCACATTTCGAAAGCTTCTATTCTCTTCTTGTACAAACTATTTATCGTCCATGTTTCACTTCCATACATGGCTACACTCCATGCAAATACTTTCAGAAATGACTTCCTGACACTTAAATCTATATTCGATGTTAACAAATTTCTCTTCTTCAGAAACGCTTTCCTTGCCATTGCAGTCTACATTTTATATCCTCTCTACTTCGAGCATCATCAGTTATTTTGCTCCCCAAATAGCAAAACTCCTTTACTACTTTAAGTGTCTCATTCCCTAATCTAATTCCCTCAGCATCACCCGACTTAATTCGACCACATTCCATTATCCTCGTTTTGCTTTTGTTGATGTTCATCTTATATTCTCCTTTCAAGACACTATCCATTCCGTTGAACTGCTGTCCAAGTCCTTTGCTGTCTCTGACAGAATTACAAGTCATCGGCGAACCTCAAAGTTTTTATTTCTTCTCCATGGATTTTAATACCTACTCCGAATTTTTCTTTTGTTTCCTTCACTGCTTGCTTAATACACAGATTGAATAACATCGGGGAGAGACTACAATCCTGTCTCACTCCCTTCCTAACCACTGCTTCCATTTCACGTCCCTCGACAATTATTACTGCCATCTGGTTTCTGTACAAATTGTAAATAGCCTTTCGCTCCCTGTATTTTACCCCTGCCACCTTTAGAATTTGAAAGAGAGTATTCCAGTCAACATTGTCAAAAGCTTTCTCTAAGTCTACAAATGCTAGAAACGTAGGTTTACCCTTCCTTAATCTTTCTTCTAAGATACGTCATAGGGTCAGTATTGCCTCACGTGTTCCAACATTTCTACGGAATCTAAACTGATCTTCCCCGAGGTCGGGTTCTACTAGTTTTTCCATTCGTCTGTAAAGAATTCGCGTTAGTATTTTGCAGCTGTCACTTATTAAACTGATAGTTCGATAATTTTCACATCTGTCAACACCTGCTTTCTTTGGGATTGGAATTATTATATTCTTCTTGAAGTCTGAGGGTATTTCACCTGTCTCGTACATCTTGCTCACCAGATGGAAGAGTTTTGTCAGGGCTGGCTCTCCCAAGGCCTCCAGTAGTTCTAATGGAATGTTGTCTACTCCCGGGGCCTTGTTTCGACTCAGGTCTTTCAGTGCTCTGTCAAACTCTTCACGCAGTATCGTATCTCCCATTTCATCCACATCTACATCATCTTCCATTTCCATAATATTGTCCTCAAGTATATCGCCCTTGTATAGACCCTCTATATACTCCTTCCACCTTTCTGCTTTCCCTTCTTTGCCCTCATCTATTCCCGCCAAACTACAGTGAAGAGCCAAAGAAACTGGTACACCTGCCGAATATCTGGTAGGGCCTCCGCGAGAACACAGAAGTGCCGCAACACGACGTGACATGGGCTCGACTAATGTCTGAAGTAGTGCTGGAGGGAACTGACACCATGAATCATGCAGGGCTGTCCATAAATCCGTAAGAGTACGAGGGAGTGGAGATCGATTTTGAACATCACGTTGCAAGGCATACCAGATATGCTCCATAATGTTCATTTCCGGTGAGTTTGGTGACCAGCGAAAGTGTTTAAACTCAGAAGAGTGTTCCTGGAGCCACTCTGTAGCAATTCTGAAAGTGTGGGGTGTCGCATTATCCTGCTCGAATTGCCCAAGTCCGCCGGACTGCACAATGGACATGAATGGATGTAGGTGATCAGACAGGATGCTTACGTATGAGTCATCTGTCAAGAGTCGTATCTAGACATATTAGGAATCCCATATCACTCCAACTGCACACGCTCCACACCATTACAAAGCCTCCGCCAGCTTGAATAGTCCGCTGTTGACATGCAGGGTCCTTGGAATCATGAGGTTTTCTCCATACCCCTACACGTCCATCCACTCGAATCAATTTGAAACGAGATTAGTCCGACCAGGCAATGTGTTTCCAGTCATCAACAATCCAATGTCGGTGTTGATGGGCCCAGGCGAGAAGTAAAACATTGGGTCGTGCAGCCATGAAGGATGCAGGAGTGGTCCTTCGCCTCCAAAAGCCCATATCGATGATGTTTCGTTGAATGGTTCACACGCAGACACTTCTTGATGGCCCAGCAAAGAAATCTGCAGCAATTTGCGGAAGGGATGCACTTGTGTCACGTTGAACGATTCTCTTCAGTCGTCGTTGGTTCCGTTCTTGCAGGATCTTCTTCCGGAAGCAGCGATGACGAAGATTTGATGTTTTACCGGATTCCTGATATTCACGGTATACTCGTGAAATGATCGTGCGGGAAAATCCCAACTTCATTGCTACCTCGCGTGACACTGTCCCATCGCTCGTGCACCTACTATAACATCACGTTCAGACTCACTTAGCTCTTGATAACCTGCCATTGTAGCAGCAGTAAGAGACCTATCGACTGCCCCAGATACTTGTCTTATGTAGGCATTGCCAACCGCAGCGCCGTATTCTGCCTGTTTACATGTCTCTGTATTTGAATACGCATGCCTATACCAGTTTCTTTGACGATTCAGCGTAGTTCCGTTGCGGAGGGCCTTCCCTCCAAGGTTTAGATGATTACAAACGCAGTTCCCTATCCATGAACGGTATTACAATTAATGTTGTAACTTTAACATGCTTTTATAGCACATTTCTTTTGGAATGACATCCATAGATTTCCTACATTTACATAAATTATCAAAAACAGTGACCAAAACTTTTACATGGGTGTTGCATGATGGAGCATGGTTACACCAAAGAAACATTAAGTGACACACAAAGAAGTTAGATAAGAGCATGATAGTAATAACAGTAGTACTGTTAAACACTCATATGTACCGTCATGTTTGATAAAAATGTTTCATTTCGTAGAAGGCTCACTGAAGGAAGTCACCAAAACCTGGCTTGACGCACCGAAATCTTGTCAGCTGTTGCCGACAGTTAATGCAAATATCATTACGTACATAGAAGCCCAATCAACGCACGTCGGTTTTATGTAGAACTGAGTTACTTTTAAGTTTTTAAAACAGTGTAGAATACAAAAAGGCACATGGGGCCGTAAAATTTTTCTGCTAAGCTTACAATCGAGAGTTAACAAAAATGGAATTTATTGAGATAGTGTGTGTTAAAACAACACTAGCATTTGTCTTATACACCAGTAAGAATACTAATGGGGATCATTCTGTAATATGTATGTCGCTGTACTGACACCAATGTGGCACGGAACAGTTATCAACATTATCTCTACTGGAGAAAAACTGCACGCAATAAATTTAAGAGCGACTGCGCTACGCCCGCAACGTCTTGTGTCGTCACGTAAATTCGTTTGCAGAGTCCAAACATAAATGTGAAAAAGAATTTGGTTCTAATAACCAGAGTTATCGAGACTCAGATAACGTTAACTCACAATTTCAAAAACAGAAGGGGACGCTTCGCACTTTCTTAAAATATGTTATATACGGAACCTTGGACATTGCACGCAATTCACCACAAAAAACCGACGCTAACGAATTATGAACAGTCGTTAGAATACGACGCCATTCGATGAAACTAATAACTGTAGAGCGTCCGTACACCGACGCTCGGTAGGTATAGGAATAGAATATGTATTTCTTTGTTTACTTTTATGATTTTTAATTAATATGATAAAAAAATTTATGTCCAATGAGAGGGAAATTTTCCAATGTTTTTGAACAGAGAATCTGTTAATGCCTCAGAAGCCAATAAATTGTAAGATATCCCTTGGCGCGCCACAGAAGACGGTAATAGCCAGTGCAAAGACGAAAGAGATCGGCTGTTAGGAAAGACGGAGAATCCCCACTCCCCGACTCCCCCCAGCTACTACCCCAGAAAAAAGAGAGATTCATCGCTGTGTACACCTTGATAAGGGTAGCACAACTGTCAGCTCTCGTTTCTTCTCTCGTTATTGGACAACGAACGACGTCGGCGGAAGTTTTATCTATAACCTTTCCTGGGCAGAGAAACTGGAAAACTGTTAAGTAAGAGTTGAGGGTAATCATTCTCGGCATGGACTATACAAGAAAAAACTGCTATGAAACATGGGACTTAGAGTAAAGGACGTCTGTACACGAAAATGCAACCGTATAATTCTAGCGGAGACCCTTAAGAAAAGCGTCTGGCAACGGCTGCCAGATTCAAGTCCCTAACAAACGGTTTGTTATTGGATTACGACAAAAAATTGTGGTATTTTTGAAAATTATAAATAATAGCTCACAAAATAAGACAAAAAGAGTATGATTTTAAGAGCACCCTGAACTGAAAACTATGTAGGAATGTGACTACGAAGGCTTTCCCAGCGTAATAATTGATAATATTCTTCTCGGGTGTGCAGCCGGATCATAGCGTCATCTTGACTCCATATTTCAGCTGTCCAACTGCTGACCGCCATCTTCAGGTGAAAGTGCTGGTACACGATCTCGCCGGAACTGACTTATCAGCGCAAGCGGCTGCCTCTATATAGGACGCAGAAGGCCCACAACGCGTGCGCGAGAAGGTGCCGTAACTGCCCTCTAGCGCAAGTGAACATACACCGCCCCAGTGGTGGAAACAGGCGAAATCGAGATATAGCTATCAAAAATTAAACATTATTCCGTCGATCGAAACACAGACTGCTGTTTTTTTTATGTCTGTTAACACCGGGTTCCAAGTCTTACTTAAAAGGTAACCCTTGTCTCTATTAATAAGATTATCAGATAATGGAATTCCTACGGATTCTTTTAAGCACAGTCCCAATAGCGAGATGCAGGGGCAACCATTTGTGTCTCGTCATACAGCGTTCTATGGCCCTCGGTGCTTAGCCACTGCAGATTTCTCAGGCTGAAACAACCATGTGTGCTGCTGGTGCTCAACACATCGGTCCTGAATGGTCCGGATTATCTGACTAATATAAGCCTTCCCGCAGTGGCAAGAGATCTTGTACACACCGGGCTTCCTCAGACCCAATTCATCCTTAACTGAGCCAAGAAGCGCTGTACTCTTGGCTGGCGGACGCAAAATATTTTTGATATGATATCTTTTTAGAATTTTTCCTATTTTCGAGGAAATGCTCCCAGCAAAAGGCAGAAAAGTCGCCGATTTACAGATATCTCCTGGTGGTTCAGGCGAAGGTCCAAACTGGAAATCACGACTGATCTGTTTATCTGTATAGTTATTCTGCATGAGCACAATCTTGAGGTGGTCCACTTCCTGTGTCAAGCTTTCTCCGTCTGAAATGGCATAAGCTCTTCTAGCCAACTTCCCTAGGACCCCCGCACGTTGGAACGATGGGTGACAGCTAGAAACATGAAGGTCACGGTTCGTGTGCGTAGGCTTTCGATAAACACTGTGTCCCAGTGTCCCATGATCCTTTCTGTACACCAGAACATCCAGAAACGGAAGCTTTCCATCACTTTCCACCTCCACGGTAAACTTGATGCTAGAATGCAAGGAATTAAAATGATCTAGGAGGCGGTCAAGAGCTTCTCTCCCATGAGGCCACAGCATAAACGTATCGTCGACGTACCTCCAGAAACAAGTTCGTTTTAAAGACGCCGTCTTCAGCGCCATGTCCTCAAAATCTCCATAAAAAGATTGGCGACTGTTGGGGAGAATGGGGTTCCCATAGCCATTCCGTCAGTCTGTTCAAAATGTTTGTCATTGAAGTACGTCGACGTCAGCACATGGTGACAAAGCTTGGTTGTTCCCTCATCCAGTTTCTCACCAATTAATTGCAAGGATTCTTCCAGAGGAACCCGGATAAATAGCGACACGACATCAAAACTCACAAGCAAATTACAGGGACTAAGAGACAAAGACATCAATATTTGAATAAACACCATAGAATTGGGAATATGATGTTCACATTTGCCGACATGAGGGCCAAGAACAGATGCTAAATACTTCGATAGATTGTAGGTAGGAGCACCCAAATTACTCACGATCGGACGAAGCGGGACCCCTTGCTTATGAATCTTGGGTAGACCGTATAATCTCGGCGTAACGGCAGCACCAGGACAAAGTTTTTGGAGAACATTGCCAGGTAAAGAACTCTTCTTCAGAAGTGATAGCGTCTTCCGTTTTATCCATTCAGTTGGATCGTCCTGCAGTCTTGGGTATGCTGAGTCCTCAAGTAAGTGATCTATCTTTCCCAGATATCCCGTGACAGAAGAACCGTTGAGTTGCCTTTGTGCGCTGGTAGAATCACCAGATCTTCGTCTTCTCTAATGGACCAGACTGCTGCCCTTTCGAGAGAAGAGATGTTACTCCGTGGAGGCGGCGCCACGCAATGTGTGTGAGACCTCTTGCCTAATCTCTTCAGCTTGGTCCTCAGAAAAGCTGGACACCGCTTGTTTGACTGCGCAAATGAATTAGATGATAAACACATTCCTTGGTGTAGGAAAACCCACAAAAATTTCGTCAGTGTTTTTCAAGTGTGATTATTGTTCCATCTCCTTAAAACAATCAGCTACCGTCTGCTGCGCACCTAATAATTTCCTTACTTAAAACCAAGAAGTTTCTCATTGCGGCGAGATTCCCTCACGAAATTGCAATCACAAACTTTGTCCTCGGAATGCGAAAATATTTTTTTGATGCCAACTTATATAGGGAGAAACGTTCGTCATAATACGTAACATACGGGAAATCAGAGCTCGCACGGAAAGATATAGGTGTCCGATTTTTCTGCGCGCTGTTCGAGAGTGGAATAACAGACAATTATCGTGTAGGTGATTTCATGAACCCTCTGACCGGCACTTAAGTATGATTTTCAGATTTGCCATGTAGATGCAGACGTAGAATACTTCCCATTACCTCTATAATTTCTTCACGAATCTCATAATTTATATAGTAATATTCTCATTATGGTATAAAGAAGCAGAGAAATGTTACCCTATGAAAGGAATTTTGTTATGTTGACCGTGATGTACCTAACGGAGGTGGCTTATCGAAAGTGAAAGTCTGAATTAAGAAAATATTTAAACAGTAACAAACAATATTTGACCTATCCACACTGTCCAAATGATAAAGAAAACGGTCGCCAGCCTAATTAGGCATAAGAATAAGTAACATTTTTGTTCAAGAAACTAAGTATGAGTAACTTTAATGGAGAGACACAGTCTATACTTTATCACACGAGAGTGCAATTAACGCTGTCACTAACATATGTTGACGTTAAAGAAAGTGCTAACAGTTACAGAAGAACAAGGTTATTTGCATAAGTACAGCAGATCATGACACACACTATTGCCTGCCGGGCTTAGTCAAACTGAATGGTTTCAACAATATTACTATTAATATTTACTGTAAAATTATAAATTGGGCATGAATTTAGTATCACTTGTCAAACACGTTCCTAACTGATATGAAATGTGAATAAAGTTCACTGCAAAATTATAAATTGGGCGTAGGTTTAGTCTCTCTTTTACCAATTACTTTTCTATCTGCACAGTACAAATTTTAATAATATTCACATGCAATAAGATTCACACTGTTCTTCAAAGGCAAAGAAGTAACTGTTCTCATGGGCAATGACATTCATGGCAACTTTACCTTCAATGAGGATAAAACGGAAAGTGGGTGCTCATAAACTGATATTACACTTCTTAGAACACAAGGAGTACAGAACTCAACATAAATACCAAGGACAGTTAGAACTTTATATAATCAAGTAGCTTGGTGCATTTCGGCAACTTTCAATGGGGGGGGGGGGGGGGGAGGCTTAATCTTGACTACTGTAGTAAAGAAACCAAACATACTTTCTTAAACTATTTAAAGAATGCCAACGTAAGAAAACTGCTTCAATGTTCTTTACATTTTTAAACCAGAAGTGAGAAATTTTGAAAGATCACAAGAGACAAAAATTATGAAAAAGTTCAGATACCGGGAGGCTCTCACAAAAGCTACACTTACTTACTCCCTCGACTTCACCAAAATCCACAATAATATTAGATAATTTACTTCACTCAAATTTGAACAAATTTAATTACGTATTAGTTTTTCCTTTTGAATATAAATTTTCAAAATTGGGACACTCGGAAGTTACGGTTCAAACGATTTGGATCCTGAAAGGTGGTGTGATGAGGAAAAACATCAAGGTAGGTACATAAATTCATTTATAAGTTACCTTATATTTGAGCACACTAAAACATCCAGTGAGCCAATCCTTCACTTTCATATCTACAATTCGTCCATTCCGTTACAATGGTTGCGCAATGTGGTAGCGAGTACATCTTGGCAGGCGGGTCAGCAGGTGATAATGATATAGCTCTGTCATTTCTTGGTGGCGATGGCACATACCATTTCCAAAACAGAGCTAGATTACAAATCCATCAATCCGAGGCTATGGCACATTGGAAAAGGGCGCAAAAAGCTTCTCTCGGCACCAGCGCAATACACGACGTTTACATAAGCTGTTGGCAGTTTGGTAGCTCGTCCCCGACTAACTCTTAGTTCCATCTCTTCCTTCATACCAACCACATTTTGCGCGCGCTGCATGATTCCGTTCCCGAGGGGAACCGAATCACCTTTTATACATACAGAGAATTAATAACCCTAAGTGAGGATTAGCAAATACAGGGTAACTACAAGATATTTTGAACAAAACATATCGTTTGCACATATTGACAATTCTACAAAAAATTATTTACACAAATTTCAGTTATATATGATAAGTTTTGTCTCCCTCCAAATGAGACAAAGAATTTAACTAAGAAGGACAATGCATTACACAGTATTTTGTCCGGACATCAAAGTTTTTTTTACAAAGAAAGGAGTAAACACTCTTATGCAGTATCGAATTAATCACAGAATAATAACAAAAGCTCAACGATGGAATGTTGAAGAAAACAGAAAGCAAAATGAATCATCAAAAGGTATGTAGTGTCTTGTCTATGGTGTCACAAACTGTACCATACTAAAGAGATTCCCCGAAATTAAACGTTTTCTGCGCTGTGTCCCTACGTCAAGTGACAGACTTTTCTTTTGTTTTCGCCGAAGCTGCCGTAACAGGGGTGACTTATCTGCATATGTTGCAAGAATGACTGTTTCCCCAATTAGAAGATGAACTTTAAAACGTTATTTGGTGACAAGTGAGCCCTCCACGCTAGTATCTCTCTGCGCGAGAGTGAGTGATAGCTGATGTTCACCTGACTTCACACCATGCGATTTTTTTTCTTTGTGGCTTTATAAATGATCACAACGTACTGATTTGCCAGAGTTGTGACATGGAACTGAAGAGGCTATTGCTTCCCTTACTCTGAACTTCTTAAATGAAGTGAGGGAAGAATTGGATTTTATGTCGGATGTATGCATATAACTAAAGACGCAATTATTAAAGATTTGTAAGAGAAAATGGGTTAGTTGACTCTCAGTTTCATCTATGATTGGTTGTAATTAGACTAAATTAAACTGTTGCAATACACAATTGAAACTGGGACGTTCTTTTATGGACACCCTCTACTTAACAAAGACTGAAAAAGGTGGTGCAGAATAATTCAAATAACAAAGAAGTAGAAAACCTGGTGCAGAATAATTCCAATAATGCAAGAAGGTGAAAACATTTATAATTTTACTTAGAGGAATAGTCTGACGGTGCCCTCTTAGGCATGATTCGATATGTTACGGGAACGATGTTTTGGTGAAAAGTGATTTACATTGCAATTTTAATTTTGACGTACCAACGAATCGCTCATTTCATGTTTTATGTACCTGTAAATTCACTGGAAGGATTTCGCGTGTAAATGGCTCAAGGTATTTGTAATAACCTTTATGAAGATCTGAAGATGGTAACTTAGTTTTACCGAAACCAGTTATCTGCAATAAAGCTTTTCATAGCGATCCCTGCTAAAAAATTCTCCTTCTCCTACGTAAACACTACAGACTGGCTCTAGAAAATCAACATGACTCGTGTTTCAGTAACTGTTGTTCAACATCGATTAGAATGGACAAGGACTGCGATTGCATGTGTTCGGATGAGGGCTGACTTGGCATCCCTTCGCTCACAGCTGCAATCGGCGCTGACTTCGGTCGCACAGCTTGAGGCTGTTGCCAATGGGCACCACTGTGGGGAGCCGGACTCGGGTATCACGGGGATGTCAACCTCGTCCCGTCTGTCCCCAGATCGGTCTGCCGCTGTGGTTGCCCCGGTTGCTGCCCGCAGTGGGACTGAGCCCTCGCCTGTGGTTCATTGGGAGGTCGTTCCAAGGCGTGGCAGGCAGCGAAAGACGTCCCCGGAGGCTGATCAGAAAGCCTCCCCGGTGCGTCTGACAAACCGGTTTCAGGCACTGTCTCTAGCTGAGCCAGATGCAGCTGCCTGCCCTGTTTCAGAGGATCATTCTCAGCCTTCAAGGTCCGGGTAATCGCAGAGGGTGGGCTTACTGGTAGTTGGGAGCTCCAATGTTAGGCGCGTAATGGGGCCCCTTAGGGATACGGTGGCTAAGAAGGGGAAGAAATCCAGTGTGCACTCCGTGTGCATTCCGGGAGGAGTCATTCCTGATGTGGAAAGGGTTCTTCCGGATGCCATGAAGAGCACAGGGTGCAGCCAGCTGCAGGTGGTGGCACATGTCGGCACTAATGACGTGTGTCGCTTTGGATCTGAGGAAATTCTCTCTGGATTCCAGCGGCTATCTGATTTGGTGAAGGCTGCCGGTCTTGCTTACGAGAGATGAAGGCAGAGCTCACCATCTGCAGCATCATTGCGGACATTTGGTGCAGAGCCGGGTGGAGGGTCTGAATCAGAGGCTCAGACGGTTTTGCGACCGTGGTGGCTGCAGATTCCTTGACTTGCGCCATAGGG
Source organism: Schistocerca gregaria (assembly GCF_023897955.1). NCBI lineage: Eukaryota > Metazoa > Arthropoda > Insecta > Orthoptera > Acrididae > Schistocerca > Schistocerca gregaria. The sequence goes on from NC_064921.1 coordinate 703,796,742, forward strand.
TGGTGGGGTTTCGGGTTCCGCTGAATAGGTCAGGAGTTCACTAAACTCAGCTGGCGGCTACACGGGTAGCGGAGGCTGTGTGGCGTGGACTGGGCGGTTTTTTAGGTTAGAAGGCCTCGGGAAAGTACGGGGTGGGCTGCAATGTCAAAGGGTGCATGGCAATTACAGGACGTGCTTGTATCAAGGAACAGTCGGAATTATAGTTGTAAATTGTTGTAGTTGCGCTGGAAAAGTTCCTGAGCTTCAAGCGCTAATAGAAAGCACAGAAGCTGATATCGTTATAGGTACAGAAAGCTGGCTAAAGCCTGAAATAAGTTCTGCAGAAATTTTTACGAAGTCTCAGACGGTGTTCAGGAAAGATAGATTAGGCAGAATTGGTGGTGGAGTGTTTGTGTCTCTCAGTAGTGGTTTATCTTGTAGTGAAGTCGAAGTAGATACTCCATGCGAATTGGTATGGGTGGAGGTTATACTTAACAGCCGAATTAAGTTAATAATTGGCTCCTTCTACCGACCCTCAGACTCCGATGATACAGTTGCAGAACAGTTCAGAGAAAGTTTGAGTCTCGTAACAAATAAATACCCCACTCATACGGTTATAGTTGGTGGGGATTTCAACCTACCCTCGGTATGTTGGCAAAAATACTTGTTCAAAACCGGTGGTAGGCAGAAAACGTCTTCCGAGATTGTCCTAAATGCATTCTCCGAAAATTATTTCGAGCAGTTAGTCCACGAACTCACGCGAATTGTAAATGGTTGCGAAAACACACTTGACCTCTTAGCGACAAACAATCCAGAGCTGATAGAGAGCATCATGACTGTTACAGGGATTAGTAATCACAAGGTCGTTGTAGCTAGCCTCAATACCATTTCTTCCAAATCCATCAGAAACAAACGCAAAATAATTTTGTTTAAAAAAGCGGATAAAGTGTCACTAGAAGCCTTCCTAAAAGACAATTTCCATTCCTTCCGAACTGACTATGCGAATGTAGACGAGATGTGGCTCAAATTCAAAGATATAGTAGCAACAGCAATTGAGATATTCATACCTCATAGATTGGTAAGAGATGGAACGGATCACCCGTGGTACACAAAAAAGGTACGAACGCTGTTGCAGAGGCAACGGAAAAAGCATGCGAAGTTCAGAAGAACGCGAAATCCCGAAGATGGGCTAAAATTTACAGACGCGCGAAATTTGGCACGTACTTCGATGCGAGATGCCTTTAATAGGTTCCACAACGAAACATTGTCTCGAAATTTGGTAGAAAATCCGAAGAAATTCTGGTCGTATGTAAAGTACACAAGCGGCAAGACGCAGTCAATACCTTCGCTGCGCAGTGCCGATGGTACTGTTACCGACGACTGTGCCGGTAAAGCGGAGTTATTGAACGCAGTTTTCCGAAATTCCTTCACCAGGGAAGACGAATGGAATATTCCAGAATTTGAAACACGAACATCTGCTAGCATGAGTTTCTTAGAAGTAGATACCTTAGGGGTTGCGAAGCAACTCAAATCGCTTGATACGGGCAAGTCTTCAGGTCCAGATTGTATACCGATTAGGTTCCTTTCAGATTACGCTGATACTATAGCTCCCTACTCAGCACTCATATACAACCGCTCGCTCACCGATAGATCTGTACCTACAGATTGGAAAATTGCGCAGGTCGCACCAGTGTTCAGGAAGGGTAGTAGGAGTAATCCATTTAACTACAGACCTATACAATTGACGTCGGTTTGCAGTAGGGTTTTGGAGCATATACTGAATTCAAACATTATGAATCACCTCGAAGGGAACGATCTATTGACACGTAATCAGCATGGCTTCAGAAAACATCGCTCTTGTGCAACGCTGCTAGCTCTTTATTCGCACGAAGTAATGGCCGCTATCGACAGGGGATCTCAAGTTGATTCCGTATTTCTAGATTTCCGGAAAGCTTTTGACACCGTTCCTCACAAGCGACTTCTAATAAAGCTGCGGACCTATGGGGTATCGTCTCAGTTGTGCGACTGGATTCGTGATTTCCTGTCAGGAAGGTCGCAGTTCGTAGTAATAGACGGCAAATCATCGAGTAAAACTGAAGTGATATCAGGTGTTCCCCAGGGAAGCGTCCTGGGACCTCTACTGTTCCTGATCTATATAAATGACCTGGGTGACAATCTGAGCAGTTCTCTTAGATTGTTCGCAGATGATGCTGTAATTTACCGTCTAGTAAGGTCATCCGAAGACCAGTATCAGTTGCAAAGCGATTTAAAAAATATTGCTGTATGGTGTGTCAGGTGTCAGTTGACGCTAAATAACGAAAAGTGTGAGATGATCCACATGAGTTCCAAAAGAAACCCGTTGGAATTCGATTACTCGATAAATAGTACAATTCTCAAGGCTGTCAATTGTCGGGAAGGCGAGCCAAAGGTTGCGTTTCATTGGCAGGACACTTAGAAGATGCAACAAATCCACTAAAGAGACAGCTTACACTACACTCGTTCGTCCTCTGTTAGAATATTGCTGCGCGGTGTGGGATCCTTACCAGGTGGGATTGACGGAGGACATCGAAAGGGTGCAAAAAAGGGCAGCTCGTTTTGTATTATCACGTTATAGGGGAGAGAGTGTGGCAGATATGATACACGAATTGGGATGGAAGTCATTACAGCATAGACGTTTTTCGTCGCGGCGAGACCTTTTTGCGAAATTTCAGTCACCAACTTTCTCTTCCGAATGCGAAAATATTTTGTTGAGCCCAACCTACATAGGTAGGAATGATCATCAAAATAAAATAAGAGAAATCAGAGCTCGAACAGAAAGGTTTAGGTGTTCGTTTTTCCCGCTCGCTGTTCGGGAGTGGAATAGTAGAGAGATAGTATGATTGTGGTTCGATGAACCCTCTGCCAAGCACTTAAATGTGAATTGCAGAGTAGTCATGTAGATGTAGAATCTAAAGAACATTTATAATTTCTGGGGAATTAAAACAAAAATAGATTTACAAAGAGTTAAATTTTGTTAAAATCCTGTTCCTTTTTATCCCCTTCGACTTAAAATTGAGTTAGCACTTTTATCGCTGATATGACTGATATTATCAATCTTGCAAGTGAGGTAGCAACAGGGTAAACTGCAAATAACATTTTTCGGTAAAATTATTTAGTGTTGCTATGTAAATGAGTCTCTTAGCTTCGAAAGAAATACAGTAGATTCTGTTCTACTTAACCAGGACAGCAAAACAACTGTAGAGCAAGAAATTTGTTACGGAGGTTCTTAAACAACTAAGTTTGTTTACTTTGACTGTTTGCACTGCTTACTGAAACAAGAAGTGTAGTAGTAAATTTTAAGTTAACTTATTAATATGTTGTTTAGGTGCTAATCATGAGTTAGAAACTGTTGATTGTGCAGAATACAGCAATGAGAAGCGAAGCTTTAAGGAGTTGGAGGTTCTGATCTCCTTCGGAGAAGGTACATAGCTTTGCTAATGAACTTTCGAGTAAATATCCCAATACACATTCAGACTAATATTAGTGTGTGACAGGTAGAGAAAGAAATTTTAAATCTAAACTGAAATCGTTTCTCCCGCAAAAATTCTGTTCAGTAAATGAATTTTTTATTAAGAACTGGAGGCATCACAAAAATAATGATACTTACTTTGGTAGCTACATCCTTTTGCTACTAAGATAACTAATATTACAGACAAATATATTCATTTATATTACATTTAAGCTACTGTGCTCGTTGGTAAGCATGACGACACACACAAACAAATCATTTATATATACGTTGTAGACTATCTAGTTCTGCATCATACAATCATACAAATGACCTAAATAAAACTGAATTAAAACTATAAACGAACAACCACTACAAAGAATTAAGAAAGGAAATCGACAAAATTTTAATATTTTGGAACAAAAAAAGTATTTGAACACAGCAAACGAATATTTATAAAAGAAGTGTATGAGGAGGAAAAAATATTGACATTTTCTTTTACTGCACACTGACTTTCATGCTATACCTAATACAACTATCTTCAAAAGCCGAACATTAAAGCAGTGAGGAATGTACCATGGCCAGCCGGAGTGGCCTTGCGGTTCTAGGCGCTACAGTTATACAGTTATAATTATTGAACGAATTTAATTTTTCAAAATGCTGTCGTAATCTACTCATTAAGAGGTATAATCTTACGTTAAAGGTTGAACACAAAAATCCAAGTATTAAGTCTGGAACCGCGTGACCGCTACGGTTGCAGGTTCGAATCCTGCCTCGGGCATGAATGTGTGTGATGTCCTTAGGTTAGTTAGGTTTTAATTAGTTCTAAGTTCTATGAGACTGATGACCTCAGTCGCACAGTGCTCAGAGCCAATTTTGAATTTATCATGAATACTCATTGCATAGACCAGGGCCGGCCAGAAATTCTGCACGCGTGCGGTGCTCCTGCACATGTGCAACTTCCGGTTCACAGCGAGCACGCCGTAGCCGTCAGCGTTCATGTAGTGCATGTTTCTACGCAGAGATGTCGCTTTATCCACTTGCTGGGATACTCTGTACCGGCGAATTGTAGTGCTCTTTCCACAGCTTGCAAGCCAACCATGGGAAGGTATTTCGCGTATTAAACATTACTGTCACAGTCTGCTCATTGAGACGTCTACTTTCATGTTAACAGTTTAACCCAGTAAGACAAGCAATACAGTTAACAACCGTGGGTTTTTATTAAGGCAGCTTGGCTGACGGCACGTAAATACGTGTAATGTTTTTGATCTAATATTTAAGACAGAGAGCACTTAGCGACTTCCAACGAACCTTATTCATGATTTCAAATAACATTAAACTAATGCAACATCTCCTATAACAAATTCTCGGTGCCCTGAGCTACACCCACATAATTTATGTCTCACTGATCTCTGAACAGAATGATGACCGCAGACCTCTCGATGATCACCTGTTATTTCAATACCATTATTGCTATATCTTTAATCAGTTCCGTCGAAAATCTGGATAATAACCGACAATTAGATGAATGTTATGTTTTATCGACTTCATCTGACTGTAGCCCTTCACACATTAATAAAAACCCCTAAATGTAAATATACATTGGAACAATCGGTTTAATGACCAATTTTTCTGATAATAATGTAACACGGAGCAGCATGAGGCAATAATGCACAATTAGTAAACAATAATTTTTAATTATGAAAGGAATCAATCCGAACACGTTTATCACTGGTCATGAGAAATGATACAGTTAAAATCGTGCGCAAAAGCACGGCTCATTGACAAACGCAAGCAGTTGCGAAGATTTTCATCACTTATGCTTGATCGAAACCTTGATTTATGCATTTTCATCACCGACAAAAATCTTTCACAAACAAGCTCTTGCTTGTACCACATAAACAGGGAAGTGGAGAAGCCGCCATTCATTTAGCACACATGTCTAATAACAGATGTCGCTGTCGCTCGCCGTCGGACACGTGCGTACATGTGGAGCACTTCCGCACGTCTGCACACTGTGCAGCGTTTGGCCGGCCCTGACATAGACTGTTGACTGGTAACAAAAATCCAAACCTTCGGACAAAGATGGCTGACCATTCTCTGAGTCTAATATGGAAATCAAGTGAAGCTTCGAAACAAATGAGGGGCGCAACGGACAACGTCACTATCTTCCTATCCCATTATCAGTTGTTTAGTGATACTAATCGTAAAAACATACGCAGGTCATTAGTGTCAGAACTCGAGAGGTTTCGGAGTGAAATACAAAAAGTTATCAAAGTTTGCACTGCTCTTGGCAATTAAACCAGCGCGGTAACAGGCAGACTTACCAGCCAGGATATGAGTGTAGAGTGCAAGCTCCCTTTTTTTGCTTGAGGTTCAGCTGAGTTATTAACAAGCACTTTGCTGGCATTGCTGTGTCTTTTTGTAGATAAAACGGAAACACAGAGAGAACTCCTACCTTCAGAGAGATAATAAAATTACAAACTTTAAATGGGCGCCATACAGAAACGTTGTTGCTGCGAATAAAGGCAGACGGTAATAAATTAACTGTACGTCCACCGCCTGCAGTAACTTTGACTCAGATCACGCTTCATAAAAATACGACAGACGCGAGACACTGGGCTCAAAATTTTCCTGTTCCTGTATCGTAAGGTTAGAACGGGTGGGGCGAAAAGTTTGTCCTCTTGTCACTGAGTCACGACAGCCGTCAGGAAAAAAGAACAGAATACAGTGCACAACTTAAGGCAATCAATGTTGTGAATACGACTACATACACAAACAGACTAGGGTATTTACAGTTGGGGTAATAAGGAAGAGCATCGATGTGAGAGATATAAAACGCGAGGGTTCACTAATAATGTTGTATTAAGCTATGTGACTAAGGATTTATATTACTTAATACTATCTCATATTCTTCGAAATAGGCCCGTGATAATGTTGTGTTAAGCTATGTGACTAAGGATTTATATTACTTAGTACTATCTCATGGTGGTTCATGGTGTGGATTCCTGTAGCCATGTCCTAGTTCATGAACCACGGGCAACGTATGAGTGGCCAAGTAAGTGGTCCTGACAGTCGGGATACCAGTTACTTTGGGATAAGGCTGGGCATCTCGGACATACACTCCCGGAAATTGAAATAAGAACACCGTGAATTCATTGTCCCAGGAAGGGGAAACTTTATTGACACATTCCTGCGGTCAGATACATCACATGATCACACTGACAGAACCACAGGCACATAGACACGGGCAACAGAGCATGCACAATGTCGGCACTAGTACAGTGTATATCCACCTTTCGCAGCAATGTAGGCTGCTATTCTCCCATGGAGACGATCGTAGAGATGCTGGATGTAGTCCTGTGGAACGGCTTGCCATGCCATTTCCACCTGGCGCCTCAGTTGGACCAGCGTTCGTGCTGGACGTGCAGACCGCGTGAGACGACGCTTCATCCAGTCCCAAACATGCACAATGGGGGACAGATCCGGAGATCTTGCTGGCCAGGGTAGTTGACTTACACCTTCTAGAGCACGTTGGGTGGCACAGGATACATGCGGACGTGCATTGTCCTGTTGGAACAGCAAGTTCCCTTGCCGGTCTAGGAATGGTAGAACGATGGGTTCGATGACGGTTTGGATGTACCGTGCACTATTCAGTGTCCCCTCGACGATCACCAGAGGTGTACGACCAGTGTAGGAGATCGCTTCCCACACCATGATGCCGGGTGTTGGCCCTGTGTGCCTCGGTCGTATGCAGTCCTGATTGTGGCGCTCACCTGCACGGCGCCAAACACGCATACGACCATCATTGGCACCAAGGCAGAAGCGACTCTCATCGCTGAAGACGACACGTCTCCATTCGTCCCTCCATTCACGCCTGCCGCGACACCACTGGAGGCGGGCTGCACGATGTTGGGGCGTGAACGGAAGACGGCCTAACGGTGTGCGGAACCGTAGCCCAGCTTCATGGAGACGGTTGCGACTGGTCCTCGCCGATACCCCAGGAGTAACAGTGTCCTTAATTTACTGGGAAGTGGCGGTGCGGTCCCCTAAGGCACTGCGTAGGATCCTACGGTCTTGGCGTGCATCCGTGCGTCGCTGCGGTCCGGTCCCAGGTCGACGGGCACGTGCACCTTCCGCCGACCACTGGCGACAACATCGATGTACTGTGGAGACCTCAGGCCCCACGTGTTGAGCAATTCGGCGGTACGTCCACCCGGCCTCCCGCATGCCCACTATACGCCCTCGCTCAAAGTCCGTCAACTGCACATACGGTTCACGTCCACGCTCTCGCGGCATGCTACCAGTGTTAAAGACTGCGATGGAGCTCCGTATGCCAAGGCAAACTGGCTGACACTGACGGCGGCGGTGCACAAATGCTGCGCAGCTAGCGCCATTCGACGGCCAACACCGCGGTTCCTGGTGTGTCCGCTGTGCCGTGCGTGTGATCATTGCTTGTACAGCCCTTTCGCAGTGTCCGGATCAAGTATGGTGGGTCTGACACACCGGTGTCAATGTGTTCTTTTTTCCATTTCCAGGAGTGTATTCTGAGTCGTGGTCACCTTTGTGCTCATACGGCAAGGACTACCAAATCCATCGGTTAGTCCCGCAGCCGGTAGGGGTAAAACCCAATGGGACTTGGGGCAAGTAAGGCTAGCAACCTGCTTCCCTGGTACCTTAAATATGATGCTGGCAATAATCAGAGCAAAATGCCGCGGACCTTTGGAGGTGACGGAGTCCCTCCTCTAACTGACAAACCAGGGACTCCTAAGATACGACTTGGCAAACAAATGGTAATGAGATGGGGAGCTATTAATATCAATGGGGGCTACTCTGGGAAGAAGGTAGAGCTGGCAGAGGCTGCAAGTAAGATGGGGCTGGACGTTTTAGCTGTTAGTGACATTCGGGTAAGGGGTGAGAAAGAAGAGGAAGTGGGACAATACAAGGTCTACCTGTCAGGAGTCAAAGGAGGAATAGCAAAATGGGGTGTAGGGCTTGACATCAGGAAAGAAATGGAACCCAGCGTAGTTGCAATAAGGTATGTAAACGAACGACTGATGTGGATAGATTTGACAGTGTCTAGCAAGAAAATTAGGATTGTGTCAGGATATTCGCATTGTGAAGGGAAGATGGATAGTTTTTATGAGGCACTCAGTGATGTAGTTGTTAGAGTAAAGGCCAAGGACGGTGTTCTGCTCATGGGTTATTTTAACGCCAGGATTGGAAAAAGAACAGAAGGGTATGAAAAGGTTATGGGTAAATTTGGAGAGGATGTGGAGGCCAACAGGAACGGGAAACAACTCTTGGATTTCTGCGCCAGTATGGGCTTAGTAATCACAAACTCCTTTTTTAACATAAGAACATTCACCGGTACACTTGGGAAGGCGCGGGAACCAGATCTGTCATTGACTATACAATAACAGATCAGGAATTCAGGAAAGCTGTTAGGGAGACACGTGTATTCAAGGGATTCTTTGATGACACTGATCATTATTTAATCTGCAGTGAAATTAGGATTGTGAGGGCGAAAGTGGAGGAGGTCAGGTCCATATGTAGGAGGATAGGAGTGTAGAAACTTCAGGATAAGGAAATCAGGCACAAGTACATAACAGCGATCTCAGAAAGGTACCAGTTAGTTAAATGTAGTCAATTACAGTCATTGGAAAAGGAATTGACAAGGTACAGGGACACAGTACTAGAAGTGGCTAAAGAATGTCTTGGAACAGTAGTGTGTAAAAGTAAGATGAAGCATACAGCTTTGGTGGAATGACACAGTCAAGGCAACCTATAAAAGGAAAAAGAAGGCGTATCGAAAATGGCTACATACTAGAACTCAGGTAGACAGAGAAAGTTATGTTGAAGAAAGAAACAAAGCCAAGCAGATAATTGCAGCACCCAAGAAGAAATCTTGGGAAGACTTTGGAAACAGGATGGAGACTATGGGTCAAACTGCTGGAAAATCATTCTGGAGTGTAATTAGCAATCTTTGAAAGGGAGGTAAGAAGGAAATGATAAGTATTTTGGTCAGGTCAGGAAAACTGCTGGTGAATCCTGTGGATTCCTTGGGCAGATGGAGGGAATATTTTGAAGAGTTGCTCAATGTAGGTAAAAATACAATCAGTAATGTTTCAGATTTCGAGGTAGAATGGGATAGGAATGATGATGGAAATAGAATCACATTTGAGGAAGTGGAGAAAATGGTCAATAGATTGCAGTGCAATAAAGCAGCTGGGGTGGATGAAATTAAGTCGGAACTTATTAAATACAGTGGAATGTCAGGCCTTAAATGTCTACACAGGATAATTGAAATGGCCTGGGAGTCGGGACAGGTTCCATCAGACTGGACAAAAGCAGTAATCACACCAATCTTTAAACATGGAAACTGAAAAGATTGTAACAACTATAGAGGTATCTCTTTAATCAGCGTTGTGGGTAAAATCTTCTCAGGTGTTGTTGAAAGGAAAGTGCGAGTATTAGTTGAAGACCAATTGGATGAAAATCAGTGTGGGTTTAGGCTTCTTAGATGTTGTCGGGACCAGATCTTTAACTTACGTCATATAATGGAGAAGTGTTATGAGTGGAACAGGGAATTGTATCTATGCTTTATAAATCTAGAAAAGGCATATGACCGGGTTCCAAGGAGAAAGTTATTGTCTGTTCTACCAGATTATGGAATACGAGGCAAACTTTTGCAAGCAATTAAAGGTCTTTACATAGATAGTCAGGCAGCAGTTAGAGTTGACGGTAAATTGAGTTCATGGTTCAGAGTAGTTTCACGGGTGAGACAAGGCTGCAACCTATCTTCACTGTTGTTCATATTATTTATGGATCATATCTTGAAAACAATAGACTGGCTGGGTGAGATTAAGATATGTGAACACAAAATTAGCAGTCTTGCATATGCGGATGACTTAGTTGTGATGGCAGATTCGATTGAAAGCTTGCAAAGTAATATTTCAGAGCTAGATCAGAAATGTAAGGACTATGGTATGAAGATTAGCATCTCCAAAACAAAAGTAATGTCAGTGGGAAAGAGAGATAAACGGATTGAGTGCCAAATAGGAGGAACAAAGTTAGAACAGGTGGACGGTTTCAAGTACTTAGGATTCATATTCTCACAGGATGGCAACAGTGAAAGAACTGGAAGAGAGGTGTAGCAAAGCTAATGCAGTGAGCGCTCAGCTACGATCTACTCTCTTCTGCAAGAAGGAAGTCAGTACCAAGACTAAGTTATCTGTGCACCGTTCAATCTTTCGACCAACTTTGTTGTATGGGAGCGAAAGCTGGGTGGATTCAGGTTACCTTATCAAGAAGGTTGAGGTTACGGATGTGAAAGTAGCTAGGATGATTGCAGGTATTAGTAGATGGGAACAATGGCAGGAGGGTGTCCACAATGAGGAAATCAAAGAAAATCTGGGAATGAGCTCTATCGATGTAGCAGTCAGGGCGAACAGGCTTAGATGGTGGGGTCATGTTACACGCATGGGAGAAGCAAGGTTACCCAAGAGACTCAAGGGGTTCAGCAGTAGAGGGTAGGAGGAGTCGGGGCAGACCAAGGAGAAGGTACCTGGATTCGGTTAAGAATGATTTTGAAGAAATATTTTTAACATCAGAAGAGGCACCAATGTTAGCACTGAATAGGGGATCATGGAGGAACTTTATAAGGGGGCTATGCTCCAGACTGAACGCTGAAAGGCATAATCAGTCTTAAATGATGATGATGATGAAGACTACCTCATGTTCTTCGAAATAGGCCCGTGATTTAGTTCTTACAAAGTTCTCTGATTTTTATACGCTTTGTCTATTAATGGCCAGTCGTATAACGTTACTCTTGTGTGTCCATAATAACGCTATTGTCGTTCGACGACATCTAATACGTAAATCCTTAACAGGCCTTGCAGACTGATATAAAAGAAACATGTAAATTACACTAATATTCGTTTAAAAATGACACCATGGAATCACTAAAAGCTGCTATAACGGTTATTTGTTCACAAGGAGATAGGTCCGGCAGAGCGACCATCTTCAAGTCACTGATCGAAAGTACAGGTTTCTTGGTGCCAAATACGGAATTATTTTTAGTTGCAGCATCTGTCACAAATATTTGTGCCTATTAATTTAGACATATGTCACCAGTCGCCAAATGTAAAAAATCGACAGTTCGTTATAATGCTAACCATACCATCTGGTCAAAGTCGTACTATAAACTTATATCCGTCAGAATTCAGTGAAATACGGCAATGAGTCACTTATTTTCGGTTTCACTGTATTGTACAATTCAATGAAAAGCGATATTTAGAGATGTTTAAAACTCAATAGGCTATGAAAGAGGTTTTATTATTTTACTTCGTACCGTATTTTCTTCGCCATAATACTAAACATCTTGTATGTTAGCTTCAGTCGTGGATCTGAGGAACAAAAGCTACCAAACGTTCTTTGTTATCCTTCTAAGACATATATCGTTACATAGTTCCATTGTTGTTTGAAAACTACTGTTAAGTTGCTTGCAATTAGTAGTAGGAACTGCTTTATAAGCGGTGATTTGAAAATCTGGGCAGCAGATTAATGGTATTATTGAAGCTGGAAAGCGTTAATAAACTAATTGAGAATCATATTAACCAGAAAATAAAGGAAGAAAAAAATGATTTAAGTGAACGTGCCTCCATTGGGGAACATTGTCATAGGTAAGGGAAGAAGGTATTTTTTTGCGATAAATCCAGTCTAGAGATTGCACTGCCTAAATAATATCTCCATCAGCATGAAAATTCTGCAAGTGGTGCTCACAATATAGATTGCGACAAACTAAATGACACATTTACTACGTGTGATAAAGAAAAGGAAACCACTGGAAAGAGCAACATAGGACATTTCACAGGATTAACAGACCTTCATCAAAGAAATCAAGGAGCAAAAAATAAAACACAGAAATCTAATGTCGAGATCCAATCTTTGAACTACACAGTAGTTTATGTCACTGGACACTGGCGTAGAGACAAAGAAATGCAACACGCAGTATTATCAATGTATGAAATGACACACTTACTGAGGACAGCTTCAAGGAATGGCGGATCACTTATTTATACCAGAAAGGGAAACAGTTTAAATCAAGACGTGACCTTAGTACCATCAGACAACACAAACATTTTGAACTATCATCATTTTGTATGTGTATCTCTTAATCTGCTTATTTGCTTTCTTTTAAAGACACACTAATGTTGCAGTGCCATTAATATTGTGGGATCAGGTGACTGCGGATGTAGAGGAATCGGAATATGTGGTCGAACAGAGCACGCAGTCTAACTTATAATTCCAATTTGTAGCTTCATATTTGTTAGGGGGTCTCTTAACACACATCATGACGGAACTATTAGGATACATTTATCACTGCGAGTGGAATCAGCCTCGTATTCGAGATATTAATTCCAAACCATGGGACAAGTATCATTCAAATTAACATGCTTTCATACAGTGCGAGAGAGCGGGCATCGCTTAATACAGCGATCTGCTAGCATCGAGGTACCGTACGCAAAGAATGAATTGAGGTTAGTGAATGGCACCAAAATTAAATTATTAAAAATGGAAAAATACTCAAAGAATAACAATTTTCCACGCATGGAGATATTCGTTAGGAACAGCATTTTACTTTCTGGAAGATACATAGCAGCGTTAACTGAAAACTGTGAAATAGGAACCACAAAGGAAGTCTAACGGATAAGGACCACGATATTAGACACAAAAACTCACCACTAAAGTAGTACTAAATTTAACACAATATCCCCCACATGATACATCGGTTAGTAAGAAATATGTATAGCAAAAGGGGAGCTTACGATATCTAACGCATTGGACTCAAACACACGAGAAACTGAGCAAAGCATATCCCCATCAAAGTACAACCAATTCACGAAATTAAGTAAAAAATTTGATAAAAGGATTACTGTAGTTTTTCTAACATAATAAAGCTGAAATAGAATGGATTATGGATTTCTGCAAACTACTCTATGTGCCATATTCAAATACCTGGATCCACAACCAAGCGAGACAGCTCAGGAGAGCTGTCCACTTACCAATTTTCTGGCAGAGTGACGAATGTGGCGTTTGGCGAAATGGTTCCCCTTTCGAACAGGTGGAGAGGAGAGGTCTCGTTGCATTTGGCCAACCACATCCCAATTACGTCTGGGCCCAGCGTTCATCTTTGGACTTGTGCACTGCTTTAGTTCCCTGCCATATGTCTCCACAAGGTACAGCCAATGGCTAACCGCTATGTTCGCTAATTCTGGTTGCCCTAGGAAACATTTGAATTCCACTTGCGCACCACACATATTCATTCATCGTCAGGTATAAGATACATGGGTAATGGGAAGAACGTATACAAGCAAAATAAATGAACAGATAGGCTCAGCCCTTTTCAAGAGGCCGATTATTAATCTGAGACAGTAACGTGTGTCATGAAATCAGCACTACAAGCACACAAAAAACGTTGTAAATGCCGAGGTTCACGAAATGACTCTGATCGATTTCAGTATATACACATCAGTCGATTCTACTAAGAAATTCGGCAATGAGGTAGGAGTTGGCCGCCAATGAATACTTTACGCTCCTCTTAAACATAACTTTTTCAGTGATTTAACTTTTTGCGTTACTTTCAAGTTACTGATAATGTGTGTTACTTTTCTGGACCAAAGTGAGTGACATTAAACCCTTGTGAAGATTATTCTTATTTCTAGTATAGATTCAATTAACTGAACTGTCGTTTTGAAAAAGATATACATTGTTAACGACAAATATGATTGAGGAAGAAATGTATTGAGAAGCAGTAGACAGTATACTCCTGAACAGGCCTCTGCAGGAGTTCTTCACTTCACCTCACAAATAATTCCTATTACACGTTTTTGGGCTCAGAAAACTAGAACTTAGCTCTACCCCAAAAATGATTCCGTATAACAATACTGAATGAGAGTAAGTGCAGCAAGCTAGCTTTTCTACTTTTATATATCTAAGCCTGCCAACATCCGATTTGCATGCAAAAATTTGTATCGCGGCTTCAGCAGTTTTGTGGTATGGTCCTCTAAATGAATTTATTATGGAGCTATAATGCCAAGAATTTAACAGTATCATCATCTTATACCTGCTTGTCGAGATATTTTTAGACATACACTTGGATAGGACCTTATGTTTTCAAGTTAAGTGACAAAGAATAGGCTAGGAATCATTTATTAATAGCCATGAAAATTTCATTATCCGAATTTCTAAAACTATATTTGGTTTGCCATTTACTGCAACGTTTGTACCGTGGACAAACAAAACAACCTTGGCATCTAGTAATGTTGCTGTGGAAAGGTCATTGACACACAAAAGAAAAAGGCCCCTAAAACGGGACCTTGTGGCACACCACATGTAATTAGTTCCAAGTTGGATGAAGTCTCATAGCTTAATACAGGTCTCTTTTCTACTGGCACTCTTTGTTCCCTGTCCGAGACATTCGGTTTGACCCATTTTCAGCACCTTCCGTTACACTGTAATATCCTAATCTCTGTGTACTAAAGGCAATGTTCTGGCTGACTGACTGATTCATCATCGCTCAGTCCAAACCACTAAGGACAGAAAATTGAAATTTCGAATAGGTATGGATCTTACATGTAGGCATCGTTTACGAAGGAATTTTTCGGAATTTTAACCATAAGGGGGTGAAATACGGGATGAAAGTTTTTTTTTTTTTTTGAAAAATATCGCTATTAAGGCAATTTTGAAGATAGACCTACGAAAATTAGTATTTGGGTTCTCGGTCAGAAATAAAACAATACGTGGTTCAGTATTTTAACTCCAGGGGGGGGAGGGGGTTTTAATGATGAGTGGGTGAAAGTTTGTTTGGAAATATAACATTATTAAAGAACTGCTAAAGTATATTTAAAGCTACATCTGTGAACACTGGTATTTGACTTCTCGGCGACAAATAAAAAATAAATGTTTCATTTTTTTGGAAAGTGAATCCCTATGGGGGTGAAATAGAGAGTGAGATTTTTTACAAAAATATTTTATCATGAAAGCATTTTGTAAGGTAAATCTATGAAAATTTAAATTTGGCATCTTAGATAGGAATAAAACGTATGCATGCCACCGATATGGAAATTCAACCCCTACGTGGGTGAAATTGGGGTTGAAACGTTTTATGAAAATATTTCATTGCAAATGAATTTTTAAAGGTAAATCTTTGAAAATTAGGGTCTGACTTCGAGATGGAAAAATGCGTGTTTCACTGTTTCTGGAAATTCAGCCCCCAAGAGGGTGAAATATGGTCAGACTGAGTCACTGATTCATCATACCCAGCCCTAACCACTACGGATTGAAACTTTAAATTTGGGGAGGATGAGGATCTTATACTGTAAGCATCGCATAAGAATGAATTGTCCTAAATTTCACTCTTAAGGGAGTGAAATAGAGTGTAAAATGATGTTTGAAAGTATGGCGCTATTAACGGAATTTTGAAGCTAGAACTACAGAAACTGTTATTTGGTTTATCAGTCAGAAAATAAAAAATAATTTCCAGAATTTTTGGAAATTCAAGCACTAAGGAGGTAAAATAGAGGGCAAAATCTTTTTGGAATTAAATAATTATTAATGAAGGATCTTTTAAAGACTACATCTACGGCTATTGGCATGTGTCTTCTCGGTGAGGAACAAAAAGTAGATGTTTCAGTGTTTCTGGAAATTCAACCCTTAAGGGGGTGCAACAGGGGAAGAAAGTTTTTAAAAAAATATTTCGTTACATTAAAAATATTTACAACTAAATTTATGAAAATTGGTATTTCATTTCTTGGTTAGATATAAAGAAATAATTGATAGGGGATAAAAGTTGCTGTGG
Source organism: Schistocerca gregaria (assembly GCF_023897955.1). NCBI lineage: Eukaryota > Metazoa > Arthropoda > Insecta > Orthoptera > Acrididae > Schistocerca > Schistocerca gregaria. Next base: position 703,813,070 of record NC_064921.1, read on the forward strand.
ACATATCTCCACAAGAACGCAAAAGGCATGATCCAGTACCAGAATCGCTTTTTGGTCAAAACCACATTTGGAAAAGGCCAACTTATTGGGATTTAATTAGCGTGAAAAGCTTAGAAGGTGTTGAAATTTGTGAACAACATAAAAATTGTTCCAATAAAAACTAAAAAGTCTCTGTAGGCCATACGGTCTACACGAGCGAAGCAGCAGGCGTTAAGCTGGTTTATCTTGAAGGGTAATGTGAGTTATACAGTGAAAAGCATTTGACAAAACACAGAATATACCAGTAGCCCTTAATTTATTGTCTAATGAGTTAAGTACACTTTAACTGCATGTGTAGATAAATTTCTCTATATCGGACCCGTCACAAGTTCGAACCGTGACTCTGACGAAGTATTTTTTCTTGTCAGCCGATTGGTTAAGAAGTCGCTTGTACACACTTTTTGTAAAAGCCCAGGATAATAAAACTGAACCTTCCTCTTGCAGTGGTGGCAAGAGAGTGCAACAACATATTTCCCTCATGTCAGTAGCGGATCTGAATCTGAGGTAGAGCGTCACCCAACAGGGGACAAAGTCATATCCAACTACAAGGAACAGCACCGTTCACGGAGGCCGCTGGAATAGCAACGAGCCGATATCAGGCGGCGCATCTCCGGCTATCGAGTATCGACCGCTTCGTCCGACAAGAGTTTCCGGATCATGCCTGTTGTAAGCTCCTCCCCTGTCATCCTCTCGCTGGGTGTAATTTTGGTCCTCTTTCTGACGGGCAGACTACGTAGGGAAGGAGCTGGTGGGATCCCATATTGCCAAGTGCAAAAAAGGATCCCTGACATTCGCAGATTAACACATAAATCGTCAAATACAGAACAAAGACCACGTTAATTTGAGCGGTTCCACAAAACAGACGTCGTGAAATTTATTAATTTCTGTAATGACTTAATGCCACTACCACACAGACACCCCCACAATGAAAATATGAATCATACTACTAAATAAACGCCTGAGACCATTGTGGCCTCTAGACATGCTCGACTGAGCGATTTGCTCTCCCGCATTCTGCTGCTCAGCACTCACAACTCGTTGGCGCCAAAAAAAAAAAGAGCAACGCACTACACACACAGGTACATCATTCAACAAACTGACACGAAACTGGTATGCTTGAGGTACACATATATAGGATGTAACAAATATGTATGGCCAAACTTTCCTCGCAGACAGAGGAATAAAATTTGTTATGTGGACGTAGGTCCGGAAACGCTTTGTTCCTACGTTAGATTTCATTTTCTGCTATTCGTCATAATCACATTAATCACGGGAAACACACAGAAACAACGTACTGGCGTTACATGAAACGTTGTATTACATCAAATGTTCAAAACACCCTCTTGGTTACATATGGTTAAAATTTACAGTACGCTGTAATTCTTAGGTTCGCCACCAGTGTTTGTTGTTCCAACTGAATGAAGATACTGTTGACATGTGACTCTCTTCATTGCTTATGTTGACATGGGAATAACTTCATTGCTCTACTAGCATCAAGCACGTTGAATCAACTGCTTACTGTTTGTCCCGGATTTTATTTCCACTACAGTGCAACGGCCATATTCTCAAATGTAGATTTGGCAGACGCCCATTTGCCGTACGGATTACCAGATGGCAATAAACGTGGGGCTCAACGTTTGTATCAGATTTCCAGAATGACGGTGTCTCGAAAGGAGGTCGTTTGGTACAACTGATCATCGTTTAGAGAGTATGCGACGTTTAAAGCCTACTAATCGCGATTGGCGGAGGCCTAGAAGGACGAGGAAACCTCAGCTGGAGGATGAACTTCTTCGTGCGGTTGACGAGAACCTAGTGTCAGCGTAATAGAATGAGCTGCAACAAGTAACGCTGACGACGTGACTGGAGAGTGCTACATGAGAACCTACTGTATCCGTACCACGTACAGCGCGTGTATTATCAGCAGTTGTTTTTCCTGCACCCTTCTGTGAATCCATGAAATGTAATTGCAGTTGCGAAAATGGACAACCATCAGCTGCATAATGAAATGACAGCAATCAAAATTTTTTGCCGGACCAAAACCGAACCAGGATTTCCCTCATACAACGAGCGGTCGCCTTACCATATGTTTTGTTTTTGTTTCTGTATCTTTTTTAAGTAGGTAGGAGATTTAACTCATAAAGTTCCGCGGAAGACTGAAGGAAAAGCTCAGTGTATAGCTTACCGCAGCAAACGAGACACCTTAGACACAGAATCCTGCAGATGACTGCTGAATCTGTATTCTCAAAGGAAGAGGACTCAAATGTACACGAGCAGGATTCGAATAAGGTACATCCAGCGCGATAGCCCTGAACCTTTACCGCTGAGCTACGCTTACTTGCTCACCATGTGACTATCCGAACACTGTTCATGGCCAGACCTAAAACCCCACTCATTATGTATATTCCAGTACAGGAAATTAGATAATGGATGTGCGAGTACAGGATTTAGACACGAGATTGGCGGCATATGGAAGGATGAGCCTGGCCGTGAATCGTGCTGGGATAGCCAAATGGTGAGGCGACCGCTTCCGACAAGCGGGAAATTTTGGTCCGAGTCCTGGTCTGGCACAGATTTTCATTGCTGTCACACCATTACACAGCTGGTGGTTGTCCATATTCGCAACTGCGGTTACATTTCATGTATTTCATGTCGGCTGTAGTCACCGTAGTGCCTGTTCCATCCGAAATACATGTACGTACGAATGAATGTTACACCGTAATTCGAAATAACACAGTCTACTTTCAATGGCCCATTAAACAGTGTGTCAACTCTCACTTTAGTACAGATGTGGTGTTCACGAATGAAACTTCGTTTTAATGTGATCCGATTGTAAGTTTCCACAATCAGCATTTATGGTCTGTTGAGAATCATGAAACGGTGCCATCACGACATCAACAAAGATTTCCTGTCAACGTTTGGACTGGCGTTGTTGATGGCTTTTTGTTAGGGTTCCATGTTATTCCACACAGGCTGAACGGAGAAACTTATGTTGCAGAAACTCAGCTCTAATATGGAAATAAAGCGTTTCTGGACTCATGTCCGAGTAACACATTTTCTTCCTCTATGTGTGGGAAGTGTTTGGTGGAAGTTTGGTCATATCCTTTTGCTACACCTCGTATGTCACATATTCCCAGAAACGGAAAAAAAATTCATTTTATGTGCACCTGAGTTAAAATGAGACTGATAAAGTAAAAAGGAAGAGAAACAACTACTTAGAATTAAATAAAAAATTCAAAAATATCCTACAAAAATGCAAAAAAATTACGTAAAAAATACCTGAAAAATAAACTTAGTTACAGTCTCAAAGTGGTAGTAAATGTTAAAATGTCGAAAATGATTCCTTAGAAACATCAGTAACCAAAAAAAAAATTGAGATAAAAGTAGTCAAACAAAAATCAAAACCCATTCCTCATGGCAGACAACAGTAAAGGGTGTGGGCAGGCTATTTGGGAGTGGTTCTCTGGTGGAGGTGGAGAGAAAGTGTAGAATATGAAGGTAGCCGGTAGTAATAAATAATTTATTCACTTCTGAGTTAGGCAGACATAGGTACAGGAGGTGGGCGACGGCGGTGGTTGGTGTACCCACGATGGACAGGCGATGATGGGTTGCAGTCAGTGCTTTTGCCAGTATGCCCAGGTGGCGACCTTGCTAACTTCGCATCAGTCGTCTCCGGTGCTGTGACAGCATGCGGCGTCTCTGGCTCCATAACTGCAGCTGGAATGAGCCAATACTGAGCCCATCGGGATGCAGCCGCGTTGCACCAGGTGGAGTCCCAGTACGGTGGCTGAAACTATCAGACCCCAGAGACACGGAGCTCAGAAGATGTCAGCTCGACCCCCGGCCCAGCCAAGCTATAGATGGGCGTCCAGCTGGTCGTTCTATCGAGATCGTGGAAGAACGATGGCTACCTTACAGTGGAAGTAAACACACGGGAGATGCCAATTCAATGTCTAGACATGCTCAGCCCGGCCAAACGATCAACGTTTGTATATGACCAAGCATGTGTTGTTGCAGTTGAGGTTAGGTACGCATCCTCCCAAACACTGTAGAAATGTCTCGAAACGCCGCTTTATTACCCCAGAGCGAGGTTCGTAGCTGCAGAGCTGCTGTAGTGGTATAACTGTTGAGATAGCAGGTGCTAAAAATCACCTAGATTTTGGCACTGCATTACTGCTAGTGCCGTTGATGGTACACTCCCTTCTTCTGGGATAATTCGCCCCACCAAATTCTTGTTTGGGTATAGTCTGGCCGAGACGGAGGTGCTGTTACCCTTACAGTTTACTCTCCTTGAACTCCCAGTCAAAAATGGTTCAAATGGCTCTGAGCACTATGGGACTCAACTGCTGTGGTCATTAGTCCCCTAGAACTTAGAACTACTTAAACCTAACTAACCTAAGGACATCACACACATCCATGCCCGAGGCAGGATTCGAAATTGCGACCGTAGCAGTCGCACGGTTCCGGACTGCGCGCCTAGAACCACGAGACCACCGCGGCCGGCGAACTCCCAGTCAAAAGAAAAAAAAAATGTAATACAAATTCTAGTTTATCTACAACGTGCCTACACTCTTTATTCTTTTCTTAATATTGACACCATTCCACATTCCTGGGACTCAGTCTCTTTGATTATTGGTTTCTGGACTGTCTCACTGTAGTTCTCAAAGATTCAGTCACTTATTCACCTGTGCTGCCACTATTGGTGTGGACCTGCAGGTCAAAGGATGGTAAGGGTAGCATATGAGCAACTCTACGCTTGAGGCGGCAATAAAAAATGTTTACTACCGCCAGGGTGAATACGACCGACATGGCAGTTCCTACTGAGACAAACCAATGCTGATTTTCGGTATGGTGTTTCTTCGCATATCCAAGTAGATGTTACAAAGATAAGTGACCTTTCTGAGCATCCTGCATCTGGTGCAGGGTAGATTAGAAAGGTCAGGTCTAAGATGACTTTCTTTTTTACTTGCGTTTCTCTGCATGAGCCATTCATCACAGTTTTCTCAGTGTGAAGTAGGTTGAGCTCGTATGATCCTGGCACCATATGTATTAGTATTGTGGGGCACACTGTAACCCGCTCGGCCCATCACAGCTGCAACTCCAAGGTGGAGAGCAGTGCATGGGACTTCTCGTCCGGTGCTGCCAGCAAAATCGCGTCTACTCTTATTTGCACGAATTTTCTCAGGTCCACCATCACGTTAAAGGCCCAAATCGACACAGCAAACATTTCAGAAAAAATCTTTAAACTTGAAGCTAAATCACCAAGAATAACTCACACCCACACACACACATACACACATACACACACACACACACACACACACACACACGCACACACAACACACACGTACGTACTCGCATCCAGTAACAACCTACCTCTTCTTACAAGTTCACATTTCTAACTTCACTACCCGTTTATTTTTGTGGATTGAAACTGGAGTAAAGTAAACTAATATTCCTCATTTTCATGTATGCCTGTGTTGTAATCCTGAACAATACAAGTGACGGAAAGCTTTCTGATAAAAAGAGTCCCCAAAACTCTCTGAAACTGTGTAACCGCATTTTTAATTAACTTTACTGAAGTGAGTGGAAAACGTAACTATATATTTATTTAGCTTTTGTTTGAAATTCTATTCCAGTACACTGAAGTGCTACGATGCGTGACGTCACAATAGCTGACTTGCAGTTCCAGTACACAAAGAAAACAGAACGAAAATGATACATTAAATTAGTAATAGAATTTTGAGAGAATGAATAACCAAAATGTTTCTTTAAAAAAGCCTTGTGAAATTTTGTAAGCAATCTCATCATCATCATCATCATTTAAGACTGATTATGGCTTTCAGCGTTCAGTCTGGAGCATAGTCCCCCTAGTAAAATTCCTCCATGATCCCCTATTCAGTGCTAACACTGGTGCCTCTTCTGATGTTAAACCTATTACTTCAAAATCATTCTTAACCGAATCCAGGTACCTTCTCCTTGGTCTACCCCGACTCCCGCTACCCTCTACTGCTGAACCCATGAGTCTCTTGGGTAACCTTGCTTCTCCCATGCGTGTAACATGACCCCACAATCTAAGCCTGTTCGCCCTGACTGCTACATCTATAGAGGTCATTCCCAGCTTTTCTCTGATTTCCTCATTGTGGACACCTTCCCGCCATTGTTCCCATCTACTAGTACCTGCAATCATCCTAGGTACTTTCATATCCGTAACCTAAATCTTATTGATAAGGTAACCTGAATCCACCCAGCTTTCGCTCCCATACAACGAGATTGGTGAAAAAATTGAACGGTGCACAGATAACTTAATCTTGGTACTGACTTCCTTCTTGCAGAAGAGAGTAGATCGTAGCTGAGCGCCCACTGCATTAGCTTTGCTACACCTCTCTTCCAGTTCTTTCACTATGTTGCCATCCTGTGAGAATATGCATCTTAAGTACTTGAAACCGTCCACCTGTTCTAACTTTGTTCCTCCTATTTGGCACTCAATCTGTTTATCTCTCTTTCCCACTGACATTACTTTTGTTTTGGAGATGCTAATCTGCATACCATAGTCCTTATATTTCTGATCTAGCTCTGAAATGTTACTTTGCAAACTTTCAATCGAATCTGCCATTGCAACTAAGTCATCTGCAAATGCGAAACTGCTTATTTTGTGTTCACATATCTTAATCTCGCCCAGCCAGTCTATTGTTTTCAAGATATGATCCATAAATAATATGAACAACAGTGAAGATAGGTTGCAGCCTTGTCTTACCCCTGAAACTACTCTGAACCATGATCTCAATTTACCGTCAACTCTAACTGCTGCCCGACTATCTATGTAAAGACCTTTAATTGTTTGCAAAAGTTTGCCTCGTATTCCATAATCTGGTAGAACAGACAATAAAAGAAAATGACTCTGAGCACTATGGGACTGAACTTCTGAGGACATCAGTCTCCTAGAACTTAGAGCTACTTAAACCTAACTAACCTAAGGACATCACACACATCCATGCCCGAGGCAGGATTCGAACCTGCGACAGTAGCGGTCGCGCTTTTCCAGGCTGTAGAGCCTAGAACTGCTTGGCCACCCCGGCCGGCAACAGACAATAACTTCCTCCTAAGATCCCGGTCATATGACTTTCCTAGGTCTATAATGTGGTGTCACCACCAGACACCACACTTGCTAGGTGGTAGCCTTTAAATCGGCCGCGGTCCATTAGTATACGTCTGACCCGCGTGTCGCCACTACTATCAGTGATTGCAGACCGAGCGCCGCCACACGGCAGGTCTAGAGAGACTTCCTAGCACTAGCTTCAGTTGTACAGCCGACTTCGGTAGCGATGGTTCACTGACTTCTACGCTCTCATTTGCCGAGACGATAGTTAGCATAGCCTTTAGCTACGTCATTTGCTACGACCTAGCAAGGCGCCAGTATCCGTACTATTGATATTGTGAATCATGTAACATAAAGAGCGACGTTGTCCATTAATGGATTAAAGTTAAGTATTCCACAGCTACGTCCTTTTGTCTCAATTCTAATTCCCTTGTCATGTTCCAGACCTCACGCCAGCCTGCGTGAGCTAAAACGCGTGCATTTCGGCCTCCTTGAGGTATACGGGTTGGCTCTCCTGCCAACCACAACATTGGCGACGAGGCAATACCGCGTTCTTATCTAAATTGCTCCTGATTTACTTGTGTAATGGCTTCGCCACATTCTCCAGACGTACTGTCCGAATTTTATCGCTTACAGAATGAGCAGACGCAGGCCTTACTGGATGCCCTTCACAGCTCGTCCAGGGTCAACGTGCGATGCAAAACGATGCGGCAGCAGCCGCTTCACCGCTAACGCAGCCCCAACACGCTGTTGCACCCACTTTTCGACCTTCTGATGCTGCACTGGAAAGCTGGACGGGCTGGTCACGCCAATTTGGATTCCATCTCGCCGCCTACAGAATTCAAGGTAACGAGCGGCAGCCTTTTTTATTATCGTCGGTCGGCGTGACCACGTACCGTGTGATAGTCAAATTATTTCCCCGACGCGACGTAGCAACTCTGTCCTACGAAGAAATTTTGTCTGCATTAGATGCATATTTCAAAGAATCTGTCAATGTAGTTGCAAAAAGGTATACCTTGTTTCGTACAAAACGTACGGCAGGTCAAACTAATCGGGAGTGGGTTGCAATTGCACAGAACCTTTCTGATGTTCGTATAAGGGAACAGATTTTGAAACTAGTAAATCCCTCCCTTCAACAAGCGATGGACATATTGGATCGGCAGGACACACTTGACTTTGCTCAGGAATCATTTGAAACTTCGCCAGCAGTGTGTCAGATTAACCGGCCCGCCGGGCGAGCTGCACGGAGCAGTAAACAGCCCTCGGGCCCGGCCGCACCGCTGCCGCCAGGCTCTCAGCCACGTGTGCCGCGCCAGCAAGCAACTGCAGTGATCAAATCATGCCCGCGGTATGTTACTAAACATTCGAGTGAGAATTGCCCGTCACGCCAAGCTGTTTGCTTTTATTGTAATAAAAAAGGACATGTTCAGAGTGTTTGCCAGAAGAAGCTCAGATCAGAAGCTCAATACCGTTCCAGGCCCTTAGCTTCGCGCCGAATCGGAATCGAACCAAGGATACTCAGGCTCGCGAAACTTCGCCCATGAAAATTCATGTAGTTCATTCCACTCCGCCCAGTGCCACTCTCTCTAATAGTGACTGTGTTCGTCCCAAAAATAGTGTGCGTCGACATCGCCGGAACTCCCGTCAAGTCGCAAGTGATTATGTACCAGTGTCAGTTCCCATTGCGCGAGACAGTCGCTCTTGTCGTCAGCAGGACAATAAACTTTTTGTAGACTTGGACATTAACGGCAAAGTGATACCATTCCAGCTCGATACCGGAGCTGCGGTTTCACTGATCAATCAAGACACTTACAAATTGCTGGGCACATCTCCGTTGCGTGCCGCAAATGTTGAGCTACATAGCTATTCAGGACAAACGATCCCTGTGTTAGGACAGTGCAGCCTTCTTGCAACATACAAAGGACAAACAAAACTTGTGTCATTTTAAGTCCTTCGTTCTTCTTCTGCAGTGAACCTGTTTGGTTTCGATTTATTCCAGTTGTTTAACTTGTCTATAGTAAATCGGGTCCTATCAGTGAACCAGACTGTGTCTTCAGACAGTGTTTCTCGTCTATGCGAAGAATTTGCAGACATTTTTGCACCGGGCCTCGGTTGCGCTAAGAACTATAAAGCACATTTGGAACTGAAAGTAAACGCGCAACCGAAATTTTTCAGAGCGCGCAATGTTCCCTACGCATTGCATGATGAGGTCGCAAAAACATTACACGATTTGGAATCACAAGGTGTAGTTGAACATGTTCAGGCTTCTCTCTGGTCATCACCCTTAATAATTTTGCCAAAACCTTCCGGCAACTTGAGACTTTGTGTGGACTTCAAGGCAACAGTGAATCCACAACTAGTGATTGCAACTTTTCCTTTACCCCGCCCGGAAGATCTTTTTGACAAACTGTGCCCGGGTAAATATTTTCCAAAGGTGGACCTCGCAGATGCGTACTTGCAAATACCGGTGGACGAAGAATCTCAGCGCGTTTCAGTGGTTAACACGCATCTTGGGTTGTATCGATTCAAACTACTGCCATTCGGGTGTGCATCCGCCCCTGCATTGTTTCAGCAATATCTACAAACTGTTTGTGCGTTGGTCCCAACTGCAGCAAATTATTTGGACGATATTGTGATATCCGGAAGGACGGAAGAAGAACATTTGGCCAATCTCAGAACATTATTTCAGATCTTGCGACAAAATGGTCTTCGCTTGCGGAAGGACAAATGTGTGTTTTTTGCTCGGGACTTGCCATATTTGGGACATGTACTCATTGCCCAAGGCATACATCCCAGTCCAACGAGCCACCGTGCCATACGAGACTTGCCTTCGCCGCAGAATTTTAAGCAGCTACAGCGTGTGCTGGGAAAAATCAACTATTGTAATAAGTATGTGCCGCATGCCTCTTCCATTTCAGCTCCGCTTCATCGCTTACGCCGTAAAGGTGTTCCGTTCGTCTGGACGACGGAATGCGAACGCGCCTTTCGCCAGTGGAAATCGGCGTTGCTTTCCCATACTTGCCTTACATCATTCGATCCCCAGAAGCCCCTTTTGTTGATGGTGGATGCATCGGATTTCGGGATCAGTGCTGTGCTTGCGCCCAAAGATGGATCGCCCGATCGCCCTATTGCCTTTGCGTCCAAATTGCTCTCGTCTGCTCAAAGAAATTATTCACAGATCGAGAAACAAGCATTGGCTCTCGTATTTGGTGTTACAAAGTTTCATGATTTCTTGTATGGTCGTCACTTTACCATAATCACGGACCACAAACCTTTGACATCGCTTTTTCATCCGACCAAGCCTGTACCTCCACGTACAGCGCAGAAATTCATTCGCTGGTCTCTTTTCCTCTCGCAGTACCGCTACGATATCTTGTATCGGTCCACTGCTAAGCACGGAAACGCCGATGCGTTGTTCCGCTTGCCTGTTGTTGCGGATGGGGCATTCGATTTCTACGAAGTTGCTTGCATGTTCCTTGATGCGGAAACCGATGACGTGGTCGAATCGTTTCCGATTGATTTTCGTCGTGTAGCTACAGCCACAGCTGCCGACCCTGTCCTTGTTCCCGTTCTGCGTTTTGTTGCTACACAATGGCCCTTATCAAAGTCACGGATCGGGGACCCGTCGGTTCGCCGATTTTTTCGTCACAAGGAGAGACTTTTTGTTCGACGTGGTGTTTTGCTGTTGCGTTCTGATAATGATCAGTCCAGGGTCATGGTACCACGTTCGTTACAGTCCTCTGTCTTACGGCTTCTCCACCAAGGACATTGGGGTATAGTGAAAACGAAACAACTTGCTCGTCAGCACTGTACTTGGTTCGGAATCGATGCCGCGATTACGAATATGTGCTCTTCTTGCATGGTGTGTGCCGAACAACAATCAGCACCACCGCGGAAATTCTTTGTACGGCCAGAAGCCACTTTCCCTTGACAACGCTTACACATAGATTTTGCTGGTCCATTCTGGAATGCTCGATGGTTGGTTGTGGTAGATTCATTCAGTAATTTTCCTTTTGTTGTCCGGATGTCTTCCACGACGTCATCTGCCACCATCCAAGCGTTATCCGCTATCTTTTGCATTGAAGGTCTTCCACAGACTATTGTTTCCGACAATGGCCCACAATTCATGTCCGCAGAATTTCAGTCCTTCTGCAAGGCCAATGGTATTCAACATCTGACGTCCGCGCCGTTTTCGCCACAGTCGAACGGTGCCGCTTAACGATTGGTCAGGACTTCCAAGTCACAGATGTTGAAGTTGAAACAGTCGCATTCTCGGGAGAACGCGTTATTGCTCTTTTTGTCCTCGTATCGCTCTCAGCCCCGAGATGGTCGCTCGCCGGCTGAGTTGCTCCACGGTCGCCCTCATCGAACATTGATGTCTTTCCTACATCCGCCGCATCAGGTTCCTGTGCAGCGGCAGATACCTGCTTTTGCTCCAGGCGACGTTGTCTACTATCGCGGTTCCCGGCGTTGGCTCGAAGGGCGCATTCTTCGCTGCCTCGGACGCGCTGTGTATCTGGTTTTGGGGCCTCTGGTGAGGTGTGTCGGCATCTCAATCAGCTGCGCCTCTGTCGTCGCACGGGATCTGCCGCTCGCCGTCTGCTTTCAGCGACGGTGCCGTCCGGTCAGCGCCCGGGGACCCATCTACTGGCTCGCCTCAGACCCAGGAGTTACCGACGCTGCCTTCCATTTTGCCCCATGGTGACTCGCCACCGCCATCGCCGCCGCCGCCTGTCCTCCCGCCGGCGACGCCCGCAGTGGACGCGTCGCGGCAACCGCCAGGCGCCTCCCTGGGTCACGCGCCTCAGATCGCTTCCCGTGACCCGTTGTCCTCCGACATGGAACTCTTGCCCGCTCCGGACCATGTGTCGTCTTCGCCCGTCGGGTGCCCCGGCACGATGGAGGTCGACCCTTCGGCCCCTCCTGTCTCTCTACGGGCGCAGACACCGCATGTTGGCGTGCACCCTGGAGCAGGTTTTAAGGCGTTTCCTAGCTCCCCGCGGTCCGAATGGCAGGGTGCGGGTGGCACAGCCTCGCCTGTTGTTAGGCTCCTCACCTCGTCGCATACGTCAACATGCGGTCCTCCCCACAGCCGGCGGAAGCCTTATGCCACAACCGTACGCCGATTTGCGGGGGAGGAATTTGGTGTCACCGCCAGACACCACACTTGCTAGGTGGTAGCCTTTAAATCGGTCGCGGTCCGTTAGTATACGTCGGACCCGCGTGTCGCCACTATTAGTGATTGCAGACCGAGCGCCGCCACACGGCAGGTCTAGAGTGACTTCCTAGCACTCGCCCCAGTTGTACAGCCGACTTTGCTAGCGATGGTTCACTGACTTCTACGTTCTTATTTGCCGAGACGATAGTTGGCATAGCCTTCAGCTACGTATTTGCTACGACCTAGCAAGGCGCCAGTATCCGTACTATTGATATTGTGAATCATGTAACATAAAGAGCGACGTTGTCCATTAATGGATTAAAGTTAAATATTCCACCAACTACGTCCGTTTGTCTCAATTCTAATTCCCTTGTCATGTTCCAGACCTCACGCCAGCCTGCGTGAGCTAAAACGCGTGCATTTCGGCCTCCTTTAGGTATACGGGTTGGCTCTCCTGCCAACCACAACATATAAAGCATAGATACAATTGCGTGTTCCACTTCTCCATTATTTGCCGTAAGCTAAAGATCTGGTCCTGACAACCTCCAAGAGGCCTAAACCCACACTGATTTTCATCCAGTTTGTCCTCAACTAATACTCGCACTTTCCTTTCTACAATACCTGAGAAGATTTTACCCACAACGCTGATTAAAGAGATACCTCTATAGTTTTTATAATCTTTTCTGTTACCATGTTTAATGATTGGTGTGATTACTGCTTTTGTCCAGTCTGATGGAACCTGTCACGACTCCCACGCCATTTCAGTTATCCTGTGTAGTCATTTAAGACCTGATATTCTACTGTATTTGATGAGTTCCGATTTAATTTCATCCACCCCAGCTGCTTTATTGCACTGCAATCTATTGACCATTTTCTCCACTTCCTCAAATGTGATCGTATTTCCATCATCATTCCTATCCCATTGTACATCGAAATCTGAAACATTACTGATCGTGTTTTCACCTACATTGAGCAACTCTTCAAAGCAATCTGACTGACAAAATATTGGGCACTGAATGATACACACACAAATGTACTGTTTGTATAAGAAATGTAATCTGAATAAGATTTGCTTAAACTGACGATAATACATTTTGAAAAGCAATACCTAACTCTGAGTGATCTTATTATGTTCTGACTGTACTATGACTGTTATGGCTTACCTGCGGCGATGGGAAAATGGTAATGTTGGAGGTGATGGACATAAAAATATGCAGCGCAGCAGCAAGGAAGCTAAAAGTAAAGAGTTAGTGCAGTGCAGTGCAGTGCAGGGCATGCAGCTATTCTAAGCACCTCACTATTCAATCTTAGTGTGCTCCGCAAAGTACAACGGGGCAACACAAGTAATCAGAAAATGTGAAGTTCTTTCCTGAGAGGACGATGATGGAATTCGAACTTGCTAAATGACTGAAAATAATTTATCCTTTAAGGAACTGTATTATAAAAACTGATAGTCATTCCTCAACAATCACAATTACCTTTACAAAAATTATCATTAGTAAAAAAATTCTCTTTCATGAAATTAATTACTTCCGAGTGCAAGACATATGAACTGATAACTGTACATAGTCACGTCCAAACAAAGAACCTAGTTAACTCAAAACAATAAAGAAACTTTCCATTAAAACATTTCGTTATTCAAACACATCATAACTATGCGCAAGCAAGCACCACAATCTATCTGCGGCAGGAATTTAATTACTTGATTTTCAAGACGTTTACGTCTGATTGTCAATATTGAAAATATGTTTTATTACGAAGAAGAATCGTCATAAGGTTGTGGTGAGTGTTTTAAGCAATCTATTTGACTCCTATAAATTATTAAATAATTAACTTGGTAGGGTGGTGCAAATGGACTGTTTCCCACCATTCTTGATATCGCAAATATTGCGTCTGGTCTCCTATTGTCCCTAGCATTAGCCAATAATAACACAGTGGCCTGAGGAGGGATGAAAACCTCCATCTGTGTGTTTGGGCATGTTGGTTCATGCATGTGCTCACACAAACAAGAAGGAACCACTTGAAAGAGACAGGGACAGGAAGCGAGTCTGATACTACTCGACAAAAGGAATTCCGCCAACTGATGCTTTGTTTGGGGACAATGAGCTGATAGGCACATCACTTTGGTGTATCGGTTTGAGGCACACATAAAGGAAGTAGCCGCTTGAGAGCGAGCAGAGGCGGTTTCCTGGATATCGAATATCAAAGGGCACCGACTTCTGGTCATGGGTGGTGGTATTTAGAATTTTGATCTGTAATTAAGATATTGGGCAGTTTTCAACTTACGTGGCGTGCAGAGTGTGCATTTGGGACTCCACCCGGTGCCCGGTGGCGTCCGCCCAACTGACATATGCACCAGTGACGTAAAATGGCGGCTAGTGTTGTTGTTGTTGTTGTCTTCAGTCCTGAGACTGGTTTGATGCAGCTCTCCATGCTACTCTATCCTGTGCAAGCTGCTTCATCTCCCAGTACCTACTACAACCTACATCCTTCTGAATCTGCTTAGTGTACTCATCTCTCGGTCTCCCTCTACGATTTTTAAACTCCACACTGCCCTACAATGCTAAATTTGTGATCCCTTGATGCCTCAAAACATGTCCTACCAACCGATCCCTTCTTCTAGTCAAGTTGTGCCACAAACTTCTCTTCTCCCCAATCCTATTCAATACCTCCTCATTAGTTACGTGATCTATCCACCTTATCTTCAGGATTCTTCTGTAGCACCACATTTCGAAAGCTTCTATTCTCTTCTTGTCCGAACTATTTATCGTCCATCTTTCACTTACATACATGGCTACACTCCAAACAAATATTTTCAGAAATGACTTCCTGACACTTAAATCTATATTCGATGTTAACAAATTTCTCTTCTTCAGAAACGCTTTCCTTGCCATTGCCAGTCTACATTTTATATCCTCTCAACTTCGACCATCATCAGTTATTTTACTTCCTAAATAGCAAAACTCCTTTACTACTTGAAGTGTCTCATTTCCTAATCTAATTCCCTCAGCATCACCCGATTTAATTTGACTACATTCCATTATCCTCGTTTTGCTTTTGTTGATGTTCATCTTATATCCTCCTTTCAAGACACTGTCCATTCCGTTCAACTGCTCTTCCAAGTCCTTTGCCGTCTCTGACAGAATTACAATGTCATCGGCGAACCTCAAAGTTTTTACTTCGTCTCCATGAATTTTAATACCTACTCCAAATTTTTCTTTTGTTTCCTTTACTGCTTGCTCAATATACAGATTGAATAACATCGGGGAGAGGCTACAACCCTGTCTCACTCCTTTCCCAACCACTGCTTCCCTTTCATGCCCCTCGACTCTTATTACTGCCATCTGGTTTCTGTACAAATTGTAAATAGCCTTTCGCTCCCTGTATTTTACCCCTGCCACCTTTAGAATTTGAAAAAGAGTATTCCAGTCAACATTGTCAAAAGCTTTCTCTAAGTCTACAAATGCTAGAAACGTAGGTTTGCCTTTTCTTAATCTTTCTTCTAAGATAAGTCGTAAGGTCAGTATTGCCTCACGTGTTCCAACATTTCGACGGAATCCAAACTGATCCTCCCCGAGGTCCGCATCTACCAGTTTTTCCATTCGTCTGTAATGAATTCGCGTTAGTATTTTGCAGTTGTGACTTATTAAACTGATAATTCGGTAATTTTCACATCTGTCAGCACCTGCTTACTTTGGGATTGGAATTATTATATTCTTCTTGAAGTCTGAGGGTATTTCTCCTGTCTCATACATCTTGCTCACCAGCTGGTAGAGTTTTGTCATGAATGGCTCTCCCAAGGCCGTCAGTAGTTCTAATGGAATGTTGTCTACTCCGGGGGCCTTGTTTCGACTCAGGTCTTTCAGTGCTCTGTCAAACTCTTCACGCAGTATCGTATCTCCCATTTCGTCTTCATCTACATCCTCTTCCAATTCCATAATATTGTCCTCAAGTACATCACCCTTGTATAAACCTTCTATATACTCCTTCCACCTTTCTGCCTTCCCTTCTTTGCTTAGAACTGGGTTGCCATCTGAGCTCTTGATATTCATACACGTGGTTCTCTTCTCTCCAAAGGTCTCTTTAATTTTCCTGTAGGCAGTATCTATCTTACCCCTAGTGAGATAAGCTTCTACATCCTTCCATTTGTCCTCTAGCCATCCCTGTTTAGCCATTTTGCACTTCCTGTCGATCTCATTTTTGAGACGTTTGTATTCCTTTTTGCCTGCTTCATTTACTGCATTTTTATATTTTCTCCTTTCATCAATTAAATTCAATATTTCTTCTGTTACCCAAGGGTTTCTAGCAGCCCTCGTCTTTTTACCTACTTTATCCTCTGCTGCCTTCACTATTTCATCCCTCAGAGCTACCCATTCTTCTTCTACTGTATTTCTTTCCCCTATTCCTGTCAATTGTTCCCTTATGCTCTCCCTGAAACTCTGCACAACCTCTGGTTCTTTCAGTTTATCCAGGTCCCATCTCCTTAATTTCCCACATTTTAGCAGTTTCTTCAGTTTTAATCTACAGGTCATAACCAATAGATTGTGGTCAGAGTCCACATCTGCCCCTGGAAATGTCTTACAATTTAAAACCTGGTTCCTAAATCTCTGTCTTACCATTATATAATCTATCTGATACCTTTTAGTATCTCCAGGGTTCTTCCACGTATACAACCTTCTTTCATGATTCTTAAGTTGTGCTCTGTACAAAATTCTACTAGGCGGCTTCCTCTTTCATTTCTTAGCCCCAATCCATATTCACCTACTATGTTTCCTTCTCTCCCTTTTCCTACACTCGAATTCCAGTCACCCATTACTATTAAATTTTCGTCTCCCTTCACTATCTGATAATTTCTGTTATTTCATCGTACATTTCTTCAATTTCTTCGTCATCTGCAGAGCTAGTTGGCATATAAACTTGTACTACTGTAGTAGGTGTGGGCTTCGTATCTATCTTGGCCACAATAATGCGTTCACTATGCTGTTTGTAGTAGCTTACCCGCATTCTTATTTTCCTATTCATTATTAAACATACTCCTCCATTACCCCTATTTGATTTTGTGTTTGTAACCCTGTAGTCACCTGACCAGAAGTCTTGTTCCTCCTGCCACCGAACTTCACTAATTCCCACTATATCTAACTTTAACCTATCCATTTCCCTTTTTAAATTTTCTAACCTACCTGCCCGATTAAGGGATCTGACATTCCACGCTCCGATCCGTAGAACGCCAGTTTTCTTTCTCCTGATAACGACATCCTCCTGAGTAGTCCCCGCCCGGAGATCCGAATGGGGGACTATTTTACCTCCGGAATATTTTACCCAAGAGGACGCCATCATCATTTAACCATACAGTAAAGCTGCATGTCCTCGGGAAAAATTACGGCTGTAGTTTCCCCTTGCTTTCAGCCGTTCGCAGTACCAGCACAGCAAGGCCGTTTTGGTTAATGTTGCAAGGCCAGATCAGTCAATCATCCAGACTGTTGCCCCTGCAACTACTGAAAAGGCTGCTGCCCCTCTTCAGGAACCAAACGTTTGTCTGGCCTCTCAACAGATACCCCTCCGTTGTGGTTGCACCTACGGCACGGCCATCTGTATCGCTGAGGCACGCAAGCCTCCCCACCAACGGCAAGGTCCATGGTTCATGGGGGGGGGGGGGGGGCGGCGGCTAGTATGCATCACTTATTTCCATTCTTTGGTGGTTACTGTTTTACGTCACAGCAAGTGGGTGGAGAGTTCAAACATGAGTTCTACCCAAGTGGGAAAGCCCTGTCTGCTGAAAATTTATTAAATAAAGAATATGCAAATTGAATTGAACAATATATTATTATGTCATCACATATTGATTTGAATTTTGTGTTGTGAGTCCCTTCCACGTAAACTGCTCAGCACAGAGTCTTTTTCCTGCCAGTTTCCAGATGAGAAAAGGGTGGGTGAAGTGGGGGAGGGGAGGGGGAAGTGGGGGAGTAGAGGGCTGGAGGATTTCCCAGAAGGAGAAAAGAACTTCAGAACTGAACTGGGAAGAGGTGACAAAAAATATCCCTTTTCCCAGAGAGTTGGGGAAGGAGGAGATGGGGGAGAAGGAGGGTTTCTCAGAAGGACAGGTATCCCCATGTGTTTATAAATCACTTCCCACAGATCATAAACTACTTAGCAGGACAATGGTTTCAAGGGAGGGGTAGGAGTATGGGTGGTTTGATTGATCAGTTTAATTAGTTAGCACATCAGTTTGATATAAATGTGTTTCCAATACTCCCATGGGCCTTCGAAAATTTCACACCCTTTCTCTGATAAATACAGTTAACTCCTCCAACAACGTTATGTCAATTGACACTAATTTGAATTTCGTGTCATGAGATCCTTCCATACCCACAGCTCAGCACAGACTGAGCCTGTGTCCCATCAGTTTCCAGATGGGATAGGTGGGCAAGTGGGGGAGAGGAGGGCTCAGATATTTCCCAGGAGGGTAAATGAGGCTCAGAACTGAACTGGGGAGGTGTAACAAAAGCAGAGTACCTTTTACCAGAGAGATTTTGGAAGAAAAGGGGAAGGAAAAGGGGTGGGGTGTTCCTCAGGAAGACAGCTTATCCCCAGGTGGCCATAAATCAACTCCCAGGGTGTCATAAACCGCTTAGCACGATAACAGGATCAATGGAGTGGGAGGGATGGTTTAATTGATCAAATTAATCAACCAGCTTATCAATTTGGTAACAATAGTGGGCCAGAAACTTCTTTTCCCCAATATTCATGGTTTGCTCTTGGTGGCTGTGGATGTGTTTCTCAGCCTGATTTTGATGTTACCTCGCTGTCATCTATTCAGACCGTCACACAGGAATTCGAAACTGCATCAGGATCCAATGCAAGTGCAATGACAGTTAGGCAGGAGGTGAGAAAACTTGGATTTCATGGTCGAGTGGCTGCTCATAAGTCACACATCACTTCGGTAAATGCCAAACGACGCCTCGCTTGGTGAGGACTGCCGGATCACGGTACACAATGTGGCGATCCGATGGCAGTGTGTGGGTATGGCGAATGCCCGGTGAACGTCATCTGCCAGCGTGTGTAGTGCCAACAGTAAAATTCTGATGCGGTGGTGTTATGGTGTAGTGGTTTTTTTCATGGAGAGGGCTTGCACCCCTTGTTGTTTTGCGTGACACTATCCCAGCACAGGCCCACATTGCTGTTTGAAGCACCTTCTTGCTTCCCACAGCTGAAGAGTAATTCGGGGATGGCGATCGTTGCTTTCAACACTATCGAGCACCTGTTCATAATGCACGGCCTTTGGTGGAGTGGTTACACGACAATAACACCCCTGTAATGGACTGGCTTGCACCGAGTCCTGACCTGAATCCAACAGAACACCTCTGGGATGTTTTGGAACGACGAATTCGTGCCAGGGCTCACCGAGCCGACATCGATACCTCTCCTCAGTGCAGCACTCTGTGAAGAATTGGGTTCCATTCCCCAAGAAACCATCCAGTGACTGATTGCGAGAGTGGAAGCTGTCATTAAGGATACGAGTGGGTTAGCACCATATTGAATTCCAGCGTTACAGATGGAGGGCGCCACTAACTTGTAAGTAATTTTCAGCCAGGTGTCCGGATACTTTTGATCACATAGTGTAATTATTTCCGTTCCCGATAACGAATGAGGCTCAGTTTATTCTGGACGGCATATACAGCAGTAATAACTTGCCAACATATACCGATGAAAAGCCATTTTCAACCGTTATGCGATGTTATCACGCAGTTCGAATTAAACATATTGGTCCGTATCATGGACTCCTACTTGCTTCGACCCTATTGCCTCCTCATCGGAGGTGGCCGATGTACAGGCTGTTCCTGGAAAAGCGTATGCCTACATTGTTGGGGGACGTACCCCCACATATCAGAGGGAAGTGTGGTTCTATCACCATGTGGCCCAGCGCACTTCACAGAACCAGTATGTGCAGCATTAACTCCATCTTCGGCAAACGGTGGATCGATAAATTGCAAATTGGAACCGATAACGTGTTAAATTTGTATTGTATTAATTGTTAAGGTATCCTGTGAGCGAAATCTGTGCTCTTTTGAATGGGGTCTTAATCGAAAAGTTTATTTTTCAAGTACATTTGTTCTGAAATCAGTGGTAGCTAGTAACCACATATTCACAGTTATATCGCAAATGGCTCTTTTGTTGGTCCATGTTTACTGGAACGTTTTTGTTTCTGTTATAATATGCTTTGACCGTTGTCAGTTCCCGCTATTAAATACAGTACACCTTGTACATGTGTGGAATCAAGAGGTCTTCATTTGCAAGTGCGTGTTGTGTTCAGTTAAAGACCTCACACTATCCATTCTTCCTCAGCTGACAGTCGACAAACAAAGTCTATGTGACGTGGCGCGTTACTTACTATCCGCTGTCACGAGTACTCAGCAACCTCTCGTCACTCATAGCTATCTTATTTTGCTGTGTTATTAGTGGAGGGTCCTCGACTGAATACCGTTCAGAATACATTTCTTTCGATGCTGGCAGCCATTAAGATGTGCGTAATCAGCATGATGTTCTTTGCTGGGACGCAGAAGTTACCATACCATCTAAAGGTATGGCACACTGATTTCCTACAGAGATTTAAAACGACGACACGAAAGAGATGGGACCAATTATGGAGAAGAACTAACGAAGGGAAACATTATCAAGAAATACGGCCTGTGATCCTGACAACTCATGGGTATACCAAGAAAATGAAGTCATAAACATAGAGCTGCGTGAAAACGAAACTGCAGGACAAAATTCACTAGAGATACGGGTGAAAATGTGTACAGATATGTTAAATATATGTCAAATATAACGTGTGTGTACGCGGGAAAAACCGTGGGTAAAACTATTCCTCCTAAACCCCTGGATCATTTCAAGCAAACTTGGTTCTCATATTACTTGAAATCTGGGATGAATAGGTAACAAGCAACAATCTGCTACTGGGGGGGGGGGGGGGAGGTGATAACAAGGAGAGAGAAAGTAGGACGAAGTGAAATAGAGGCGATAAGACAGGGGGAGAGGGACACATATAGGGTGGGGGGGGAGCAGATGGATAGACAGAGGAGGTGAGGGAAATGGACAGATAAATGAAAGAAGAGGAGATGGACAGAGAATGGATAAGGAGATGAACAGGGGAAGGAAAGAAGAAGTGATGGACAGAGAGAGGGGGAAGAAGAAGATGGACTGAGAGAGGTGCAGAAGGACGTGTCCAGAGAGATGTAGAGGAGGAAATGGACAGAGAAAGGGAAGAGGAGATGGACAGAGAGAGAAGGCAGGAGTAGATGGGTAGAGTGAGAGGGGAGGAGAAGATGCACTTATGGAACTGGAATAAATACGTATCCGGGTAACCTCGGGTACTCAGCAAGTAACAAGTGTAACTTGCTGCAAACCTAAGTTGCTGTTCTCAGTGTGACAGTGTATACGTTGGGCGTAGTGCACGCAGTGGCCAGAACTAACGAACACCTATTTTATGTTCAGGGAGGGTGACAAGCATTGCACTCTCTCGTCTAGGATGACAATGAAGTAGTTTATTAAGCAGTGAGAAATATTTATACATCCCCTAGCTCTGAACCATCGTTTCGTGTTCTGCACGACAGTTTTGGTCAACGGCCACGCGCAGTTCAAAAATACCAGACAGCAAAATTTTATTACAAAGTTTTATCATAACTGAGGTCAAGGACATATTGCGGGCCTGAGTCAGATTTATAATCACTCGTTTCGATGGTCGAGCGAATAGTGCCTGAGAAGACCTATTGTTCGTTCAGTCGTGGTGGATCGTAGAGCTACGTCGCGCGCCTTGAGCCATAAAATGTGCTTGTTCGCAACAGGACAAATAAGCACATGGGCAGTTGGACGTCTGGATCACCACGAAATGTCGAAAGGATGACCATTTTTGTCTCTTGCCTTGATGCGACAGGAGAAAGAGGTGAACCGATTATGTGTCCCCAACGATAACATTAAACAAAGGAAGCGAAACGCGTCATATTTTCATGTTCTGATTCTGCGTATATCATTACGATGGAACTGACTGTGTGGGGAGTCTCCTAGGGTAACAACCGCTGCCACATAGTTAACACTGGGGCCCAGCACTTGGCATGATAGTACAGAATGCCACTGGGTACAAAACACGACCACGGATGTTTCGTATAGCCAATAATCTAGACATTAGGCGTTATATTTCTGACATTTTCAGGCCGATGGCTCTGCCCTATCTACATGGCATCTGTGACTTTATCTTCAAACAAGATAACGCAAGATCAGATGTTGTCCGAGCTGTCGTAACTTACCGCTATATGTAGGGTGTTCTACTGTTGCCCTGGTCAGCAGGATAGTTGGGGATAAGGCCCCACGAGGAATAAAAACCCTACCCGAGTTTTTGAACTGACTGTCATCGAATCAAGAGTTGACCAACAGATGGCAGGTTTTTATTACTCAAACATTATACCACGATACAGTAGTTCGTCCTGGCAGGTCGCTGCAGAGGTGATAAGATGAGTTAAATCTTTTTTTTTTTTTGCCACTTACATGTAAAGTTTCTTATGTTGACGTGAACATTGCATAACGCAGGGTTTTTAAAAGAAGAATCAAGAAATTACCCGTTGACTCTGGTGCGTGTAGCCTCCACTTTCGTGTGGAAATAATTGTTCCACTTGGTCCCCAAAATCAACAATGGCGCATTCGTCGGAAAATTGCGAAATTGGGCAAATGCCCGCGGGTGTTTTGGGGTGAAAAATCTTCATTGATAACCTCCGCAAAAGATAACATTCAACACCCACATTGCGTGAGATTATCTCACCTGAAGATATAATTCCTCAGTCTAAAATAAAGATTTCGGGGAAACTTTCTGGCAAAACACAGAAATTGTACTTCTGACTAATCCACCCAATAAAGAACGCATTGAAGAAGAATGCATGGGAAAAGAAAAGCGTGCTATTGAGAAGGAATGACGGGCCTAAGAAAGAAAAGAGTATACTATAGGAACAAAACGACATAACCTAGATGTCACTCGGTGAGTGCGGAAAAAGGAAGAAGACAGATCAAACAGCCAACTGATTGTCCTTCTCAAATCATGACGGAAGCTCAGATGTAGTCATGGGCATCGTATATGGCTAAAGTATCCGAAGAAGAATAAGAATCTGGGACTTCAAGAAAGTTTCAGAGCACCTAAGGGAGGCACAGTACGTACTAGGTACATAGCAGTAGCTGAATCCTTTCAGGTTATCATACTAATCCTCGTTTCGTGAGGAGAAAGTATTATTTTTGTACAAGTATTTTTAGGCATTATGTTATTTACGAGGCATTTCTGTTTAGTGTTGCGTTGGGTAACTTGGCTTCAATACAACAATGTTACAAAGGGTTATTTCAAATATTTTCTTATGCAGTCATCCTTTTTTATCCTACAGTATTTCAGAGGGAGCAAAGACCCATATTGCGGAGCTTAATCGTATCTCGTGGGGTAAACCCAGCAACGTTTGTTCTAGCTAAATTGTACATTTCTTTGTTATTAATAATCAGACAGAACTGAAATTGGACTGTGTTATTGGTATCAGTTATATCTATAACTTGTTTAAGCAGCATCGAATGATGTGCCTGTATCTGTCATCCAAGCTCAATTCGACTTGACGCCCAGCTGAGTGAGACCCATTGTTGCCCCTCTAGACGGGAGCTCTGTATACTGAATCTTACATTCTGTATACCCCAAAATCACGTACAAACTTAATCATGCGTTCTTCCTACAATAATGTAAACACACAGTACGTAACATTTCGTTACTTACTATTCTTCCTGCAGCTGCAGTTGTAATGGCCAGAAGTGTATCTGCAAAATATTTTACTCGAAAAATGGGCTGTCGGATGTCGTTTCTAGCTTAAATTTCAGAGTCATCAGAGAGACAATTTCAGCAACAGTGGTGTGAGTTTTCGTACCTCTAGGGCTTCTTAGTATTTGCTGTTACTCGAGTACTTCACCGCAGCCGCCAGTCTCCTGTCACGCGTCGGCTCCTCTTTGTTTACCTTGGAGTACTCCAGTGTGCTTGCTTTAAAGGCTGCGCGAGCCCGCCTGAGGAGACTGCATGTCTACCACGCAACAGCTTTTACAGCCCTTGTTCTCGCACTCTCTGCGCTGGTAAACAGAACCAGCGGGCGGGCGTTCAGGAGTTACAGGCTTTTTGTTTGCATCTGCTCTCCAATACGTTATACGTGCTGCAAGTGAAGAACAGTACAACACATTTTGTTTTGATAATGGCTTTTAACAAATACCACTATGTCAATAACTTACACCTATAAGTCATCTACATCTCTACTAATAATATAGCTGTAAAACTGTCAAGTCTGTCTGTTTATATGGTTGCACGCTTCTCCAAATTTACTAGGCGGCATTTCATGGAGTTTTCACAGGTAACTAGAAAATAGCTTGGGGCACCGTACAGGGTTTATTTTATCAAAAGCACATCAGGGTTCAAATGGTTTAATTGGCTCTGAGCACTATGGTACTTAACATCTATGGTCATCAGTCCCTAGAACTTAGAACTACTTAAACCTAATTAACCTAAGGGACGTCACACAACACGCAGCCATCACGAGGCAGAGAAAATCCCTGACCCCGCCAGGAATCGAACCCGGGAACTCGGGCGCGGGAAGCGAGAACGCTAACGCACGACCACGAGCTGAGGGCCACATCAGGGAAAAGAAGATATTGCAAATGAAACTTTTGACCATGCTAATATTATAAATACGATAGTAATTCTGTTACGTTTCCGTCACTTAGCTACTGAACCGATTTCGATGAAATTTGGTATGGAGATAGCGTGAACCATCAGGAAGAACATGTTGTTGTTGTTGTCGTCTTCAGTCCTGAGACTGGTTTGATGCAGCTCTCCATGCTGCTCTATCCTGTACAAGTTTCTTCATCTCCCAGTACCTACTGCAGCCTACATCCTTCTGAATCTGCTTAGTGTATTTATCTCTTGGTCTACCTCTATGATTTTTACCCTCCACGCTGCCCTCCAATAGTAAATTGGTGATCCCTTGATGCCTCAGAACATGTCCTACCAACCGATCCCTTCTTCTGGTCAAGTTGGGCCACAAACTTCTCTTCTCCCCAATTCCATTCAATACCTCCTCGTTAGTAACGTGATCTACCTATCTAATCTTCAGCATTGTTCTGTAGCACCACATTTCGAAAGCTTCTATTCTCTTCTTGTCTAAACTATTTATTGTCCTCGTTTCACTTCCGTACATGGCTGCACTCCATACAAATCTTTTAGAAACGACTTCCTGACATTAAAATCTATACTCGATGTTAACAAATTTCTTTTCTTCGGAAACGCTTTGCATGCCATTGCCAGTCTACATTTTATATCCTCTCTACATCGACCATCATCAGTTATTTTGCTCCCTAGATAGCAAAACTTATTTCCTAATCTACACTCCTGGAAATGGAAAAAAGAACACATTGACACCGGTGTGTCAGACCCACCATACTTGCTCCGGACACTGCGAGAGGGCTGTACAAGCAATGATCACACGCACGGCACAGCGGACACACCAGGAACCGCGGTGTTGGCCGTCGAATGGCGCTAGCTGCGCAGCATTTGTGCACCGCCGCCGTCAGTGTCAGCCAGTTTGCCGTGGCATACGGAGCTCCATCGCAGTCTTTAACACTGGTAGCATGCCGCGACAGCGTGGACGTGAACCGTATATGCAGTTGACGGACTTTGAGCGAGGGCGTATAGTGGGCATGCGGGAGGCCGGGTGGACGTACCGCCGAATTGCTCAACACGTGGGGCGTGAGGTCTCCACAGTACATCGATGTTGTAGCCAGTGGTCGGCGGAAGGTGCACGTGCCCGTCGACCTGGGACCGGACCGTAGCGACGCACGGATGCACGCCAAGACCGTAGGATCCTACGCAGTGCCGTAGGGGACCGCACCGCCACTTCCCAGCAAATTAGGGACACTGTTGCTCCTGGGGTATCGGCGAGGACCATTCGCAACCGTCTCCATGAAGCTGGGCTACGGTCCCGCACACCGTTAGGCCGTCTTCCGCTCACGCCCCAACATCGTGCAGCCCGCCTCCAGTGGTGTCGCGACAGGCGTGAATGGAGGGACGTATGGAGACGTGTCGTCTTCAGCGATGAGAGTCGCTTCTGCCTTGGTGCCAATGATGGTCGTATGCGTGTTTGGCGCCGTGCAGGTGAGCGCCACAATCAGGACTGCATACGACCGAGGCACACAGGGCCAACACCCGGCATCATGGTGTGGGGAGCGATCTCCTACACTGGCCGTACACCTCTGGTGATCGTCGAGGGGACACTGAATAGTGCACGGTACATCCAAACCGTCATCGAACCCATCGTTCTACTATTCCTAGACCGGCTAGGGAACTTTCTGTTCCAACAGGACAATGCACGTCTGCATGTATCCCGTGCCACCCAACGTGCTGTAGAAGGTGTAAGTCAACTACCCTGGCCAGCAAGATCTCCGGATCTGTCCCCCATTGAGCATGTTTGGGACTGGATGAATCGTCGTCTCACCCGGTCTGCACGTCCAGCACGAACGCTGGTCCAACTGAGGCGCCAGGTGGAAATGGCATGGCAAGCCGTTCCACAGGACTACATCCAGCATCTCTACGATCGTCTCCATGGGAGAATAGCAGCCTGCATTGCTGCGAAAGGTGGATATACACTGTACTAGTGCCGACATTGTGCATGCTCTGTTGCCTGTGTCTATGTCCCTGTGCTTCTGTCAGTGTGATCATGTGATGTATCTGACCCCAGGAATGTGTCAATAAAGTTTCCCCTTCCTGGGACAATGAATTCACGGTGTTCTTATTTCAATTTCCAGGAGTGTATTTCTCCAGCATCACCCGATTTAATTCGACTACATTCCATTATCCTCGTTTTGATTTTGTTGATGTTCATCTTAATCCTCCTTTCAAGACACTGTCCATTCCGTTCAACAGCTCTTCCAGATCCTTTACTGTCTCTGACAGAACTACAAAGTCATCGGCAAACCTCAAAGTTTTTATTTCTTCTCCATTGACTTTAATTCCTACTCCAAATTATCCTTTTGTTTCTTTTATTGCTTGCTCAATATACAGATTGAATAACATCGGGGATAGGCTACAACCTTGTCTCACTCCCTTCCCAACCACTGCTTCCCTTTCATGTCCCTCGACTCTTATAACTGCCTTCTGGTTCCTGTACAAATTGTAAATAGCCTTCCGCTCCCTCTAGTTTACTCTTGCCACCTTCAAACAGTCTCAGGACTGAAGACAACAACAACAACACCTTCGAAACATAAGGAAGAACATAAGGTACTTTAAAAACTGTGTAGTATAAGATACTTGTTGATTTGAAGAAAAAACTCTGAGACAAAAAAAAAAAAGACGTACCGCCAAGGAATTATCCGAATTGGACGAAAATCGGTAGACGTGATCTACATGTAAAGACAAACAAATGAATACAACTCAAGAGAAAGAGCTTCACAAATTGAGTGGGACAACTCAAACTGAGCTAGACAACAACGCGTTGGTCCACCTTTGTGCCTTACGCAAGCAATTATTCGGCTTGGCATTGGTTCATAGAATTGTTGCATGTCCTGCTGAGGAATACTACGTCACATTCTATCCAACTGGTGCACTAAATCCTCAAAATCCCGAGCTGGTTCGAGAGCGCTCCCTATAATGTTACAAACGTTCTCTTTTGGGGAGGGATCCAGCGACCTTGCTGGCCGAGGTAAGGTTTGGCAAGCCCGAACACAAGCAGTAGAGGCTCCCGCCCTGCCTGGGCGAGAATTATCTTGCCTAAGTGTAAGCCTAGGAAGGCGTACCATGAAGGGCCACAAAACTGGGGATAGAACATCGTCGAGGTATAGCTGTGCTGTAAGGGTGCCGTGGATGACAATCAAGGGGGCCCGCTATGAAAAGAAATGGTATCCCAGGACATCACTCCTGCTTGGCCGGCTGTATGGCGGGTGAAAATTAGGTTGATATCCCACCGCTATTCGGGACGTTTCCAGATAAGCATTGGGCCTGCACTATCATTGACTGGAGTAGAATTGTCTGCGGTGGTGAGCCCAGCTTCTGTATGACCCAGATAACCAGCGAAGGCTTGTTTGGAAGACTGCAAATAGCAGTGACATACCAGCCTGGCTGTCGGTAGCCATACGGGCCGACGACCAGGAGATGTGGTCTGGGGTGTCGCTTCATCGTAGGCGAAGTCATCTGCGGCGTCCTTATAGCAGAGCGGTGTATCGACGATATTCTCAAAAATGTTCAAATCTTATGGGACTTAACTGCTAAGGTCATCAGTCCTTAAGCTTACACACTACTTAACCTAAATTATCCTAAGGACAAACACACACACCCATCCCCGAGGGAGGACTCTAACCTCCGCCGGGACCAGCCGCACAGTCGTTGGCTGCTACGCCCCAGACCGCTCGGCTAATCCCGCGCGGCGACGATATTCTACCCCAGTTTTGTAGCCCTTCATGGCAAGCCATCCTGAGCGTACTTTTTCGCAAGATAATGACCACACGCTATAGTTTCTACTGCTTGTTTTTGTGCTTGCAAAATTCTACGTTGGCCAGCCAGTTCGCTGGGTCTTTCCTCAACTGAGAACGGTTGGTGAATGACGGGCAGGATACTCCAAACCAGCTTTGGATTTTGAAATGGATGTAGGGTGCAGTAACTGTGCAGAAATGGAGATGACTGCACAGCACTGGCTAGCAGCGAGAGGTACTTCAAACCAGTCTTTGGATTGAAAACCACAAGACTAACAACCTTAGCTGAGCTGCAATGTCAGACTTTACACAGATGAAGCAGATGTTTTAAGAAGTGTACGCCTGTTATTAGACTTCACTAGTGATTCCGGTACGAAATGGTGTCATAAGAGTGCACTGAAACCTTTCTGGTAGCGAGAGTGATATACCAAGTAACTTTCCAGGGGAACGAGAAGAATGGCTCTGAGCACTATGGGACTTAACATCTGTGGTCATCATTCCCCTAGAACTTAGTAGTACTTAAACCTAACTAACCTAAGGACATCACACACATCCATGCCCGAGGCAGGATTCCAACCTGCGACCGTAGCAGACGCGCGGTTCTCCACTGAAGCGCCTAGAACCGCTCGGCCACCGCGGCCGGCGGAACGAGAAGAGTTCTTACCAAAGTTTCTTGAGTAAAATTAACGGTGCCGGTAGGCACCATGCAGACAATGTCGTGGCATTTGGGAAAAATGAAAAAAAATGAAAAAAATATCACCCTCACCGCCCAGGATCTATACTTCCAATTGCTCCTACAGCTACTAACTCTGGCGCTATCTACGTGTCTACAGACATTACCATATTCTCTCCAGCCTTCGTCGCTCAGGTCGCAACGCATGCCTGTGCAGTGGCGCTCGGTCCGGAGGTAAATTGGTTTGAGTCCTGATGGTCGATGGAATTTTCATTACCGATGTTTGACTAGCAAAGGGAGGAAAGCTGGTGACGTAGAGTTCCTGATCAACAATCTTTGCGCTAATGTCCTGGATTAAACTGGAAAGCTCTCCACAGCAGGTCATGCAGTGAGGTCATGTGACACTGTTGAGTCATCCGTCCGTCATTGGGGATGGTTAAGCTCAGAGGTCCACTTGGCGCTTTTTGAGAGAAGCAGGTGTTTCACCCTCTACCTTCTCTCATAATCATCATACAACACAAACATAAAACTATACACACATATTATTCTCACCTACAGACTCCAAATGCATATACGACACAACACCCATACGCTGTATTGTGGCATTAATGTGATCGCCTATCAAAAGCTTGAATAACCAGCTTTTCCAACGCGGATCGCTGCGAGACGTGCAGGAAGAGAGCCAGTGAGGTTTTGGAAGGTGCCGACAGGGATATGGAGCCACGCCGACTAGGTTTCTCCGTTTAGGTCCATAGCTTGAAAGGCCAGATTGTGGTGGTCCAATAGATTCTCGATTGGGTTGGAATCCATGGAGTTTACTGGACACAGGAGTACGGTAAACTCATCCTGGTGCTCTTCGGACCAGGCACGTTTGCTGTGAGCTTTGTGTCACATTGTATCGTCCAGCTGGTAGATGCCATTGTGCAGAGGAAAAAAAATGTGCGTGTAGGGGTTGTCCCCGAGCATAGATACATAATTGTGTAGAATAATTAGATTCCAGAAAGATCAATCCAACGCGCATTTGTCTGTTGGAGCATAAAATTTGACTGATCCAAAAAGGCCACCTGTCGCCATTCAAGGGACGTCTAGTTGGGGTACCAGCTTCCAGCCTTTATAGCCAATGAACAACGGTCATCATGGGTACATGAATCAGGCACCACCTGAGGAGGTTCCCATGTAGCAACGATCATTGAAAATTAGTTGGTAGCCCCTTGGTTCATTTAGGATCTCATTTGCTCAACAGGTGTACCCTGTTTGCCCATAAACATATCCGCAGCTGTCATTGACCCTGTCATCCACTGCCCACGGTGCATCAAAGTTGTCTCAGCGCCGGTTTTGGATAGCGCCATTCTGCCATACACGGTATACTTCAACCACAACGGCATGACAACAGTCTATAGACATATCAGTTTCGGAAATGCTTGTACCCTTGGCTTGGAAGCCAATGATCATGCCCTTTTGGGCGTGAGATAAATTGCTCCGTTTCCAAATTACTGCGTTGTTTTCCAGCATGCGTCCGACGCCCTTTATGTACTCTCCACTGCTAGTGGTACAAATGCCGTCTATGACTAGTTATTGCACTGGACTGACGCCGAACGTGGGTGGTGGTCACATTAACATAACCGGAGCGTGTGTATCCGCTAGGGAGAAATGTACACAGCGGAAATACATCTTTCCGATAGGCGGCTGAACCCATGGGATATCCCAGCGAAAATGCTATACGACATTTGCATGTTTAACGTACTTTCTGCCTAGCGGTAAAGTTATGTGAGAAAATTAATTGATCGGTCGGGAGAGCATAGAAAACTCAAGACACTGCTAGGGAAGGGTGGGGGCGGAGGGGAGAGGGGGGGGGGAAGAGGAAGAGAGCTGCAAGCAACGTCAATCAAGGAAGGGTTCATGCTCAGAATTTAAAGAGAATGCGTTCCAAGGCCACTTAAGCCACGTAGTATGCTGCTGGCCATTAAAGGACATTAGAATTGCAACTAAACGAAGGCGGCACGCAACAGACTTCAAATTGTCTTGAAGTGTACTACATGCTTGGATGTGAATGTGATTGGCATTTCAGCACAACCACACAAAGCAAGAAGAAGTTATGTCATCTACATTCTGAATGATTCGGAACTCGCTTTTCAGTGTTGTTTTCTTGCGTGTAGATCGCGTCAAGTTTCATGAAAGAAGGGGGAACATTTACCAGGACGTCTCGGACCTCGACAGTGGTCGGATCGTGCTTTATCGAGACTGCAGTGTATCGTTGTGCGCGACTAGCACCCGAGAGTACAGACATTCGTCCCGTTGTGCCCCACGGACTGTGAGCATGCTGACAACTACGAGGTGCGACAATAAAGTAATGAGACTGATTTTCTTTGCGAGATGTGGCAAACGTGCAGGCTTGCGTAGGCACAATATCTTTGACCTTGGTCTATAAGCTGCTTCTAGTCCAAGCGGCACATCGGTGCAACTGCTCAGTCGTCAGTTGTGCTGTAATAAGTTAACATGTGTTTGTGTCTCTCGTCAGGGAAGTGGAACTGCATAATATTGCGCAACGGCATGCCAATGCTTTTTGCTTTAAATTGGGTTAAGACGCGACGACAACTTACGGTAAGCTTCAGAAGGCTTTTGGAGAGGAGGTTATGTCAAGAGCTCAAGTTTTTCGTTGGTATAAAATGTTTAGTGAAGGCAGAACGAATGTTGAAGATGAAGACCGCAGTGGACGACCATCAACCTCACTGACGGATGTCAAGTTGGCCAGGGTGCGTGAACTCGTACGGTCTGATCGAAGATTATCCGTGATAATGATTGGAGAAGAACTCAACATCAATCGAGAAACGGCTTGTCTAATAATAACTGATGATGTGTATCAAGAGAATGCGCCATCCCATACTGCTCTGTCAGTACAGCAATGTTTATCACAAAACAAATTTCAGTACTACCACAGCAACATTATTCACGAGATATCGCTCCGTGCGACTTATTTCTGTTTCCAAGAGTGAAAACGGTGGTCAAGGGACATCATTTTCAAACAACAAAAGATGTCCCAAAAGCTGTGACGAGGGTCTTGCTGGATATTACAGAAGATGAGTTCCAGAAATGTTACCATCAAAGGCAGAAGCGCTGGAAAAAATGTGGGACAACACTAAACTTGACTAAAACAGTTAGCAACATTTTTTTTCACATCAGTCTCATTACTTTATTGTCGCACCTCGTATTGCGACCTCCTGTGTATTCTTTCCACTGGACTGTATAGGCACAAAATGAAAAAAATGTCGTTTGCCATCCTTGGTGGTATTGCAGTTTTAATGCTCAGACGTGTATTTCCTCTCTATAGCCACAAACGCAGGTATAAGGCGCAACATCACCCTTTCCTCAATTTACGTAAGAATCACTCTTGTAGTTATGAACCTGGATTTTATACTGTTGTAGCATTGTGCACTGCTAATGCTTAACCGCTTGTTTGTCCTTCTTTGGAACGAAATACATCACTGATTCTGCATATGAGGGATCTGACAGTTTGTTGGTAGGTTTGTCAGGTGTCTGGCATTAAATGTCTACACACAGGTAATGTAATTCGCGCACATTCGCGTCTCTGATTTGTGTACGCGCCGATGGCGCCCTATAGCCACCCAGATGGGTTCCATAGGATTTACATCAGGAGAATTTGGTCGCCGAGACACCAACGTGAGTTCACTATAATGCTCCTCAGACCAGTGTAGCACGGTTGTGGATCCGAAACATGACATCGCTGTCGGTGAACATCTCAAACATGAAGGGATGCATGTGGTTCGCAGCTGTCAGCGTGCCTTCGATTACTACCACAGGTCCCACGCAAACGCAGGAGAATGTATCCCACAGCATAATACTGCTCCCACTAACCAGCCAGATTTCACGGCGCGTTGCATGTTTCGAGCCGCCGTTCACCTCGGTTACGGCGTTTGAGGAGACAGCTATCGACCTAATGTAGCAAAAACGTGATTCACTCGAAGAGCCGACACATTTCTATTGATCGGCGGTCGAATCCTGATGGTCCCGTGCGCACTGCAATAGTAACTGATGATGTCGTTGGGTCAACATGTGAGCAGGTAGGAGTGGTCTACGGCGGAGCTCCATGTACAACAATGTGCGGTGAGCGGCGTGCTCTGAAAGGCTTGTGCGTGCACCAGCAGTGCGCTCTTTCGACAGAGATGCCACACATCTGTCCTGCTTTACAGAGCAGACAAGCCTCCGAACCCTGTGTTCTGTGAAGGGTTGTGGACTTTCAACCATTTAGCGCCTAGTGGTAGTTTCACTGTCTTTCTACGTCTATTCGCAGATGCTCACTGCAATAGCACGTGAACATTCGACCAGCTTTGTAGTTTTCGAGATACTCGTTCACAGGCTCGGCGTTATAATAATCTGCCATTTTTCAAAGTCGGTTATCTCAATGGATTTTCCCATTCGCAGTACATATTTCCACTAGGACGATCCCCCGTCTGTGCCTGCTCCGCTTGCAGTGTCGCGGTTGGCAGTGGTCGTAATGTTTTGGCTTATCAGTGTACTTAACATAGCAGGAAAATGACGACATAAACTGTACTTCACAGAAGAATGAGGATATGACCGAAATTTTATGCGCATCTTTCTAGCAGTTCCACACTTCAGATCATTCATAATAGAGGATCTGGGTTCTTGATTTTGCACAGAAGAAGCTGTTTTACAATATCACAGCTAGATGTTTTATTCACATTTCTGTTTGTTGTCATAATACCAAAAACTTACAATAAACACTTTTCTCGTATCAAAGGCAGGTTCTCAATTATGAGGCATTTTGCATGATAACCACATTTCACAAAGAATTCATATAAAACAAAATAATAAACGCACATACAACCTGCCAGCTACAGACTGCACTTGGTGCATAGATTACTCTACTCTGCAGGAATCATCAGACCCAGAAAATATTAGATACAGGCTCCAAGGTAGATGCCATTTCCCTCGACTTTCGGAAGGCGTTCGATACAGTTCCGCACTGTCGCCTGATAAACAAAGTAAGAGCCTACAGAATATCAGACCAGCTGTGTGGCTGGATTGAAGAGTTTTTAGCAAACAGAACACAGCATGTTATTGTCAATGGAGACACGTCTACAGACATTAAAGTAACCTCTGGCGTGCCACAGGGGAGTGTTATGGGACCATTGCTTTTCACAATATATATAAATGACCTAGTAGTTCAGTGTCGGAAGTTCCATGCGGTTTTTCGCGGATGATGCTGTAGTATACAGAGAAATTGCAGCATTAGAAAATTGCAGCGAAATGCAGGAAGATCTGCAGCGGATAGGCACTTGTTGCAGGGAGTGGCAACTGACCCTTAACATAGACAAATATAATGTATTGCGAATACATAGAAAGAAGGAGCCTTTATTGTATGATTATACGATAGCGGAACAAACACTGGTAGCAATTATTTCTGTAAAATATCTGGGAGTACGGAACGATTTGAAGTGGAATGATCATATAAAATTTACTGTTGGTAAGTCGGGTGCCAGGTTGAGATTCATTGGGAGAGTCCTTAGAAAATGTAGTGCATCAACAAAGGAGGTGGCTTACAAAATACTCGTTCGACCTATACTTGAGTATTGCTCATCAGTATGGGATCCATACCAGGTCGGGTTGACAGAAGAGACAGAGAAGATCCAAGGAAGAGCGGCGCGTTCCGTCACAGGGTTATTTGCTAAGCGTGATAGCGTTACGGAGATGTTTAGCAAACTCAAGTGGCAGACTCTGCAAGAGCGGCGCTCAGCATAGCGGTGTAGCTTAGTCGCCAGGTTTCGAGAGAGTGCGTTTCTGGATGAGATATCGAATATATTGCTTCCCCCTACTTATACCTCCCGAGGAGATCACGAATGTAAAATTAG
This sequence comes from Schistocerca gregaria, assembly GCF_023897955.1. Taxonomy (NCBI): domain Eukaryota; kingdom Metazoa; phylum Arthropoda; class Insecta; order Orthoptera; family Acrididae; genus Schistocerca; species Schistocerca gregaria. The sequence goes on from NC_064921.1 coordinate 703,848,439, forward strand.
AGATATTCGAGCGCGCACGGAGGCTTTCCGGCAGTCGTTCTTCCCGCGAACCATACGCGATTGGAACAAGAAAAGGAGGTAATGATAGTGGCAAGTAAAGTACCCTCCGCCACACACCGTTGGGTGGTTTGCGGAGTATAAATGTAGATGTAGGTGTAGATTATACGCTATATGACAACTTATTAACGACTGTACTACAACTGCATCAACCGGCACGGATTTAGTTGTATTTATTAGAAAATAAGCTTCTACTATGTTCCAAAAAAAGGCAATGGTTCTGATTAATAATTACGTTGACTGCCTGTTTTTCAGTAGTAAACAATTAAAAAAACAGCATCTGTTGAAGTTTACAAGACTGTAACGATAATGTTAAGAACACAGATTATTTTAAATAATTATGGGATATAACTCGTCAAATTTTGAAGTATGCCACATGTGTAAAACAGTACGTGTTTAATTTTTTCTACAATGTGAATGTATTTGTCAAATGTTAAGAATGTTTCTAAAACGCAACAATAATTTTCTGTTTAGCGAATAAACAATTTCGTGAACAATTACATAAATAATATTTTTGAAAATATACGAAATACTGTAACTCATTTAAAATGGACTCTGTAGGATAACTAATTTTCGAAGCATTATCTCACAGAAACATTGAAAGTTATTACGGCGTTATGGACAAAGTTGTAAACATAGAAGATTCGGAAAATGCTAATGTGTAGTTCAAAATTAGAATAAAAATTACTGAAAATGTAAACTCCCCACTATATTTTGTTTCTGTCTGAAATGTAGCCCAACTTTATCTCCCACTCTGTACAAACTACGTATGGCTAAGAACTATGTCCCCACAAACTGTTATTCGACTTAAACTCGTATGCTGACCTTTGACTAAACAGATCCTAATCTCAACTGAACTGTAGCTCATATGAATGCAAGTGAAGTAAAACAATTATCTGGGTCTAATCAAAATTTCGTCTTCCCTTGCGTCTTGACGCCATTGCTGCAGATTTCTCAAAAGCACAACAGCTTTCAGCAAGCAGGCAGTGGCTAAGCTACATTTCTATTTCGAAATGCATGTTAGAACTGTTGCATGTGGAAATATGTGTTCAAAACGACAGAGTAAAACATCGCGTAATCTTCACACATAACATTGGTCTAAACAGTACAATGCTCAACAAAGTGAACGATGATTTAGAAAGCATAAAAGGTTAACAGAGAATTTCTATAACAATCAACCAGCTTAATCAATTAATATGCAAATCCATGACTCAGGAAGTGGGGTGATCTTTCTCTCATCTCTGAGCAAGTTAACTAGCTGATAATAATGATTCCTAACTGCGCAGCGTTGCAGTCTTACGTCTAACTTCTTCTCTTCGGAAATAATTACATTATTCAAAATTTACATTCCTTCCACCTTTCAATGTACTCATCATAACTCATCCTTGTTGCCCCTTCTTCATCTAGCAGATACAATCACAAGTCCACCCAGCACTGCTACACTACTGGCCATTAAAATTGCTACACCTAGAAAAAATGCAGATGAGAATCTGGTATTCATTGGACAAATATATTATACTAGAACTGACATGTGATTACATTTTCAAGAAATTTGGGTGCATAGATCCGGAGAAATCAGTACCCGGAACAACCTCCTCTGGCCGTAATAACAGCCTTGATACGCCTGGGCATCGAGTCAAACAGAGCTTGGAGGTCGTGTACAGGTACAGCTGTCCATGCAGCTTCAACACGATACCACAGTTCATCAAGAGTAGTGACCGGCGTACTGTGACGAGCCACTTGCTCGGCCACCATTGACCAGACGTTTTAAATTGGTGAGAGATCTGGAGAATGAACTAGCCAGGGCAGCATTCGAACATTTTTTGTATCCAGAAAGGTCCGTACGGGAACTGCAACATGCGGTCGTGCATTATCCTGCTGAAATGTAGGGTTTCGCAGGGATCGAATGAAGAGTAGGGCCACAGGTCGTAACACATCTGAAATGTAACGTCCACTATTCAAAGTGTCGTCAATGCGAACAAGAGGTGACCGAGACGTGTAACCAATGGCACGCCATAACATCACGCCGGGTGATACGCCAGTATGAGGAATACATGCTTCCAAAGTGCGTTCACTGCGATATCGCCAAACACGGATGCGATCATCATGATGCTGTAAACACAACCTGGATTCATCAGAAAAAAATGACGTTTTGCCATTCGTGCATCCAAATTTGTCGTTGAGAACACCATCGCAGGCACTCCTGTCTGTGATGCAAGTCAAGGTTAACCACAGCCATGGTTCAAATGATGCAAATGACTCTGAGCACTGAGCCGAGGTCATCAGTCCCCTAGAACTGAGAACTACTGAAAACCAATTAACCTAAGGACATCACACACATCCATGCCCGATGCAGGATTCAAACCTGCGGCCGTAGCCGTAGCGCTTCCAGACTGAAGCGCCTAGAACCGCTCGGCCACTCCGGCCGCCCGCAGCCATGGTCTCAGAGCTGATAGTCCATGCTGCTGCAAACGTCGTCGAAATGTTCGTGCAGATGGTTGTTGTCTTGCAAACGTCCCGATCTGTTGACTCAGGGATCGAAAAGTGGCTGCACGATCCGTTAGAGCCATGCCTGTCATCTCGACTGCTAGTGATACGAGGCCGTTGGGATCCAGCACGGCGTTACGTATTACCCATCTGAACCCACCGATTCTATATTCTGCTAACAGTCATTGGATGTCGACCAAGGCGAGCAGCAATGTCGCGATACGATACACCGCAATCGCGATAGGTGACACCGGTCAATTGCTGTTTGTGTATGAGAAATCGGTTGGAAACTTTACTCGTGTCAGCATGTTGTAGGTGTCGCCACCTGCGCCAACCTTGTGTGAATGCGTCTGTAGCACATTATCTTCGTGGTGTAGCAATTTGAATGGCCAGTAGTGTAAATAGTCCATCATCTACCACACATGAAATATGAATGCATCGGACTGCGCAGAGGCAAAGACTGTGCCACGACAAGACCAAAGATTTTTTAACAGTAATATAACTTGCTCTCTCTCTGCGTGCACATCGATTACGTACAAATATCAAAATAACATGACCACCTTGCTAAAAAGGAGAGGGTACTGCCAATTTCGGTAAACCTAAGAAGTTACCCTATTGTTGGTTTGTTATGTCAACACCCGACGCCTTGAGTGTCTTTCTGAGTACGAGTAATGATGTAAACATTTCGTTCACATTGTTCGTACAGGCGATAACGCATGGGCGAGGATTTTTCCTCGATTCAGCTGATTGATTTACCGAGGCACAAATTCGCTCTCGTCGGAAGCTGCGTGCTTCGTTTCTCGGTGGCGGGCGGCAGCGCTCTTGCGACGCGGCAGTCGACGGCGGTCACAGCCAGGTCAGAGTGCAGCGCGGGCGCGCTATATATAAACGACAAGCCGCCGGCCGGCCAGTCACAGCGGAACAAAGTCACGGCCGGCGGAGATGGGCCGCGACGGCAGGCAGCACTCTGCGGCTACGTCTGTCTGCCTCTGACGCGACGCGGCCACACAACGGATTAGTGACGGTGTCAGCACTCCACGACTCTCGCAGACTGATAACAGGGTAGCCACGCACATTACCGGCAGTTCCTCCCTCCTACGCTGCTCCGCTACTTGCCACTCTGCACGCTTGAAGTCCAATTAGTACTATTGTTACCGACTTTCGCCCACTCCATCTGCGGATTGACATTTCGAGAGAACTGTCTATACACAGGAGAAATCATGTAAAATTAGCACCGCAAATATTACGGAAGTGGAAAATGCTGTCGATGTGCGGTTTTCACTGAATGGATTGGAGTTCGTAATGTTAGCCAGTTATCAGATAGCAATAATACTTCGCAAGTGGTTTTTTATTTATTTATTTTTTAATGGAACATCGCCTATAGATATTAACATATTAAAAGTAGCGTAAATCAGTGGTATTGGTTACAGGATTCTAGTGCGAGCTTGGATGGCGTGTACAGGTAGCTTCAACACGATACCACAGTTCATCAAGAGTAGTGACTGGCGTATTGTGACGAGCCAGTTGCTCGGCAACCATTGACCGGACGTTTTCAATTGGTGAGAGATCTGGAGAATGAACTGGCCAGGGCAGCAGTCGAACATTTTCTGTATCCAGGAAGGCCCGTACAGGACCTGAAACATGCGGTCGTGCATTATCCTGATGAAAAGTAGGGTTTCGAAGTGATCGAATGAAGGGTAGAGCCGCGGGTCGTAACACATCTGAAATGTAACGTCCACTGTTCAAAGTGCCGTCAATGCGAACAAGAGGAGACCGAGACGTGTAGCCAGTGGCACTCCATACCATCACGCCGGGTGATACGCCAGTATGGCGATGAAGAATACACACTTCCAATGTGAGTCCACCGCGATGTCGCCAAACACCGATGCGACCATCATGATGCTGTAAACAGAACCTACATTCATCCGAAAAAATGACGTTTTGCCATTCGTGCACCCAGGTTCGTTGTTGAGTACACCATCGCAGCCGCTCCTGCCAGTGATGCAGCGTCAAGGGTAACCACAGCCATGGTCTCCGAGCTGATAGTCCATGCTGCTGCAAACGTCATCGAACTGTTCGTGCAGATGGTTGTTTTCTTGCAAACGTCCCCATCTGTTGACTCAGGGATCGAGACGTGGCTGCACGATCCGTTACAGCCACGCGGATAAGATGCTTGTCATCTCGACTGCTAGTGATACGAGGCCGTTGGGATCCAGCACCAATGTCGCGATACGATAAACCGCAATCGCGGTAGCCTACAATCCGATCTTTATCAAAGTCGGAAATGTGATGGTACGCATTCCTCCTCCTTACACGAGGCATCACAACAACTTTTTACCAGGCAACGCCGGTCAAGTGCTGTTTGTGTATGAGAAATCGGTTGGAAACTTTCCTCATGTCGGTACGTTGTATGTGTCGTACCGGCGCCAACCTTGTATGAATGCACTGAAAAGCTAATCATTTGCTCGTCACAGCATCGTCTTCCTGTCGGTTAAATTTCGCGTCTGTAGCACGTCATCTTCGTGGTGTAGCAATTTTAATGGCCAGTAGTGTAGCTGTTACATTACAATTTTCACGTAAATGGTTGAAGAGGTTGATAAATAATTGTCTAGATGGTTGACGTCTATTGGAGTTTCTTGCCTCATACACCGTAAAAGAACGAACTCCATTTTTCCTACACAATCCATACACCATGAGCACGCCGGCTTTTTCTGCAATGGTAAATCCCATCGCTCACTCACGACCTACTGCTTGGACTGTCACACACTAACTGACTAGCAAGTCGCAATGCACTCAAGGAACACACAAGCACACTGTAAGCGAACATAACAACATAGTATCTAGCGTCTACGCTGATTGAATGGTACAGACAAGAAACTTTTCAAAATACGATGTATCGTAAGCAATTAGGACTAAGATCCTGCAACAAAACTTGTGTGGAATGTGACTGCATTCTCATTTACCCTACTATTAGACTGTTAATGTCAATAGACAAAAATTATACTTCGTAAGACTTACTACAATCTGTTGGTGCCCGCATCTCTTGATCGTGCGGTAGTGTTCTCGCTTCCCACGCCAGGGTTCCCGGGTTCGATTCCCAGCCGGGTTAGGGATTTTCTCTGCCTCGTGATGGCTGGGTGTTGTGTGATGTCCTTAGGTTAGTTTGGTTTAAGTAGTTCTAAGTTCTACGGGACTGATGACTATATATGTTAAGTCCCACAGTGCTCAGAGCCATAATCTGTTGGTTGTCTAACGACAGGAGCTCCTGACTACCAACCCATTCTTTGAAACCCGCACATCAATAGTACTTTCCATTTCCACAGTATTTCGGCACGAGTTTTAGATAATTCATCCTATGTATTATTAACTTAGCTCCTGGTGCTTCACTCACGTAGACTCTTTGGTGCGCCCAGATATTTTTCTGTTTTTCTTTTTTTTCTCTCTCTCTCTCTAAGCGAATGCTAATGTGCGTACAAAATGCAGCGTCGTCTAAACTTTTCGCACTAATTAAGGCCATAGAAGTATGATCTTTTCCGAATGTACTTCTGACTAAAAAGCCGTTCTGGTAGCCGAATTCAATAGGTGTTTGTTAATCCTACCTTTTGACATATTGTGGCTATATTTCTATAAAATGTTTCATCCCTTTCCTCATACCTTTTTAGAATTCAAATGTCCGTTTTCATAGATTTAACTTTAAATATTTTCATAAAAATTTGCATCCTTTATTTCACCCTCTGTGGGGCGAGTTACAGGAAAAAAAGAACACCGAAACCGAGAAGCCACATAAAAAATTTCAGAGATATTGTTTCAAAAATGCTTTCGTACTGAAGTGGTTCCATAAAATCTTTTATTCCCTTTTTTACCCCTTTAGGGGTTGAATTTCCGAAAAGATTGAAACCCGTATTTTGTGTGTTTCTAATCCAGAAGCCAAATACAAATTTTCATAGGTGTCGATTTAAAGATGCTTTCATAATGAAATATATTCATAAAAATTTTCATCTCCTATTTCACCCGCGTCCGGACGGAATTTCAAACAATCGTTAGTAGACGATGCTTACAGTACAAGATCAATACCACCAGCAAGTTTCAAGTTTCTGTTATTAGCCCTTTGATCTGAGCGATGGGTCAGTGAATCAGTCAGGCCCTATTTCGCATCCTTAGAGACTGTATTTTCAAACTCTGTAAACGCATTCTTTTTGTATTTAACCGAGAAGTCAAATGCCAGTTATCATAGCTATAGCTTCAAAACTGCTTTATTAGTTGTTAATTAATTATTTATTTCTAGAAATTTGCACTCACTGTCACACTACCATGGGGATTAAATTTCCAGAAATGTTGAAACACGTATTTCTTCATTTCTGACGGCGGAACCAAATGCTGTTCTCCGTAGTTCTAGCTTCAAAATGGCCTTAATAGCGCCACAGTTTCAGAAAACATTTCATCCCCTATTTATTTTACTTAGGAGTAAAATTTCGAAAAATCCCTTCTTTAACAATGCTTACAGTATGACCTCGGCGCCCATGAGACTTTCAGTCCCCAACTTTTTGTTCCGCTTTCATTAGCTGACTCTATGTTCGGGGCTGTCTGTTTGACGAAGATCTATTACAGGGTTTGTGGTGACACATCCTGTCCTCGGAGTAGATGAAAAGTTAGATTCTGAGCCACCATTCGACGACACCACAAACTCACTCCTGGATTTCATTAACAACAAAAGACGAGTTAAACTTACTGCAGTCCATTCCAGGAGTCTGATCGAAGAGTTTACTTCTGGTGTATAAATATCATTAAGTGAGAACCATGTATGCATACGACACTATTTATTTCGTGAACACAGTTCATAATATAACTCCACAATAAGAATAGCCATCGCCCATGTCTTCCCACTATTGCAATCCTACTTCACAGAAATAAAAAGCACTGTAGGCCTCAACAACCTATCTCAACGTTAACACATTCTAAACCGCCATCAGGCAGCTTAATTTCACTATGAAGTACATGTTTACATCCATTAAACTGTGTTAGGGAGAATCATTTCTATAAACAGGGTTTTCAGAGACGCCAAATAATCGATAATCGACACATGACTTATATCTCAAGTTCGGTTCTTTAGAGCCGAATACCGCGTGGTTACAGTTAATCTGACGGTGTTCTGAGTGCTGCGGTGTGGACTGCATTCATCACAGCACGTTGGAACATTGCAGGTGTATTCATTAATTCGTACACTCGCGGAGTATTCTGAAAAAAAATGATAGTTCCACTTTCTGACACCAGCTAAAAATATGGCGCTGTAAGCAGCCAGAATGTGGTGTGAGAGCAGGGAAAATGGGAAGAAGGATCAAACACATGATAATGGTGGTTCTGGCACGTTTATTAAGGTCACACTTTAAAACATGTGGTCACTATGGTCTCCCGACTCAGCAACATGATGCATGCATGAGAGAGCAGGGAAAAGGGGAAGAAGGATCAAACACATGATAATGGTGGTTCTGGCACGTTTATTAAGAAGAACTCACACGTTAAAACATGCTGCATGCGTAACACGGCATAGTCGACCGTTGCTCGCAGCGTATCCGGTGGAATGAGAGTGATATGTTGTCATATGCTACCCTTCAGATCAGTAAGTGTTCCGATACATCCCTTATAGACATGATCTTTCAGATGTCCCCAGAACTAGAAGCCACATGGTTTTAGGTCGGGGGGATCTGGAAGGCCACACATCCTGAAATTGCCTAGAGGTGATGCTGCCGTTACCGAAGATTTTTCGAAGCAAATTTCGCACGTTGCTAGCTTTATGTATTGTCGCCTCACTTTGCATGGACATAGTATTGTAGACACAGTTGCTTTCCTGCGAAGCTGGAATCATGTGTTGCAAGAGGAGGTCCTCATAACGTGCCGATGACACTGCACAGCTAACAGGACTGCAAGGTGTCACCTCTACGAAAAAGAAATGAGAATGAAGGATCTTATGAAACCACACACCACAGAGTCACATAACCTGAATACAGTAGATGTTCCTACACAACATGTTACAGACTGGATCCACTTATGCTATAGCTCTGTGCATTCACGGTACCGTGCATTATAAAATTTGCCTCATCCTTCAAAAGAATATTCCCGGGCCCTATGTCATCCATTTCAAACGGTTCAAATGCCTCTGAGCACTACGGGACTTAACATCTGAAGTCATCAGTCCCCTAGAAATTAGAACTACTTAAACCTAACTAACCTAAGGACATCACACACATCCATGCCCCAGGTAGGATTCGAACCTGCGACTGTAGTGGTAGCGCGGTTAAGGACTTAAGCGCCTAGAACCGCTCGGTCACAACGGCCGGCTCATCAATTTCCACTCGTGCCAAAAACCGAAGGGCAAAGTCACGGCGTTGTAGCCTACCTTGGGGCTTCAGTTGATGCACATTCTGCATCTAGTGGGGATATCAATGTAAAACGCTCCACGAAATCCTTTGAACTACTGACCAGCGGAGAGATAATTCCCGTGGCAGAGCTGGAGCACTGGCTGCAGAATTTGAAGCATATACTGCAAGGTCGGCTCAACTACTATAGGAATAGGTCACCGGTCCCTCCCTGCTGCACTACCGAATTCACCTGTTTCTTCAAATTTCTTGATCATATTCTTCAGCCAATTTATTGACAAGGGGCCTCCTCACAGCTGTTTCCGCCAGCGATATTTCTGCAGTGCAGCGCTGCTGCTGCCGCCGTTCTGATGAAATAACTTTATCAGCAGTGCGCGGTTTTCTTCTATATAACCATTGCATTTCGCAAAAAAACTTCCATCTTCTTAACCCTTTGCTCTAACAGTCATCCCATAAAAGAAATAAACTCGTGTTGCCAAGCGGCAAACAGCGCACTGGCGTCAAAACAGGAAATGATTCCCATTCTGAGTGCCTACTGCACCCTATTTTTACCTGGTAGCTGAAAGTGGAAGTATTATTTTCCAAGTATATACTCCGCGAGCGCACCGGTTACTGAAAATACTTACGATGTTTCAGCTTCCTGCTATGTATGCAGCCTGCAGCACTCAATACACTGCCAGTTTAAGTATAATTATCTTGTACCAGGCGATCTGGCGGTTGGCCCGAAAGGATAGCAGTTAGAAATATGAAATCAAGGGCATTTTTAGAAAGATTGGATGGGAAAGTTTCATGAAATCTGCCGTTGTCTATGGAGCTTGTGATCTAATACTGAAAATTGTTAAATTGAAATTGTCTTGATCGTAAAAAATTTGTGATCCGGATGGCTGTTTGCTGTTGCTAAGCAGTCGTCATTACAACTTAAACGGAGCATCGAAAACAGAACGCAAATTGTTACAGCAACATATGACACAAAAAGCGTATACATATTAGAGGAGACGTACCTATTCAGCTTCTTACAGAGTAACGTGCAGCAGCTATGTTCACAAAACACAAACTTCCTTCCGCACTTCTGCACCCTGCTTATAAAAGTGAAATAAACTGTCACTTGAGGACGCGTAAGCAAGCTTAGCTTACAAAAGTAAGGATAGCTATGTGAATATAAGACAGTAAGGTAGAAATACAATGACATTAGAACACATTATGTAGTAAGACAACCAATACAGAATCACATATATTCTATTTTCTAAATTCATAAGACATGTTTATAACAACGGCACAACACTGCTGCTTCCAGAGATACCATATGAAGTTTATGAAAATGTATTTTAGGATTCATACAAGAAATTCACATTTCGAATGCTGAAATCAGTTAAAATCATCACCCCATATTTTTCTACCATTAGTGAGGTTCTGTAATAACTAAACATCATAGTAGTATAATAGGTTTCGTGGGGGAGCTACTCATTTGGCTAATTCCGAAATTCTATCGCAATTTAACAAAGGCACCTGTGTCACAATAATATAATTCAGTTAAACGAATGTTTTAATTAGTAACGTTTGTTCAGCTAATGCTGTAGGAAGAAAAGATCATGTGTTATACATAGAACTGTAGTCCAGTTAATATTAATAAGATATGAATAATAATATTAAATACTCCATAACTTCGGAAACATAAAAGACTTGCAAAATCTAAGACTAGCTTTTAAATCAGCACAATAATCCTTTTAACATGAGACGTTCCACACATCAGTTTGCATTTGTTTTAAATATCGCAGAAAGTTCATTTAATTTATTTTGTTAAGACGGCAGAACGAATTGTGGAAAGAATAATGGACTCAAGTATGGCTGCTACCACATCGTTACAGAGTATAATTTAATACACAAACGAAAAACTCTTTGAAGTTAAATCCAATCTGAATTAAAATAGCGTCGGCTATCAGGCAGCTTAATTTCGCTAGAAGTACACTTCGTTTTTGGTTCAGATGGCTCTAAGCACTTTGCGACTTAACATCTGAAGTCATCAGTCCCCTACACTTAGAACTACTTAAAACTAACTAACCTATGTTTTTAGCTGGAGAAATATATGGCAAATAAAAATTACACCACAGAAAATTGTTATATAACATGTTAATCATAATACAGGTTTTGGAAGGAAGGGATTATTAGGTAAAAGCACGAATGAATACAGGTAAGAACAGAGCTTAAAGTATAAAACATGCAAAGTAAATCACAGAAATCATCTTATAAAATTTAAGAAATGACGATAGGCTGGTTTGGTGGCCTACAGAGGTGGAAATTTCAATCGAACTGTTGCCCAGTCAACACCTTACTGCGACAGCACACAGACTAACCACTAGGAAGCCGCCCGCCGCGTCTGCCAGATCGCACAAACGGGTCACGAGGTAACAGCTAACATGCTCCTTCCGCTACCTGCAGAACACTCACTGGTCGGCAATAAATGAACTTTTCAGGGATGTGGAAATAAAAGTTTTGATAGCATTCCCCTTGATCGTGAAAAATACAATTAGCCTGTTTCCTCTTGTTACTGACTATTCCCATTCCTTCTGAGACGTTGGGCAGTCTTCCTTTAGATGCGGTATGCCGAATTTTCATTTTATGTGCCATATCTATAACTGAGTGATATTTGCAGCCATATGTTCGCCGAAAGCATCATTTTGTTCGGGTAAGTGTGCTTTTTATATAGGCCAAATTCACATCCTGTCTGTCCCTTATAGTATCTGTCACAATCGTTACGATGAATTTTGTATACACTTAAATTCGAAGATTTTATCTCATTTGTGACAAGTCGTGTGGAATTATTTGGCTGGTTTTCAGTTATTGTGAAATTTTACCAGCTTAGTCACGGCGATGCATTTAGTGCTTTTACTGTCAGTCTTAACTGGTTCTTCTCCTTTCCTAGAATGTGCTGCTTCTTGCTTTTAGTCAAGTTATAAATGTTGGTAACTTCCCTACCATCAACATCTGTTTGTGGTAACATATTAAGTTATTTATTTATTTCGTTTTGTTGCCAGGGTAGACATATCAGGCAATATATCATGAAATTAAGGTTGGGTTTGTTAAATTGTTGTAGATAGTGTAAATCACGACCTATGTTGTAGTTAGCTTTCTGTAATTAAGTCCTTGTTTCCTTTCCTCCTGATGGTCAAAACAATGAAGTTGATGCAAATATATTTTCTATCACAATGTAAGTAGGCTGTCTAGGTTTTTATATGGGTAACGCCACGTAGCGCTCTGTATGAAAATCACTGGATGTGCTATGTGCACTCTGTGGCTGGTTGGCATTGTTGTAATATTCGCTATTGTAGTGTTGGGCAGTTGGCTGTTAACAGCGCATAGCGCTGTGCAGTTGTAAATGAGCCGCCAGCAGTGGTGGATGTGGGGAGAGAGATGGCGGAGTTTTGAGAGCGGATGATATGGACTTGTGTCCATCAGAGACAGTAAATTTGTAAGACTGGTTCTCATGAACTGATATATATATTATGACTTTTGAACACTATTAAGGTAAATACATTGTTTGTTCTCTATCAAAATCTTTCATTTGCTAACCATGCCTATCAGTAGTTAGTGCATTCAGTAGTTAGAATCTTTTATTTAGCTGGCGGTATAGGCGCTCGCTGTATTACAGTGGTTCTAATAACGAAGATTTTTGTGAGGTAAGTGATTCATGAAAGGTATAGGTTATTGTTAGTCAGCGCCATTCTTTTGTAAGGATTATTGAAAGTCAGATTGCGTTGCGCTAAAAATATTGTGTGTCAATTTAGTGATGATCAGAATAAGTAAAGTGAGAAATGTCCGAGTACGTTCAGTTCCGCTCAGCTGTTTCAAAATCAAATAACGTAAGAGGTTTATCAGCACAGCTACTCATAAGTTTTTCTAAGGAGACGTTTCAACAACTACAGTACAGAAAAAAGGCCACTACTATAGATGAAACATGGTGCGAGACATTTGTATGTCTCTAACAGTAATGTAAGTTTTCAGGTGCGACTGCAAAAGAATACGTCCTGAGAATGGACATGTACAGATTAGAACCATATGTTGGACTTTGAGAATGGTCGATCATTGGCGTGAGGGATGTTGGGGCATCATACCAGCAAATCACACAGTAGCTCTCTGCTGACAGAATGATGACGTAATGGACGCAGGATATTAGTGGGGTGTGAGAGTAGGAATGGGTTCTCGCAGAAGGGCTTTGGGGAAGAGATAGATGGCAACAACTGAAAGAGACAGGATTTACAGGCAGAGAATAGTAAAGGTCAGCGGTCATACTGGAGCCAAATTCAAGGTCACTGATAAGATAAGACTTGCGTTAAGTTAGCTTCCTTATGACTACTAACCCTCAACTGAATACTATGACGAACTTGCATGGTGCAGAGCCAGGTTTAACTGGGAGCACTTCAGTATGTGAGGATGAGATCGATGTCGTCTTTTCTGTAGACGACTTAAGCTCACAGAAAACAGGTATTCTCGAGACCCGTACCTCTCAAACTACTGCAGTCGTGGTGTAAGGAGATATTGTATATGAGAGCAAGATTGATCCGTTAACTGTTGAAGGGAGACTGGATACGTGCTAGTAAATTGCAATGTTATGCAACAAGATAGTAACGGAACAAGAGAGAGAAAACGTTTCTGTTTCCCTACAACCCAGTATTGCTCAAGCACACAGATGTATCAACACGAATCAGCTCTAGGAGTAAACATTTTGGCAAGGTTAGGTAGTCACCAAGAGCGCGACACCATCACTTCTGTGTGCATGAGTGAGCTCAGTGGAACAGTGCAAGACAAGTGCAGACCAACCTGCGTCTGTTACTCTCGTAACATATAAGAAGCCCTAGGTAGCACACAACAAAACCTTTTAGGGGTTTGGCGAAGCAGTTATGACACTGAGACAGATTGATTAAGCCAATACAGCAAAACAGAAGTTCGTTGACGACTCGTAATGAGCGAGACTGATTTGATCATTACAAATGATGTCACACAGCAAAGCAGCTCGTCCACGCCATAAATGCTACACCCTGCTAGCCTAGAGGCAGTCGATCAACAGCATCGATGGCGTTCATGTCGTTTGTACTCGATTCTCTGATTATTTTACTGCAACATCTTGTATGACATTGATCCAGTATTGGTCATACTCTTGCTGCCTGATGTGATGATCACTGATATGTGTCTGTGGATGACTACAAACTAGCATTCAGTACTGAAGCTGCCTCTGATGGTTAGTCCACGAGTGTACTAACACTGTTCTAGTTCAGGACACCAACTACTCTGAAACTTCAGCATAGTTTGGGTCAAGCGGCATACCGAACAGGCAGGCCAGTGTCAGCATTCTGTGCGGCGTTATGAAATTTGGCATCACGGTCCATCTGATGGCAGAATATGGATACTGATCTGAGAGTGACAGCGCTTTCAGGAAGGCGGGTGGGCCTAACATACATAAGCCGTGGTCGCAGCCTCATCCTTAGTAGATGAGATGAGGCGAAGTGTCCAAAACCGACAGGGGAACAGCCTGACACACTGCGAGTCATCGGTCTGCACTTGGGGCTGATGCAGCAATCTTCGGCAGCCCTGAAGCTGCCTCTTAAGTCAGCAGAGTCCACTCCAGCTTACGAAGCCACCAGCCTCCACCGAAAACAGGCGAGAAGATGTATTCTGAGGAATAACACCAGTAATATTTGATCTTGTTTTATTGCGTCTGACTACGCCACACAGGTTCCTCAGCCTCCACCAAACAAATGAGTTGGGATTTTCCAACCCGGAAGTGAGCAACTCCTACAGCAAGAATGGTAAACCCTGCTGTGATACACTTTATTATGATTACGGTAGCAAATGGCGAGATCCTACACTGAATTCGCAAGTTCACACCTCAGACAACTTGAGGAATACATAGATCTTTGACTGGGCTGCCCAGTCACTTGATGGAACTTGTAGAGATGCTATGGGAAGATGTACAATTTCACACAAGCCTCCAGCCAGCAGTATCTCTGAACTGGCACAGCATGGCAAGAGATTCGTCAAGATGGCATTTGGGAGCAACCGCTACGGTCGCAGGTTGGAATCCTTCCTCGGGCGTGGATGTGTGTGGTGTCTTTAGGTTTTCTAGGTTTAAGTAGTTCTAAGTTCTAGGGGACTGATGACCTTCGAAGTTAATTTCCATAGTGCTCAGAGCCATTTGATGGCATTTGGAAACTTTTTGCTTTCTGGCCACAATTGACGTCGAATACTAATATTGATTACGAACGTCATTTCCTAGTGGAAAGAAAATTTAGCAATCCACTGCCCATATGTGATGAACATCTCAGCAAAAATCGATAAATAAAGGAATATTTCATTCGGGCGTAAAAAGAAGATCTTAGAGCCACAAATACTCCCCAAAATGTAGTGACGTTATTCTTCAAGGACTTTCATATGAAAGCTCGTGTAGGCCAGAACTGGCGATGAATGCTTATGTGTCATACACCTGCGACGTACGCAATTTCGACCGTATCACTCCTGCAAACGAACAATTATGTGGCTGCATGCCGATAAGCATAGAGATTATCTTCTTCTATTTTTGCTTTATCGTCTTATCATTGATCTCCTTTCTTTTTTTTTTTAAATGTTACGCTACTATCTGAAGATCATAATAGAAATACTCGTTTTCAACAAAGTAAAATGCTCTGTGTACCATTGCATAATACTACCCTACTCTCTAAATCATTTTCTATATCAGGAAACCGACTTTGGAACAATTTTCCTCAAAAAATTAGAGGAATTAAACTTCTTACATACTTCAAATGACACTTAGTGGTACACCTTTTATCACAATGGACATCTCTTCCACATACTAGTCTGCAGCTCTCTTCTCAGTCCCCCCTCCCCCACGAATTTTCTCTCCCCTGAGTTGGCAGAGTTCTTTATTGACATTATCTTCTTGTATAAGAGCCACTATCACTGTCATTTCAGTCTTCTCCTCTCTCTTCATCCCTTCCACTTCTATAATAGTAAACAAGTATTGAATGTGCTAAACTAATCCATATCATCTTAATGTCCTTTACTTTTAGTCTCATTAGTGTTGACTGCTGTCTTCACTATTATTACTATCATTCTCAATTATTATTATTGTTATTGTTATTATTATTATTATTATTATTATTATTATTATTATACCTGTGAATGCTTTGTAATATCTTTGGTATACATTATTCCTGGTCAGAAGTAAGAGAGGGCGTTAAGGCCCTAATCTGGTCAGGCTAAATAAGCTTTAAATAAGTATATAAACGTGGGACTTATGTTTCACGACGTAACACTTGTCGTTTACAGCAGTATAGCTAGGGCACAATTTCAACCATAACGCCCCCCCCCCCCTTTCTTTTTTAAGCTAACTGGAACAAGTGGGCACAGTAAATTTAAAATAGTACACGTGAACTAAATTGGAACTTAGCTATAATTTGCCACTGCACCGGCACCATTGGAGATAACAATGGGTGACCGACCTGATGTGATGGTCAGGGGCGTGGGGAGAGGTATAGTGTGTGTTTGTATGTGTGTGTGTGTTTACAGTATACCCAATATTAAATTATGATTTCTCATTGTAACTTTTATCGTAAGTTTTTAAAAATCGAAACTTGTGATTTTTGTGGCAGGAGCGTATTGGATGGGTTGGTGTAGGGGGAGGGGGGGGGGGGAGGGAGATAAGAATGTATTGTTGAAGAGGACCGTTCCAGATACTAATAGCTACTTGAAAATGGAATTTTGTGTGACCGGCGTTACGCGACTGTCAATAGACAGCTTATAAAGGCAGTGTTGCGCGTAACACACGCAAAACTTTCAGGGGCAACCCCAGCAACCGCAACGTGGGATTCCACCACGGGCAGCGCTCGCACGTGGGCTAAAGTGTCGCTGTGCTTGAAATTCCTGTTTCTAATTCCGCGGCGAGCGGCAGGCGCAGCTGGGGACGCCTCGCAGGCCTCCTCAGCCGGCGGAATTGAGCTAATGCCCGGCGAAGGCCGGCCGCGTTGGAGCGCGCGCAGCCGCCGCCGCTGATTGGCGGCGCACTTGGCGCGCCCTTGGCGCTGCGCCAATCACTGCGCCAGACCCACTGACCGCTGACTGCCCGCGCGCTCGCCCCAGCCGCCGGAGTGTTCGCGCGCTGCCCGAATCTGCGTGCAAGCGAGTTCTGCCGCCCACGCGTTCCGGTCGCCGCTCCCCACCGGAAGAGGGACCGGTTTTAGAATGGGCCTGGACTTGCTCTGAATGGACATCCGAGGCGACGCGCTGCGGCTAATACAGTAGTCGACGAATGGAGCATTGATGAGTGTCTCGGCAATAATTATTAAACTGTATCGCACGGTGGTCAGTAACGGCGCAAAGAAACAGTTTCCCTTCCAAACCTCGTCATTTCAGCACTGTTTAAACGCACTGCTCTAACTCTTCAATAACTCTGGTAGCCTTGGACATACGCTACTGGCCATTAAAATTGCTACACCAAGAAAAAGCGCTGATGATAAACGGGTATTCATTAGACAAATACATTATACTAGAACTGAAATGTGATTACATTTTCACGCAATTTGGGTGCATAGATCCTGAGAAAAAAATGGTTCAAATGGCTCTGAGCACTATGAGACTTAACATATATGGTCATCAGAACTTAGAAATACTTAAACCTAACTAACCTAAGGACATCACACAACACCCAGTCATCACGAGGCAGAGAAAATCCCTGACCCCGCCGGGAATCGAACCCGCGCGTGGGAAGCGAGAACGCTACCGCACGAGCTGCGGATGATCCTGAGAAATTAGTAACCAGAACAATCACCTCTGGCCGTAATAGAAGCCTTGATACGCCTGGGCATAGACTCAAGCAGAGCTTGGATGGCGTGTACAGGTATAGCTGCCCATGCAGCTTCAACACGATACCACAGTTCATCAAGAGTAGTGACTGGCGTATTGTGACGAGCCAGCTGCTCGGCCACCATTGACCAGACGTTTTCAATTGATGAGATATCGGGAGAATGTGCTGGCCAGGGCATCAGTAAAACATTTTCTGTATCCAGAAAGGCCCGTACAGGACCTGCAACATGCGGTCGTTCATTATCCTGCTGAAACGTAGGGTTTCGTAGGGATCGAATGAAAGGTACAGCCACGGGTCATAACACATCTGAAATGTAACGTCCACTTTTCAAAGTGCCGTCAATGCGAACAAGAGGTGACCGAGACGTGTAACCAATGGCTCCCCATACAGTCACGCCGGGCGATACGCCAGTATGGCGATGACGAATACACGCTTCCAAAGTGCGTTCACCGCGATGTCACAAAACACGGATGCGATCATCATGGTGCTGTAAGCAGAACCTGGATTCATCCGAAAAAATGACGTTTTGCCATTCGTGCACCCAGGTTCGTCGTTGAGTACACCATCGCAGGCGATCCTGTCTGTGATGCAGCGTCAAGGGTAACCGCAACCGTGGTCTCTGAGCAGATAGTCCATGCTGCTGCAAACGTCGTCGAACTGATCGTTTAGGTAGTTATTGTCTTGCAAACGAAACGTCCCGATCTGTTGACTCAGGGATCGAGACGTGGTTGCACGACGCGTTACAGCCATGTGGATAAGACGCCTGTCATCTCGACTGCTAGTGATACGAGGCCGTTGCGATTCAGCACGGCGTTCCGTATTACCCTCCTGAACCCACCGATTCCATATTCTGCCAACAGTCATTGGATTTCGACCAACGCGAACAGCAATGTCGCGATACGATAAACTGGCATCGCGATACGCTACAATCCGAGCTTTATCAAAGTCGGAAACGTGGTGGTACGCAGTTCTCCTCCTTACACGAGCCATCACAACAACGTTTCAGCAATGTGGGTCAACTGCTGTTTGTCTATGAGAAATCGGTTGGAAACGTTCCTCATGTCAGGAAGTTGTAGGAGTCGCCACCGGCGGCAACCTTCTGTGAATGCTCGGAAAAACTAATTATTTCCATATCACAGCATCTTCTTCCTGTCGGTTAAATTTCGCATCTATAACACGTCATCTTCGTGGTGTAGCAATGTTAATGGCTAGTATTGTATTTTTAGTCTGCTAACGGTTGTATACATTAACAAATATGGTAATATTATTCGTATAAGATGTCACTTACGTTATCCTACGCAACTCCTCATTTGTGAATGTTTGAAAATCTGAGGTCTGCCATACAATTCTAAAACTTTACGTGCTTTCAGTCTTCCTTGTTGGTTGACTGAAGGTTTGAAGTCGTCGATCGAGGAGGTGGCGACAATCACTTATTGTCCTCCGTCGCTGTTGCAGAAGCTGGATGTTGGCGCGCCTTCTTCTCGAGACGGCCACCAGGCGAAACGGGCTCTTGATGTGTGCCAGCTAATGTCTCCCGCCCGCGACACTGTGCCAGAAACTATCATAGCAACTCGAGCTCAATTACATGCTGCCAAACCACGAAAGCGCGGCAGCTCGCGGTAGCGTCACTCAACACACCTGCTCCACCGCCCTACTCCAACCAGACTCCCGTTCTGTCCGCGCTCCACGCGGAAAACACTACCCAAAGATCCTAAACACTTTGGTTCTCCACACGACCTATCGATGTAATCGTTCGATAGCATAGCTTTCCCTACGCAAGACCCATCGTAAAAATACAAATAATATTTACAAAACAATCCAATTATACATCGACATAAATACACACACACACACACACACACACACACACACACACATATATATATATATATATATATATATATATATATATATATATATAATTGTAAAACAGGTACAATATATAAAGACACAGAAATGTCATGTCTTCAGGTAACAAAATGAGAAAAAAATTTATAGTACAATAGATCGAAATAGGAGGGTGTGCATTTCCGGCGTTACAAATGTATCAGTGTGACTTGACCAGGCGTGCGAGACGCCTCGCAGACGTATGCGCGAGTCGTATCGTCAGATCGGTTAGTTTGGAAGAGGGCTTATTATTGGCATGCTAGACTGTGATGCATCCATCCGAGAAACTGCTGTTCATGTGGGACGCAGTGTTTTTGCAATGCAACGGGCGTGAGCTCAATGATTCACGGAAGGCTATAGAAAACGACGAGGTGGGCCAGGTCGCACCACCCACACTACCTCCCGAGAAGATCGACAATGGCACTGCAAAACACATCTGTGTCCTCCTCGGCTATGGCCCAACAGAGATACATACCGTACACTATCAGGGGTCACGTTTTATTACTGTACGAGCTACGTGCTAGTCCTCCATTTCTCCGCCTACCTTTAACGAAAGTGCAGAAACATATTAGACGCCTGTGATGTATGGAACGACGCCACTGGCGAGAGGAATGGCATCAGACAGTTTTTCGGACGAACCCAGGTTCTGTTTGTTTGAAAATGATGGCCGCATTTTGGTTCGCCACAGACAGGAGGAGCGGCATCACAGTGACATCACGAGACATACAGTACCAACTCGAAGTCTGAAGGTCTGGGGTACTATTGGGCACAACCACAAATTACTATTGGTGCGTGTCAAGGGCACTGTGATCAGTGTGACCTACGTGAATGGCATCCAGCAATCCGTAGCCATGCCCTTTCTGCACAGTACCCAAACGACATTTTTCAGCAAGAAAATGCACGACCATATGTTGCTGACAAACATGTGCTTTCTTGGTGTCACAGGATGCCAACCTTTTGCCCTAGCCCGCCAGACAGTTGAGCCGTGGTAAATATTGCTGTTTTGAAGAGCGCGCTGCAGCGCATTGTGTGAAGCAGTCGCCCTCCGTTTCTGGCGGTGGCGCCGCTGTAGCAGTCGCAGCTTTGGTGTCTCCCTCTGGTGGGAAAGGGGAAAGGTTGCCTGTTCACTTGCATTTAAGGGACGATAAGCTCGCGAGTCGGTAGTTGGTCAGCCGGGTCAGTGTGGGGCAGTCAGTGTATTTCTGTCGTCCGGAGTGCAAGTATATGTGATAATCAAGATGTGATAGTGGCTGCTGCAGCTGCTATTCATGTTGTTTGTTGACTGTAGACTGCTGATTCCAGAGCGGCAGGTGCTCTCTCCAGACTACTGCTAGCTGTCAAACTACACACAAAATACCTCCAGACAAGATACAAACAACCATTAACTCACTGAGGAGCTAGTTAAATAGTCATGCAGCCAGGTACTGATAATCCACGCCACTGGCTGTACTTTCCGAGCGATAACACACATCTCACTCATTGGCCCGCAGGTGAAGTGATGTTATCCCTCTGCCCGACCGGTGCACGTGACAAGATGACCAAAGCAGTGCAGCCGCCACAGTTGTCCTCAGGGGAAGACTGCTGAAGACCATATTGTGTTAGCATTCCATTAACATATGCATAGCGGCACGCTACTGTGATACAATGATGGACTACCCGGAAGGGGTAGCGGTTTTTATCATAACTAAAGAGGCGAAAACTCGACTCATCGGACCACCCTACAATACTCCGATCAGTTACTGTCCATTTTCTGTGTAATTTGACCTATTGAAAAATTGCAGCTTTATGTTCCACTATCAGGGAAAAACGGCCGTCGTATGCCTCTGTACGCGGCCAAATTTCTATTACTTTATACTTATGATCTCTATTGGGATATACGTTGGTGTCGGCATTATGCCTGCGTAGTCTTCATCGATTATAGGTTCTTCACTTTTACCTAACAGGATTTCGCCGAACTATGTCGTCTTTCTTCCAACGACTTTCATTTACACTACTGGCCAAGAAAATTGCTACACCACGAAGATGGCGTGCTAAAGACGTGAAATATAACCGACAGGTGGAAGATGCTGTGATAAACAAATTATTAGCTTTTCAGAGATTTCACACAAGGTTAGCGCCGGTGGTGACACCTACAACGTACTGACATGAGGAAAGTTTCCAACCAATTTCTCATACACAAACAGCAGTTGACCGGCGTTGCCTGGTGAAATGTTCTTGTGATGCCTCGTGTAAGGAGGAGAAATGCGTACCATCACGTTTCCGACTTCGATAATGGTCGGATTGCAGCCTATCGCGATTGCGTTTATCGTATCGCGACATTGCTGCTCGCATTGCTCGAGATCCAATGACTGTTAGCAGAATATGCAAACGGTGGGTTCAGGAGGGTAATACGGATCGCCGTGCTGGATTCCAACTGCTTCGTATCACTAGCAGCCGAGATGACAGGCATCTTATCCGCATGGCTGTAACGGATCGTGCAGCCACGTCTGAGTCCCTGAGTCAACAGATGGGGACATTTGCAAAACAACAACCCTCTACCCTTCATTCGATCCCAGCGAATCCCTACATTTCAGCAGGATAATGCACGACCGGATGTTGCAGGTCGTGTATGGGCCTTTCTGGATACAGAAAATTTTCGACTGCTGCCCTGGCCAGCAGATTCTCTAGATCTCTCCCGAATTGAAAATGTCTGGTCAATGGTGGCCGAGCAGCTGGCTCGTCACAATACGCCAGTGACTACTCTTGATGAACTGTGGTATCGTGTTGAAGATGGATGGGCAGCTGTACCTGTACACGCCATCCAAGCTGTATTTGACTCAATGCCCATGCGTATCAAGGCCGTAATTACGACCAGAGGTGGTTGTTCTTTGTACTGATTTCTCAAGATCTATGCACCCAAATAGCGTGAAGAGGTAATCACATGTCAGGTCTAGTATAATATATTTGTCCAATGAATACCCGTTTATTATCTGCATTTCTCCTTGGTGTAGCAATTTTAATGGCCAGTAGTGTATATTATACGGCATTTCTGTTACGCTTTTTGTACTGATGACACCAGCCTATTACTATCCTAGCACCGCGTCCCTGTATTTGTTAGATACGTATTATCGTGCGATCTTGATAAGAGTTCCAAAATTTCACTAATACTCTAGATGCTGATTGACATATGTTAGGGGACACTGTTGTTGCATCCCGATCGATACAAGAACAAACATAACCTCTACGTGCAGCAACGAGTGGTTAAGCATCTCTGTGTTCAAACAGTGAGTTTTACGATGGCTTGTTTTCAAGCGCGCGCTAGTACGGCGGTCGTCAGTGTGGAGTTTATAAATGTGGTCGGTAGTGAAAGCTCTGTGGCGAACGGTATTCGAAACAAAGTCAAGAAGTTCCCTGAGATTTACGATCGTGTGTCGAGAGAATATTCAGCAGTAATTTGCAAGAAGGAAATGGCGTCCAAAATCAAAGCATTCGGGCTCTGAGGTTTACGGTCGTGTGTCGAGAGAATATTCAACAGTAATTTTCAAGAAGGAAATGGCGTCCAAAATGAAAGCATTCGTGAATGGTGAAGTTTTATTCGAAACTTCTGGCATAATTTTGTCACTAAAATTCAATCGACAGAGGATATAATAAATTAACAATTGCATATCAATCCATTCTGATTAATGAACTTCGCCTAATTCATTAGCAAATAATACCAATTATGAAACAATTCATCACCGACAAAGTGAGAGTAGTTAGCGTCGAATTCAGCAACGAAGAACAAATTCATAACTAACGTCTTGTACGCTATTTTCTTTGCAGACTCATTCCACTTTCCTATAACCTCTCCTATAAATCTAAGCTTTATAGTCGCTTTCCGTAATATTGAATTTACTATTTAGTGCGTAACAGGTTCCCCAAGAAATGCAAAAATTGAGTCGGTATTTCGTAACACGTTCTGTTACTCGTCACTCGTCGGTTTCGTTTTCTGCAGGTAGTTCATGTCCGACTTGCACCTACTCGAGAGCTATCTTATTCAGTTTGTTACTTTCAGTGGTCCTAGCCAGTAGTGATTTGAACTGCCGAATACGTTTCGTAACATCTTCGTTTTCTTTTACACATTCAGTTCGATTTCGTTACCCCCGGATGTGTTTCGAGCCTCATGAATTCGTCGGCCGCGATGGCCGAGCGGTTCTAGACGCTTCAGTCCGGAACCGCGCGCCTGCTACAGTCGCAGGTTCGAATCCTGTCTGGGGCATGGATGCGTGTGATGTCCTTAGGTTAGTTAGGTTTACGTAGTTCTAAGTGTACGAGACTGATGACCTCAGATGTTAAGTCCCATAGTGCTCAGAGCCATTTGAACCATTTGATCTCATGAATTCGTTCCCACACTGCAGTAGACTGTCCACTGAGCAAAGAAGATACAGTTTAATGTATGAATATGTGATAGTATGGAAATGTTACAGGCTTTACTCATTAAATAAACTACTGAGAGTTAACTAGCGGGCAGACTTTATGGTATCAGTAACGTTATGCCACATTTTTGCACGGAACAAATTTAATTATGCCTGGCTATGCTTTGGCTTCGCTTTTTATTGGATATTACGTGACATCGGAAAGAGCGAACACAAAGCACACACAGCTTGCCTTTGAGTCATGACATACTTTCCAGCGAACTCTCAAGTGGCTGAGGGGAAAGAACTTCCGATTCACATTCGTCGTCAATATCTCATAGCGAAATTTTTATTATATGGGACGTAGTTTACAGAAGATAAGCTTTTAACGAATATTCGATAGCTAATCGACATGTACTTTACCCGTTCAGCCCTTGCGGGCTATGCTGCTATAAGATGCAAAGTAGCGATGAGAACATTTCACCTGCAGCAGCAATATGGATGTAGAACCGATAGAGAGCGGAGTATAGACATTGAGCTGCATGGCTGCAAAGGCGCTACTCAGCTGGGCAAACCCTTTGATTGTTGACATCTTCAAACAAGCGCACACCGCAGCCGGTAAGCAGTTCGTTCGCCAACGTGGAGCACTATTTTATGCACCGTTATAGTACTGTGTTGATTACTTCGCTCCTAACTTGGTTTACGATTTGGACACAACAGTGGTTATTTGTATGTTGCTTGGGACGTATTTACCATCCGTTTTCTTATGTGAAGTCGCACAAAGCCATTCCCATGCTCGCATTGTTTGCGAACTTGTCGTGAACCAGTCTGAACAATTTGTGTTTGTATCCAATGCGATACAAAACTATCAGAGTAGTGTCTTTCGTCGGAATTCTCCTCGGCCCTCGTTTTTACGGTCGTGTCATATAGTGTGTAGAAATGACAAACCCATATAACTGATGCTCCTTTAAAGGAAGGAGGATTCTTTGGCACTTACTGGTACCCTGCTGCCAAAAGAAAACGAAAGTTTGTGTTCCCGCCAAACATTACTATTCTACCAGTATAGCTGATAGATACTCAATGTGATTACCAACAAATAGAAGAAACGACCATCAACCTATCGCAGACTTGATATGAGTTCACTCTCCTGAAATACTGAATCAGTATAAGCAGTCATAATATCATTGCATACGACATTCGGGACTGCCAACATTATTCCACAACCGTGAACAGCATGGAAATCTCACTTGGATAATGGAAATTGTGATATTAAGAGAACTAGTAGTTTCTATGGTTTAGAAAGATAGATGGAGTATAGTCCTCATTCCGAAGAGTGGTTCGATGCAGCTTTCCCCGGCTGTCTATCCTGGATAACTACTGTAACATACATCAATTCAAGCTCTGATTCCCCTCTACGATTTTTATCCGTTCGCACTTCTGTCCATTACCAAATTAACTACTTCGTGATACCTTAGTGGTGCATCCTTTCAACCTATCCATACTTTTAGTCAAGTTGTCACATAAAGACATTTTATTCAGAGATGAATCTTATCATTTATTTCTTACGCAGATTTGGGTCTCCAGCCAGAAAAAGAGTAACAACCACATAGAAAATGCAGCCAATGATACAAGCTACGTTGATCACAAGAAAGGATAAAAATTGTTCACTGATATAGATTTGTGAATAGTAAAATCTTCATGGTAGATGCGCCAAAAGAGGAAAGAAATCAACTTCACGTAGACATAAACAGTATACATGAAAGTATCCAATTAACCATAGAAAAGAAACAAAAAAAAATCTTGCAGATAATAGTAAATACAGATGACAATAAGCACTAATTTGACATTTCAAGAAAGCAAAAGCACCAGACATATCACATCAAATCACTCATAAGACTAAAAACTAGAAAGTTTCACATAAAATATTCCCATCAGCACAGAATCCTATGAGAATCAATTAGAAACATACAGCTCGTAGCCAAAAATAATCGATATAACACGCAAAGAATACTGAAACTCAACCAGAAAATCAAAATGAAACTAATGAAACTTGGAACTAAAAGAAAATGAAACTAACCAGAGAACACAAACAAGAAAGACACTACAGTACACACAAACACAGACGACAGGAATACCCGTGACACGACTAATGTAATAAACAACTGACTGATCGTGTTAGCAAATTAAAAAAGTAACAGAAGTACAGCAGATAACCAGAATAAATAATAACGAAATAGAATACAAACAAAAGACGGGTGACAATACATACGGTAAACACACCAAATTAATCCGCAGCGTATTAAATCGAAACATCCGAAGTATTCACACCAGCTAAGTACAACTTCAGAACGGCCCATATGCATTAATATCACAAACTGTAATTAGAAACAAATACTACTTTAGTGTAACAAAACTTGTGTCAGAAAAAGTTGTATTTCGCATAACAAGAAAATATAAAAACAACTGTAATTGTTATATAGTGTCATTATTACATAGAAAAACAAACTTTCACAAGCTACTGAAGATGTTTCACAAACAAAGAGACGCGAAACGCGTATGACACAATACAAATACTCTTTCATTTGGTTTGTTAGACCAGTTACTCCCCGAGGGGTAAATTAAATTTTCTGAGCAGAAAAAAAACGATTCGATCCAGCTTCGGCCACAAAATTAAATTGTTTTTAAAAGATGATTAATACAAGGAGGCTCACGAAAAACCGGCCTCGACTGCACACTGCTCGCTGATTACGCATCAACTGCTGCCCGCCACGAGCAGATACAACAACAAATAGATAAACGTGTAATAACTGTATTATAATTATTTCCGAACACTGTAATACTGCTTACGTAAGTTAGCAACAATTAATTTTTTTTTTCAAATAGTGGCATTAACACGTGACATAGTATGGTGTAGGTTACAGCTTCTGAAACGAATATATGAACAACATCTTTCTCACATAGTCCACCCTCTACATACATAGTTTGAACTTTGGTCAACGCATATGTGACAGAAAAACTGAGACATATATGTCACATATAATATCTCATGAAAAATCACTTCTCTGAATTACAGACAGTTCCCGCAATGAACTAGAAGTTGCTTCATTATTCTCTTCGCAACATATAAACAAACTAATTGACAGCACAACACAATAGTAAGTATGTAATGCCTACTACACTGCTGTAGGGCTTATAAAACAGTATCAACAGTATTATCATCATCATCATCATCATCATTATCGTTATAATCGATTACTGCTTTTGTTATTATTATTATTATTATTAATGGAGCAGTCAGAAACAAAGACCTAGCAGCCTGAAATCTCCCAGTTTCTGCTAATTCAGAACTAAGAAATCCAGCAGACAAATTTACAAACAATAAGAATAGCGCACACATTTTAACTCGATTGATTTTAAATAGGAGGGGGAGGGGGGGCCGCGTGAAGGGCGTGTGTCGCTAAATAGAGGAATGCTGCATGTTTAGTAACAAGTGAGTTTCCTCAATCTGGGTAGCCAGCTTTCTTTCCTGGAAAGGAGTTGTAGGCAGCACTCGCTGTACACTGAGTACTGCTTCATAATACAGTAAAAAAAAAGGTTGGCAGAAATAAGCAGTACCAGCTGAGTCATTGTCTCATTTGTTTGTGGTTTAACGAAACACCTACAAAGCTAAGTATCAGTGCCTCTCGTCATTTTAAAAATGGAAGTGTCCACAGAAAATTCTTTTTCATTCTGATGTTTAGTTACGTGCTAGTGCACTCAGGAGTAATGGTCTCAGAAAAATTGGTACCGTGTTACACAAACCACATCCCCCAGAATAATTGTAGGGCCTCTCAAAAATTAGATGGTGTGCTTACACAGTTAGACCTCTGCCAGTGCGTTATTGCTCTGATATCACCTTCGCTACTAAGGTTGCTAATATATATATATATATATATATATATATATATATATATATATATATATGTGTGTGTGTGTGTGTGTGTGTGTGTGTGTGTGTGTGTGTGTGTGTGTGTGAGTGTGTGTATTGAACCAGAGAAACGACAGAGAGGCTTCATCCCCGCCATAGCCCTCAGTGGTTCTCAACCTCAGAATAGACTACAGCATTCCACTAACCCCACCACCGCCCCACACCGAACCCTGGGTTATTGTGTATTGTGCGGTTCGGCCCTCAGTGTAACTCTCCCTCGCGACGTGTGTAACCCCAAATGTTTGCATGGTAGAGTAATTATGGTGTACGTGGCGACAGTGTTTGTCCAGCCATAGCCGACATAGTGTAACTGAGGCAGAATAAGGGCAACCAGCCCGGATTCTCTGAGGCAGATGGAAAACCGTCTAAAACCCATCCACAGACTGGCTGGCACACCAGACCTCGACACTAATCCACCGGGCGGATTCGTGCAGAGAACCGGCACGCTTTCCCGCTCGGGAAGCAGCGCATTAGATCGCGCAGCTAGCCGGGCTGGCTGCTAATACATGGCTCACGGCTTCACAGAGGCACAATTCGGAGGCAATCTGTTCGAAACTCGGTAGTGGGAGAAATTCTCGCCTCCAACATTAAGCTGGCAAGGGAAGGAGGGATGGAGCGTACTGTTCCTGATCGTTGGACTTCGCGCCAACGACCTGATTTGGATTCAGAATCCTACGTAGTGTCTCATGTTGTGAGCGTATGTAGCATAACTACGGGCGATCCACCTGTCGGATGGGGACATCAAGCCCAGCGGTCCCCTGGGTGCTATTTGAGAGGATCTATGCAGAGGCAACGGGTTTCTCTCCCTTCTCTCATCATCACGTAAGGATAGATTAAAATGTTTACGTTTGAGAGCGCTGCTGCAGCGTACATGCAAAGTAGCGCGACTCCAATGCGGGTACATAAACACCGACACTTAGGCAAGGGATTAGTGTGACACTCGTGTCTTTTCGACGTGCGTGCGTGCGCTAAATGCGAAAGCGTGAACTATGGCGACATTATTATCAAATGCATGAAAACAGGACGGACGTGCTTGTTCTTGGGTGTCAATGGAGAAACACCTGTAGACATTCATCAGAGAATGAGGGATGTGTACGTGGCAGCATGTGTGCCAAAAACCGCCACTGTGGAATTGTGCTCCAAGTTCCGTGCTGGTGGTGATTCGACACAAGACGCCGGTCGATCTGGGAGGCCAATCGCACTGAAGTAGCAGACACTCGAGCACCTACCCTATAGTTGTGATCTCTCCCCACCCGATTATCTCGTCTTCGACTTTTTAACAAAAAGGCCTTCAAGATTTGACGATTCCTGTCGGACGAGGACGTTCAGCAGGAAGTTAAGCACTTCTTCACGCAAAACAGTGTTTTAACAAATTGATATTTTCAGCGTGGCGCGACGGTGGGATAATTGCCTCAATGGTCACAGCGATTTTGCCTGTTTGGCATGCCTGTTGTGGACTGTACAGTGTTCTGACACTAACTTGAAAGGTAGCTGTCCTATTTTCCATGTGGATGAGCCTTGGCAACTGGCGTTCGGGTTTTCTACTTGCATCGCTGATATCGATATTCGGCTGTCTTGCTATCTTTGATTGCTCCCCCCGGCGGGTTTTCCGGGTGAACGTGTGACGAACCAACTTGTGTTGGAAACAAGCCTGCGTCCCTAACCGTGGTGCATGTGCCTCGCCGTGCTCGCTGCCCTTGTCTTTTGTTGCGCCGGATGTACGGTGCCGATCATTGGGCGCCTGGACGTGCAAAATTGTGGTGGGTTCGTCGTCGCTCGCTGAACAGCTTCCCAGCTCGTAATTTGCAAGCTCCAAGTTAGGTACGACTTTTCTTCTGTGTTTAACTAAGAAGATTGTTGAAACTTATTGTGGCATGGGTACCTGCCGGAAATGATTCTGAACTTGGTTCCACAGTGACTATTTTAAGGAGGCTGATGATCCTCATTTCGTTTCTTATCATCTTTGGAGTGTGTGTTTTAAGTGGTTTTCATGCAAATTTTAACTTGTGTTTAGGACATATTGACCGCTTTGGGACTGGTTACGGTTGTGTACGCTCCCGGCAGCCATAGAGTTAATGGTTTAATGATTTATCTCGGCAGTATTTGATATGTTTATTTAATGTCGAAAGTGCCTTAAGGCAACTGGAAGTGATCTCTAAGTTTCCTGCTAATTTACTGGGAGAAGGGTAATGTTAGAGTATTGCTCCATAAGAATTTGGGGGCATGCTTATTACATATTCCAGTGTGGCTGTGATTTGACCTTGTTTTCATTGCAATCTATTTGTGCTGCAGTCCATTTGTTATGTCTGCTCATTTCCCGGTGTCTGTGCGGTTATGGATTCTTGTCAGGACTGCTCATTGTGAGGCCGGTCGGGCTGTACATAAATATATACCGCCTGCTAGAGAGCCTGTGCACAAGCCGTGGGGAGTGAACGCTCGTGTTGCCTGCCGGCCGTATCCTCATTTCTTCCAAATACTGGTGTGGGCCCTAACGCTGTTCTCTAAAGTTAAGTGCAATTTGGGAATCATTCTGAGTCGTCATGTCCGTTAATTAGGTGAGGCCACTTTGTTAATATTAGCGTTTAGTAAGTCATTTCATTGGTTGAGTAATTACTAGCCATTATTACTTAACATTTATGTTAATCATTTGTGTATCTTTAATGAATGTGCAACTTGTTATTTTTCCTGTGTGCCAGTTTTGCGATCTTGGTTGGCCCACTTTGCATTTTTAGTATAAGGATGTTTCACTGTGGACCTTTATGTGGGCAGTTCAGGTTTATTAAGCTTTAAGATCTTTGTTTTTTAATGAAGTTGTGGTACTATGTGGCTGTGTAGCTTTGGGTTGGAAGTGTATAGTGTTACTAGTCTTTTGAGATATGGTTTAACAAGAACGATTGTTTGACTGATTATTTCAGCGTGCCAACTATCTATGATTTTGGTTGCAGACGCAAAATATGATTCTTATTCGTGTTTATGTAATTCAATTAAAGTGAAGATTTGCATCAGTAAGAGGGCAAATGCCCGAACTGAAGTTTATAATAAAGTCTGTTTTGAGTCAAATTAAAAATTGCAAAACAATCATAAGCTTGTCAATCACTAGTGATCCTGGGCTTCTTGTTTCCTTTACATAACAGTGGTAACATTGTAATTTCTGATTTTCTAAGGAATTGAGTAGTACCACGGTCCAAGGATTTTCGAGAAGCTTTGCTCATAAACGTAAAGGAAATTGCTAATTTGGTAAATGTTCTCAACCCTTGTGGTGTAGATATAATTACATGCTTTGTAAGTCTTCTCTTGAGGTCGCAGATGTTGGTCAGAGAGGTTACTTCTTTGGAAGAGAGTAGCAGTATGTGTGTTGGACAATGTGACTATGTACTTGGTTTGAACATGATTGAAGCTCACCTGCTGTGTAGTGGAGGCAGCATTATTTGAAAAGGATTTTGCACTAATATGTTTTGAGGGAAGAAAATGAGATAAT
Source organism: Schistocerca gregaria (assembly GCF_023897955.1). Taxonomy (NCBI): domain Eukaryota; kingdom Metazoa; phylum Arthropoda; class Insecta; order Orthoptera; family Acrididae; genus Schistocerca; species Schistocerca gregaria. The sequence continues at coordinate 703,879,913 of NC_064921.1, forward strand.
ATTAACGGAAGAATGTGAAGAGGTCAGTCTTATAAGGTAATCCAATTTTTTTGTATTTCTTAATGTGTAGTTTCTTACTGTTACACTGAATTTCGGACGAACTGCCGGATGTCTGCAACTTGTTGCCACGGTATTTCAGCGCAGTGTCTTCTAGCCATCTTCAGGTTATTACTGACAGGAAACACACTGAGCTCACGCATCTAAAACCCACCGTCACATGCGTGCCGTGTCTTGTTGGCGTTGAACATGCGCTGTTTGTCTGTAATTCTGTACGCTGCGTCGCGCGCCTTCCGTATTGAAAGCTGTCTTGGTCGATATCAGATTGATTCTCTTTGCGTGGCAAACGACGCCGGCTACGCAAAGCACGAAGCTTTTCTATGACGGGATTTAATGCACAATTTAACTGGAAACCGCTATCTCGACTAATAAGGGACCCGGACAGTCGTATTTCCACTGATTCACTGATGATGGAGCCCCAAACGTTTAACGTATGGACCACAATTTTCGTTTGATCGTATTTCATCTAGTGACCAGTGTACAATGTACGGCTATAGCGGACTTATTGGCTTGGAGAGACGAGTAAGCCGCTGATGTTCTACGATGCGATCCTGCACTGTGCACATCGTTTGTACTATGTAAGATTTACTGTATCCCACGGAATTCAGTAAAAAATATGCCTTGCACAACTCTTAGTCGTCTTTAACAGAGTCCAATAGCGCCGAGATTTTAGAAGGAGGACGAAAAACTACTTTAACTTCATGTCTTCTTAATATTTTGCCTGTTTTGTTTGAAATATTTCCAATGTATAGTAAACAAGCAGTCGTTTTGAAGATCTCATTCTCTTGTTTGTCTTGTCGTTTGTAGGTTTGCAGCACTCTCTGTACTTGCTGGCACGAATATCTATTGTTCTCGTACACAGTTTGCAGATTATCCGAGATGGAATGAGCTCAGTGGATTAAGGTCCTTAGAACGCCCATCGTTTGTACCGGAAAGTGGCAACTAGTAGCTTGCAGATATAGGTCTGTACGAGTGGGCTTTCGAAACACCGTATGGCCGTGTGCCGTCGCTCTTCCGTCGTATCGAAACGTCTAAAAACGGCAAGCAACCATCTTTTTCCAGTTCCACAGTAAAGGTTATTTTTTCATGTAAGGAGTTCAGATGTTGCAGAAGCTCTCGGAGACTGTCCAAGCTATGAGGCCAAACTATTAAAGTTTCATCAACGTACCATCGAAATTCTTTTGGTTTTAAAATAGCTGATGCGAGTGCTTGCTCAAAATCTTCCATAAAAAGACTGGCCACTAGGAAAAACAAAGGGCCCCCATGGCGACACCGTCAGTTTATTCAAAAAACTCGTTGTTAAACAAAACATACGTCGAGGAAAGAGTATGCTCGAACAAAGCTGTAATGTTAGTCCCAAACCTACTGTCGATGAGACGCAGTGAATCCACCAGAGGCACATCTGTAAAAAGTGAAACGACATCTAAACTGACCTACATGTCGTTGCTTTACAGTTTAAGTGACTTAAGTCTGCAGATAAAATCGTCATGTAACTTGTAATTTTCAAGTTTGGTTCAGACTTCATGATTCCTTCAAGAACATTGATGGCAACAGTTATTCTGGCTCATTTCATTTCCTTTGCCGTGAAGGGTGTAGTTAAACAAGCTTCGCATATTAAATACTTCCATTCATAGGTAGTCACCACATCCATTACTCTCCTTATGTGGGGATTAGTGCAAAAGTACGGCCTCAAGGCAGTAAGCTATGCCCATAAACAATAAACTTTTGCCCTACTACTGTAAAATATACTGTCAAAACATGGTAGTTGCACAGAAATATCTTTGTCCAGTTGTCTTGCCCTACCAACGGCCAGACAAAGCAAATTATTGTTGTTTTCAATTTTACATTATAATTATACGCAACATTCTTGTACGTACCACTTTTGCTGTATTTTTTTTTTTCAGGCACGTTTTCACCAGCTGTAAAAATATAAGATTTTCCACTGCTCCGCCTACTTTTCGTGACACTCTGCTTCCAATCTGATGGATCTGGTTTCCTATCTACGCTTCTGTTTGACGATTCACTATTCTCTGGAATGAAAGTTACATTAGACAGGTCCGCCATTTTCAGCGACATTCAACGTTTTCCGCGTATGGTCAACTTCACATCTACACATAGCTCAACTTGTAAACTGAAAAAAATGCATCAGTTTGTATGGTAGCATGTCTCATGAGATGTACCACTTTATTCCAGTGGAAACTCAGCTTTGCTGAAAATGTGTTAGACTATCTTGTTCGAGGGAGGTCCTCAATTATTGCGCGCACTGAGGAATTTGATCATTCTTCCTGCGCTCCATATGCGCATCTAAGAGGAAAAAAAAAGAAAGAAAAACAGTACGTGATACGACAGGAAGAATCCTCTGGTATGCACTCCAGCTCCGCATGAACTTTAATTTCTCTGATTTTCTTGCAGTGCACGTTTTCCGAGGCGTATGTGGGAGGAAGCAATATGTTGATCCACTCTCCTTGGTAGGCACTGTCTCCAAACTTCCTCAGTAAACCTGTTCGTGATGCAGAAGGCCTGTCCTGGAACGCCTGTCAGTGGATTTTGTTGAGCACAACCATAACGCTCTAGCACATTTCCAATGATCCTGTGATAGGTCGTATCAATCGTCATTGGATCTGCAATTTCCGTTTTCCTAAGGGTCGATGAGCAGTTGTCAATAGTTGACCTTACAATAATTTATAAGCCACTCCTTTAATCGATTAATGGCGCACCAGAATTAAAATTTAATACAGTTTTACGGATACCGAAATAAGTGACCCTGGGACAGAAAAGCAACTTAAATCGCTCAACACACGTAAGGCCACAGTACCTAACGGGATATTCTACATATTCTACATACAGTATACGAAAGAACTTATCCTTCTTTCAGAAGCACTACACCGTAAGTCACAGAAGAAGCGAAGCATTTCTAATGATTCTAAAAAATCTCAGATAATTCCCATTTTATGGAAGGGTCGTCAAACAGATGCCTATACATCTGACGTCGGTGCTTTGTAGAATCTTGAAACATGTTTTATGCTTGCGTATTATGACATTTCCGGAGAACGAAAATCGCCTATGAAGGAATCAAAAAATGGTTCAAATAGCCCTGAGCACTATGGGACTTAACATCTGAGATCATCAGTCCCCTAGAACTACTTAAACTTAACTTACCTAAGTACGTCACACACATCCTTGTTCGAGACAGGATTCGAACCTGCGATCGTAGCGGTCGTGCGGTTCCAGACTGAAGGGCCTAGAACCGCTCGGCCACAGTGGTCGGCTCTGAAGGAATCAGTATGAGTTCTGAGAACAACGATCGTATGAAACCCCACTCGCTCTGATGGTCCACGAGACCCAGAAAGCAGTAAATGCCGGTGCTCAGGTAGATGCCATATTTCATGACTTCCGGAAAGCGTTTCTAACATTTCCTGACTGCCACCTAGTGAACAAAATATGAACGTACGGAATATCAGACTAGTTGTGTGACTGGATTAAGATGTTTCTAGCGAACAGAACGCAGCGTTTTTAGGTTAGAGAATTCCCTCCCTAGGGCCGACAAGACGCCTCATGAGACGCAGCAAGGTATGAGTAGGCAAATTGCAACAGGAAATAACAATATTAATGTGCTAATAGTAAACTGCAGGAGCGTCTATAGAAAGGCCCCAGAACTGCTCTCATTAATACACGGTCACAATGCTCACATAGTACTAGGGACAGAAAGTTGGCTGAAACCAGATGTAAACAGTAATGAAATTCTAAACTGAGATTGGAATGTATACCTCAGAGACAGGCTGGACAGTGAAGGGGGAGGCGTGTTTATGCCGACAAAAAGTGCAATAGTATCGAAGGAAATTGACGAAGATCCGAAATGTGAAATAATTTGGGTGAAGGTACGGTTAAAACAGGCTCAAACATGGCTCAGCAGCTGTTGTGGCACAGCATCTGAAGGAAAATTTGGAAAATTTTTCGAGTAGATTTTCCGACCATGTTATACTTCTGAGAGGAGATTTTAATTTGTCTGATATTGACTGGGAGACTCAAACGTTTATAACGGGTGGCAAGGATAAAGAATCCAGTGAATTTTTTTAAGTGCATTATCGAAAACTACCTTGAGCAGTTAAACAAAGAACCGACTCGTGGCGATAACATATTAGACCTTCTGGTGACAAACAGACCCGAACTATTTGAAACAGTTAACGCAGAACAGGCAATCAGCGATCATTGAGCGGTTACTGCATCGATGATTTCAGCCGTAAATAGAAATATTAAAAAAGGTAGGAAGATTTTTCTGTTTAGCAAAAGTGACAAAAAGCAGATTTCAGAGTATTTGACGACTCAAATCAAAAGTTTTGTCTCAAGTACAGATAGTGTTGAGGATCAGTGGTCAAAGTTCATAACCATCGTACAATATGCATTAGAAGAGTATTGCCAAGCAAGATCGTAAGACATGGTAAAGAGTCACCGTGGTACAATAACCGAGTTAGAAAACTTCTGCGGAAGCAAAGGGGACTTCACAGCAAACATAAACATAGCCAAAGCCTTGCAGACAAACAAAAATTACACGAAGCGAAATGTAGTGTGAGGAGGGCTATGCGAGAGGCGTTCAATGAATTCGAAAGTAAAGTTCTGTGTACTGACTTCGCAGAAAATCCTAAGAAATTTTGGTCTTATGTCAAAGCGGTAGGTGGATCAAAGCAAAATGTCCAGACACTCTGTGACCAAAATGGTACTAAAAACAGACGTTGACAGACTAAAGGCCGAAATACTAAATGTCTTTTTCCAAAGCTGTTTCACAGAGGAAGACTGCACTGTACTTCCTTCTCTAGATTGTCGCACAGATGACAAAATGGTAGATATCGAAATAGCCGACAGAGGGATGGAGAAACAATTAACATCGCTCAAAAGAGGAAAGGCCGCTGGACCTGATGGGATACCAGTTCGATTTTACACAGAGTACGCGAAGGAACTTGCCCTCCTTCTTGCAGCGGTGTACCGTAGGTCTCTAGAAGAGCGTATCGTTCCAAAGGATTGAAAAAGGGCACATGTCATCCCCGTTTTCAAGAAGGGACGTCGAACAGATATGCAGAACTATAGTCCTTCATCTCTAACGTCGATTAGTTGTAGAATTTTGGAACACGTATTATGTTCGAGTATAATGACTTTTCTGGAAACTATAAATCTGCTTTGTAGGAATCAGCATGGGTTTCGAGAAAGACGATCGTGTGAAACCCAGCTCGGGCTATTCGTCCACGAGACTCAGAGGGCCATAGACACGGGTTCCCAGGTAGATGCCGTGTTTCTTGACATCCGCAAGGCGTTCGATACAGTTCCCCACAGTCGCTTAATGAGCAAAGGAAGAGCATATGGACTATCAGACCAATTGTGTGATTGGATTGAAGAGTTCCTAGGTAACAGAACGCAGCATGTCATTCTCAATGGAGAGAAGTCTTCCGAAGGAAGAGTGATTTCAGGTGTGCCCGCAGGGGAGTGTCGTAGGACCGTTACTATTCACAATAAACATAAATGACCTTGTGGATGATGTCGGAAGTTCACCGAGGCTTTTTGCGGATGAGGCTGTGGTATATCGAGAGGTTGTAACAATGGAAAACTGTACTGAAATGCAGGAGGATCTGCAGCGAATTGACGCATGGTGCACGGAATGGCAATTGAGTCACAATGTAGACAAGTGTAATGTGATGCGAATACATAGAAAGAAAGATCCCATATCATTTACCTACAATATAGCAGGTCAGCAACTGGAAGCAGTTAATTCCATAAATTATCTGGGAGTACGCATTAAGAGTGATTTAAAATGGAATGGTCATATAAAGTTGATCGTTGGTAAAGCAGATGCCAGACTGATATTCATTGGAAGAATCCTAAGGAAATGCAACCCGAAAATAAAGGAAATAGGTTACAGTATGCTTGTTCGCTCACTGCTAGAATACTGCTCAGCGGTATGGGATCCGTACCTGGTGGGGTTGATAGAAGGGAGAGAGAAGATCCAACGGAGAGCAGCGCGCTTCGTTACAGGGTCATTCAGTAATCGCGAAAGCGTTACGGAGATGATAGATAAACTCCAGTGGAAGACTCTGCAGGAGAGACGCTCAGTAGCTCGGTACGATCTTTTGTTGAAGTTTCGAGAACATACCTTCACCGAGGACTCAAGCAGTATTTGCTCCCTCCTACGTATAGCTCGCGAAGAGACCATGAGGATAAAATCAGAGAGATAGAACCCACACCGAGGCATACCGACAATCCTTGTTTCCACGAACAATACGAGACTGGAACAGAAGGGAGAACCGGTAGAGGTACTCAAAGTACCCTCCGCCACGCACCGTCAGGTGGCTTGCGGAGTATGGATGTAGAGGCAGATGTAGATGTAGATTCTGAACGGACGTAAAAGTAAGTTGGGGAGTATCCCAAAAGAATGTTACAGGATCATTTTCACGATATACTGCGTGTTTTTGGTATAACTGCAGTTATTTCTGTCGATGAATCAGAACAGTGTACTGAACAAGATTACATCAGTCTTTACTTCATTTGCTGCCTGATTACTACAGCTATTAGGAATAGCAGGTGTTTAGATTGGCTTGTACCTCCAAGTCCGCATGGCACAGGCCAACCATTAATATTTATTTTCACCAGGACAGCAGGTCAGCTATTTAATGTGGACACTTAGGCAGATAGGAGTAATCCACTTCGCGGCCCAGTTAGGACTGTGCACAAAACATCAGATAGAAGTGTATGTGATGGGTTTGTGGGAATATTATTAGATGCAGAGAAAAAACAACTAACATATTGAAGTGGGTACATATTAAGGTACTCATTATCACAATATCTGTACCTATACACCTAACACTCTCTACGTATATGAACTGTCTACTGAATAACATCGGAGTTTTCGTCAGCCTTCTCGCCCGATTTTGTATATAGAGAACTCACTATGAAACGTCCGCTTAGAAAAATTTATACAAGACTGTGCTTAAACTGACACACAATAGTTTTTAGCGCAACGCAATCTGACTTTCAAAAATCCCTACGAAAGAATGGCCCTGACTAACATTAACCTATATGTTTCACAAATCACTTACCTCACAAAAATCTTCGTTACTCGAACTACTGCAATACAGCGAGCGCCACTACTGCCAGCTAACTGAAAGATTCAAACTACGGAAGTCTCTAACTACTGATAGGCACAGTTAGCAAATGAAAGATTTTAATAGAGAACAAACAATGTATTTACCTTCATAGTCATAATATATATATATATATATCAGTTCATGACACCAATTCTTACAAATTTCAAAACTCCGCCATCTCTCTCCCCACGTCCACCACTGCTGGCGGCTCACCTCCAACTGCGCAACGCTACGCGCTGTTAGCATCCAGCTGCTGCTGCCCGACACTACAATGGCAGACAACAATGCAAACCAGCCACAGACTGCACACGGCACAGCCAGTGATTTTCATACAGAGCGCTACGTGGCGGCGGCATTACCAATAAAAAAACCTAAACAGCCTACTTACATAGCCCCCATGCTCCCCACAAAAAAATTTACAAATTGTTTTAGGTAGTGGCCAATACAGATTTGAAAATTTTTTTCATAATTACAATAACAAAGAATGAAGTGCACACACTTATCGATACAATGTTGGTCAAAAGCTAAAATTTTCTCACAGTCCATAAAGACAGTCCTCATCATTCATCAAAGTAAAATTGCTGTGTTTTTCTCAAAGTCTGAGCAATAAAAGAAAATGCACACGGAAGTAGTGGATTTCCATGCAGTCTTGAAGAAGTAGCGTTGTCCTTCCAACGGAAAGACAGTGCTGACTCTTGACATGCAGACAGGTAATGGGCCACAACAGAGCAAACCCACAGCAGAGTCAGTCGAAGTTTTAAAGAATACTGGTAGGTAGGTCGTCACATAGCAGTCCTGGTAGAGATTACGGTATTGGTGGGCCACCAGAGGTGCAGACCCACTGCAGTCCTTGTAGAAATAATGGTATCGGTGAGTCATCAAAGGTGTAGACCCTCTGTAGTCCTTGTAGAGATGGCTAGCAGCCAACTGTTGCGACTGTGCAGGTGCACAATCACCATCGAAGAGTCTTGCGGAGAATATAGCAAGTCCATAACCACCACTTGTGCACTCACAAAATTTGTTTTTGAAATGTCCTTAGAACCAGCAATGCTGTTATCCAGTCCCTTACTGAATTATTAACACACGTGCAAACACTATCAGTCCCTACTTCTCACATATTGTCCATATACTATGACCAACAGAAATGTGTGCAGTGAAATGTAACTTACAAATTACTTAATTTGATCAACTGGTGTCAATTACAATTTTATAACATAAGAATACAATAACAAAGGTACAAAATATATCATCGAAGAACATAACAATACAGATAACATTTGTAGTAATACAGGCTTTACAAAACAATAGAAATTAACATATACATCAGTGTTACAGGAATTATGACACAAGTAAATACATAAATGATCAGAGTAACTTTTGAAACATCAACTTCACACATGAGCATTAAAACAAAACATAATAAATAATGTCTAAGCATCCTTACAAAGTAAACAACATATTATCAGAAAAATTCTACAACTTAACTCACACCAGATAAATACATAAAGACAGGAAGAACACAAATACCCAAGGGTACACAAACACACAGTGGGATAACACAAGAAGAAAGGGCAGGGTTTGTTTTCAGTGTAACATTTGGTACCCCAAAACTTCATTCCATAGATCTTGTGTCTTATTTCAACTTTTGTTTCTACCAAAAAAATCCTATCCAAGCATGCTTTCTGTATTTATATGTTCACATATTTCTTACCTCATTGTTTATTTTCCATTATCTTACCTCATCATTTATTTCCAAGAAAATCCTACCTATACCTGCTTTCTGTACTTTTTTCGTCTTAACTTCTCAATGCACTTCTTCCAACACCGCAACTCATTCTCTTATATAGTCTACCCCCTCTTAAGCTAACTTAAATCTACTGAGCTCAGATGCTAAACTAAGGGACGACGCAATGCAGCAGCACAAAACAATTAACACAAACACCAATGACAAAAAATGCAAATTGGCAAAAAAAGCAGCAATATAGGACTTAGAAAAGCAAACGCTACATTACAACTTATATAAAGCAATGAATAGCAACAAGAAAAATAAATCAGTAGTAAAACTAGCTTAACAGAGTAATACAAAGTGAAATTTAGTAGTACTATGCCTGGCAAACAGCAGCAGCAAATGCTATAGCTTATACCTAAACATGACAAAGCTCAAGGAGAAAAAATTTTACACTAAAGATAACAATGCATATAATGGAAATGTATATTCACATCTTAATGTCTATGTTATTAAAGTGGTGCACCACAAGTTCTTCTACAAAAGAAATTACCAAGTACTTGAAAAGAAAATTATACATGAAGTTCCTGTGAAGGGAAATGTCTTTTTGTGCTCCCTCATTTTTTTGGAAGTATGTCACATTATTATTATTATAAACTGGATCTGTGGACAGAAAATATTTATATTAGTACATCTATAATATTTTATTTTAACCAATGCTGCAGTGCAGCTAGAAACTAGATATTAAACAAAATAGGCAAAGCAAGGCGTGAAACGTCATTCACTAGCCATATGCCATTTCATAATGCAGTAAACAATTTTTCAACTAGCAAGACAATAGGCGTGAAATGTTTCTCATCGTTTCATTAGGCATTTTAGTAAATATCATAAATTAAGAACTCTACAGTGTAATCATGTTTTCAAGTTTGAGGGTGTCGTATTTACGATGCTTTCTACAAAGGAATGTCAATAGCGAGGATAATGGCCTCTTTTTTTTTCTCCACCTGTGGCTCAGAAAGGCACACACTAATGTTTTTTTTCCAGGCGTCTGTCGTGCAGCTGGGTGCCCACGACGCATTACGTGAAGGTGGTCACTTAACTTTCTTACCGAAATATTTACGACAGCAGTTTCCGCTACAGTGACAGTCTCATATAAAAATATATTACAGGCCAAGAATTTGCGTTACAAATGTGTAGAAAATAAAATCCTTTAAATATAACAGTGTCCAAAAAATTTTCGTTGGCATTGTAATACGTTCACGCATTTACATACATTTCATAACTCTTCAAGTACGATTCTTGGTTTCCAACAACCTTTTTCACAAACCAGAGTCCCTAACCACTACTCATTATTCCTTACCTTATTATACATATACATATTCGTAGACACTTCTTCAATATTTCATCATAACAGGTACGTAGCATAATCAAATAACTCATATAGCATCAGCTTAAACATACCTCAGCAGCATAATTCACATCGTCGTCGTAGTAATAACATCATAACACCTCAGTCAAATCTCAAAAACGTCATAGCTTTCTGAAATAATTTCAAAACCTAAAAAAATTCTCTGCTCATGTCAAAAGTGTCATCTACCTCAAACGTACTTTAAAAATCATGATCCCATACCAAATACATCATTCAAAGCTTTCATAGTATCACAATGGTTCCGAAAAAATATGAGCAGTTCACAAAGTACAGACAAAATACTATTTCATAAGTGTGAAGGTATCCAACTGTGTAATTGCGTAAATATCTGTCACTGATGTAGTAAAAAAATGTTTGTTTCTCTGTTAAATAATCAGGTAGCTGTGTATTTTGTGTTGGAGAAATATGGTACCGATGTGTAAAGTTGTATAAGCAAATATCATATTAGCTAGGGCTCCTTGTGCTTGCCAATGGTACACAAAGTAAGCGTGTACCCCCCTGAGGATTAATGTAATTATATCCTCAGGTGTTACAGATTACAGCAATGGAATGAAATGTATCACGGAAAACTTTCTTTGTAATTCAAATATGTTGAAAAATAAATAGTTTAATGCGTGTCCTGTAGCGCTAAATGTGCGTCTGGCTGTAAGACAATCTCTGTGGAAGTGTCGTAATTATCGTCGTCTGTAAGCAAAGTTCTGCTGAAGTCAATGTACTTACCTCATGATAAACGAAAGTGAAATGCTTTGCGTATAGATATCGTAGTTATAACGTACCTTACCGAGATCAAGAAAGTACTATACTGTAATGTATTGTTGTGCTACGGAAAAGGCTGTCTCATTGTAGCTATACAACAAAAGTTACTACTAAAACATGTTTTACTTTCCAGAATAATTCAGAAAAACTGTGCAGATATAAAACAGATACACCGCAAAAGCAACAATGTAAATCGTGTCACATATTAGTAGCGTCGTGATATAATCGTGTAGTTATCAGAGAAACCAAATGCTAAGTCATCTTTAATCTCACCGAATGTACTTCAAATAAAGAATGTATTTTCAAGTAAACCAAAATGTTGCATTAAAATCTCATTAGCAGTACTGGTAAATGTTCTAAGTATGTAAGCCTTATAGTCGTTACGTAATTGTGCAACTAACAAGCAAGAATGTACACACACAATAACACTGTGACGTCTGTTCACTATAACAATGCACTCGTAAATACTGTCTAAATAAGTTCTCTAAGTTCTAGACTGGATAGTTAACTTCAAAACATTGTTGCATGTTAACAGTTTCTCAGTGTGACAAAGCATACTAGAAATGTGAAGTGAAAAATTTTATGGCAAAGACAAAGTTAAAAAGCAGATTATATTTCAATAAATGGTTTTACATGTGAAATGTGGTGTAAACCTTTTACCCTTTATAGTACTCAGAGTTTGAACTTGAATGCAATTATCATGCGGTATACGTCGGTAAAGAATACTGGAATTTTTCTCAAGGTTAGCTTATGTTATTTTTCTCTGAGCCATCCGGCGCACGCGGCTGCCTGCGGTGCGGGTCATTGTCTTTCTCTTTGTTGGCGCGCGCCGTTTTTGGGATTAGGAGACCTAACTTCTACAAAGCGACCTTGACGAGAAGGCCCTGACCTGTTTGAAGCTCGCCAGTTCTGATGGAATTCAGCTCTGTCGTTTTGTCGGTAGTTTACATAGTTTCTTGTTTGTCGGTCATGTGGTGGAGAATTTCTCCCGGAATCGTAACTGAGCGTTGAACTGTTGCGTCTGAAGTTATTCCGTCTCCCTTGATAATATTTATTTTGGTTCCCGTATTATCTGTTTCTCTGAGTGTCTCTGTGATATTCATTACCGCAAAGAGGTGATCTTTCCTTGTAATAATTACTACTCTGCCAACGGTTGTCATACGGGTGGTGTCTGTTTTGGTCACGATTTACGTTGTACGAATAGCCTTGTGGTGTATTATTTCTGTCATCGCGGAATTGTGACAGGTGTGACTTGTAATTGTTGTGCTCCTGTTTTCGCGTTCCGCGATTGTCAGTGTCAATTTCCAGTTCTTGTAACAGTCCCTGAAAAGCTTCAATGTCGTCTTTGCAACGTCCTGCCACAATAATATGTCGTAAATGTTCAGGTAATTTGATTAAACAAATGCGGATGAGTTCTGAGGGGCTGTATGGGTTTGACAGGTACTGATTCTTGTGCAACATGTCTTCAAAATATTTCACAAGACTGGAAAAATCAGATTTTTCGAAATGTTTCATCATTATGATGCTATGTTTTACTCGGTCTTGTGTAGCTTGAGACCCATATGCTGAGAGGAAAGCATGATAAAATTCTCCTTCACTGTAACAATCGTGAATGACCGATCGCATTCTTACAGCTGGTTCATTCTCCAAGTAGCCACACATAAATTCTAATCTGTGCTCTAATGACCAGTTGGGGGGGAAACAATGAGAGAATTGATGAAGCCACGCTTGTGGATGAATGTCGTTGCCAGAATTCTTAAATGTTTTGAATTTACATGTAGTAATGAACAGCTTATAGTCAAAATCATCGTGTCGGCGGGTCGCATATCGGTCATTGTTACGTCTTTTCGGCGGTTCCATCTCAAAATTCGGTGTACTTTGCCAATTTCTTTCATAATCTCCAAAGTGCCCTGTGTTGTTATTTTGTGGCAGTTCCGTATTTTTATGTCCCTCTTCCCGTATTGGAGTGAGAGTGTCCTCTGAAATACGTAATTCTTGTATTACCTGTGTCACCTGATCTTGTACTTCCCGGATTTCTCTTTGGTGTTGCGTATTAATTTGATTCTGATTTTGTTTGAATTTCCTAATTTGTTCGAACTCTTCTGTGTCATTAAAGACTACCGGTTTTGTGTCATTCAGATTATCATCTACCTTCGTAGATAAATTATTTAGCTGATCCGAAAGTTCAACTACTTTCTCTGATAATGAACTAATGTCCTCCATGTGTCTTTCTGAACCAATTTTCAGAGTATCTACTGTGTCCTTTAAGTTTTCTTGAGTTTTTGCAAGTTGCGTAACCGAATCGGTAGATGCAACTGAGTCAAGTTTAGCTTGCAAACTCTCATGATTTTCATGAACAATTGTTTGCAGTTCTTTTATGGCTGCTTCGTGATTCTGTAATGCATTTTCATGCCGCGAAAAAATAGGTTGGAAATGCTCACAAATTTGTGTTTTTACGTCATTACAGAGTTTTTGACATTTCGATTCGATTTTATGTAATTCAGTAGTTAAATCTTCACGTGTTTGTTCAAGTGTATGTTCCACTGAGTCTAAATTTTGAAGCTTTTGCTCCATTGCGTCTAACTTTTGCTATGTTTGTCTCTGATTTTGTTCCATTGTGTCTAACTTTTGAAGCTTTTGCTGTGTTTGTCTCTGATTTTGTTCCATTGTGTCTACCTTTTGAAGATTTTGTTCCATTGTGTGTAACTTTTGAAGCTTTTGCTGTGTTTGTCTCTGATTTTGTTCCATTGTGTCTAACTTTTGAAGCTTTTGTCCCATTTGTTGCATTAATTGTAATAACAATGCACTGGTGTCTGAAACATGTTCCTTAGTGCTATTCGGCAATGCATTTGAACCGGCAATATTCACAGTTTGAAAAACAGAAAATGTGTCTTGACTTATTTGAGAAAGCGGTGAGGACGCAAAACCTGAATCTACAGTATTTGCAAGAATGTGTCCTGTCATTTCGGAATCCTGAGGCGAGCTGTTGCCGACTGAAAGATCGATAATTGTTCCCTGTTCACTACTTATTTCACTGTCTACACCATAGTTTGCAGCCCGCTCCATTTCCCTATGTACAATTACCAAATTACTACTTTGAACATTAGTGAATTCATTACATGGTGGCGCTAACACACTGCTTTCGTCTTCACTGTCATTTCTCAGTTTACTTTGTAGACTAGTATTACGTTTTTCACACGCCATTATTGTCACAATATTTCATACGATAACACATAAAAGCACAATTTGAAGAGCAAAAATAAGAGAACACATTAACATAGCACTGAAAATAATATCTAGTTAATTGCAAGCGAAGTTGCGAAATACTTGGTCCAAATCTATATGCATGCCACAACTGTTTTACTGTACAACAATGAAAAACTACAACTACAAAGTAGATTCTCTCTATGATTACGCGATAGCAACAAACAAAGGCTACACTAACTACACAAACTACAAGAAAAAATCAGAAGATTCCAGTGAGGTATCCTTGGCTAAGGGTCGACATATGAAACGTCCCCTTAGAAAAATTTATACAAGACTGTGCTTAAACTGACACACAATAGTTTTTAGCGCAACGCAATCTGACTTTCAAAAATCCCTACGAAAGAATGGCCCTGACTAACATTAACCTATATGTTTCACAAATCACTTACCTCACAAAAATCTTCGTTACTCGAACTACTGCAATACAGCGAGCGCCACTACTGCCAGCTAACTAAAAGATTCAAACTACGGAAGTCACTAACTACTGATAGGCACAGTTAGCAAATGAAAGATTTTAATAGAGAACAAACAATGTATTTACCTTCATAGTCATAATATATATATATATCAGTTCATGACACCAATTTTTACAAATTTCAAAACTCCGCCATCTCTCTCCCCACGTCCACCACTGCTGGCGGCTCACCTCCAACTGCGCAACGCTACGCGCTGTTAGCATCCAGCTGCTGCTGCCCGACACTACAATGGCAGACAACAATGCAAACCAGCCACAGACCGCACACGGCACAGCCAGTGATTTTCATACAGAGCGCTACGTGGCGGCGGCATTACCAATAAAAAAACCTAAACAGCCTACTTACAACAAGTCTAAAAAATAGTAGTGAAGTGCAGTAAGACGTGCAGAGGATCGACGCCTTGGGAGAGGAATGACAATTCATAAACAATGTAACATGCTGCGTATAAACAGACAGAAAGTCTACTACATCACTGCAGAACGATCACTGCAAGTAGGTACCTACATGAAACGTGTAACACTATGCGTACAGTCCGCAGCTCGTGGTCGTACGGTAGCGTTCTCGCTTCCCACGCCCGGGTTCCCAAGTTCGATTCCCGGCGGGGTCAGGGTTTTTCTCTGCCTCGTGATGACTGGGTGTAGTGTGATGTCCTTAGGTTAGTTAGGTTTAAGTAGTTCTACGTTCTAGGGGACTGATGACCATAGATGTTAAGTCCCATAGTGCTCAGAGCCATTTGAACCATTTGAACCAGTATGCGTACACAGCGATTTGAGGAAGAACGGCCACATAAAATTAATCATAAAGAACTCTGTTAAGATACTGAGTTTCATTGGAAGGATTCTAAGGAAATAAAGTCCACCAATAAAGCAAGTTGCTTACAAAACCCTCATTCGATCACTATTTGAGCAGTGCAGTACAGTCTAGATTCATAACCAGACAGAACTTGTATAGGACATTTCATTACAGGTTTGTTTAATAAGAGCTAAAGTATCACAGAGATGGTCAGCGAACTCCAGTATGACAGACGTTACAAGAGAGGCGTTCTGCACCACTGTGTGTTTTACTATTAAAGTTTCGAGAGCGTATGTTCCTAGAAGAGTCAACAAGTTTTGTACTTCCTACTACGTTTATCTCGAGGAAAGACCTGAGTGGTAAAATGAGAGAGTTTCAAGCTCACCCGGATTGCTTGTAAGCAATCGTTCTTCCCGTGAACCATTCGCAACTGTAAGAGGAAAAGGGCTTCTAGGCGCTACAGTCTGGAACCGCGAGACCGCTACGGTCGCAGGTTCGAATCCTCCCTCGGGCATGGACGTGTGTGATGTCCTTAGGTTAGTTAGGTTTAAGTAGTTCTAAGTTCTAGAGGACTGATGACCTCAGAAGTTAAGTCCCATAGTGCTCAGAGCCATTTGAACCAGGAAAAGGGCGAAATGACAGTGGACACGAAGTGCTATTCACCACACACAGTAAGGTAGCTTCCGGGGTATGGATGTAGATGTAGATGTAACTCCTGAGTAGTACTCACACGACTAAAGGCTCTCTGTTTCATAAGTTAAAAAAGCGTAGCGGGCGTCGATTTCAGGCCAATCGTGTGTTTACCACAAATTCTGACCGCCAAGTTACGGGGCCCGACAACCGAGGAACAGAGACGGACAAGTGCAAGGCAACAGTGATTCTTGCGTAAGAGTCGGGGAATCCCTGCCCGCTGTGAAAGGCCAGCGGCCTTGCCGGCAGAACGAGCGAAGGCTGCCGGCAGAGGGCAGCATAACCTCCCAGGCCGGCCTCTGAAATCTCGGGCACCTTATCTAACACTGCAGCTTGTCATGTTAGCCTAACTGCTCCTGGGAGACCGATACCGCTTCTCTCGTGCTCCCTCGCAGTGGCAGCATGTACAACTGCATTTCTTGTGGCGGCTGACACAAGGATAAGAACTTAAGTTAGCGTAATCAGACTCCATACCGACTGACTAGGTGCACTGTTGTATTCACTTTCGCAGTTATGCTCATAGAACGTCGTCATTTCCTACCAACACATTGCCTGATATACTGAACGCCTCCAACAGTAAGTGCGACGCCTATAGAAATTGAAGGCTACAGTTTTCATCCGATGATGGTTTCTAATGCCGTTCCAATCACTGCAGTGTTGGAGCTCTTGTAACTGCTAAAGACATGTCCAAGGATAAGTACGCTGTGCTTCAATGAAAACTGTTCATAAAAATAACTTATAAGACAAGGAATAAGATTGAGAAACATTGACCAGGAGGGAAAAAAAGGTTCCTTGGGTAACGGTTGTTAACTTCGATACGGTACAAGATTATTTTACCAGTTACATAAAATGTATGATTAAAAATTGAATGGTTTAAAGGTAGACGCTCTATTCAAGCCAGTAATGTATACAGGTTATTAACAATTGCTGAACGACAGCAAAGTTTAGAAGTATTTCTGGAACTCAGGCGGCACCATAAATCATCTGTTCTACACTGAAGCGCCAAAGTAACAGGTATAGGCGTGCGTATTCAAACACACATGTGTGTAAACAAGCAGAGTACGCCACTGCGGTCGGCAACACCTATATAAGATAAGAAATGTCTCGCACAGTTGTTAGATCGGTTACTGATGCTAAAATGGCCATTATCAAGATTTAAGTGAGTTTGAACATGGTGTTAAAGCTGGCGCATGAGCGATGGGACACAGCATCTCCTAGGTAGCGATGAAATGAGGTTTTCCCGAACGACCATTTCACGGGTGTGCCGTGAATATCAGGAATCCCGGTAAAACATCAAATATCCGACATAGCTCCCACTGGAAAAACATCCTGCAAGAACGGGGCAACGACGACTGAAGAAAATCGTTCACCGTGTCAGAAATTTAACCCTTACGCAAATTCATGCAGATTTCAATTGCTGGACCATCAGCAAGTGTGAGCGTAAGAACCAGTCAACGAAACATCATCGATACGGGCTTTCTGAGCCGAAGACCACTCGTATACCCATAATGTCCGCACGACACAAAGCTTTACGCCTTGCTTGGGTCGTCAACACCGATAATGGACTGTTGATGACTGGAAACACGTTGCTTCGTCGGACGAGTCTCGTTTCAAACTGTATCGAGCGGATGGACGTGCACGGGTAAGGAGACAACCTCATGATTCTATGGATCCTGAATGTCAGAAGTGGCCTGTTCAGTCTGGTGGAGGCTCTGTAATGTTGTGGGGCACGTGCACTTGGAGTGATATGTAACCCATGATGCGTCTAGATACGACTCTGATAGGTGACACGTACGTAAGCATCCTGTCTGATCACCTGCATCCGTTCATGTCCAATGTGCATTCCGACGGACTTGGGCAATTCCAGCATAACAATGCGACACCCCACACGTCCAGATTTGCTACAGAGTGGCTCCAGGAACTCTTTTTAAACACTTCTGCTGGCCACCAAACTCCCCGGATGCCTTGCGACGTGCTGTTCAGAAGAGATCTCCACCCCTTAGTACTCTTGCGGATTTATGGACAGGCCTGCAGGATTTCTGGTTCCAATTCCCTCCAGCACTACTTCAGACATTAGACAGGCCCAAGCCACGTCGTGTTGCGGCACTACTGCTTGCCCACGGAGGCCCTACACGGTACTAGACTGGTGTACTAGTTTCTTCGGCTCTTCAGTGTATAAGTGGCGATCAAAATGTTCCCGTTCGAATGTCGTACTGTCCATAATAGGTATGCCAATCAGGCAAACCCACTGCAGTCGGTTGAGGCAACCATCCCACCGACACAGCAGGATGAAGATGTCCATGAGTAAAACACCGAGTCTGGCAGCATGAAGAAGTCCGTAAATGCCTGCAGTATATCCTCATCTGACAAGAATCGTTGAAACTTCGTGGCCTTTTTTAAGGGACTGAAGGTGTTATAATCGCATGCGGACAGATCAAGACTATAAGGCGAGTCCTCGAGTGTCTCCCACTTGAGTTGGCGTAATTTCTGCGTTATGTTATTTGCAATATGGGTACGTGCGTTTTCATGAAGCAGCGGCATCCCTTGTCGCTCCATTCCACAACAGTGTGTAACATTACGACTCAAGATAGCTGTAACAGAACTTGAATAGCGTAAAGTTATCATTAAAAACGCACGCCGCGCGATTTGTTACGATTTGGTCGGTCAAAATAATCGTAACATGCTTTTGAATACCATTAAAATACACTCCTGGAAATTGAAATAAGAACACCGTGAATTCATTGTCCCAGGAAGGGGAAAATTTATTGACACATTCCTGGGGTCAGATACATCACATGATCACACTGACAGAACCACAGGCACATAGACACAGGCAACAGAGCATGCACAATGTCGGCACTAGTACAGTGTATATCCACCTTTCACAGCAATGCAGGCTGCTATTCTCCCATGGAGACGATCGTAGAGATGCTGGATGTAGTCCTGTGGAACGGCTTGCCATGCCATTTCCACCTGGCGCCTCAGATGGACCAGCGTTCGTGCTGGACGTGCAGACCGCGTGAGACGACGCTTCATCCAGTCCCAAACATGCTCAATGGGGGACAGATCCGGAGATCTTGCTGGCCAGGGTAGTTGACTTACACCTTCTAGAGCACGTTGGGTGGCACGGGATACATGCGGACGTGCATTGTCCTGTTGGAACAGCAAGTTCCCTTTCCGGTCTAGGAATGGTAGAACGATGGGTTCGATGACGGTTTGGATGTACCGTGCACTATTCAGTGTCCCCTCGACGATCACCAGAGGTGTACGGCCAGTGTACGAGATCGCTCCCCACACCATGATGCCGGGTGTTGGCCCTGTGTGCCTCGGTCGTATGCAGTCCTGATTGTGGCGCTCACCTGCACGGCGCCAAACACGCATACGACCATCATTGGCACCAAGGCAGAAGCGACTCTCATCGCTGAAGACGACACGTCTCCATTCGTCCCTCCATTCACGCCTGTCGCGACACCACTGGAGGCGGGCTGCTCGATGTTGGGGCGTGAGCGGAAGACGGCCTAACGGTGTGCGGGACCGTAGCCCAGCTTCATGTAGACGGTTGCGAATGGTCCTCGCCGATACCCCAGGAGCAACAGTGTCCCTAATTTGCTGGGAAGTGGCGGTGCGGTCCCCTACGGCACTGCGTAGGATCCTACGGTCTTGGCGTGCATCCGTGCGTCGCTGAGGTCCGGTCCCAGGTCGACGGGCACGTGCACCTTCCGCCGACCACTGGCGACAACATCGATGTACTGTGGAGACCTCACGCCCCACGTCTTGAGCAATTCGGCGGTACGTCCACCCGGCCTCCCGCATGCCCACTATACGCCCTCGCTCAAAGTCCGTCAACTGCACATACGGTTCACGTCCACGCTGTCGCGGCATGCTAGCAGTGTTAAAGACTGCGATGGAGCTCCGTATGCCACGGCAAACTGGCTGACACTGACGGCGGCGGTGCACAAATGCTGCGCACTAGAGCCATTCGACGGCCAACACCGCGGTTCCTGGTGCGTCCGCTGTGCCGTGCGTGTGATCATTGCTTGTACAGCCCTCTCGCAGTGTCCGGAGCAAGTATGGTGCGTCTGACACACCGGTGTCAATGTGTTCTTTTTTCCATTTCCAGGAGTGTATAACGGCGATACCTGTTTAGTGTGATTGAAAATAATATGTAGTAAGTTAATGAGTAAGGTAGCCGATCCTATAAGAAGAGGTAAAATTGGGCATATTAAGGTGTTTATATCGACTAAGTTGATGATACGGCGTCTTTTTTTTCCGTTTACTCGTAGAAAACAAAAAAAAAAAAAAAAAAAACAAGTAAAGAAGTGCTAATTGTGCGTTGTGAAAAATATAAGGGTGAATTTTAAATAGCTACAGTGTATAATCAGACTAACAAATGGACATTCAGTTACGCGAAATAGCGGATAACGAAGTGTAGTCATTAAACTGAGTACAGCTACAGGGCGGTCAATTCCGGGATAAGTCTATTCGCATCTCACTAGGGACGCGGTATTGAGACCGTTTTTTTTTATTATTATATCACGGAGAGCGGGCTTCAGTTTACAAAAAGGAGAAAAGCTGTATCATTATCATTGACTGTTGGTTTCAAGCAACCAAAACTGTTAATCAAAGGGTTTCGGTGAATGAGTGGTGAATGCGAATGAAACTGTGTACGGAGTTATGTTAAATAGAGCAGAAGAGACAAGACAGTTTGGTCGTATCCGTTATAATTCCATAAACTGTAACATTTCTTCTCGTTGTACGAAGCCTTTATATACGATCGTTGTGACAATTTGTTTTGAAGGAATCTCGTTACGAGTTAAGTTTTGCGGACCTGGTCAAGTGGGGATAGTTCGTAGATCCCAACTACTGCTGCTATTCTGGAATCAGGTGCTACCGGGACCGTTGTGTGTTGTCAATGGCTTAAGGTCATCATATCTCATGCTCTAAGATCGACGCGCCTTTCCTCTTGGTATAACGGTGTCTCACGGTACCAACGACAACGCCGACGACGAATGAAGAAACGGTAGAAGTGGTTTTCGACAGGCTTGCTGCCCAATACACGTTCTTCATTCTCCTATGGATACATGCAGGTATTTCTACTTTACTTTTGGACAACATGGTTGTGGAGATGAAGCAGCGATTTGTATGATTAATCAATTATTCAAAAACGGTCTTAATCGCATTTAGTATTATTATTATTATTATTATTATTATTATTATTATTATTATTGTTATTATTATTATTATTATTATACCGCCAACCGGTTTCAACCCAACGTAAGGGTCATCTTCTGGGCGTTTACAATTGGTCGGCTGCTGGTGGTGTCACTAAAGTTCTGACACTCCTGCCGTTATGTAGACTAAAGTTCAGTGCAGCGGATGGACGCATGGTGCAGGGAAAGGCAATTGAATCTCAATGTAGACAAGTGGAATGTGCTGCGAATACATAGAAAGAAAGATCCTTTATCATTTAGCTACAATATAGCAAGTCAGCAACTGGAAGTAGTTAATTCCATAAATTATCTCTGATTAGGCATTAGGAGTGATTTAAAATGGAATGATCATATAAAGTTGATCGTCGGTAAAGCAGATGCCAGACTGACATTCATTGGAAGAATGCTAAGGAAATGCAATCCGAAAACAAAGGAAGTAGGTTACAGTACACTTGTTCGCCCATTGCTTGAATATTGCTCACCAGTGTGGGATCCGTACCATGTGGGGTTGATAGAGGAGATAGAGAATATATAACGGAGAGCAGCGCGCTTCGTTACAGGATCATTTAGTACTCGCGAAAGCGTTACGGAGATGATAGATAAACTCCAGTGGAACACCCTGCAGGAGAGACGCTCAGTAGCTCGGTACGGACTTTTGTTGAAGTGTCGAGAACATACCTTCACCGAGGAGTCAACCAGGATATTGCTCCCTCCTAAGTATATCTCGTGAAGAGACCATGAGGATATAATCAGAGAGATTAGAGCCCGCACAGTGGCATACCGACAATCTTTCTTTCCACGAACAGTAGGAGACTGGAATAGAAGGGTAGACCGATAGAGGTACTCAAGATACCCTCCTCCACACACCGTCAGGTGGTTTGCGGAGTATGGATGTAGATGTAGATGTAGATATTCTGACACTCCTGCCGTTATGTAGACAGGAGTGACGCCACCAGCAGTCGACCAATGGTGTAAACGCCCAGAGCACTTGCAACCTACGTCCTCAATTATTTGCTCGACGTATTCCAATCTCTGTCCTCCTCTACAGTTTTTGCCCTCTACAGCTCCCTCTAGTACCATGGAAGTCATTCCCTGATGTCTTAGCAGATGTCCTGTCATCCTGTCCCTTCTCCTTATCAGTGTGTTCCACATATTCCTTTACTCTCCGATTCTGCGTAGAACCTCCTCATTCCTTACCTTATCAGTCCACCTAATTTTCAACATTCGTCTATAGCACCACATCTCAAATGCTTCGATTCTCTTCTGATCCGGTTTTCCCACAGTCCATGTTTCACTACCATACAATGCTGTACTCCAGACGTACATCCTCAGAAATTTCTTCCTCAAATTAAGGTCGGTATTTGATATTAGTAGACTTCTCTTGGCCAGGAATGCCTTTTTTGCCATAGCGAGCCTGCTTTTGATGTCCTCCTTGCTCCGTCCGTCATTGGTTATTTTACTGCCTAGGTAGCAGAATTCCCTAACTTCATTGACTTCGTGACCATCGCTGTTCTCATTTCTACTACTTCTCATTACCTTCGTCTTTCTCCGATTTACTCTCAAACCATACTGTGTACTCATTAGACTGTTCATTCCGTTCAGCAGATCATTTAGTTCTTCTTCACTTTCACTCAGGATAGCAATGTCATCAGCGAATCCAATCATTGATATCCTTTCACCTTGTATTTTAATTCCACTCCTGAACCTTTCTTTTATTTCCATCATTGCTTCCTCGATGTACACATTGAAGAGTGGGGGCGAAAGGCTTCAGCCTTGTCTTACACTCTTCTTAATACGAGCACTTCGTTCTTGATCGTCCACTCTTATTATTCCCTCTTGGTTGTTGTACATATTGTATATGACCCGTCTCTCCCTATAGCTTACCCCCACTTTTTTCAGAATTTGTCAAACGCTTTTTCCAGGTCGACAAATCCTATGAACGTGTCTTAATTTTTCTTTAGCCTTGCTTCCATTATTAGCCGTAACGTCAGAATTGCCTCTCTTGTGCCTTTACTTTTCCTAAAGTCAAACTGATCGTCACCTAGCGCATTCTCAATTTTCTTTTCCATTCTTCTGTATATTATTCTTGTAAGCAACTTCGATGCATGAGCTGTTAAGCTGATTGTGCGATAATTCTCGCACTTGTCAGCTCTTGCCGTCTTCGGAATTGTGTGGATGTTGCTTTTCCGAAAGTCAGATGGTATGTCGCCAGACTCATATATTCTACACACCAACGTGAATAGTCGTTTTGTTGCCACTTCCCCTAATGATTTTAGAAATTCTGATGGAATGTTATCTATCCCTTCTGCCTTATTTGACCGTAAGTCCTCCAAAGCTCTTTTAAATTCCGATTCTAATACTGGATCCCATATCTCTTCTAAATCGACTCCTGTTTCTTCTTCTATCACGTCAGACAAATCTTCACCCTCATAGAGGCTTTCAATGTATTCTTTCCACCTATCTGCTCTCTCCTCTGCATTTAACAGTGGAATTCCCGTTGCACTCTTAATGTTACCACCGTTGCTTTTATTGCCACCAAAGATTGTTTTGACTTTCCTGTAAGCTGAGTCTGTCCTTCCGACAATCATATCTTTTTCGATGGCTTCACATTTTTCTTACAGCCATTTCGTCTTAGCTTCCGTGCACTTCCTATTTATTTCATTCCTCAGCGACTTGTATTTCTGTATTCCTGATTTTCCCGGAACATGTTTGTACTTCCTCCTTTCATCAATCAACTGAAGTATTTCTTCTGTTACCCGTGGTTTCTTTGCAGCTACCTTCTTTGTACCTATGTTTTCCTTTCCAACTTCGGTGATGGCCCTTTTTAGAGATGTCCAGTCCTTTTCAACTGTGCTACCTACTGCGGTATTCCTTATTGCTGTATCTATAGCGTTAGAGAACTTAAAACGTATCTCTTCATTCCTTAGAACTTCCGTATCCCACTTCTTTGCGTATTGATTCTTCCTGACTAATGTCTTGAACTTCAGCCTACTCTTCATCACTACTATATTGTGATCTAAGTCTACATCTGCTCCTGGGTACGCCTTACAATCCAGTATCTGATTTCGGAATCTCTGTCTGACCATGGTGTAATCTAATTGAAATCTTCCCGTATCTCCCGGCCTTTTCCAAGTATACCTCCTCCTCTTGTGATTCTTGAACAGGGTATTCGCTATTACTAGCTGAAACTTGTTACAGATCTCAATTAGTCTTTCTCCTGTTTCATTCCTTGTCCCAAGCCCATATTCTCCTGTAACCTTTTCTTCTACTCCTTCCCCTACAACTGCATTCCAGTCGCCCATGACTATTAGATTTTCGTTCCCCTTTACATACTGCATTACCCTTTCAATATCCTCATACACTTTCTCTATCTGTTCATCTTCAGCTTGTTACATCGGCATGTATACCTGAACTATCGTTGTCGGTGTTGGTCTGCTGTCGATTCTGATTAGAATAACCCGGTCACTGAACTGTTAACAGTAACACACCCTCTGCCCTACCTTCCTATTCATAGCGAATCCTATACCTGTTATACCATTTTCTGCTGCTGTTGATATTACCCGATACTCATCTGACCCCCTACGTCGAGTTGAAACCGATTGGCGGTATAATAATAATAAATGCGATGAAGACTGTTTTTGAATAATTAATTTATACTTTAGCAGCCCAGAAAAGAATAACAGCACGTTGGTCCTGTCTGGACGCATTTTGTCATAACGTCACCGTAGTTCATTTCCGCATTTATTACACTCACGTCGGAAAGACACAAATGCCACACTGACCTCTTGTCTACATGTCGATGTTTCTACACACTCGTCAGAATCGCTACTTTGCATATAAACTGCAGCAATTCCCCCATACGGAGGCTCTTTGATCGACCCTTACGTGATGCTGCTTAGAAAAATTTATGAATTACTGTGCTGGTAAACCTCTTACGTTATTTGATTTTCAAACAGCTGAGCAAAACTGAACGTACGCAGACATGTCTCTCTTAGTTATTCTGATCATCACTAAACTGACACACAATATTTTTAGCGCAACGCAATCTGACTTTCAATAATACCTACAAAAGCATGGCCCTGACCTACAATAACCTGTACCTTTCATGAATCACTTACCTCACAAAAATTATGTGAGCGCCAATAGTGCCAGCTAAATAAAAGATTCTATCTACTGAAGGCACTAACTACTGATAGGCATAGTTAGCAAATGAAAGATTGTTAAAGAGAACAATGTATTTACCTTAATAGTGGTTCAAATGGGTCAAATGGCTTTGAGCACTATGGGACTTAACATCTGTGGTTATCAGTCTCCTAGAACTTAGAACTGCTTAAACCTGACTAACCTAAGGACATCACACACATCCATGCACGAGGTAGGATTCGAACCTGCGACCGTAGCGGACACGCGGTTCCAGACTGAAGCGCCTAGAACCGTGCGGCCACAATGGCCGGCTCCTTAATAGTCTTCAAAAGTCATAATATATATATTTCAGTTCATGACATCCAGTCTTACAAATTTCATTTTTCTGACGGACGCACGTCCAGATCGTCCGCTTTCAAAACTCTGCCATCTTTCTTCCCAAATCCACCACTACTGGCGGTTCACTGCGCAATGCTACCGCTGTTCACATCCACCTGCCCAACACTACAATAGCAAATATTCCAACAATGAAAATCAGCCACAGAGTGCACAAAGCACAGTCAATGATTTTCATACAGAGCGCTACGTGACGTTACCAACATAAAACCCCAAACAGCCTACATACAACTGAAACGGAATTGTGACTTTTTCCAAATTTTCTGACGCCACTTGATTCTCATTTCGTGTATATCTGTGTTATTTATGCTTTTAATTGTCCTGCCACTACCACGTTCTCGGTGTGAACCACATCTTCAGGTGTGCTGTACTTAGATTATGAAACACTGCCAATGGAGATGAGTGACAAACAAAGTAAACAGGAAAGTGAAACTTGATATATGACTTTTTTTCCTGGCTTTACTATTCAAGACATACGAAGAGAGTACATGTCAGGTTCTTAAAGGACTGAAGGAGCCGTAGATCTTTCAAGGTGCTCTTGAAAATTTTGGTAAATGATTTGAGAAAACGAAGGAAACATTAGTTACAAACAGAATACTTTTACTGACATCCAAAGTAAGAACCACTAGCTACTTCTGACATCGGTTAAAAAGTTGTTTGAAACGGTCTAAACCGTCTTGTGAAGTCGCTCCAAGAACCACTTCACGCGTTGTTGGATAACTGCATCGTTACAGGAGATGAGACCTTGTACTTCTGATACGATCTGGAGACCAACTGACAGACAACGGCTTGTTGTTCATTGTCTCCCTCACCGCACTCGGGTGCAAGTTCATGGCGGATCAAGTCCTTGCTGTCGATAAAGGTGATCAACATCCTCTTATTCTTGAATTTTGTCAGCAGGTGTTTTTTGTGAAGCGACGAACACGATGAACAGCTTTCCACTGTCTGTCGCTTGGTCTCCGGATTCTATTAGTAGTACCAGGTTTCGCCTCCCAAAATTATGTGAATGTCCAGCAACGTGTGAGGAGGTGCTTCTTGCGATTCCACAAGAAGTGTTTGCTGACTGTTTCCAACAGCTTTATAACCGATGCCAGAAGTGTGTTGCAGCTAATGGTGATTACTCTGAAGGCCAATAAAGGTATTTTGTTGGAAACTCTTCTTTTCTTTATTTTCCGAGACCATACACCGAACTTTTCAGGCGCACCCTGTATATTCCAGATGCATGTAGGTAAATGTACCTAAGTTATCCTATGGTTGTTTTATTGGTTGCAAAATAACTCTTAATACCACTACATAATTACTGAGATGATTATAATGATTACTTATCAAAATGTAGTGCAATAAAATTAGAGACTATATCCCCCCTGTTATTTCAATTCTCACAGACAATACTCATATCTCTCTCTACCTCTCTCTCTCTGTCTCTCTCTCTCCCTCTCTCTATGTCTATCTTGCTTAGGAATACACACACAAACACACAAACACGTGCGCGCACATACACATGGAAACCTCCTCGTGCTTTTAAAACACATAATTACCAGGAAAATCACTCCTGATGAAATAACCAAAATTTAATTCCTTTATCTTTCTCCAACATTTAAATATACTTTACATAATAAAAACCCAAAGATTTGAGAAAATATTCTTGACGATAATTTGTATGTTCACACTTAAGCATCTTGTATCATTTAGAGTTTACGAAACTATTTGTCGTACATTCAGGTTCCGATGGTGAGAAAAGCCATGTTACATAAACTGAAAGGAAGCCAACATGCAACGTTACAGGAATAGATGTCATAGTCTCCCTTCCTTCTGTGTGCGGAATTTCAAACTTTTCCGTAGGAAAGCTTTCACACGAAGGCAGCCCTGTCTCAGCCACCAAATTTCAGATGTTATCCTAATACTCATTCATTACAAAATTGTTATAATCCCAGTAAAAGACTGTGCCGTCAACGATAAACTTGGCTGGAGTGCCTCGAACACCAAAACTGGCAACTTTTCTTCCTCCTCTGAGAGATTATTTCTGGAGTTTTCTAATTGATGGCTACACGTTAGACTTTGCGTTCGCTTCGAGAAGAAGTTTACACGAGTAATAATCGACCATATTAATTTCAGGTAGGCTTCTTAAGATTTTCGACGGTGGGAAGAGATAATTAATCAGATTACATAATTTAGTATCACTGTAATAACTCTGCTCGTAGTGTTTGAAAAGCAAATGTACTTCCAGCTTTGCAGATCTGTATATATTCTGCTCCAGTAACTTCACGAAGGAACCAGTAACATATATTGAGTCTCGTTATTGAGCAATTACAATTATCTGTGTCTCAAGTTGAATGATAACGCGTGCATGAAACACAGATTCCATTTCACACCAATCAAAATAGGAAACTACTACTACTACTACTACTACTACTTAATGGCTCACACGACATTAGGTAACGTTTCAGGACACATTTAATTTAAAAGAAATTGTTTTAATAACTCTTTTGTTTGATTAACCCTGTTATGTATAACTGGTAGAAATCTTTTAGTGGTGAGAATGTCAGTTTGGAATACTTCACTTGACGTCTACAAGAAGATTGGCCATTAGTAGCGTACGTATGTTACATATCAAACGCTTATACCCGTTATCTAGCGTGTTATCAGATATGTTCAAATGGCTCGGTGCACTATGGGACTCAACTGCTGTGGACATTAGTCCCCTAGAACTTAGAACTACTTAAACCTAACTAACCTAAGGACATCACACGCATCCACGCCCGAGGCAGGATTCGAACCTGCGACCGTAGCAGTGTTATCAGATATGTCTTCGCTATTATTGTATTAGATTTTGTGTCATCGTTTCAGTATTTTACTGCTACTGTGAGTTAATTCATCCTGTCATTAAGACGCATAAAGCGTTTCGTTTTAGTATTTTAGAACTAATTAACTACAGCCGTACCATTAAGCTTTAAAATCAATTTCGTTAGTGCTATTGTAAGGCTCAGCTATTAGCTGTTTCGTCACTATTACTTCCGTATTTAGGGTGAAAAGCATTTAAACCGACAAACTCCGGGAGGTTATAGGGGACATCAAAACAAATATCTTTCCCTAATGTCATTTTTTCCTATAAGGAGTATTTAAACCAGTAGAGGAAGATTTCTCTGGCGGCAAATCAATTAAACCAACAAACACTTTCCCATTTTTTTAATGACCAAGAGACAACAGATTAAGACAACTCAGTTTCAGTTACAGTAGATTTTCAAAAATGCCTCCATTGGCACATAAACAAATGTTACACCGTCGGATCATGGTCTGTCTGACACGGGCAAAAACCCCAGGAGTACCCTGGATTGTTCCTGCTGCTGCTACTATCCGGGCAACCAGATCCTCATCTGATGCAACAGGAGATGCAGAAACAAGGTTGCGCATCTCTCCCCACACAAAAAAGTCCAGAGGGGACATATCTGGGGATCGAGCAGGCCATAGTACAGGACCACCTCCTCCAATCCACGTTTCTGGGAACCGTCGGTCCAGGAATCGACGCACACGACGGCTGAAATGTGCCGGCGCCCGTGATGTTGGAACCACATGCGTTGTCTTGTAGGGAGCGGGACGTCTTACAGCAATTATGGCAATGTTCTGGCGAGAAAATTGTAATAGTGCCTACCATTTAATGGCCTAGGTAGCAGATACGGCCCAATTAAACAGTCCCCAGCAACACCGACCGACACGTTAACGAAGAACCGCACTTGTTGAGCGCTAGTAACTGTGGCATGTGGGTTATTCCCACTCCAAACATGCGAATTGTGAATGTTGAAGACTCCACCACGTCCGAACGTTGCTTCATCGGTAAACAACTCAGAGGATGGGAATGTAGGATGCATTTCACACTGTTCCAGGTATCACTGCGAAAACTGTGCTCTGGGTGGATAATCAACTGGTTCCAGGTTGTGGGCACGCTGTAAGTGAAATGGACGTAACAATTGCTCTCGAAGGACTGTTCTTACATTCGTCTGATTCGTCCCCATGTTACGTGCAGTTTTACGAATGATGATAGAAGGCTCTCGCTCCACATAATGCAAGGCAGCTTTCTCAAATTGCAGCTTTCTTAACGTGCGACTGCGTCTCTGTCCAGGTAATCTTCTAAATGACCCGGTCTCACGCGGGATACAGCGATTAGGATGTTGTTGTTGATAAACCAGCTGTGCAGATCGTCCGTTGCGGTGCGCTACGTAGTACACACCAACCATATCAGTGTAGTCACTCCAGGTGTATCGCTCCATTAGTAAACAGAGACAATGCACTACTACACTGGTGGACAGCAGTTGCCTACAACTGAAGAGCGTAATACGCCCTCTAACAACTGTAGAGCGTAATACGGCCTCCACCGGTTTAAATAATCCTCATAGGAAAAAAAGACATTAGGGAAAAATATTTGTTTTGATGTCCCCTACAACCTCGCAGAATTTGTCAGTTTAAATACTTTTCACCCTGTATAGCTTACAGTCGCGGTATGAGGTGTACCAAGGACAAGGTATTAGCAGTAATAAAATGTATGTTACACCACTATTATCCGCTTTACCGTCAAATTTTACGTTAGTACAAATGTAAATTTACTTGGTGATGTCACCAGAAGAGTTCACATAATGTTAATAAAGCATGCTGTAAAGGATGTTTTGTGTGCAAGCGAGAGTACGCCCAATACAGTAAATTTGTGAATTACAATGTCATGAGTGACTGCAAAAATCGTGCTGTGCTACTTACTCCTCGCCGGGCGGAGTGGCCATGTGGTTCTAGGCGCTACAGTTTGGAACCGCGCGACCGCTACGGTAGCAGGTTCGAATCCTGCTTCGGGCATGTCCTTAGGTTAGTTAGGTTTAAGTAGTTCTAAGTTCTAGGGGGCTGATGACCACAGCAGTTAAGTCCCATAATGCTCAGAGCCATTTGAACCATTTTTACTTACACCTCACTGTTTAACACAGACTTTGGATTAAGACGGGTCAAAGGAAAGACGGAACGGGTAACGAGTAGTCGAGAGAATACTAACGATATGCTGAAATTAAAATTGGGTAACGAGAAGTGCAGAAGCGATAGAATTCTGTTATTCAGAAAGCAAGATAGAACAAAACTGTGATAGAAGCAGACTGGTACAGACAGAGGAAGAGATAGACATAAAGAAAGAAAGTGGTAAGTGTAGCGTGCCAGGGATAATTTTAACCAGAATATTAGCACAAGCTTTTATTACCTTTCTTCTATACAAAAATAACAAACACAGATTTTCTTTAAAAAACTTATTTCAACATTTAATCGTAAAAGAACATTTTCTTAGTTCAGTGGTTAAACAATATGTGTATTATTAAAAACAATGAAAGAGTGTTACTAACTGCGGTAATTAAACAATCTTTACTTCAGGACAATACGCTTCTGGTTCACAGGTGTTACCGGTACCTTAACCAGTTCACTGGAGTTTTTGAATATTAATGCCAATTAGTCAGGATAATAATAATGCGGGGATATAACAGAGAGAAATAAACAATTAAAAATAGCATCAAGATTGTTAAAATCCCACTTTAAACAAGTAATAAAATCGTGGTTTGAAAACAAGTGAGATTCCAATTATATACTTTGAAGCAATTAAAGGGTACAACAGAATATTAATAAAAAGTACGTGTGATTCACCGATGCAGACATTATGTTCTGCTTTGGCACCCCCGAAATTGTCATGTAGCTTAATTAACACAAACCACGCTTCTAAGTAGTCTCCGTTGATAACAATGGTTATAAATAGCTAAAACAGTATTCAACCATTATCATTCGATCCAGAGGAAGAGAAGGCAAATGTCATCACTCACAGTAAATCATATCGATAAACACACACATGAGATATTAGCAATGCAAACAGCAATAAATGAAATCAGTGCCAATTTTCCGGTGTGATGCGAGAGACAATTTTTGCATAAAGTTCTCACCAAATATTTTTTCTCTATGGCCGTCCTAGAGTAACGATTTCATAGACCTCATCGTCGAGTAACAAACATATGAGGCCAGAAATGCTACCACTTCATTCATTTTGGCTAACCCCCACCTTTATGTCCTTCTCAAAGATAAAAGCCAGACATGCAAAAACCGCACCGGCATTCGAAGGCGACAGGTAGAGCCTTCCCGCACGGTGACAACATGAAATTATATGGCAATGTAGCGCCTCTAGCCAACGCCTTCTAGACGTACCTCTAGCTGGTGTTGCTCTAAGCCAGGAGCGACGAAAATTTCCTTGCTAACTCCAGCACACGTCTGACTTCAGCGAGCGCGACCGATTCGCTTTAAGTCGTTGTAGCTCCGGCTGTCCCCTGTGGGCGTAGAAGTCTAACGCGTTCTTGCGAGTTAATCAAAGTTGCAGTAAGACATATTATCGATCCCAAGCACTCGAATGGGTGAGAAAGGCAAAAAGTTTGCGACACAGTCATGACCTGACAAACGAGTCTCTTCGCGCCTCGCTTGTTTGTGGAAATGTGCACTGCGCTCCAACTTTCTTTCTACAGACCTATGTAGAAACACAGTTTGACTATAACGCTAACTATAAAGGGAATGTAGTTCCTTTACGTAGGAACGGGCGTAGATTCTCTCCAGCATCTACGATAATTAATTATTGTTAATAAATAAACATAGTATCGATAAGTGAGGGGAGGAAGTGTGGGGGGAAATTGAAGATTTCAAACAATAAATAAATCTGCAAGTAGCCCTATTTGGACTCAATAAGTCAATAAAGGAAGAAGATATACTCTCTTAGTAAAAAATTAAATGTGGTGGTACATAGAAATGACGACGAGAAGTTCAAGCAATTCACACTATAAACAAATACCAAACGTATTTCAATCTATAATTTATAAGTGTACTTTAAAATCAGTATCGATAGCATCATTGGTACAGGGCACTGCGGAGACTAAATGGCAGCGTAGTTCGGTAGGAACAAGAGGATTCTCAAGATCTAAGGAGGGAGGCGGGAGGGGAAGGGATGTGAAAAGAGGGAAGGGGGGAGAGCGGTTCATTTTAGTACTCATGTGAATGACAATATAGTTTTGAGAGTTCATAACATATGACTCTGGGCACAACTGCTACCTGTCAGTATCCACCATATGTTTCACTTTTCTTATAACGATATTCTATCGATGCACTGCAGTTTGGTGCGACCAGATACGAATTCAGTTTGAAAATATTGTTTACCCTACGATGTGGGGAGATGAGTCGTATTCCTCCCTGATCCTTCCAACGTAACATTTGGAGAACACGTAAATCCGTTGACATTATAAATGTGGTACGCATGTACACTATTGGAAAATTAAAATTGCTACACCAAGAAGAAATGCAGATGATAAACGGGTATTCATTGGACAAATATATTATACTAGAACTGACATGTGATTACATTTTCAAGAAATTTGAGTGCATAGATCCTGAGAAATCAGTACCCAGAACAACCACTTCTGGCCGTAATAACGGCCTTGATACGCCTGGGCATTGAGTCAAACAGAGCTTGGATGGCGTGTACAGGTACAGCTGCCCATGCAGCTTCAAGACGATACCACAGTTCATCAACAGTAGTGACTGGCGTATTCTGACGAGCCAGTTGCTAGGCCACCATTGACCAGACGTTTTCAATTGGTAAGAGATCTGGAGAATGTGCTGGCCAGGGCAGCAGTCGAACATTTTCTGTATCCAGGAAGGCCCGTACACGACCTGAAACATGCGTAGTAGGGCTTCGAAGGGATCGAATGAAGGGTAGAGCCACAGGTCGTAACAGATCTGAAATGTAACGTCCACAGTTCAAAGTGCCGTCAATGCGAACAAGAGGTGACCGAGACCTGTAGCCAATGGCACCCCATACCATCACGCCGGGCTATACGCCAGTATGGCGATAACGAATACACGCTTCCAATGTGCGTTCACCACTATGTCGCCAAACACGGATGAGACCATCATGATGCTGTAAACACAACTTGTTTTCTTCCGAAAAAAATGACGTTTTGCCATTCGTGCACCCAGCTTCGTCGTTGAGTACACCACCGCAGGCGCTCCTGTCTGTGATGCAGCGTCAAGGGTAACCGCAACTATGGTCTCCGAGCTGATAGTCCATGCTGCTGCAAACGTCGTCGAACTGTTCGTGCAGATGGTTGTTGTCTTGCAAACGTTCCCATTTGTTGACTCAGGGATCGAGACGTGGCTGCACGATCCGTTACAGCCATGTGGATAAGATTCCTGTCATCTCAACTTTTAGTGATACGAGGGCGTTGGGATCCACCACGGCGTTCCGTATTATCCTCCTGAACCCACTGATTCCATATTCTGCTAACAGTCATTGGATCTCGACCATCGCGAACAGCTATGTCGCGATACGATAAACCTTTATCAAAGTCGGAAAAGTAATAATACGCATTTCTCTTTCTTACACGAGGCATCACGACAACTTTTCACCAGGTAACGCCGGTCGCCTGCTGTTTGTGTATGAGAAATCGGTTGGAAACTTTCCTCATGTCAGCACGTTGTAGATGTCACCACCGGCGCCAACCTTGTGTGAATGCTCTGAAAAGTTAATCATTTGCATATCACAGGACCTTCTTCCTGTCGGTTAAATATCGCGTCTGTAACACGTCATCTTCGTGGTGTAGCAATTTTAATGCCCAGTAGTGTATGTCTGTATCGATAGATTTCCGTTCCAAAGTACATCAGTTTCAGTATGTTGAAAAATTATGTCATAGTAATTAAATAATAGAAAATAACACAGAGATGATATAAAAATCATAACATGTATCTTATATACGCAATATGATCCAAAGTATCCGGACACCTTCGAATAATACGATCTGGCCAGTTGATGTCTAGAGGCGGTCCCGTCACTGTAGAATGGGCAGGGGTTATTGTGTTATCAGTAGAGAAGCTGGGTAGTCGAGGGCGGATAAGGAGGTTTCTGGGTACGTATCTCCTAGCCGCCGTCTGGTGCTGCGTGGCACGCCATGACTGATGACTGGGGAAATGTACTTATGACAACTGCGATAGAGTGCTCGATTTTATAAGCAGCTCACAGCTTATCTGTTCTGCAGCAAAATTTGTGTTGCCTATTTCATCATAATTTCTGATCTCCTTAGCCTTGTTAACTCTGGATTCCTGAGCAGCCCAAATGAGGAAATCTTGCTGTGTTTCCTCCATACAGTGTTCCATATATTTATGTACCCCCACCCTCTTCCCCACCGTATTGCCGTCATTTTGTGTAATTTCTATTGAGATTTTAGAGAACATTGCTGTGTTCAAATTTATGTGACATGTGTTCCTTATAAAGAGCAATTAAATTGTGTTATAGTCTGACTTGACCTAGATGATAAGACCCTTTTAGTCTTATAATTTTTCCATGGTTAGACAATCCGCGTATGACAACTGTAACCTGTTTTGTACCTAAGGCGGTGTTATGTGATGTTGTTTAGACACAGCGAAGTGCTATTTGAAATTAGA
The DNA here is from genome assembly GCF_023897955.1 of Schistocerca gregaria. Lineage (NCBI taxonomy): Eukaryota > Metazoa > Arthropoda > Insecta > Orthoptera > Acrididae > Schistocerca > Schistocerca gregaria. The sequence continues at coordinate 703,915,468 of NC_064921.1, forward strand.
GGGACGCCCTATCGAGTTCTGCTGTGTTCGGATGCTTTCGTGGCGAGGGCAAGGTCCCTTTATTGCGCTTACGAAAATTCTAAGTCCAGAAAGATATACGGGTATAAACATTTTGTAGTATTGTGTAGTGCGTTCAGTATAATAAGATTGGAGACAGTGAATGTATGAACATGACAACGCAACATGCTATAAAGCAGCGTCTTTGAAGGATAGTTTGTGGGCAATAACATTCCTGAAATGAACTGGCCTGCTCTTATTCGCGACCTGAATCCAATGGCACAGCTTAGGGATGAGTCGGAGCGTCGACTTCGCCCCAGACCCCGCACTACCTCCTCTGGTTTCGGCTGTTGAGGTAGAATGAGCTGCCACTCATTTGCAGACACCTCACTGAAAGTGGTCGCCAGCAGAATTCAAGCCGTCGTATAGTTGATTGGCGAACACACGATATATTCGTGTACATTAATTGGTATCCGGATACTTTTAATCGGATAGTGTATAATCTTTCATCCGCTCTCAGATTCACACTAACTCGGCTGTCATTGGCTTCGGTGCAGACCTGAGCAAAACTCGAGCGACAGTGCCTCGTCTGCAATTCGTAATAACAAAACTCTTTTTAGCTTATTGTACTTTCTCCACGAAGCCCAAGGATTGTGGTACTCGGTATAAATCGAGCCCTGTGTCCCATGTGAATTGCCACCTATTCAATTTCCTTACACACAGCTACATACTCCTAAGAACCGTTTACAGTGACAAAAAACGAAGAACTAATGAACGTTGTGAACTACATATCTCTTGGAATTTTCTAATATTTGAACAAAGGAAGTAGCATTGTTATCATGACCTAAAAATTGACTAACATAAATGCCTCCTACTAAATTTGTCTATAGGAGGAATAACTAAATAGGAATTCCAGTTTCTAACACCAGTACAAGATATAAAAGGGAAAATGTAACGCTGCATAACACAAATGAGTCGTCGTAAGGAACTTTAATACTTATAAGCTGAAAATCACTTGGCTCTTCTGCGTTCTGAAATCTGATAGTACCAGAGCGCACGACCAAAACCACGTCTCATCGTTTCATGGCCAAAACCATATAAAATCCTCAGAGTAGATGATCATGGATCCGACTAGGTGGGTGGTAATGGTCGAAAAAGTCTAAGCTCCACAAGGGTCCATTTCCACTAAGACCAAAAAGAAAAAGTTTGTTTTCAGATTTTCAGCCATTTTCGATGTCACCTATACTTCCAAAACCGAAAAGAAAGTTCCAGCGCTTGTTGCCCTCGTATGTTGAAAACTGCTACTTACTTGCTACGGACCTTGACTCTGATTTTTCATCCCATAAACGAAACAAGTTAGACAATCGGATTTCATAAAAGAATTGCGGAATTTTAAATTTAAAGAATATCTTATGGAACTTTAATTAATAAGTGATCACAAGAGGACACGGCTCACATTATCGGTAACAAAACCATCAATACTAATCAAGAGATGTGCTATGAATATAGCATCCAATATGGTACAGTTAATTAAACAATTAATGAAGGTCTCATTTCTCAAGACCACGATGAGGTTGTTTACCCTGTTTGTCAAATTAGTTATTGCATTCAGTATTCAGCACTGACGTTTTAATGTGCCATGTTTGTCGACTTAGTTATCGAGATCGAGTAAGTATTCAAATTAAGAACTGACGTTTTAATAATAATGCTTTGGAATATGGTTTTTGTACAAAGTTCTATAAAGTTCCATAAGATGTTGGCATTGGCTATTGCCACCGTTACATTAAAGTTTCATATCAGTATGACTCAACTACATTAATGTTTCGTGTCTGTATGAAACAGTTGGATTCCTTTAGTGAAATATTTACCTGCTCTTCATATTTTGACCGGTTGCGCCTACAATCCTGCGTTCTATGACAAAGGGAGAGAAAAAGTCATTGACAGTTCTGAAAAGTACAACACGCTAGCAAAAATCTATCACAGAGATCGCTAGTATACTTCTGTCACTTCTGAATGTACCGAATGTCTTACAAGAATTGACCTTCAGATTGTGCAACGAAAAAAAGCTAATGATGTTGACTGGCTTAGATTAAACACTTTTAAACAAACACATAAAATGAAAAGCGAACATTCTTCTACAGCTCTAACTCTGAATTTATCTAATTTTGACGAGCGCAATCTCCTTCCATGTAAAACAGAATTGGAACAGCATTTACTGAAAAGAAAATGTATTTCGCTAACACGAAGCAACACTCAAGCGAAAAACCTAACAAAGATTTCAGGTGGTTAGGCAACTAGCGACGTTACGATTTTTCGTGATTCTGCGGTAGCCAGCTACCAGAAATGACTGACGTTGTCTTAGACGATGAAGCTACATCCGCAAAACGTACACAGACTAACCCCTGCAGCAGACGCCGACAGGAATTGTGTGCCCGGTGAATGCTGGCAGCCAACTGACTGACCTCGCTTCACAGCCCAGGTAGGACATCAACATTCGAGACAAATGGTGTGCTACCATATGCAAATAGCTAGCTGTTATAACTGTAACGTGAGCTAGTGAGAACTTTCTAAACCTTCCTGCTGTCTCTTACCCTTGCACATAATTTTTGTGACTTCACCGTTGATGATAATAATCTTTACTAGACGATGCGTCATATGCTGTCGTCAGGCAGCACACCCTTCTTGCGGCTCAGTCTACCCGTTATCTTCCTCACCGTAATTCTCCCTAGGAAACTGTTGAAGCACGAGACACATGAAACAGCAAATCTTTTTTGGAGGCAGCTGCAGGGAGAAATATTTTGTAATATGGTGTAAAAATAACAAAGGAGCACTATCAACCATGTGCTCACAGTAATAATTACCCATCGTACGTTAGAGTTGGAAAGTGGTCAGTACAGTATTACAACGATATCTGTACAGTCGGGTCGTACACGCTAGCATGGTGTTACGTGATTAGGATTTTGAAAACAGACATTCAAATTGAAATTATTTTACAGAATCAAACAAAATCTCCCAAAAGTGTCACCTGTGCGATCATTATGACACAAAAGATGTATGACGATGATAAATTTTGAGATACTTTCGCATAGGAGATAACTTCTCGTGTCAATAGGTGCGTCAGTCGGGACAAATTCTGCATCTAGGGTGTGGAGTATCAAGCGGAAAAGTTTATTTTCACTTTCGTTCGCCTCGAACAAAAGTTTGAATAAGTTACCCAAACTTTATAGAACTTCTGTGCTTTTCTTGCCGAATATGAAAGCTATCTAACTATAAATGAATTGTGCTATCATCAGCTTCCCTTCTGCCACAAAGATACAAATGCCGCTCAAAAAATTTTGCACAGTCGCCTCTAACTTTTTTGTTTTTGGCAGGAGGAGAATGAAATTTTTTGTGAATATACTTGGAACATTTAGCTATAATTTGGTATATAAAAGTATTTTCTTTTATTTACTTGTGAGCCATAATGGACCGTGAAGTAGATGTCAGGTTGAGCCGGCCGCAGTGGCCGAGCGGTTCTAGGCGATACAGTCTGGAACCGCGCGACCGCTACGGTCGTAGGTTCGAATCCTGTCTCGGGCATGGATGTATGTGATGTCCTTAGGTTAGTTACGTTTACGTAGTTCTAAGCTCTAGGGGACTGATGTCCTCAGAAGTTAAGTCACATAGTGCTCAGAGCCATATATATATATATATATATATATATATATATATATATATATATATATATATATATATATATATATATATATATTAGATGTCAATTTGCGACAACGGTGGAAGAGTGAAAACAGTGTTTTAACGGCGCCATTACCCAGGAATGAAGCTTGGTTGCTTTTGTACGAGCCTGAGAGCAAAACCCAATCCATGGAGTGGCATCATCTGGGTTCTCCCCGGAAGAAGAAGCCAAGACTTTCACGAACAGCAGGCGGGAAGGTGAAGGCCTCCTTGTTCTGGTACCAGTGTGGTATCATTTTCATTGACTTTTTGGAACCTGTCTCCACAATTAACCGGGACCGTTACTGTTTGTCATTGGACAAGCTACAACGTGCCATCAAGACCCACAGACCAGAGCTTCAGGGTCAGCTCATCAGACTACACCATGACAATGCCAAACCCTATACAGCCCTTATGACGCAGGACAAAATCAGGAAAATGGGTTGAAAAATAGTTCCTCAGCCTCCCTACAGTCCGGACTTGGCTCCATCCGATTTTTACCTCTTTGGCCGTCTGAAGACCCACCTGCGCGGTAAAACATTTGATATAGAGGAAGATCTTATTTCCTGTGTCAAGCGATGGTGTAAAAGTCAATCACCAGAATTTTACCAACGTGCAGTTACGTCATGGAAACAACAATGGGCCAGATGCGTCACAGCTGATGGAGGCTACATTGAGTAGGCTCATTGTAGAGGTAAATGTACCAAGTATGTTCACAAAAAACTTCATTCTCCTTCTGCAAAAAATAAAAAAGATAGAGACGACTGTGAAAAACTTTTTGAACGCCCTTTGGCGGAAAACAGCTGAAACAGTTCCCACTGTCCTAGTGATTATCTGTGAGGTCCTATATAGAATTTGCGACTACTGTTAATCACAATTTACTCCTGAAAAGAGATCTAGTCTTCGCTGTGGAAACAAATCACTCAGAAACAAATAAAAGGCAGCAGAACAGATCGCCATTAATATCGTTCTGTATCTCTTAGGCCGGTATTACACTATCAAATTTCTTTGTCAAAGATATTTAATGGTGTAATAGGGAACTTTGTCAAATGTCGTCCAATATTTGATCAAATCTATGGCCACGCTGTAGATTTGATCAAAGAAGTCGCTTGTCTGCTGTTTACCGCAATGTGACATGTTACCACATGGAGCGCTAGCATCGCTGCATTCTGTCGTCTGTAGTGTTTTTATTAGTATTGCCGGTAAATACAATTGGTGTTTGCCGACAACTACAAAATTAATAGAGATGTATGAAGCTGATGAGGCGCTTTCCAACATGAGGCATGCTAAATACAAAAATAGATTACGAAGATTGGAGACCTGACCTGACCTAACCTAACCTAAAATAACCCTCTCCTCTAGCAAAGAATCGGAGTGTTACAGTCAGCCTGCCTTCTGCAGATGTAGCAGTTCTGAAGTGAATGTTGTGCTTTGTGATATGAGGATAAACTTCACTGAGCACATGTTGTTGTTGTGGTCTTCAGTCCTGAGACTGGTTTGATGCAGCTCTCCATGCTACTCTATCCTGTGCAAGCCTCTTCATCTCCCAGTACCTACTGCAGCCTACATCCTTCTGAATCTGCTTCGTGTATTCATCTCTTCGTCTCCGTCTACGATTTTTACCCTCCACGCTGACCTCCAATGCTAAATTTGTGATCCCTTGATGCCTCAGAACGTGTCCTACCATCCGGTCCCTTATTCTTGTCAAGTTGTGCCACAAACTCCTCTTCTCCCCAATTCTATTCAATACCTCCTCATTAGTTATGTGATCTACCCATCTAATCTTCAGCATTCTTCTGTAGCACCACATTTCAAAAGCTTCTATTCTCTTCTTGTCCAAACTATTTATCGTCCATGTTTCACTTCCATACATGACTACACTCCATACAAATACTTTCAGAAATGACTTCCTGACACTTAAATCTATACTCGATGTTAACAAATTTCTCTTCTTCAGAAACGCTTTCCTTGCCATTGCCAGCCTACATTTTATATCCTCTCTACTTCGATCATCATCAGTTATTTTGCTCCCCAAATAGCAAAACTCATTTACTACTTTAAGTGTCTCATTTCCTAATCTAATACCCTCAGCATCAGCCGACTTAATTCTACTACATTCCATTATCCTCGTTTTGCTTTTGTTGATGTTCATCTTATATCCTCCTTTCAAGACACTGTCCATTCCATTCAACTGCTCTTCCAAGTCCTTTGCTGTCTCTGATAGAATTACGATGTCATTGACGAACCTCAAAGTTTGTATTTCTTCTCCATGGATTTTAAACCCTACTCCGAATTTTTCTTTTGTTTCCTTTACTGCTTGCTCAATATACAGATTGAATAACATCGGGGAGAGGCTACAACCCTGTCTCACTCCCTTCCCAACCACTGCCTCCCTTTCATGCCCCTCGACTCTTATAACTGCCATCTGGTTTCTGTACAAATTATAAATAGCCTTTCGCTCCCTGTATTTTAGCCCTGCCACCTTCAGAATTTGAAAGAGAGTGTCTAGCAGTTCTAGGCGCGCAGTCCGGAACCGCGCGACTGCTACGGTCGCAGGTTCGAATCCTGCCTCGGGCATGGATGTGTGTGATGTCCTTAGGTTAGTTAGGTTTAGTTAGTTCTAAGTTCTAGGCGACTGATGACCTCAGAAGTTAAGTCGCATAGTGCTCAGAGCCATTTGAGCCATTTTTTGAAAGAGAGTATTCCTGTCAACATTGTCAGAAACTTTCTCTAAGTCTACAAATGTTAGAAACGTAGGTTTATCTTTCCTTAATCTTTCTTCTAAGATAAGTCGTAGGGTCGTATTGCCCTACGTGTTCTAACATTTCTACGGAATCCAAACTGATCTTCCATGAGGTCGGCTTCTATCAGTTTTTCCATTCGTCTGTAAAGAATTCGTGTTAGTATTTTGCAGCTGTGACTTATTAAACTGATAGTTCGGTAATTTTCACATCTGTTAACACCTGCTTTCTTTGGGATTGGAATTACTATATTCTTCTTGAAGTCTGAGGGAATTTCGCCTGTCTCATACATCTTGCTCACCAGATCAGTGGGCAAATACAGAAATGTATTCTCATCCATTCTTAAGGTAATTGATGTACGACTTGACGTCCTCCACCATAAGTTTACGTAACAAGTTTTGTTGATTGTTTTTATCGTGTCGTCGTAAAACCAACGGCTTCACCCAGGTATGTTTCTTTTTTTTCCCCCGCTTCTCTTCCGCATGTGACACAGTGCAATTGTGGTACATGCAACTGCTGCTGTTAATAACAAGTTGATGTTGTCATCCATCTGGAACTTTGACGAAAAATATGATGACAGTGTAATACCCCTTCTAGCGCTACGTCAAAGATCTTTGTCAAACGTATTTGACGGAATATTTGATCACAACTTTGATCAAATCTTAGACAAAGAAATTTGAGAGCGTAATTCCGGCCTTACCTCTACCACTACAGAATCAGCGCTCAAGTGTAATTACTTGTAGCAAAAGATATTCTCTATAGCAATCAGTATTTTTTTTTTCCTTTGTGTTCCTGCGTAAAGTGAAGCGCCGGCACGTCAGTCAGGAACGAAAGAGAAGAGAAGGCCGTGAGAAGAAATCAGCCAATCACACGCTGAACGGAGCTCCCGCCAGGTCGACAACGCGACAGCAGCGACCCCTATGTGAAGAGGTCATAAGCGCCCCGACATACTCGTGACGGCCCAATTCAATAGCAGCTTCAAGATTAGGCCCTTGTATAGCAGCGTCAACGCTAGTCACGTCGCTTGTACTCTCTTCGTAGTAGTTGTTGGGGTTGTCTATACTGAAGAAGATCGAGTATTTTGCATGTCGCCTTTTGCTTGCGACACATCTGTGTGGTTGGCGAAGTTCAATACTGTCTCTCTTCTTATTGTAATAAAACTCATTAACACGACTTGTTTTATTTATTGTCTAGCGAACCGAGTACACAGGCTTCCTAGACACAAGACGGTCGACGAGGCTGGACGAAACACTTTGGGGTTATTAGTCTTACAATTGGTTTGATGCTGTCCACCACAACTTTCTCTCCTACGATCAGTAAGGACCGGAAAAACATGTTGTGCAATAAACACGCTTCACACATGACATTCTAAGAACCGTGGGTGGAGACGTCCAAGTGAAGTCATTATTAGTAGACATCGAAAGATATTTTAATTCAATGTCGTTGTGATGTATGCTAATGAAAATATGTTCGTATGTGGTATCCAGTCAAAATAGCGATTAGACTAAGGACTTTTTCACAAATGGAACGCAGTGAGTTATCCTCGAAGGAGAGTCATTCACAGGGAAGAAAGAAATTCGGATACCTCGTAGGGGACTGTCATTCGATTTCTGCACTTGGTACGTTAATTACTTCATGGAACGTGTAAAATGCAACTTCAGTGTTTTCGTAGATGCTACAGGGATTTATGGGAAACAGATATATGATGAAACTTATGTCTCTCACCTCACATCTTTAAGAAATATGAGTATAGATGAAATAATTACTACTGTCTCTAAACGTAGGGAAATTACAAGTTGTGCACTTCGCGAAACAGAAAAATTCGGCAGCGTTTGATTAGCAAACTGACAGCTAGAGTCAGAGGTATTTAGATCTCGGTGTTCTTAAGTACTGCGCTCTTTAAAGATGCTCTATTAAAATAGCCATAGACATTTTATCTAGCAAAATGACCATTGTTTTAGCTGCAATTTTTTTAGCGCCAGCGTCTATTTGGTCTGTTTATTAATTTCATGACTAGCGTTGCGCGTTTACTTACATCATTTTTTGAGTCTTTAAAAGGAAAACAAGATGGTGAGGAATCTAATATCAGTTGCGATTTATTGTCAAATATCTCGCAAAAGTTGTTTCGTTACCAATCCATTCTCAGCTCGCCTGAAGTTGCGTTCACCATTCCTAGAGAGAAAGAATGAAATTGTTCAGTACGAGGACAGTAAGGTTATAGATGCAGAGACATGGGGAGGTAGGTTGCTCTGCTCTTAGTGCTAAGTGTTGCTTACCAGTGCTTCCTGTTTCGTGCCGGCATTCACTAAGTTTAAAAATGATGAATAGAGTATAAGGAACGTTCAAATGTTCGTGGTTGCATAATAGAAAGCGATCAAGTAGTTAGAGAAAATGTACAGGAGGCAATACGGAGTAGACGAATTAAAATTACAAGTGATTTGATGAATAACAAAGGACATTTTTCCATAGGCACAATACCTAACAAGTTTTCTTGCCGCAAGTCGGTTTCCTGCGTAGGCTGATCCACTTTCAAATGACCACGATATTAAATCATTAAGCAATCACTTTTTTCGCCCCAAAGGGCATTATCAAACAACTTGCTGATAAAAAGAGCAACAACAGTTGAGTCGGATTCGTGCCAAGAAAAGTAATAAAAACAAACGATCTAGGAAAATATAGAAAATAGACTCCTCAGTCATTGGTAACACAGCAGCAGCCGTATCACTAATAAAAAGTAAAGCACTAAAACGTAGTTTCAGCGACTGTATCCAGCATGGACAAGCACTCGCGGTAAAGAAGATACCTCTAATCTAAACCCGGCTCTTGGTGAAACAGTAAAAATAATAAATTGCATTACATCATGCCCTCGTCAGTGCCAATTGTTTTCAATATTGTGTGAAGATTGTGGAAGAGAACACGAAACACTACCGCTCCACACTGAGGTTGCATGGTTATCTCTAAAAAAACTACTGCTTATCTTGGGGCAAGACCTTAACAAGATTATTCGAACTTAGAAATGAATTACAAGCAGTTATAAATGATATTTATTTTAAATTAAAAGACCGTTTAAGCGATGTGACTTGGTTGTTGCGACTAGCATTTTAGCCGATATTTTTGGGAAAATTTAATGAATTACATCTATCTTTACAAGGCAGACAGACAACAGTTTTCAGTACTAATAACAAAGTAATTGCCTTAAAAAATCAAATTTTTGGCTTTGTTGTGTTGCAAAGACAGAACTAGAAACCTTTTTAACAATGAATGTGTTCATCGGTGTTTTGATGAACTGGTACAATGTCTCCTTGATATGCGAGCACCCTTTGAGAAGTATTTTCCTGAAGAGCAAATACAAAACTGAAGATGAATTCATGAGTTCAGAACCCTTTTGCACCGAATTTGAAGAGGCCATAAAATGTATTAAACGAAACCTATGAATCCGTTTTAGAAATGAAATCAGATTCAAGCATGGAGCTATTGTTCAAAACAGTGTTACTTGATTTTTGGTGCAGGGTTTACGATGGATATCTACAAACTGCCACACAGCCTCTGAATGTTCTTCTCCCGTTCCCAACAACATACCGCATTCTCATACATCATTCTCGGTATATGCAGCTATGAAGACAGAACACCGTAATAGAATGGATGCTGAACCTGACATGCGTCTTCAACTCTCTTCTAACATTCTAACAAGCTTGACATTAAACAGTCGATCACAAATGAGAAAAACCAGTTTCATTCTTCCTTTTAAGTGGAAACATTTTTTTTTTCAATTTCCTATGGAAGCAATACAGTGCTTGTTTTAGAGCTCGGTAAATATTTAGTACTTCAACATGGTTCCGTTGCCAAAAATGTTTGAGAACCGTTGGCGTAGACCATAGATGACGTAGACTATGCATGGCGTCATTATACTGGAACAAACACCTCGATCAATTTACAAATGGCGACAGATGGCATGTTTTGCAGGGGACTTCTCGAATAATGTTCAGATTATTTCAATTATGGTATTATTTGTAGCAAATGTTTATTTCAATAGTGAAATCCTGTGTTGCGATTGGATACACGGACATATATGTCAAAGGAAGTGATAAAGCTGTTTTAGAAAACACAAAAATTCTGCGAATGGTCTTCTATTTGAGCGTATTTCTTAGTGTCTAAATATTATGAATTGAATGGTAAGGGTCATTATATGCCCATCTCGTGAGAGTACGGTGCTCTCCAGATCTCAGACTTGATGAATGACGAAGATTATGAGGTGACGGGATGCTAACATCTAATTCACTACAAGAACTTCTCTATAATCAACTTTTTCTAATATATTATACTTCTTATCTTTGTACTGTTTCATAGATGCACTGTATTAAGCAGAAGTCGTAAAGCAAAATCTGGAGATTGGACATTACGGATAAAAATGGAGTTTTTAAAATTTATTTTGTTATCGGTTTTCTGACTGGTTTGATGTGGTCCGCCATTAATTCCTCTCCTGTGCCAACCTCTTCATCTCAGAGTAGCACTTGCAACCTACATCGTCAATTATTTGTTGGATGCATTCCATTCACTGTTTTACTCTGCAGTTTTTACCCTATGCGGGCTCCCTCTAATAGCACGGAAGTCATTCCCTGATGTCTTAACAGATGTCCTATCATCCTGTCCGTCCTTCTTATCAGTGTTTTCCATGCATTCCTTTCCTTCTAAATCATTTACTAGCTACAGAGAAGCTGTTAAAAGTATTCAAGAAGAGTGAAAAGCAAAAAAAAATTGACGTGCACGGTAGTTCGGTCATGAAAAACCAAGTCATCTGTTGTTAAATATGGAAGGTTACTCAAGGAAAAACGCGAGAGGAAAGCTACTAAAAACTTTATGATTAGGTTAACTTATCGACCACACCCAGTGTAGCTTTACTAGTTATGAAGGTTCAGATATAATGGATGTTATGCCAAACAGAATGAGGAAAATGAGATCAGTTGGTCCATCACAGAAGATGTCATATGCTGCAGTTCCTTTTCTCCAAAGCCGTGGTTTACGAGAGCGAATCAACGAATTAAAACGTCAGCTGAAACAAGATAGTAATCAAAAGGAAAAAATTGTAATGAAAAATTGGAGAATTAATATCTATGGGGAGTTGGTAATACGACCTGTGAGAGAGGCGAATAGCAGTTCTTTTGTAACCTGAGGAAAAGGAGTAAAAGTCTGCTGTTAATCAGAATAGATGTGTGAGTCTAGAGGGAATAATTTTATTATTGTTATTCGCATTGAAGGTGCACATTTGCAGCACAGTATGCAGTATTTCTACGGAACAATATGATACCAGCGATAAAAAGCAACTGTAAACGACGGCAGTTTGAATGCTCTGACTGAATCTTACTGCTAAGCAGAAACAAATATACTGAAGCGCCAAAGAAGGAAGTATAGGCATGATAGGCAGAGATATGTAAACAAGCAGAATCCGGCGCTGCCGCCGGCAACGCCTATATAAGACAACAAGTGTCTGGCGCAGTAGTTAGATCGGTTACTGTTACTACAATAGCAGGTTATCAAGATTCAAGTGAGTCTGAATGTGTGTTATAGTCGGCGCACGAACGATGGGACAGAGCATCCCCGAGGTAGCGATGAAGTGGGAATTTTCCCGTACGACCATTTCACGACTATACCGTGAATGTCAGGAATCCGGTAAAACATCAAATCTCCGAGTTTGCTGAGGCCAGGAAAAGATCCCGCAAGAGCGGCACCAACGACGACTGAAGAGAATCGTTAAACGCGATAGAAGTGCAATCCTTCAGCAAATTTCTGCAGATTTCAATGCTGGGCCATCAGCAAATGTCAGCGTGCGAACCATTCCACGAAACATCATCGATATGGGCTTTCTGAGCCCAAGCCCCACTCGTGTACCCTTGATGTTACACGACACAAAGCTTTACGCCTCACCTGGGCCCGTCAACATTGACAATGGACTGTTGATGACTGAAACATTTTGCCTGGTCGAACGAGTCTAGTTTCAAATTGTATCGAGCAGATGGACGTGTACGGGTTGGAGACAACCTCATGAATCCATGCACCCTTCATGTCAGCAAGAGACTTTTCAAGCTGATGGAGGCTCTGCAATGTTGTGGGGCGTGTGCAGTTGGAGTGATATGGGACCCCTGATACGTCTAGACACGACTGTGACAGGAGGCACGTACGTAAGCATCCTGTCTGAGCACCTGCATCCATTCATGTCGAAGGTGCATTCCGACGGATTGTGACAATTCCAGCAGGACAATGCAACACTTTACCCGTCCTGAATTGCTACTGAGTGGCACCAGGAAAACTCTTCCGAGTTCGAACACTTCCACTGGCCACAAACTCCCCAGAAATGAACATTATTGAGATTATTTGAGATGCCTTGCAATGTGCTGTTCAAAAGAGATTTCCAACCTCTCGTACTCTTACGGATTTATGGACAGCGCTGCAGGATTCATGGTGTATATTCCCACCAGCACTGTTTCAGACACTAGTCGAGTCCATGTCACGTCGTGTTCAAATACTTCTGCGTGCTCACGGGGCCGTACACTATATTAGGCAGCTGTACCAGTTTCTTTGGCTTTCCAGTGTATGTCGTTATAATATTATTATTATTATTATTTGCTCTGCTCTGCTTGAGACGTGGAATAGCAGCTCCTAATTACATGCTAATTGTTTCTCTCGTTCCACTAAAGACAAGTTTTTGTTTATTTTCTATTTCTTTGCGGCTCACCAATGTTGACAACCGTTTCTGTTTGTCTTTATGGCTGCTTTTATTTCTATTGTAGTATGTAACGAGCCAGGTGGCGCAGTGGTTGGCACACTGGATTAATATTCAGGTGAACGACGCTTCAGACCCGCGTCCGGCAATCCAGATTTAGGTTTTCCGTGATTTCCATAGAACGCTCCAGGAAAATGCCAGAATGGTTCCTGTGAAAGAGCACGGCCGATTTCCTTCCCTATTCTTGACATTCGAGCTCATGCTCCGTCTCTAATGACCAAAGAGGTCGACGTTAAACCCAGTCTTCCTTCTACCTTCCACACTTTCTTATTTTGGTATGAAAATCTACCTCTCAGTCCTTATTTTTTTATTGCATGAATGTACAGAGGAGAAGTATCATAGGTTTAAGCCACGCATAGGTAGCAGTTTATGACCCGCGAGCCTTATTCACGTACTTGCTTAAGGGAACCACACCGTGGTTCAGGTCGAAAAAAATCCATTTTAGGTTTTCATCATATTTCGATAGATTAAGGTTGTATTTAAGTACTCTGAAAAGGATTTTGGTGAAATTTTTTTTCCGAGCATTTAAAGAGCATTTTCCTACCGCGTTTGTATATGTGCCGCGCCCACTTTTCCGTCATCCACTTTTCTGCGTATATTTTAGATCTTTATGTCCCCTACATTGCATGTTAGGGATTTTTTTTATTCCCGAGTGTTTTGGCTATCCTTGGAATGCAACGGTCGGTATTCTTTTGTTTCTGCTGTTTGTAAACAGCACGTTTTCACACATGCGGTTAGTTTTGTTCAAGTGTGATTGCGAGTAGTTGTTATACTTAGATTAGCAATGCTTGTTTACGTGTGTTTTGTTGTGTTTATTGAAGATCACGAAACGTAAAGACATTTTCAAGAAACGATGACTAATGATAAGCCACGTCATTGATTGTGTCCATAATGAGAAAATTCGTGGTGCAAATACAATAGGGCTCAGGCAACTGGAGAATCTTATTCTCACCAACATTCTCTTCCTGCTGCTGTTATTACAGCAATTAAACCTATTTTCAGAGACTTGGCTCATCCTGACCTTCTAAGGTAATGTCTCCATGGGCAGACACCGAACCCAAATGAATGTTTTAACAGCATAATTTGGAACCGCCTTCCTAAAACTGTATTTGTAGGCATGCATACAATGAAACTAGGAGTTCATGATGCTGTTATTCCATTCAATTGTGGTAATATTGGAAAGTGTTGGGCACTAAAAAAGCTGGGAATTAATCCTGGTGAAAATATGATCACTGGGCTGCAACATTGCGATGAAATGAGGATGGCCAATGCAGACAGGTCAGCTTCTAATATGACGAAGAAAACAAGACAAACATCCAGGAAGGTGAAAAAGAAGCTGAAAGACCTATTACATGCCAAAAAGGGGCATCATATGCAGCAGGACAGTTTTAGTTAACTGTAAGTAACAAATTTCAGAAGTTGTTTTCTTTAAAGTCAATTTCCCGCAAACTAAAATTTTCAGTACATATGTCCCATTATGTCAGAAAGTACCATAGATAAATGAATGGAATTTTCAAGACCCTCCATAACATAAGAAGCCACCTCTGGTACTACATTCATTAATATTACCCCATTAGGAAGTTCACAAAGAATATTTTCTGCAGAAAAAACTTAATATTTTTTGTTAATAAATTTAAAAAAGTATTTCTTAAAAAGTATAAAATGGATAAAGTAGATTTTAGTACAATTGACTCTATTAGCATCGTGTAACATACAGTAAAAATATTAAGGTCCTGCATCAAATAGTTTTTTCCAGGAATGGGTCAAATGCTTGCCTAAATTGACATGGGTTAGATAGGCAGGGTGTGGTCTCCGTAAGCTCGTGAGTAGGGTCGTTACGTGACACAACAACAGCGCTTATTACTCTCAAAGTCAAATACACACCACTTGTAACGCTAATGTGTATGAGGTAACGCACTGATATCAATGACACATCTTTCTCGACACACCACGCCAACAAATTATGGCTCAAAACTCCCGTTTTTGAGAATACATTCATCTTATGTTCACTCCATTTTTAGATGTTTACATTTGTTTACGTATTGTGAACATTGTTTCCTTATTTACGACGCTTTGCTGTAGCTCTCTTAAAGGCTGCCGTTGCTAAATTCCGCAGCACGATTAGTAAAGAAACAATGTCCGGGACACGTAACTAACCATAGAGTGCCACGTACCTTGAAATGTCATCATGGGAAAATAAACACCTATCAAAGCAACTGGTTGCAACTAATTCATTATTAATGCGTTTCAGCTTCAACAACAGCAGTGTTGTAATACGTCCACAACGGGCAAGAATTATTGAATTATTTAGTACAGTCAAAACAAGAAAGAATAGAAAAACGAAATACGGCAATGATGCAGGCAATTCCAGTCGACAAATAATTATGAGTACCTTTGCGATTTTTGGCAACGGGCAGGTCATTAGAGTGTTTGAAATTTAGGTGTCAATATCCACAAAAGGAAATGGAGGATACGTTAAATGACGACCAGTTTGGCTGTAGGGAAGGTAAAGGCACCAGAGAGGCAATTCTAATGTTGCGGTTGATAATGGAAGCAAGACTATAGAGAAATCATGACAGGTTCACAGGATTTGTCGACCTCGAAAAAGCGTTAGACGTTGTAAAATGTTGCAAAATGCTCGAAATTCTCAAAAAAAATAGGGGTAAGCTATAGGAAGAGACGTGTAATATACAGTATGTACTAGAGTCAAGAACTAGAAGGGATGCCCCACCAAGAACTGAATGTTCGTATTAAAAAAAGGGTGTAAGACAGGGATATAGTCTTTCGTCCCTGCTGTTCATTCGGTACATTGAAGAGGCATTGATGCAATAAAAGAAAGGTTCAGGAGTGCAATTAAAATTTAAGATGAAAGGTTATCAGTGATAAGATTCACTGTTGACATTGCTATCCTGAGTGAAAGTGAAGAAGAATTACATGATCTGCTGAATGGAATGAATAGTCTAATGAGTTCATAATATGGACTGAGAATAAATCGAAAGTAATGAGAAGTAGCATAAATGAGAACAGCGAGAAACTTAACATCAGGATTGATGGTCACGAAGTATATGAAGTTAAGGAATTCTGCTACCTGTGCAGCAAAATAGCCAACGACGAACGGAACAAGGAGGACATCAAAAGCAGACTGGCACTGGCAAAATGGGTATTGCTGGCCAAAAGAAATCTTAATTTGAGGAAGAAATAGGTCTTAAATTGAGGAAGAAATTTCAGAGAATGTACATTTGGAGTAGAACATTGTACGTCAGTGAAACATGTTTTGTGAGAAAACCGGAACAGAAGAGAGCCGAAACATTTGACATGTGATGCTACAGACGAATTTTGAAAATTAGGCGGACCTATAGGGTAAGGAATGAGAAGGTTCTGTGCGGAATAGGAGAGGAAAGGAATGTGTGGAAAACGCTGACAAGGAGAAGGGACAGGGTGATAGGACATCTGTTAAGACATCAGGGAATGACTTCCGTGGTACTAGAGGGAGCTGTAGAGGTCAAAAACCGTAGAGGAAGACAGAGATTGGAATACATCCAGCAAATAACTCAGGATGAAGGTTGAAAGTGCTACTCTGAGATGAAGAGGTTGGCACAGGAGAGAAATTCGTGACGGGCCGCGCCAACCCAGTCAGAAGACTGATGACACAAAAAAAGAAAAATCCACAAACACTGTTAGCAAGCATTTTTTAAAATATTTGTCCAAAAATATTTGTGATGACTGGTCACATAATCGTGGGTTGTTTCTCCATCACTAAATGAATTAATCTATAATTTCTTTCTTCATTGTAAAACGTTTAAAAGTCCAAATCGCGTTATCTCAACATATATTGGTTGTCTTTAAATGCGAACATTTCAGATTAGGCTTTACCGTGACTGTCACTGATATCGAATGAAACAACAAGTTACTGTCACCAGTCACTGTTTATTTATACCCACGACTCATTTCGAAGGTTTAAACCTCCATCATCAAGTGAAGTTACATGTGTTAGTATGACATGAGTGTGCTGAGCCACGACTTCGGTTGTCATGACAGAGAAGAGCCTGTAATTCCGGGAGACAGTGATCTTGTTTCATTCGCTACATCGGTTATATTGTACAGAAGCAAAACTAGAAAAATGTGAACAACAGAGTGGCGAATATCTGAAAATGCGTCGCGAGCGAGCGCCTCGCTCTCCCACGAATTTGTTCCGCGGGCCGGACTGAAAACAATCGCGGGCCCGGATCCCGGCCCGCACGCCGTCGGTTGGCCGCCCGTGGTTTAAGTGACTGAGATGCAGACTGCTATAATCCACAAATAAATTCTCTGCTTATGTTTAGGAATGAGTTACAACTGCGTCGGATACTGGCACGGTGTTTAAGAAACGCGGAACATATGACAGTTGCGCTGCAGCGGCGTCGCCGGCCCGCGACGCGAATTGCGATCGCGGGCGCGCCGCGTCCGCTGTCGACTGGCCCGTCTTCGCAGGCGGAGCTCTTTGGCACGCGGCTGAGCGCGGAGCCCAGCAGTCGTATCGTGACAGCGCGCGCGGTAGGTTGGGACGCGACCGCGGCGGAGCTGTGGGGCCAAGCGCACGCGCTCAGGTTGCCGGTGCATCGCGACGCGGCCGTCGGACGCCACCAGTGAGTGACATGCAGTGAATCCTCCTGTGCCAGTGTCGTGTCATCGCAGTCGACCTCTACCGCTGGCACCATGGACGCACCGACGTCATCGTCAGCTGTAGCTGGGACTTCGTCCTCCGCAGCGGAGACTACGCAGCAGCAGAAACTGTTGCAGCAGATTCGGCAGCCTGTCATCGTGGCTACGGAGACTGTCACCCACGAACTCACATACGGTGAGTTTAGCCCATGTCCCGTTCGCTAAGCCGGTGTTTCACGTAACTGTTGCTCCACCTGTAGTGCGGTGCCAGCAATGAAGACAATTTCACAGCTCTCTGCAGCGTCTTCCACACGCCGTGGCCCACGTGCCGTGTGTATGTGTTTGTGTGTATGGGCAGACGGGACCACCTTTCTGGGAGAGGGCGGGGCAGCGGCGGCGCGTTCTGAATCACGCTGTTACCAAGGCTGACCGCGCTTTCTGCTGAGGCACGCTCAGGTCGGCGCGCTCTTGTCTTCGCGGAACCCGATAAGCCGCCACTTATCGCGGGTTTCCTTGACAACTGCAGAGGCTGTGTCGCTCTGTTCCGTTGCGCGGGAAAGCGCAGCTGTTGCCCCACTGCGAAGCGTCTGATTAATGTGGTGGCACGAACGGACGAAAACATCTCACTTGTTGTCATCATTAGACACTAAAGACAAGCCTTGTTTATTTAACCAGTCTTCCCTGACCCTCGCCATCTTCTCCATTTTATGGTAGTTCTTACGGTTCGTTTAACTGATAACACTTCGTATTATGGATTTTTCTCTGTGTGCTTCTTGATTTTTTACCAGGATTTTCACTTTGAAGTTGTTTTTATGAAGCTGTTATGTCAAGTTAAGAGTCACAATTAATGAAATGTTCCGGGCTATTATGCCGTCATCGGATGCATTTCACTTTAAAGCCCGACGTTTCGTTCCCACCTGCGGAGGATATTTTCAACGGGGATCGTAGCTGTGTTTAATGTCCGTTTCACACCCTGACTTCCCGCAGATGAGGACGAAACGTCGGGTTTTAATGTGAAATCCATGTGACCACGGCATAACAGCCCGGAACATTTTATTAATTGTGACATTTACGGCTGTGAAAACTTACATTTTACAACACGTTAAAGGTCCAAATAATTTAGTTTTTCTTTTCTATATTATGTTAGCTCATATCCTTTCCTCCTTAATCTCTTGTGATATTTGTTAATTAAATTTTCTTTCTGCAGAGAATATTTTTGTGGCTTTTTCGTATGTACATTTCTGTTTCTTCTAATTTTTTCTTTTCTTTTACCCCGGAGTTCACCCTTCACAACTGTATCTTACATTGCTCCAAATTGTTGTAGCTGAATAAATCAACAAACCATTCGTTTCTACTTTGCTTCAGCTGTTAAACATTTCGGTCATTTTAAGATGCCTTCTGCCTTTCCTTGGTTATTGTTTTTTTAGAAAGTGTATACTGACAAGTGCACCATGTGTGTTTTGGTGAGCACTGCATTACATTCCAGATTGCTGAGTGGTTCTGATTGTATCTTCTGTTAACATAGGCATATATGCAGTGTTTTGAAAATTTTAATTTGTTCGTCAGTAGAAAAATTTAAATTGACAAAAAAAGAGCTGCAGAGATCTATTGTTATTATTTATTATCTGCATCAGGCGTTTTGAGGTTTGTATTTCGCCTATTTCACGTTGATAGTTTCGTTACATTACAGCAGTGATCTTGAATTCTAATCTAATGTAGGAAGTGTGCCCATCTCAAGATGAGAGAATAAAACCTTCAAAACGCGTACTGGAACCAAAAAATAATAATAAGAGACACATGCATTGTGTTTTATTAATCAACTAGATTTGCAACATCTCGGACCCACCGTGGATGTCCTTGAAAGTGTTTGCTATTAATTTGGTATGCTCAACACCGTAAACACATCTTTTCGTCTTCGTGTTGACCAATTAGGATCACGTAGCTACTTCAGTTTCTCGCGTTTTTCCAGTACTTCATCCTCTACCAGTGCTGTCTTTTTTCTGCCATGTTGCTCCCCATATCTTATTTCATCTTCCTCGTGATCATGTAAATTTAGTATTTTATTCTTGAAAAGGCTTTTTTGTGTGATATTACCAGCCTACGTTGGCGTCAAAAGCATTTTAAGGCAAAAAGTTTACTATATAGTATTAAAGATAGTAATTTTATGCTACTTAGGTTGTTTCTGTAGACTGAAAGAAACCTCGTGGTACTGCCAGTTTTCAACTGGACATCCTGGAAAGTAATGCCTCCGAATTTTTAGTACAAAAACTCTTAAGGCTTTTTGAATAAAACAAGCGTTATTAATATTCTACTTCTTAATTCTTCATGTCTACGTGTTTATTTTTCATCACAGTCATCCTGGCTATGAACACATTTCTCCCAACGAGAGACCAGTTTGTTGACGCCGTCACTACAGAATTTTGACTTCGTTGGTGGGTCCACACCCTCACCTCAGCTTGCATCGCTTTATCGCTATCAAAGTGAAACTCTCCAGTGTTCTTTAAATTTTGGGAACGGATGAAAATCGAATGGAGCCAAGTCGGGACTACGTGAAGTATGATCCCAATGAACCCAAGGCGTCGGATTGTTGCAGATGTCGGAGCCCTAGTGTATGATCTGACATTATCAAGCTGAAGAAGAGGGTGCTCCATGTGTAAACGAACTCTTCAGATTCGAAACTTGATTACAGCACGCTGTTTCTCAGGCCCCGACATTGTTACGGTAGACACCGCCATGTTACACCATACAATTCGGAAGCCTCTAGGAGCATTGGGCTGCAACTATGTAGACATGAATTATAAAGATATACAACGTTAATAAGGTTTATTTTATTACAAACCTCTAAGAGTTTTCACATTAAGAATGTCGGATGATTTATTTACTTTTCAGCATCCCCTCGTACTAAGAATGACTACTCAGTTGTTCAAGGACAGCTGACATTCTCATGCCCAGAGAATCGCAAATGACGGTGAACTACCTCTATTTCTAACAGGAACTGTTAAATAATACGGCGAGCAGACTGGTTGTACTACATTGCACTCTAAGTTTATAATTTTTTCATCGTTTCGGACGAAGTAGTAAGTCTTAATTAACAGTGCAGTGATGTCTGAAGACATACAGCGCTGATAGGAGTGACGGGAAATATAAATCATATTACTTACAAGCTAGATAATAGTGAGTTGGAAATTTCGCTTTGCGTCAGTCCAAAGATCTTCTGAATGAAAGAGAACTACCTTGTGACGTAGAGTGTTGTGGCCAATGGAATTTCTCGAGGTTACAGTTGGCTGTGGTGTCATCAGTTCTCGAAGTGACCGCCTAAGTGACAGCCACTTGATAGGCAGATCAAGAGATAACAGCGTATTCGATCGCGGGCCGATAATTAGGACGAGACACACAGAGCACTTCCTCTAACTACGTGGCGAGAGTGCACTAACATGTGATCAAATGTGACAAAATAGCGGGTAGTACAAAACTGTCAATTAACCCTCAAAGTACGGAAATGTAAAGGTATGCACATCAAGAACTGTGGGAATGCAGTAAGCTTTCAGTACAAACCTAATGAGTCAGAATTGGATTACGCCCAGCTATACAAACAGCGGCCTAACTGTGCGTGGACATATGAAGTGGAGTGCTGATACAAGTTCACTCTCAGGTAAAGCAACTGGCAGGCTTCCATATGTATCTCTAATATACCGGTACATTATTGTCGTGACCAGGACATCGGATTGTAGAATCATGCAATGACACAGGGAAAGTACACAACAATGCAAGTGAAGAATAATAAACATTAAAAAACGAACAAAGACGTCAAATATACATACAATATATCAGACATACTAGTCATAGAAATGAGAATATCAAACTGGTTGTGGGCTCGATGTTCTTCTACTTTAATGAATTTTTATTTTAATTTTTTTTTAAATTGAAGATTCGGTTTAACGTCCCGACGACATCGAGGTCATTAAAGATCGTGGATGTTGTTCTCATCTGCTTTGATCAGATCGACCTCAGTATAGGAACGTGCCGCTTCTTACAGACGAGAGGAAAAATACACAACAATGCAAGTGAAGAGTATCAAAAAAAAAAAAAAAAAAAAAAAAAAAAAACGAAGACGTCAAATATGCAAACAATATATCAAAGGTACTAGCCATAGAAATAAAAATATGAAACTGATGGTAGGGCTCGATGTTCTAAATGAAAGATTGGGTTTAACGTCCCGTCGATATTGAGGTTATTAGAGACTGTGCACATTGTTTCCATTAGCTCTGAATAGATCGGCCTCAGTATAGGGACGTACCGTTTCTAACACACAAGAAGCAGGGCTTCTACGTACGTTTCAGTTCCCCATGTTCACAGAGTCTAAGCTGATGCTTCGGATTGTCCTTGCATTACTGGTCTTCTCTACTCCGTGTCTTCCGCGCTATACTCCGCTTGCCGGTGTCTGCTTGGTATCGTTAGATTGACTTCCAGGTATTGTTCTCCGTCAGAGCTCTAGTCGGCGGGACTTAAGAGGGTGCGGAATAAGTTCCACCTTCAGTAGAAAGGCTTTGTTTGAGCTGAGGGCAGGAGACAGCTTTCATAATCACGCAATAAGTGACCGCTGCTGTCGTTCTCCTGCTTCTTTTCTCGACTTCTGACTCTGCCCTTAATCTGTGACTGTTAAGGTCTGCCTTGCTGACAGGAGTCGATCGAGCCACCATGTTACAATGCGTCATTTTTCTTTCGAAGCAGTGACAACCGGTATGGTGCGGGAAGTATCTTTCCAGACGGGTGCCACGTATTGTGTCGCACTGAGGCACAGAGCCCGAGCCGACGTGCGGGCAACGTCAGGATGCGTAGCCTGCTTCTGTTACTAGCGAGCGTGCGGATAACATGCCTTCATGTCCACACTGTGGAAAAAAATAGACTGCTCTTAAAACACTTGTGGAATACTGATAAAGTGCATTGGATACATATCATGCTGAACCGACTAAAGACAACGAAGGATTGAGGGCCAGCGCCAAGTTGCCACATGTTTATTTGACAGATGGCAGATTATAACACAAACCTGCATTACTAGAAACGGCAGGCACTGAAAGAAGACGCATGATACTCTTCAAGAGCCTGATTAAAATTTTCATGGTCACCTTTTCTGGGCAGAAGTTACGGTTATTAGCCAGTTTTCTACATATCACTTCTGTCGAGACTCTGAACATAATTAGAGGCTTAGTCGTTCTTCAACCAGGTCTGTCTGTGAATCGAAGGGAAGAAACTGTACGATAGAGCTGTTCTCAACACGAAAGCTGGTGTGAATACCATAACGCTTTATCAGGCTCCTTCTTATTAGATGTAGTAGGATGTCATTGCCTTACTTTTATCTTCGAATTGGTGTACCCCTGTCAGTTAACAGGAGACCTTCCGCTGGACTCGGAAAAACGGCGCGACTTGACATTTTTCACATACAGGAATAAAATCGGCATGCGATTCCTCATTCAAGACAAACGTTACGTAGAGAATTCATATCGAGTGCATTTTGAGTACACGTGTATGAAAACGAGGAGTCGACAACACTATCACACTGAGTAGTGCATCGGAATGTACAGAGAAACGTGTATCACGCCGCTGCTTCGTATCAGCCGTCGTAACTCACCGAGTAGACTGCTGAAACATCAAAAAACCCACACCCATCATGGACCTATTGCTCGAATCCTCAAATGGTTCCTTTTTTTAAATTTTGTTTAGACGTCCATTCTCTAGTTTCGTCGTTTATAAGCACGACATCGTTTTATCACATGACAGTAGACTGTCACATGACAGTGGGATCCACCAAACTGCTTGAATGTGTCTACTAACTGCCTAGTGTACTACCATAACTGGTCATGTCAAGTTCATGTGGGGCGACTACCCGACGTAATACACAAACAATGAATATGTCGAAGGGTTTTGGTGCTGGGTGCATCAGATAACCAAGCTCCAGCTGCTGCAGCTGCTCGTGTGTATGTTGGACGGTGCCCTCAAAGGTGCCATCCATGTCGTCCAGGGACTAGACGTAAGCACAAACGGAGGACGCCATTCTTGAAACCGTTCACCAATCACCTCGGCGAAGAACCCGTAATATTGCAGTGTAGTTCCAGATACCTCGAAGACTGGTTGTAGAAGTGCTGCACGATAAAAAACTGCATCCTTATCATTACTCGTTAAGTCAACACCAGAGGCCAGAAGACCACACTCGACGAGTGTAGATTTATGATTGGCTTCTGCACCAAGTAGAAGACAACGAACATTTTATAAATATCGCACTGTGGACTGACGAATCTAGCTTCACTCGTGAAGGTGATTTCGAGCTCCACAACAGCCGTTATTGGTCTGGGCACAAGCTACATGTTACCCGTGAACGTGGCTCTCCGTCATATTTTGGCATAAACCAATTGGCCAGAAACGCGAGAGGAGTGCTTTTGGGCCCTTTCCTATTGCCGGACAAGGTGAAATGCACCCCTCTATCGTACGTTTCTTTGTAATACTTTTGTCTGACGCATTAAAAATCGTTTCACTTGGTGTACGGCGACGGCTGTGGTTTCAGCATGATGGTGCACCGCCACACTTTGGAATCAATGTGCATAACTATTTAAATGTAACGTTTCCAAGAAAATGCTTTGGCCATGGAGGTCCAATATTCAGCGCTACATTTTTATTTGTGGGGAAACTTAAAGGAACAAGTTTATAGTACTCCACACATGGATGTACACGACCTAATAGCTCGTGTGCATACCGCATCGGCAATAATGGATGCAGGTGTGTTGCGTAGTGTCCAGCAAAGTATGATCCAGTGAGAGGCTAAGTGCTTGCAAATGCAAGGTGGTCGCTTTGAACATCTTCTCTAAGGTAAATGTTGCTCGTACACGTACGTACCGGCTCTGTGAATATAAGCCTGGACGTCAACTGTAGAGAATGCAGTTATCGTACATGGCATCACCTGCCACTAGTGTAGCCTACCTGTGGCACTTTTTGTACCTCAGTTTCTACTGACGATGTTATTGCGTCCACTATTATTTTCTATTAGTTTTATTTGTGTCATTGACGAAACAATGGGGTTGTTTACGTCTGTGAGAAGTTCCTGTTATGTCTTAATGTAACAGAAAGAAACACACAAAATACAGCGTTTTGCAGATGTAAATTGGATTCAATTTAATACTTTAACTGAAAAAAAATTTAACACGAACACGACTCGAACATCGGTGAGTCTGCATAACCTTCCACTCGGCAGTGCCTCGTTTCACTGATCTAATGGAACAGCTCCGGCACATTGCATACTTCATGCTACCTGTTCTCGGCCACTCTGCACTCAGTTACGACGTTGCCATAACCTCGTTTTTTTATCGCATTTCAATTAAATCCATTGGCTGGACTAGGTTTTGCTAGATACACTTCTATCTTGATTTGGGATGAGGAATTGTATGCTGACTGCCAAGTGCAGCATATTTTCTTCACCCTGTATACAAATCCCTGCTAGAGGTGAAAAAACAAGGCTGTGGACAGATTGAATACTGAACAACGAATTTTTGGAGTTTCCGTCTGACAGTTATCCATGTAGCCACCACATCACACACCATTACACAATAAAGAAACCACTTTCGCACGTAATTTATAGAGCACATATTTATATGTAGAAACCGTGGAGGATCTATTTTTTTTTTTTTTTTCGCCAGCGGCCGTTCTAAGGGTCACTTTTAAGAACCTCAACTCAGGCAAAATTGTAAGAGTCAGCTCAAGTGCTTTGGTCAACAACGTTCGAATGGCAGGTATAACAGCCAGCTACATCGGACTGGCAGAAGAGAAAAGCGCATCAAAGCGTTAAAGATCGCTAAGCAGTTAGATGATGGAACAAAACATTTTACTAGTAGAGATATCAATGGCGTGCACCTACTCGTCACAAAGTGCGGTGGCCGCCGTTCTACACGTTTTATGGCAGAGGCGTTTCCGTTCGCACTCTAAATTCGGAAAATATTGTCAACGAGTCGATGAGGCATACACATATTTATCCAGCTGAGGTCCATCCTGAAGAAATTGCCCGTAAAATGGAAGTGCATCACATTGATATTCGTCACTTTCTTCGGATGGTAGGCTTCTCAAGTGAATAGTTAAACTGTTCACGTACAATATCACGAATGGAATTGTATATATTAAGCATTTGAGAGCAAGACGAGTATCATATGATACTTGATACTTTTTTGCAGAAATGGACGATTGATCGAAGAACTTTTAGCTTCACCACAACACCGCCACCAACAAAAGTAGGCTACAATGGGCGAAGATGTTAGTCAGACATAGCTGCAAACAGTTTTTTTTTTTTTCAAAACTGGAGGTTATCAAAATAGAAAACGTGAAACCATTGCCTTGCTCTTTAACACAAAAGTATTGCATACTTTGAGCGATGAATTGCAGCTAAATTACGAAGATAGTCATGGAGAGATGTACACCTCCATCAGCCAAGGCACGAACCACCATAGCAAACGTTGCGATAATATCAGTGCAAGAACTGGGAATCGAAATAGCTTCTCTTACTGTATATTTGGCTTCTTGTGAATATTTGATATTCCCTGAGTTAAAAAATGTATACTCCAAAGCAACAAATTTTCAAGGTTTTCTGTGATTTATGCGTGGGTTAAGTATTAAGAGTTGTTGAAAACATATTAATTTCCTGAGGCTATGCTATAAAAATATGGAGATTGTTTTGGGTAACATATTTCTGAAAGTTTTTCGCCCCTGTGTGATGAGATGGAGTTCTGTTACCAGTGTCGGCCAATGATGATGTACTTATACGGAGTGATTCAGCTAGACAGATCACCTCAAATTTTCTCGGAACAGTTTAAAAACATCGTAGTTCGCTTTTAACCCAGATCAACAATAAGAAAATTTTCACTGCAAGAAATGCACTCTTTTTCCATAAGATATTAATTACGTAAATACTGACAGCGACTTGGCTTGTTTCATATCGGGCTGTAGCAATTTCTGTTGCTGGTGCAGCAAATTTCGAAGAGATGAATGCAACCACGTTTCGGTCGTAAAGCACGTCGCAGAAACTGTAATATTTACAACTTAGGCTGCATCTATTTTGAACATCAACTGATTGCTGTGTTTCGTGCATTTTCGCAACTTCACTTCCTGTAAGGAAATACGGCACAAAAGATAAGGATGAAACAGAGAGTTTCGTAGCCAAGATACCGGTTTAAAACGGTCACTGTTTTCTGTTTTCTTTGCGTAGTTCACGTTTAGCGAGCCCTGGTTTCTTTTAAAATTCCACGCACCAATGGTCTACTTTTTTCGGAGGTTGTAGAGAAATTGAGAAGAAACAAATTAAGTTCAATGCACAAATTTATCCTGACGCACAGTGTCCAACAAGTATGACAGTTCAGAAAATGTGCAAACAATGGTTGGTTGAAGGGCACAGAAATGCATCGCTCAGCGTAAGGGACAAGACAGCAACAAGTGGAGCGAACTAATTGGATGTTCTGGCAGCTGTTGGCCATAATTTACACGTTAGCTCCAGAGATACTGTGAGTGCCTCTGGAATAAGTCAGTCATACGTTCTTGGCTTTATGCGTGCAAACAGCTTCCATCCCTCTCATGAGCCAGTTCAGCAGCAGATTAACCAGTGGGATTTTGGGAGACGCGTAGGATTCTGTGACTCGGTTCTGACTCGACAGATTGTTTTTTGAGAACTTTCTTGAATTAATCTGACTGAACACAGAATTATGATATCTTAAACGGTTCCATAAAAAAGTGAGGTGAGCAGCTTAGCTGAATTGTCCCGTATATTCGATATTTACGCAGGATATTTCACAATGGAAGACGTAGAAAGCTGTTTGCAAATCATGTACAAAAGGATTTTCGTCCACAGGGCTCTGTAGTGGACCTGCACGTGTTTTAAGACAAAGGACCACCACCAAATATGGTCGTAATTATTGCGTGAATACTACACATATGTGAGGGTGAATTCATTATACGTGAGTTCATGTGACCTCAGTACTGTGGAACTCATCTGAGATACCATACAGAGGAATGTACGTACATTGGATTCAGTTCCGGCCAATTGGACCCGATAGATGAAATGTGTTCGCAGTTGCGAATATGGAAAACCATCAGCTGGATAATGGAATATCGACGATGAAAATTTTTCTGCCGGGCCGGGATTCGAACTGACTCGCCGCTTATCGCACGCGGTCGCCTGACAATTAGGCTATCCGAGCACGCTCCACAGCCAGAAACGAACTTCCGTTAAAACGTCTCCCCTGTAGGGGAATATACACAATGAATGCACGAGTGCAGGTTGCAGATACATGGTTGGCGACATATGGAAGTTTGGTTTTGATCGTGGAGTGTGATCGGATAGCCTGATAAGTAAAGGCGACCGTTCGCGTTAAGTGGAAAACACGAGCTTGAGTACCGATCCGGCACAAATGTTCATTGTCGTCATTCCCTAATACAGCTGATGGTTGTCCGTAGTCACAACTGCGAATACATCTCATGTATTTCATAACGGCTGTAATCGTCGCAGAGCCTGCTCCTTTGCACATGCTTGAATGCCCGAAGGAATATTGCACTGTACTTCTGAACAACAAAGACACTTCAGCGTCGTAATTGGATACGATTCTGAGCTTTTCAATACTTTCGATGCCTTGCTGAAGTTCATTCCACAAAGAGCCATAATCAGTACCAGGACCGCACGGTGACTGAGCCAAGAATTCTCGTTATAGAATGGAACAAAATGGCTGTTCCCGAATGTTTACGCTCATCGAAACGTCCAATGAAATCCCTAGGGATGCGTTATCAGAGGAAAGAAGAACGGTGATTGGTACACCGTTGACACATCACACAGCGGAAGTATTGTGTGATGGTCGAAAATTCTAACAGTTCAGCTATTACAAACACATCGCTATGACGCCTGCGGCAATAGAGGTATTAGGGAGGCAGACATGGATTATTTTCCAATTACAGTTCGGTATGCAGATTACGTTGTGCGTCGTGACATTCACGGTAGTTTTGATTGCTATTGCGACTGGTTTATTACATTATTTTTAACGTGGATAACGCCTTTAAATTTTGCATAAGGGATACTGCATTAAATGTTTTCCCTGATGTAACAGTGTTTTCAATATGCACATCTCAGTGTACTGAGGTGTTGTCTCGTACACCATATGTAGTTTCCAGAAAACTACAACTTTGTACAGAGCATTTTTGAGTCACTATTAAGTAATACTGCTTATGTGGACGACTGGCGAGTTATAAATAATAGGAAGTTAGTGGCAGTAATAGAACTGACGATTTATGAGTGGTGTGGTTTAATTAGCGTGCCCATACGTTCTGATCAACCGGGATTATCTCGTTTTCTGAGTCTCAAAAATTCGTTCTGGCGTTAAAAAAAATGAAAACAATAAAACTGGCTATTTATCCTGATTTTCAAAAGCCTTATTTTCAAACATTTCCAAACTGGTTAAAATATTTTCTTACTGTCGATTTTATGAACTAATAATCGAAAGTGTCATTCCTTATATGTTGGTACCCCCTGATATGTGTATAGATTAAGCATTATAACCGCTGCGATCTCTATTTTCTTTCCATTTGCTTGGTGTTAGCACCATGATCAATTTCGTGAAGACCTTGCATGTGGTGGTGATAAATTACAACGAGTTGCAATGCTTATAATGCCGCAACGGAAATAAAACTTCTTGTAAGAGCTTCAGCGCAAACTGCCTTGCATCACTGCCACAGACAATGATTTTTCAACAAAATGTAAGGTTCGTAATTGTGGTGTATCCGTGTCTCACGACTGTGCTGCAGGTCTCGAACATCACACGGATTCCGAGAAACGCGGGAAGAATCTTCTATCGGCAGATTCCTAGCTAAAGATGACTAGATATCTTGTGACTTCAAACGCAGAGAAACAGAAAAACGTAGTTGCAGCAGAAGGATCCATGTCATTCTATGTTGTTAAACATCATCAGATCTACCATTCTAATGACTGCAGTGTACAACTACACACACACACATACACACACACACACACGAAGTTTGCAGAAAATGTTTCGTGTAGAAGAGTATGAGAACTAAGTGCGAGGCAATTACCAAAAAAAGTTATAGGTCCATGTACCCAGAGGCAAGTGTGTAAACAGTACAATTCCAGAGGAAAAGGAGATTTGGAATCAAAAAGGATATTTTACGATAAACTAAATTCTCTCTTTTCCCCAAGGAAATTATGGTCAGTCTAGGTTTAATGTTACCCTGGTTGCGTACAACAGAGTCCTGAAGATGCAACTACATTTGGTGGAGAACGTACGAAGTTACGAAATTACGTAGCTGCTCAGTATGGAAATACTGGAGAGGATAAGGTAACCTAATACATAGGACACTGAAATAACAGCGGATCCATGAATTATGTATGTTATACTGTCGGAATTTCTACATTTAAATATGATGTCTTTCTATTCTATTGAAAGATAATGTGAATAAACTTTTTCTCTTTCCAAGAAGAATACCTAAACATTAGATTAACCTTAGGCGTATAAGTTGTTCTTGTGCTACGTATCTAATTAAATAGCTGGATCCAGTTTTGATATGGAAACGTTGTAGAACTTCAGTTTGCATAGACCTGTGCGCCCTTATTATGCAAATATCTGTTAAGAGCAGTTTAGCGTCCAGTGTAGTACAGTATGAAGATTCGTTCTTGTGGAACTCCGCCACATCGAAAGATACCCTCGAGCGAGGTGACTTTGCAGTCAGCAAACAAAGTAGCTTCGTCTCCCGATGTAACGGGTTTCGAACCACCTTCCGACCTTACAAATTTCGATTTTTCATGGTGTACCTAAACAAATTAAAGCGAATGCTCAGATGTCTCTCACAGAATTCCACGGGCGATTTGAATCTGCACCGTTCCGGAATTGCCACCTATGTAACTAGCCCTACTACTACCAGGCACAATCCCGCCCCAATAAGAGAAGAACTCGAAAAAAATAAATTTACATGGTGTTAAGAATTGTGATTTGTAATGTAAAGGAACGCAGTGCTAGCAGCCTCGCTACACAGAAGCTAAGGCTATGGGCAACTGCAATTGAGCATACAAACGGCTGCTTTCTGCTTGGATTGTTATTTGTATAGTATTAAAATACCTTTCCGTTATACAAAATTGTTAAGGCTTTCGTGGCCACTTGTTGACAAACTGCCTATTGGCTTCTGTCTCGACTTCTTCGGCCGACGTTCATCTAGTGATTTTTCTGACGTTTCGCCAGAACGAGTGGCTGGCATTGTCAAAGCTTCACCCTCCAGATCACCACCGGCAATGGAGGGTGAAGCTTTGACAATGCCAGCCACTCGGTCTGGCGAAACGTCAGAAAAATCACTAGATGGACGTCTGCCGAAGAACCCGAGACAGAAGCCAATAGGCAGTTTGCCTTTCCGTCATGTATTATTATTATTATTCGTTACTGTCTCAGACGTTATGTCTGGTTAAAAATGGAAAGTGACGCGGACATTGACCAAGCGTGACTTCATTTTAACTGTACGGTATATGTTATATTGCATTTAGGAACTTTCGGGTAATTGAACATGTATCAATAATTACAAATTTCTGTAGTTGTATATATACGTTTGGATGTAGCTGTATAGCGTTGATGTACTGGTGGATATTGTGTGGTATGACTCCTGTAGTTGATAGTATAATAGGTATGATGTCAACTTTATCCTGATGCCACATGTCTTTGACTTCCTCAGCCAGTTGGATGTATTTTTCAATTTTTTTCTCCTGTTTTCTTCTGTATATTTGTTGTATTGGGTATGGATATTTCGATTAGTTGTGTTAATTTCTTCTTTTTATTTGTGAGTATGATGTCAGGTTTGTTATGTGGCGTTGTTTTATCTGTTATAATGGTTCTGTTCCAGTATAATTTGTATTTATCATTCTCCAGTACATTTTGTGGTGCATAGTTGTAAGTGGGAACGTGTTGTTTTATTAGTTTATGTTGTATGGCAAGTTGTTGATGTATTATTTTTGCTATATTGTCATGTCTTCTGGAGTATTCTACACTCCTGGAAACTGAAATAAGAACACCGTGAATTCATTGTCCCAAGAAGGGGAAACTTTATTGACACATTCCTGGGGTCAGATACATCACATGATCACACTGACAGAACCACAGGCACATAGACACAGGCAACAGAGCATGCACAATGTCGGCACTAGTACAGTGTATATCCACCTCTCGCAGCAATGCAGGCTGCTATTCTCCCATGGAGACGATCGTAGAGATGCTGGATGTAGTCCTGTGGAACAGCTTGCCATGCCATTTCCACCTGGCGCCTCAGTTGGACCAGCGTTCGTGCTGGACGTGCAGACCGCGTGAGACAATGCTTAATCCAGTCCCAAACATGCTCAATGGGGGACAGATCTGGAGATCTTGCTGGCCAGGGTAGTTGACTTACACCTTCTAGAGCACGTTGGGTGGCACAGGATACATGCGGACGTGCATTGTCCTGTTGGAACAGCAAGTTTCCTTGCCGGTCTAGGAATGGTAGAACGATGGGTTCGATGACTGTTTGGATGTACCGTGCACTATTCAGTGTCCCCTCGACGATCACCAGAGGAGTACGGCCAGTGTAGGAGATCGCTCCCCACACCATGATGCTGGGTGTTGGCCCTGTGTGCCTCGGTCGTATGCAGTGCTGATTGTGGCGCTCACCTGCACGGCCCCAAACACGCATACGACCATCATTGGCACCAAGGCAGAAGCAACTCTCATCGCTGAAGACGACACGTCTCCATTCGTCCCTCCATTCACGCCTGTCGCGACACCACTGGAGGCGGGCTGTACGATGTTGGGGCGTGAGCGGAAGACGGCCTAACGGTGTGCGGGACCGTAACCCAGCTTCATGGAGACGGTTGCGAATGGTCCTCGCCGATACCCCAGGAGCAACAGTGTCCCTAATTTGCTGGGAAGTGGCGGTGCGGTCCCCTACGGCACTGCGTAGGATCCTACGGTCTTGGCGTGCATCCGTGCATCGCTGCGGTCCGTCCCAGGTCGACGGGCACGTGCACCTTCCGCCGACCACTGGCGACAACATCGATGTACTGTGGAGATCTCACGCCCCACGTGTTGAGCAATACGGCGGTACGTCCGCCCGGCCTCCCGCATGCCCACTATACGCCCTCGCTCAAAGTCCGTCAACTGCACATACGTTTCACGTCCAAGCTGTCGCGGCATGCTACCAGTGTTAAAGACTGCGATGGAGCTCCGTATGCCACGGCAAACTGGCTGACACTGACGGCGGCGGTGCACAAATGCTGTGCAGCTAGCGCCATTCGACGGCCAACACCGCGGTTCCTGGTGTGTCCGCTGTGCCGTGCGTGTGATCATTGCTTGTACAGCCCTCTCGCAGTGTCCGGAGCAAGTATGGTGGGTCTGACACACCGGTGTCAATGTGTTCTTTTTTCCATTTCCAGGAGTGTATATTTGCTAGTATTGTACATCCGCTTGTGATGTGATCTACTGTTTCTATTTGTTGTTCGCAAAGTCTGCATTTATCTGTTGTGGTATTGGGATCTTTAATAATATGCTTGCTGTAATATCTGGTGTTTATTGTTTGATCCTGTATTGCAAACATGAATCCTTCCGTCTCACTGTATATATTGCCTTTTCTTAGCCATGTGTTGGATGCGTCTTGATCGATGTGTGGCTGTGTTAGATGATACGGGTGCTTGCCATGTAGCGTTATCTTTTTCCAATTTACTTTCTTCGTATCTGTTGATTTTATGTGATCTAAAGAGTTGTAGAAGTGGTTATGAAATTGCAATGGTGTAGCCGATGTATTTACATGAGTGATTGCTTTGTGTATTTTGCTGGTTTCTGCTCGTTCTATAAAGAATTTTCTTAAATTGTCTACCTGTCCATGATGTAGGTTTTTTATGTCGATAAAGCCCCTTCCTCCTTCCATTCTGCTTAATGTGAATCTTTCTGTTGCTGAATGCATGTGATGTATTCTATATTTGTGACATTGTGATCGTGTAAGTGTATTGAGTGCTTCTAGGTCTGTGTTACTCCATTTCGCTACTCCAAATGAGTAGGTCAATATTGATATAGCATAGGTATTTATAGCTTCTGTCTTGTTTCATGTTGTCAATTCTGTTTTCAGTATTTTTGTTAGTCTTTGTCTATATTTTTCTTTTAGTTCTTCTTTAATATTTGTATTATCTATTCCTATTTTTTGTCTGTATCCCAGATATTTATAGGCATCTGTTTTTTTCCATCGCTTCTATGCAGTCGCTGTGGTTATCCAATATGTAATCTTCTTGTTTAATGTGTTTTCCCTTGACTACGCTATTTTTCTCACATTTGTCTGTTCCAAAAGCCATATTTATATCATTGCTGAGTATTTCCGTCATCTTTAGTAATTGGGTGAGTTGTTGGTTTGTTGCTGCCAGTAGTTTTAGATCATCTATGTATAGCAAATGTGTGATTTTGTGTTGGTATGTTCCAGTAATATTGTATCCATAATTTGTATTATTTAGCATGTTAGACAGTGGGTCCAGAGCAAGGCAGAACCAGAAAGGACTTAATGAGTCTCCTTGGTATATTCCATGCTTAATCTGTATCGGCTGTGATGTGATATTATTTGAATTTGTTTGGATATTAAGTGTGGTCTCCAGTTTTCCAGTACTATGTTTAGGAACTGTATCAATTTAGGATCTACTTTGTATATTTCCAGTATTTGTAGTAACCATGAGTGAGGTACACTATCAAAAGCTTTTTGGTAATCAATGTATGCATAGTGTAGTGACCTTTGTTTAATTTTAGCTTGTTATGTCACCTCTGCATCTATTATCAGTTGCTCTTTACATCCTCGTGTTCCTTTGCAACAGCCTATTTGTTCTTCATTTATAATTTTGTTCTGTGTTGTATATGTCATTAATTTCTGTGTAATGACTGAAGTTAATATTTTGTATACTGTTGGTAGGCATGTTATGGGGCGATATTTAGTTGGGTTTGCTGTGTCTGCTTGATCTTTAGGTTTCAGATAAGTTATTCCATGTGTATCAGGGAATGTGTATGAGTCTGCAATGTAACTGTTAAATAATTTAGTTAGATGTGAATGTGTTGAGGTGAACTTCTTTAGCCAGAAATTTGCTATTTTATCTTTTCCAGGGGCTTTCCAAATGTGAGTAAAATTAATTGCTCGGGTGACCTCATGTTGCAAAATTATCACTTCTGGCATTTGTGGTATCATTTTGTATGTGTCTGTTTCTGCTTGTATCCACCGTGCATGCCTCTTATGTTGTACCGGGTTTGACCATATGTTGCTCCAGAAGAGTTCCATACCTGTTATGTTTGGTGGGTTGTCTATTTTAATGTGTTATCTATTGTCTGATACGATTTCTTTTGGTTTGTGTTGAATGTTTGGTTTTGTTTCCTTCTATTTTCTCTTTTTTTTGTATCTTCTAAGTTGTTTGGCCAATGCTTGTAATTTCTGCTTCTTTTCATCTAATTGCTCTATCGCTTCTTGTTGTGAGATTTTACCCAACCTTTTTCGTTTTTTGTCTGATATTTCATTTTTTATAAATTGTGATAGCTGTCCGATGTCTTTTCTCAGTTTTTCTATTCTGATCTGCAGCCTGTGTTGCCATGCTGGTTTTGTGGGTTTCTTCTGTGTGTTGGTTTGTTCTGATATCTGCCTAGTGTGTATATTTAGTGTAGTGAGTGCTCCTATATAAACTAGTAGTTGTAACTCTTCCATAGTTGTATTTTCATTTATTTTGTTGTGTATGATTGTGTTGATAGTTGTTATTGTTGTTTAGACTTGTGCGTTATTTGGTGGTCTATGCAAGAATGGTCTAATGTCTGTATTTGTGTCTTTGTATTCTATATATGTTAGCTGAAATTTTTCTTCTATATCTAACATGTGTGTCACTTCATGTTCTATTTGTGCTTGTTCTCGTGGCTGTTTAAGATTTCGTTTTCCTCTGATTGTTTAATTGATGAGTGGTGTTCTTTATTTGTTTGCTCTTTAATGTTTGAGTCCATTGCTGTATTTTCTTCTTCTTCTTCTTCTGATTGCACATTATTTTGTTCCAGTATTTGTTGTACTTGTTGTTTGATGTTTTCTTATCCTGACTGTGGTAGCCTGTCATTTTTGATTATTACACGGATCTGATCAGCTAGTAGTTGTTCTGTTAAAAATTTTAATTCTGGGTATCCGGTAATAAATTTTGTGTATGCTTGTGATCTGTATCCAGTTGTGTTGGTTCATAAGTTTTTTGCTTGGTAATAACAGAACATGTGGTTAACTTCATCTGACCATCTCATACTCTGTCTTTGTTTTCCTTCTAGAGTGATTGCAGGAAGCATATCCTGCAAAACACCTATATTTGGATTTATATCATTTTCCGTGTGGCTAGCAGTGTCGTTACCATTGTGGAAGGGCATAGGCTTCAAGCGTCGTCCCCGACCATGACATCGCTTGTCTGAGGCTTCATTAGTTCTGTCCTGAACCAAATAATCACACGAAAAGGGGGGTTAGCCGTATTAGTGGTTTGTTCTTTTCGTCGCCTTTTACGACTGGCAGAACATACCGGAGGCCTATTCTTTTCCCGGGCCCATTATTATTATTATTATTATTATTATTATTATTATTATTTCATTCAGGATAAGTGCAGTGACTTTCAGTAGGTAGTTCTTCCTATAATGATGCCAACACACTAACGGAAAAATGCAATTGTGTGTCGTATACTGTCCAGTAATACCAAAGATTAAACTATAAATAGATCGAAATTAATCTGAAATTATTTTGTCTAAATACGTGTGTAAGAGGTAGCGCTCTAGAATTGTTCCTATAATGGAAGTAATTTAATTTACTTACTCCTAACCTTGTGCAGTAGCCAAGAATCACTACTACCAATAACACATCAGACCGCTCTTTAACGTAAGTCACAGATCTTAAATGCACTCGCTTTCCTATTGAGCTTTAAGTGAAATCACAGTAAAGGTTAGCATTTTTGCTACCTTCTTACTTACGCGTACTACCTTCATCAAAAATCCGAATTATGTTTCAAATGTATGAATTTTGACAGAAACAGTCAGAGATCTATTTTGTTTGTAAGTCAGCGCCCATCCGTAATGTAAGCAACGTCTGTGTCTTTATATTACGAAACTACGTTCGTAAACGTTCAACGTTAGAACAAAAATAAACCAATTCTTCGTATTTTCTGTACTTTTAAATAGATAACTCACTCTTACATCCTTTTAAAAACAAACTATAGCCGTAATTATTTTAATATGGTTTTATCAGTTAAATGATCTTGAAGTGAAAATTTTTGAACTCGTAAATGCTTTGGATTACCTATCTTGCGTTCTTTTGTCTTCAACAATCTGACTTTGACAGCTCTTTTCTACTTGCCAGTATTCCACAGTTTAAGATCTCAAATAGCAATTATTTAGTAACTTTGGGAGAACGCGTGGACTAGGTTTTGACTTTTAAACAAAATAGTAATTTATTTCCTTGTATTTACTAACTACGTACACAGCAAACGCCAACGAGCGGTCGAGCGACAAACAAAACTAAATCCCCACTCTAAGCGAAAAGAAGTAATACAAAAAAGATACTACCGCCACTTTTTAACTCAGTTTCAAACTCAAACTGCAAAATTCTCAGCCATTTCAGGTGTTAGCAATCAGCGATGCCACTAACAAAACCTCAGTGAAAATATTACTCGTCACTATTACCTAGAGGAATAATGGCTGTAGTGGAATTCCTATTAAATATGGTTCAGCCAGGGGCTGGATCAACGCAAAACGTTACCATTGGTACTCTGAATGGGGTAAACGCTATCAACATAAAAAAACAACACCGGTAACAATCTCCAAATCTCTACAAAAATCGACAGTAAAGTAGTTCACTGTCCGTAAAATCCTACTCACATATCACCTTAAATACCAAATCTTCTGGGTGTGTGTGTTGTCTTAGCATAAATAAATTTAAGTTAGATTAAGTAATGTGTAGGCCTAGGGACCAATGACCTCAGCAGTTGGTCCAATAGAAACTTACCATAAACTTCCAAAAATTTTTTACCAAATCTGTCCAATACATTCATGACCGTTGCTCTATGCCTCAGAGAACGACTTCACCAAATTTTGCAATAATCACGGCACCCACTTTACAGGCGTGTTACAAACACATCGTAACCGGAAACCCGACTCAAATAGCTTCAGTCCGATGGCTGAAGTCAAACAATACTTCAACGATTCATGATTCACAGTCTTCAGAAAACCCGTAATCGCGCTGCAAGTACAAAACTTAAATCCACACTCAGCTAACTGAAGAATGATAATTCTTCAAATTAAATGGAAGAGCACAATAAAATTAAATTATTCCCAGTCTTTGATATGTGGCCCTATACTCGTTGCTGCAACCATTCACCTAAATATAGACACACTCAGCAATACTTCCCCCACCTGCACAATAGAACGATACAGCGATCTGATTAATTAATATGGAATCAGCTCAAGTTAAGGAACAAACAGCAACTGAATATCCGGTCCTTCCGTCCTTCTACATACAAACTTACGTCCTCTCAAGTGTCTGTCACTGCTCCTCCATAGTAACTCAATTTTCCTCGGGCATAAGACCATGGCTGAATAATTTCGTTGACAAAAGTATTGCGCCACCATTATTCCTTACCAATTGTAAAGGAGCAACATATAGCCTCGGTCTTTCTTCTAGCGGCGAGCTGGTGCAAGATGGTCTCTGGCTCCATCGCTCTGCTGTGGGCTGACGGATGAACTTTGCCGCCAGCTCCCGAACTAGATGTACAAGGTAGACGACTATCTGCACAAATACACAAGACATACATCACACCCAGAAAGCTACATATTTTTACTCGCTCTTTTCCTCATATTTTGTTTTTCTCGGCTTGTTTCAATTAATTACGTCGCCAAAGCGTTCAAAAGCATTCTGTCCCAGCACAAATCCTCGTCGTTGTTCAATCCGAGCTTATGCGCTGTCTCTAGTGACCTCGTCATCAACGACACGTTAGAGCCTTATCTTCTTCATCACTGTTTGTCATACTTCCAAGATGATAGCACCACGTATCTGCCGTTTTCCAGCACCTATTTTCCCGTAACTTTCACTGCTTTGTAACCGTGGCCGTGCACGCATGCATGTTTGGTTAAGTTACAACAAGTGAACCTCATCGTATATGCATTTGATCCAAGCCAAATCAGAGAAATGAGTCGCAAGAGGACACCGAGGTGACAAAAGTCATCGAATACCTCCTAATATCGTGTCGGACGTCTTTTTGAACGGAATGGTGCAGCAGCTCAACGTGGCATGCTCTCATTTAGTCGTTGGAAGTCGCCTGCGGAAATATTGAGTTATGCTGACACTATAACCGTCCGTAATTGCCAAAGTGCTGCCGGTGCAGGATTTTGAGCGCGAAGTGACCTCTCGATTATGTCCTATAAATGTTCGGTGGGATTCATGACGGGCGATTTGGGCTGCGAAATCAGTCGCTGGAATTATTCAGAATCTTCTTCACACCAAAGCGAACATCGTTGCCTGGTGATATGATGCACTGTCGTCCATAAAAATTCCATCGTTGTTTGGGAACATGAAGTCCATGAATGGCTGCAATGGTCTCCAAGTAGCCGAACATAACCACTGCCAGTCAATGGTTCGTTCAGTTGGACCAGAGGACCCAGTCCATTCGATGTAAACACAGTCCACACCATCATGGAGCCACCACAGGTAGCAGAGTGCCTTGTTGACAACCTGGGCCCGTGGCTTCGTGGGGTCTGCGTCAATCTTGAATCCTACCATCAGCTCTTACCAACTGATGTCGGGAATCATGTGACCAGCTCCCAGCTTTCCAGTCGTACAGGGTCCAATTGACACAGTCACGAGCCCAGGAGAGGCGCTGCAGGCGATGTCCTGCTGTTAGTAATGGCACTCATGTCGGTCGTCTGCTGCCATAGCCCATTAACGCCAAATTTCTCCAAACTTTACTAATTACGTCTTACAATGATTTCTGCGGTTGTTTCACCCAGTGTTGCTTGTCTGTTAGTACCGACAACTCTACGAAAACGCTGCTGCTCTCGGTCGTTAAGTAAAGGCCGTCGGCCAGTGTATTGTCTGTGGTGAGAAGTGATGCCTGGAATGCCGTATTGTCGGCACGCTCCTGACACTGTGGATGTCGGAATATTGAATTCCCTAATCATTTCGGAAAATGGAGTGTTCCATGTTTCTAGCCCCAATTACCACTGTGCGTGGTGCGGCGATATTCACGTGGGAAACCTTTTCATATGAATCACCTGAGTACAGTTGACACTCCGCTAGTGCACTGTCCTTTTATACCTTGTGTTCGTTATAGTGCCGCCATCTGGATATGCGCAAATCGCAATCCCCTGAGTGTGTATGCCTATCAGACAGGACACAATTATTATTACATGGGTGGGTGTGAAGTAATAAACATTTGACCAACTGTTTCACGGTAGCTAGTCTTTCGTTGTCTGTGCTACATGCTGCGTGCAGTTATGGGGTAATGTGGAGGGCGGTTCGCAGTGGCGACATATCGCTGGGTTGAGTGTGACAAACGGTGACAGCGAAAGCTGCCGACTGTATAATGCGGAGCAGGTTTCAGCTTCATAAACAGAAAATATTAGGCTGTATGGAATTGCTCATAGACTAAATGACGAAGGTACTATGAATGTTTCTAGTGTGTGAAGGTGGTGGATCTGCAGGAGTAAAATATGGCCCGCATCATTGTAGCTAATAAAATCAATAAATAAAATCAAATAAAATATGTTAGTGGTAAGTCTTTTCTGTATGCCGAGAACCTGCACAAATATGCCGTACCGTGGGTAACTCATCAAGCACCGCGTGGTGTGAGAAAGTAATTCCTAATCTGGTGCCAAGATATGCCAGACTGTGCTGAAGGCTATTGTGTAGAAATTGTTTAATCTTTTCGGTGTTTGGCATGTATATGTATATGAGAACAGTGGCATTCAAATACATCGTCTAACAATTACAGAAACGGAAACCTCAAAAATGAAACATTATGTCGTAACAGTGACTCACTAGTACTTTACTCATGTGTTAGGCTAGCTTCCCTTTGGAAACTATGCAGTCGCTTAGTACGGTGGAGTGTTGCCGAGCGACAGAGAATGCAATGCCGACATGCCGTTAGTGGAGCCCACGAGCCGTGGTTGTGGTATTGCATAACCACTTAACCAAAGACGAATTCCGAAGGCGACACGCAGTCGCAACAGGTGTCGACAAGATGATGTAAAGTGGGTGACAATGATATGGACATGCACTCGAAACGGATGTAACAACGTCCGCGAGAATGTTTTCAACCACGGCCGAATACCTACAAAAGGAATATCTGGACATCACTGGGTCGTGACTTTATACGAAAATCCGAAAAATGAACCTCCTATCTCATCGATATTGGGCTTATTATAGACGGATGGGGCTATTACAGACTCACTCTGCAGAAGGATGCGACAGCGAATAGTTCGTAGCATCTTTGAAACAACCGTTTGCAACGACCCTGAAATGATTTGTGGAGACTACGGTAAACTGATACCAGGAGGAGAGGTGCAGGTTCACCTTACCTCATCTCGTGTATCACTACATTTTCCCCATATTTGTGCGCTATCAGTCGGTCAATGACCCGAAGATAGTTGGACTAAAACCCGTCTAGACGAAGGACCATACCAGATGATTCTCTTGGATTTGTAGGACGAATGTCAAATTTCGTGTAGTGAGTTTTAAAGTTTTTTTTTTACATTAAAAGCAAAATACATCTAGTTCATGTTTCTCTGCGCCGCAGACGAAGAAGTGAACTGAATTATTCTTTGTAGACTCCAGAAGTGTTTCTTTTTCTTTTTATGTGTCAAGTGCACAGGGGTTAATCTATAACAGTTGCGACTGCATGTATGTGGAGCAGAGTACTGCAGACTGTTTTTTTTTTCGACTCAATTACACTACTGGCGATTAAAATTGCTACACCACGATGATGACGTGTTACAGTCGTGAAATTTAACCGACAGAAAGAAGATGCTGTGATATGCAAATTATTAGCTTTTCAGAGGATTCACACAAGGTTGGCGCCGGTGGTGACGCCTACATCCTGCTGACATGAGGAAAGTTTTCAACCGATTTCTCATACACAAACAGCAGTTGACCGGCGTTGTCTGGTGAAAAGTTTTTGTGATGTCTCGTGTAAGGAGGAAAAATGCTGATAAAGGTCGGATTGTAGCCTATCGAGATTGCAGTTTATCGTATCGCGACATTGCTACTCGCGTTGGTCGAGATCCAATGACTGTTAGCAGAATATGGAATCGGTGGGTTCAGTAGGGTAATACGTAACGCCGTGCAAGATCCCAACGACCTCGTATCACTAGAAGTCGGGATGACAGGTATCTTACCCACATGGCTGTAACGGATCGTGCAGCCACGTCTCGACCCCTGAGTCAACAGATGGGGATGTTTGCATGACAAAAACCATCTGCACGAACAGTTCGACGACGTCTGCAGGAGCATGGACTATCAGCTCGGAGACCATGGCTGCGGTTACCCTTGACGCTGCATCACAGACAGGAGCGCCTGCGATGGTGTACTCAACGACGAAGCTGGGTGCACGAATGGCAAAACGCCATTTTTTCTGATGGATCCAGGTTCTGTTTACAGCATCATGATGGTCGCATCCGTATTTGGCGACATCGCGGTGAACGCACATTGGAAGCGTGTATTCGTCATCGCCATACTGTCGTATCACCCAGCGTGATGGTATAGGGTGCCTTTGGTTACATGTCTCGGTCACCTCTTGTTCGTATTGACGGCGCTTTGAACAGTGGACGTTACGTTTCAGATGTGTTACGACCCGTTGCTCTACCCTTCATTCGATCCCTGTGAAATCCTACATTTCAGCAGGATAATGCACGACACATGTTGTAGGTCCTGTACGGGCCTTTCTGGATACAGAAAATGTTCGACTGCTGCCCTGGCCAGCACATTCTCCAGATCTCTCACCGATTGAAAACGTCTAGTGAATGGTGGCCGAGCAACTGGCTCGTCACAATACGTCAGTCACTACTCTTG
The DNA here is from genome assembly GCF_023897955.1 of Schistocerca gregaria. Classification (NCBI taxonomy): domain Eukaryota; kingdom Metazoa; phylum Arthropoda; class Insecta; order Orthoptera; family Acrididae; genus Schistocerca; species Schistocerca gregaria. Next base: position 703,958,458 of record NC_064921.1, read on the forward strand.
ATGAACTGTGGTAACGTGTTGAAGCTGCATGAGCACCTGTACCTGTACACGCCACCCAAGCTCTGTTTGACTCAATGCCCAGGAGTATCAAGGCCGTTAGTACGCCCAGAGGTGGTTTTTCTGGGTTTTCTTCTTGGTGTACCAATTTTAATAGCCAGTAGTATATTTTAGCATGATGGAATATATCATTTAAGGAGACCTGAAGATTTTTGTTTCAGAACGTGGCCCACACTCGATAAAAAAAAAATTAATGCTGTCTGTCAATTAAGTTGCCAACGTATCCTAAAAGTTGTAGTACACATTTCATTGCCTATATATGGGTATGATCATGTTTAGTCACTTTCCTCAGAAACTATACACTGGTGGACATCTACTCCACCCTTAAAAACCAGTTTCGTAACTCCTCTTCATTAATGTCCTGTGAACATTAACGTGCGCAAAGCAAAAGATAACCTGCTTTTTAATTATATTATTTTCTCAGGTAAGGGAATAAGTTTTTGAGACTGTTGTCAGGTGAGAATCGAAATTGGTCTAAAAATTGTGAAACCTTACCAGACGGCCCGCTCCAGACCCCGACGCGATTCATTGCGGGTGGAAAGACTTTCTGACGAGAAGTAACGTTTGTTGGCGTCGCAGCTTTTCACGCAATCCTGATAGTCCCGAAAACAACAGTGCCGTGAAATCCTCCAAAGTGCGGTCAGTGTGAACTTAATCCTAGGATGAGTGAGGGTGGCACTTCTTTAACTAGAAAACTCCCATACTTCCAACACCTTGAAAAAATATGGATGTGCAAGGCGGCCCTTATACCACTATGATCTTGGATTTAAATGAGTGAGAAGCGTTTTATGTATCTCACAGTACGTTGTAATGGCATGTGTTGTGAAGTGAATGCGTCATGGGTGGAATCCAGGTTGTGAGAGTTAGCGACGTGACAGTTGAAGAAAGTGAGAGCAGTAGTGAAATTAGAGATGACGGATATGCTAACGAAGTGGCAACCGCATCCTAATATCGTCGCGGATGCCAGTCGGAAAACCCATGTGAACTGCAACACACCGTCAGTCTAGCACGTCCCCGATCAAGGAGCTCAGTTGCAGCAAACGACGAAAATATCTATTTTTGTGAATGTTTGTCTGCAACGGGATGCGGACTGCCCATATGACTGGCATCCATTCCTTGGTGTCAATATAATCTGTGAAAGATGGGCATTTTACTTCCTAGCCGGGAAACTGCCATAACCAGTGTGTTGCTTCTCTATCTTTAACGCCTTATTTTGCGAGTATTTTCCTATGTAAGCAGTCGCTTTGTGGTTTAGAAAAGAGAGTGACCTACAACTGTTATACTGTCTAAAGAGTTGATATTTACGACCTGAAGTAGTTGACCAAAGAGCATCCTAACTGAAACAAAAATTTGGAAAAAGAAGTCTTTGAATTCTGCGTTTAAGGATGCCGATGTTTGTACCATAGGCTGCTAAGTTTGCAAAGTTCGCTGTGACGTCTCAGGAATGTTTCTTCCTCAATATGCTTTTTATTGCACGTTTGGTTACCATTAAAAAAGACAGCTAACTAAGAATAAATTTAATTTATACTTTTGTTATTGCTGCAATGTAAAATAAGTCAGACTGAAATATGATGCCATTTTTTATTTTTAATTTTTCAATGTTCAATCGATTGAGAATTAAAACAACAATGAAATTCGATGAAGTTTTGCATAGCCGTGTTCCGCAATATCTCTAGTACGCCCTTCGACCGTGTCACTTCGCACTTTTCAGTTCGAGGGCGGAGTGAACACGTAAACAATCCTAAAACAATAGTCTCCCGCCATGTGTGAAGTGCGCGCTGTCAAAACAGTCATTTAATAACATCTGTGTTGAGTGATTTGTTTCCCAGAATTTCAGGGTCATTTCTGTATACCAGCCTAAGTGAGAGACTTTAGTACCGCAAATTTTTTTGCGAGATGGGTTCCCAACGTGCTGTCTGTCCATTACAATACACACCGCATGGGCGCTACCTCGAAGTTGCTCTAGCGCTGCCATGGAAGGAGAAGATTTTTTGAACAAAATTGTCACAGGGGATGAGACTAGGGTTCATTTCAGACGTGAAGAAACAAAAGAGCAATCCACAATGAATACAAGCTCATTTCCCGAGCAAGCCAAAGAAGTGCAAGCGAATCCTCCGTATCACAAAGTGTGTGGCTACTTTATTCGGTGACCGAAAAGGAGTTTTGTTGGTGGAATTCAGGGAAGGTGGCATAACCACTACTGCATCTTCATAGAGCGTGAATGCTCGACGTTTACGGAGGGCAATTCAGGACAAGGGAAGAGAATATTGTCATCAGACATGGTCCTTCGCTATGACAATGCTCTGCAGTTGTAACAATGACGCTTCTGCGGTGTTTTCGATGGGAAGTGATTGATCACCCACCGTACTGCAGAACTTGGCTCCCACTGATTTTCATCTCATTACTCACACGAGCTAGGAGGACAGCATTTTGACACAGACGACGAGCTGTAGACCAGCGCAGAGACGAGGCCGTAGCCAAAGGTGGCTCCAGAAGCTCCGAACACCCCCGCCCATATCACCTAAATGAAATTACACAGTACCTAGTCGCCGCGTAGCGTAATTGAAATATATTTTGATTTTCAACAGTATGCGACGAAAAAAGATACGCACTATCGCTAAGCAGCATGGCCAACGATAGGTTTAAACTATCAATACATCCACAGTGCTGTCGGCAGTCGTGCATCCCTGTTTTAAGCTAAGACCAATTGTTGGTCTTCTTTGAGTTCAGGTGTTGGTTTGCTAATCAGTTCAGTTCTCACTTGCAGTTGAATTTAATGCAAGTACTACCATTTATTGGCCTTGTGCTGTGTGCTGTTGTGATAGTTTCTAATTATGGATACGTTTGTAACAAGAAAGAAGAGGAAAATCGATTTTTATTCATTCGATAGCGATATGGTAAGTTAAAAATATGTACGCACTGCCGTAATAACCGTAATACCTATCTATAGAATTTTAATGTTAACACATTAGATTTGTTATTTGGAGGCTGGTAGAACTTTGGGGTTGGAATATTTCAGCATTTCGGAAGGAAATGGAGCGGTAAATATCATTACAAATACCATTAAATTAATAGCGGTGCATAAAAATACACCTGGATTTGTCTGTGCCGCCCAAAAATCGCAATGCGCAACAAAAATATCGACCAAACGGCGATGGTTGCATTTCTTTTACAAAATTTGCTGAATATTCTACCATTAGTATCCAAAATAATGGCAAAATGTCGCCCAAGAATAGTCATCTGAGCGGTACTCACTTATGAAAATCCGGGCTGCCTCCTGCATCCAACCCTCCCGTTTCGTCCAAAATCTTTTTACACTCTTGTAATAATGTCACAACTGAAGCCAGCAATTCCATGCACAATCAAATTTTAAAATATCCATGTCTTCATGCGGTATCAAAAGACTGAATATGCACAATTAAAGAAAAAACATGCAGTGTCAGAATTCAGTCTTTTGCTGTGATGCATTTTATTTTATTTTATTTTAAAACAACGTACAACAACCAATTTTTCAAATACTCCACCGACTTGGATTAGCGCCTTGTGTTGGGCTGCTAAGCAAGAAATCCCTGGATTCGGGAGGCGAGATAGTTTGAACTCATCCGCCCACAATTTTGAAAATGGTTTTTACGTGGTTTCCTATTTTCAATTTAGGATAATTCCGGGTTGGTCTCTTACTGTAGGCCACAGCCAAATACTTCAGAATAACTTTCTTCTCTGACTGATTCCAATTCCCTTAAAGATGCAGCCCTTCTGCTTAAATGAAAACAGCTGCATCTAAGGTGATCCGAGCATCTCCTTCGAGACGCCCGGCACTAAAAGCCATATGGTAAATAAACAATAATCCAAATTATCCTTATTTAGGCTCACACATTTGTCTGTCGAGACATTCTTTAATGCAAAAAAAAAAAAGATCTTTCTTAGGTTGCAAGAAGCGAGAGATGCAAATTAAACGAGGAAATTTGGGAAATTATAAGGTTGAATAATTCGGAACCTTTGCATTTGCGCCACGAAAAATTGCTTTAGCTTCTCTTTCGAAGAGAGTTCTCTTTATTCCAAAAGCCCTGACAGTAATAATCACGGTGTTCCAGAAAATTTAGTTCTAGTCCGTTCCTGATCAGTTCCCAAGATCAAATCCACGCTGAAATAAGAAGAGTGTAAAATGACAGTGTAGGGAGAAGGGAGATTGGAACACGACTATTTTTTAGTAGTCTGCCAAAATACAGCACTTCTAAGTAACGAGATTAGATCACCGCTTAGTGACAACCCCGAGGTCATTGTCGAATAAAATGGTTTACCGTTATTGAAGGACTTTTAACAATAAATGAAAAGCATTAGTCTTTTCAAGGCACTCTTTAACAAATTGGACACCCCCGCCCATTCGACAAAATCCTGGCTACGTCCTTGGCAGAGAATAATCTGAGAGCACCGGCGGCTGCCTTCTATGACAAGGTTTTGGACAGTCGGTCTAAGCTACGGCAAACATCTCTTCTATGTAGAGAAGTAGCTGGAAAGTGTAGCTAAGCGTTGCAAATAAAACAGTCCTGATTTTCACTGCAGTTTCCATTTCGGGACTGATCGGACCTTGAAAAATAAATAAATAAATAACCCTCTTACTTACTGGCATCAATGTGATAACCCTCTGGACGGAGATGATTAATATTTGAAGGTTTACTACTGTTCGAACATTTATGAATGAAACGAACAATTAACAAAATTCGTTGTTGCGAAATAAAGTGACCGGCTCGTTGTAGTTCATGTTCTTATGATCTTTGGCCGGAATGTAGGCGTAACAGGGTTCAGTTTACAGGCTGTAATGGTCGAATTTCAGTCGGGCCTCGACACTCAGTCGCTCTACATGAAAGAAAAAAAAACGAACCACACTAGAAACAATCCTTATGGAAATAAAAATTAAATGTAGTAAAATGTGGGGGGGGGGGGGCCTTCAGTAAGTAATGCAACGTATTTTTTTGGTTGATTTTATTCAGGATTCCAGCACACCACATTATTCCTCAGTCTTTTGACTAGAAAACCCTATTTTTTCAACATAATCAGCCTTACAGTCTGCCCCTGGTAACTGAGTGGTCAGCGCGACGGAATGTCATACCTGACGGCCCGGGTTCGATTGCCGGCTGGGTAAGAGATTTTCTCCATTCAGGGACTGAGTGTTGTGTTGTCCTTATCATCACCATTTCATCCCCATCGACACGCAAGTCGCTGAAGTGGCGTCAACTCGAAAAACTTGCACCAGGTCACAAACGGTCTACCCGACGGGAGGCCCTAGCCACACGGCATTTACATTTTATCACCGTTCAATACAACGGCCTCACACCACCTTACTGGGAGAGCCTGTATACCAGTAAAGTGCCACTCCACTGGTCGACTTGCTGCATCAGTAACCTGCCTATTATCCATGTACTGCTTCCTGTGGAGAGCAGTCTTCATTACGCCAAAGAGATGAAAGTCGGAAGACGTCAGGTCCTGGCTGTAGGGTGGATGAGGAAGAGCAGTCCAATGAAGTTTTGTGAGCTCCTCTTGGGTGCACAGATTGTCTGAGGCGTTGCGTTGTCATGGATAAGTAGAAGATCGTTTGAATTTTTGTGGCGATGGAGACGCTGAAGTCGTCTCTTCAATTTCCTAAGTGTAGCACAATTTACTTCAGAGTTGATCGTTGCACCAGTAACACACAATAACCCCTTCATAGTCCCAGAAGACTGTCTCCATTACTTTACCGTCAGACGGTGCGACTTTGAACTTTTTCATTGGGCGAGAGGTCATGTGGCGCTACTCCATTGATTGCCTTTTGTTTCCGGTTCGAAGTGGTGAACTCATATTTCATCGTCTGTAACAATGTTCGACAAAAATTATCACCATCAGCCTCAGAACGCGCAAGCAGCTCCGCAAAGATGTCTCCAGTTAGGAAGCGAGGAACCCACAAAGCACACACCTTTGAGCATCCCAATTGATGGACGATTGTGTCAGCCCCCCCCCCCCCCCCTCAACAAAGACGTCCCGTTCTGCAACGAAGTGTTTGATTGTCATCCGTCCATCACCTCGAATGAAAGAGCCCGTTCCGTCAACATTGCAGGATCGGTAGATCGGTCAGGATTGCCCGACCCAACGTCTCAACGTGCTTTTGTTCCGGTCTCCGTAAACATTCTGCAAGCGCCTATGAATATATGCAATGCTACGATTTTCCACCAAAAGAAACTCAATTACAGTTCTTTGCTTGGAACGACCCTCCGTTACAGACACATTTTTGATGTTACTTATAGTTTGGGCACCTACGGGAACTTCGTGAAACTATAGGACCTGAAGCGGGAATATTCCACAGTGTTCCACAACAAATTATACATTTTTCAACTCAAATTGACCGAGAAAAAAAAGTGTTGCCTTACTTATTGAACGCTCCTCATAATAACATAATGTGCTGATAAAGAAAATGCAAATTAAACATCCAGGAGTAGGCGTAGAGAGTGATTTAATATGGAACGTCAACATAAAAGTATTCCCCCGGTCGAATGGTCTAGCACGTTAACGCACTGTTTGCAGGATTCAGGAAGATAAGAGCTTGTCCCCAATCGAATCCGCCACTCGTATTGACATGGAAGGCTGGTGAGCCCCTCCGCCTGGATATGGTATTCAGAAGCTTTCACACTTCCAACTAGGTAAATATCAAGCTGCTTCCCGCCTCAGATACACGCTACACAAACATTTAGAAATCGTTCTTACATTTGAACATGAGATTTACTCTAGACGATAACATATTGGGTACACAGATTCCATCGCATGGGGACTGAAGACATCAGGAAAGGCTTTTCAATCACTACCTGGCACTAACATGCCAAAAACCATGTAACAATTCCGTCCACGTAGATACACGGGAAAAAGGAAGGAAGAAGAAGAAGACGTAAAACTAATCCCTGGTAAGGCAGATGACAAAACGGGGTTCACTGGAAGACTCCTGAGGAAGTGTAGTCACTCACAACAGAGGTAGCTTACAAAACCATCGTTCGACCAGTAATTGAATATCACTCGTCATTCGGCAATCTGTACAAGATATGATTTTTAGAGGAAGCAGGAAAGGTCTAAAGACGAGCAACGCGTTTCGTCACTGGTTCATTTATTAAGTGCGAAAGCCCCACGGAGATGCTCTGCCAATCGACCAACTCCAGAAGCAGACGCTGCAAGAGAGGCGTTCTGCATTACTAAGTTGTTTGCTGTTAACATTCCGAGAACGTACATTCCTGGAAGAGTGAACCAATATGCTGCTTCTCTCTACATATATTTCGTGAACAAGACCATAAGGCAAAATTGGTAAGATTGGAGCTCACACAGGAGGCTTATCAACGACAGTTCTTCCTGTGGACCTTTACCGACTGGAGCTGGAAAGGGGGGGGGGGGGGGGGGAGTGACAGATGTACACAAAGTACTCTCAACTACACACCATAATTTGATACGGAGTACAGATGTAGACTCAAATGCAAAATATATCGTCCTTATCTGTGATCTGGTGCTGCGAGGGGGATTTTCCTCTTTCCCGTCTCTCCAGGACGGCCCTCAGCTTATCAAATGAGTACCAGGATTCTTTCCCATGGGTAAAAGGCACTCGGGGGCGAACGGCCCATCAAACACGCTCTCCTCGTGCAGCGGAAAGAAAGAAAAGCTGTAGTCTAGTCAGAGTCAGGTCAACAGACGTGTTACGGACCTTACATCAGGGGCCTTACCTCTACGTTGTACATCTCGTAGAACGAGGCACAGTCAGTGAGGGAACGGTGCCCATTCTACTGCCTGTTAAAGTGCCTATCTCCAAACTTGACAGATTGTCATCTTACCTTCATATAGGGTTGTTGCTTAGTGATAATTCCAAATGTTAGTAAATATTCCCAAGAAGAATAAGACATCCCTATCTTTTACGTAGAATATGAGAGTGTGTTTTCCACAAGAGACTTCTTGCCAGTGGTTACGAAAAAATTAAATAAAAACCAACTTTCAAAGAAAGTTTCACTGCGACTTGTGGAAATAAAGAGGAACAGTGGCGTATTTTTACCGAAAAAAGTATGAAAACTCTCAAAGATGTGATAGGTCTTTTATTGTGAAAAAGTAAAAGTATTCCGAGATAAAAGATAACATACTGCAAGAGGCATGAATGAGTTTCGCCTGTATAACGAAAAATGTCGTCGCTGATGAATTTACTTTGTGTTGGACCTAGTAGAAACTTCCAGTGATAAAGCTGTTACAGAAACTACAAAATTATTCTTACAATGTCTGAGACGTTGTTATTGTATCGTGGCACCTATGAACCCCATTTATTTACGAGAGACACCATGCCCGACAGCGTTCAAGTACTTGTATTCCGCCGCAACATTTTATTTCCCATGGATCGCCTTAATAACATTGAGAATATTCCCTACCGCCTGAAATGTTTTTATCTGCTGTTGTTACACACCTTTCATCACTGCCCTTGCCTCCTAAAACGCCGATATACGCCAGAGCAAAGTAACTATACGTACTTCCAGGCCACAACTTCCATTGCAGCCAAGGAAAATATATTTGTTCCTATGGTTTTGTGAAAGCCAAGTTTTATTGAAGCATACTACAACACAGCCGTAATTTTTCCCGATGGCGTGTAGCTCTAATGTACGACTAAGTGATAATAGCATCCTCTTCGGTAAAATATTTCGGAGGTAAAATAGTCCCCCATTCGGATATCACGGAGGGGACTCCTCAGGAGAATATTGTCATCAGGAAATACAAAACGGATCAGAGCGTTGAATGTTAGATCCCTTATTCGGGTAGGTAGGTTAGAAAATTTACAAAGGGGAGTGGGTAGGTTGAAGTTAAATACCGTGGGAATTAGCAAAGCTCGGTGGCACCAGGAGCAGGATTCCTGGTCAGGTGAATAAAGGGTTATAAATATGAGATCAAAAAGGGGTAATGCAGGAGTAGGTTTAGTAATCAATAACAAAATAGGCAAGGGGGTAAGGTACTAAGAACAGCATAGTGAACGCGTTACTGTAGCCAAGATAGACGCAAAGACCACACTCACAAAAGTAGTACAAGTCTGTATGCCAACTAGCTCCGCAGATGATGAACAGATAGAAGAAATGTACGAAGTTATTCAGATAGTGAAGGTAGATGATAAGTTAATAGTGATAGAGGATGGAATTCGATAACAGGAAAAAGAAGAGAAGGAGAAGTAGTCGGTGAATATAAACTGGGGTGGGGGAAAGGAATGAAAGAGGAAGCAGCCCAGTAAAATTTTACACAGAGCATAATTTAATCATCGCTAATATTTGTTTTAGGAATCATGAAAGAAAGTCGTGTACTTGGAAAAGACCTGGAGACACCGGAAAATTTCAAACTGATTATATAATGGTAAGACAGATTTCGGAATCAGATTTTAAATTGTAAAATATTTCCAGGGACAGATGTGAACTCCGATCACAGTTTATTGCTTATGAACCGTAGATTAAAACTTAAGAAATTGCAAATACGTAGGAAATTAAGGAGTTGGAACCTGGATAAGTTGAAAGAACCAAAGGTTGTTGAGCGTTTCAGAGGGAGCATTAAGGAATGATTGAATAGAACAGGGGAAAGGAATGCAGTGGAAGACGAATGTGTAGCTTTGAGAGACGAAATAGTGGAGGCATCTGAGTATCGAGTAGGCAGAAAGACAAGGAATAGTAGAAATCTTTGAGTGACACAGGAGATATTGAAATAAATCGATGAAAGGAGAAAATATTTTATATATTTAGCAAATGAAGCAGACGAAAGGGAGAAGAAATGTTTAAAAACCAGGTTGCAGAAAGTGCAAAATTGCTAAGCAGGAATGGCTAGAGAACAATAGTAATGATTTAGAAGCATATATTAGTAGGTGAAAAATAGATACTGCCTGCAGGTAAATTAAGGAGACCTTTAGAGAAAAGAGAAGCAGCTGTATGAACATCAAGAACTCTGATGGAAAACCAGTCCTAAGCAAAGAAAGGAAAGCTCCGAGGTGGAAGGTGTGTATAGAAGGTCTGTACAAGGGAGATGAACTTAGAGAAAGTATTATAGAAATGAAAGAAGACGTAGATGAAGATGAGAGGGCATCAAACTGAGGTAAGAATTTGTCAGACCTCTGAAAGACGTAAGTCGACACATGATCCCAAGGATAGACAATACTCCGTGAGACCTATTGATAGCCTTGGGAGAGCCAGCCATCTGGGTGTGCAAAATGTATGCGACAGACGAAATTCCTTCAGATCTCAAGAAGAATATAATCATTCCAATTCCAAAGAAATCAGATGCTGACAGGTGCCAATATAACGTCATGATTGCAAAATACTCACACGAATTCTTTACAGAAGAATGGAAAAACTGTTAGAAGCCGACCTCGGGGAAGATCAGTTTGGATTTCGGAGAAATGTAGAAACAGGCGGGGCAATTCTGACCGTACCACTTATCTTAGAGCATAGGTTACGGAAAGGCCAATATAAGTTTCTAGCATTTATAATCTTAGAGAAAGCTTTTGACAACACTGACTGGAATACTTTGTTTGAAATTCTGAGGGTAGCAGGTGTAAAATACATTGAACGAAAGGTTATTGGGAACTTGTACAGAAGCCAGACGGCATTTATAAGAGGAGGATCTGAACAGAATTGGGGAGAAAAGGAATTTTTGGCACAATATGATTCGAAGAAGTTGGTAGGACACATTGTGAGACTTACTATTGAAAGGAAGTTTGGGGAGTAAAAATCGTAGAGAGAGACCAAGAAATGAATGCAGGAAACACATTCAGAAGGATGTAAATTGCAGTATATATTCGGATATGAAGAGTCTTGCACAATATAGAGTAGAATAGGGTAGCATGCATCAAACCATTGTTCGCATTCAAGACCACGAAACCAAGAACTACATGACTGTTTTCCTCAGCATGCAATAAGTGCATTACACACCAAAATTTCGCTCTCGCTGCTGAAATTTTTTAAAATATTTAAGACGTAAAGGAATTTATGACTGTAGCTGCCAGTATGTATTGATTTTAATGAATGGGCAAATCTGAAATTTCTTAACTTTTCTACGCACAATTGATTATTCTCATTACTCGTGACATTTTGTTGATTCCCGTAAGAATTGGAGCGTGGTGTGTGTTCGCAGTGAAGTGATCATTGGCAGTCCTCGCCTTAACTACATACGTGGTATCTGTTCTTTCGTCCGTGTCCGAAGAAATACATACCATTAAATATTTTAGTCCGTCATTACACTTTTTGAATTGAAAAGCAAGTGAACGAGGAAGACGATGAACGGAGGTCGGATACTCTCCGCTCTCATAATAAACCATTACAATAAGTTCTGTATATACGCTGTTTTGTTAAAATCATCAAATTCCGTTAGCTTTCCGTTTCCGATTATATCACTGTCGCGGAGAATCAAAATACGGCCTCACATCTGAAGATTCTGCCCATGTTACTGCATTGTTAACACTGAATACAATCGATTCGGAAATACTACAAGCTTTTTTTCATTTCATAAATTTGAGAATTTTTTATTATTATTCTTCTCTTCTTCATTGTTGGCCGGATCAGTAAAAAAAAAAAAAGTCCAGTACATTTGATACTACACTGACGAGCCAAAGAAACTTGTATAGGCATGTGTATTCAAATACAGAGATATGTAAACAGGCAGAATACGGCGCTGCGGTCGGCAACGCCTGTATGAGACAACAAGTGTCTGGCGCAGTTGTTAGATCGGTTACTGCTGCTACAATGGCAGGTTGTCAAGATTTAAGTGAGTTTCAAAGTGGTGTTACAGTGGGCGCACGAACGTTGGGGCACAGCATCTCCGAGATAGCGATGAAGTGGGGATTTTCCCGTACGACCATTTCAGGAGTGTACCGTGAATATTAGGAATCCGGTAAAAGATCAAATCTCCGACATCGCTGTGGTGGAAAAAGATCCTGCAAGAACGGGACCAACGATGACTGAAGAGAATCCTTCAACGTGACAGAAGTGAAACCCTTCTGCTAATTGCAGGAGATTTTAATACTGGGCCATCAACAAGTGTCAGCGTGCGAATTATTCAACGTAACATAATCGATTTGGGCTTTCGGAGCGGAAGGTCCACTCGTGTACCCTTAATGACTGCACGACACAGAGCTTTACGCCTCGCCTGGGTCCGTCAATACCGACATTTGGCTGTTGATGACTGGAATCATGTTGCCTGGTCGGACAAGTCTCGTTTCAAATTGTATCGAACGGATGGACGTGTCCGGGTATGGAAACAACCTCACGAATTCATGGATTCTGTATGTCAGCAGGGTACTGTTCAAGCTGGTGGAGGCTCTGTAATGGTGTGAGGCGTGAGCCGTTGGTGTAACATGGGACCCCTGATCCAGAATGCTACAGTGGCTCCAGCAACACACTTCTGAGTTTAAACACTTTCGCTGGCCACATTCACGAACATCATTGAGCATACCTGGGATGCCTTGCGACGTCCTGTTCAGAAGAGATCTCCAACCCCCCCCCCCCCCCCCGAACTCTTACGGATTTATGGACAGCCCTGCAGAATTCATCGTGTCGATTCCATCCAGCACTGCTTCAGACGTTAATCGATAATCGAGTTCATGGCATGGCACGTCGCGATGCGGCACTTCTATGTGCTCGCTGGGGCCCTGCAAGATATTAGGCAGGAGTAGCAGTTTCTTTGGCTCTTCAGTGTATAATTTTAGTTTGTTTTCGAGAGTCTCGTAGCCCCCTTTACGCACAGCGACGAGTGCAAGTCTTTGCCCCTGCATCATGCTCGCTGCAAAACAAAGGGCAGTGCATCTTTCTAAGGAGTCCTGAAATCGCATGTGAACACGTGATATCGCACAAATACTGAAGGTGCAGCTGGTGCTGACCTTCGTCGCTGCTGCATTGTGTATGTGGCAATAAAGCTGTAAAACGGACAAATCAAAGCGTTTTTCGTCTGACGGCGCCACACAGCGGGTATGGCGTTGTGATGCCTATTTTGGTCACAGCCGTCGAAGTAAGTGTTGTGGAAGGGGGAGGTCTGCCACTGTGGCAGAGCAGTGCTGGGTCGGAGGTGTGGAGCGGCTGTGAGGTCCACGAGCGTCACAGCAGCCTGGGTAGGGCAGTGGCAGCGGCGCCTGTTGCCCGGCTGGCAGGTGCCTGCGTGAGGCGGCTGACCGTAAGCGCTGGCCGGGCCGGGTCGCGTGGGCGGCGGGCTGCGACCCACGCCGCACGCGCCGGCCGCTCACTTTCTCCGCAGCGCGAGCCGCCGGCTGGGCCCTGCGAGGTGCGGCGTGGAGTCTGTGCCGGGTGACGCGGCGGCCAGCCAGCCCCCCACCACGTCGTAAGGCGACGCGCAGGAGGACACGCTCTAGAGACGCCGGTATCGTCGAGCCACGGGGCTCAGTACTCGGACCATTTCCATTTTCGCTTTTAAATAATTCAGTGAATGGGTCGGTATATCAGTAGCAACATATGTTGCTAAAGTCTAAACACCTGCAGACGCTTTTACGGAGGGGTCAGTAAGTGCCGCACAGTGTCAAACAGGTTAACGGGAAGAACTGTCGTCTGTTGCGGCTAGTGGAGCCTGGTGAAAGTGATCGTTTGCCGTAGGCCAGTAGAGCAGTAAAGTAGCGTGTGATTTCATTTCAAACTGAAGAAAAATCGATGTCGTATCGATCAGATTTTTGCTGAACATGCGAGGGGCGTTCAGTAGATAAAACATCATGTTTTTTCTCTCCATCAACTTCGGTCGAAAAAACGGGTTATTTGTTGTGGGACATCACGGAATATTCCCGCTTCAGTCCCTACAATAATGTAAAAGTCCTGATAGGTGGCGGAGGTATTGATAGCCTTCAAAGCGGCCTCTGTAACAGAGGTAGGTTGCAAGCAGAGAACTGTCATTGAGGGTCCTTTGGCGGAAAACCAGCGTATCGCAGATATTCATAGGCGCTTTCAGAATGTCTACGGAGACTTGGCAGTGAACAAAAGCACTAGCAAGCCGTTGGGAGAGGCAACGAGGTCGTGCAAACTAGTCTGAGCTCCGGCGTGCTGGCCGGGCGCATACAGCTATGACTCATGCAACGTTGGAACGCGCAGACAATCTCATTCCAGTTGATCGAATGGTCGCAATCAGGCACCTCGCTGCTCAGTTGGACGTTGGTAGTGCTGAACAGCTCGTCGACCACTTCGGGTACTGAAAGGTTTGTGCCCGGTGGGTTCCCCGCCGCCTAACAGGAAACCATAAAGAGCAACGAAGACCCATTTGTGTGGAACTGCTTGCGCTTTACGATGCTAATCATGAAACTTTTTTGTCGAACACCGTCACAAGCGATGAAACATGGGTTCATCACTTTGAAGTGGAAACAAAACGGCAATCCATGGAGAGCGCCACACCACCTCTCTACCTCAGCTGCTAAAATTATGGCGACGTTTATCTGGGACTGTAAAAGGGGTTATATGAAGATGGTATCTGTTCTTTCGGACATGTCAGAAAGAACAGATACCATCTTCATATATAGTTGAGCCTAACCGGCCATTGACCTTCTTCTGTGCGGATGCACACGTATTGCCCGAACTCTTAGGGACTCTGTAAGATTGTCTGCCGTGAGAAATGAGTCTAATGGGCAGGGGCACAACGAATGTAGTGTGTGGACATTAAGTTGGGAATGTGGGTCTCACGGGGAGCGTGCAAGGGATAAGTCCCTGCAGTCGCCCTATTCTCTCTGCCCTCGGTGGCTCAGATGGATGCCGGCACGGTAGCTCAGCTTGTTTGGTCAGAGGTTTAGCTGCCATCTCTAATAAAAAACTAAGTTAATCGATCAACAACGAACTTAAACGGGTATCTTACGACGTCCGCTCCGAGCAGATCAACGAACAAAAGCGAAAAAAATGAGATCTATAAAAACGGATAGAGCGTCTGCCCTGTAAGCAGTAGATCCCGGGTTCGAGTCCCGACCGGGGAACACATTTTCAACTGTCCCCGTAGATGTATATCAACGCCATCGGTAGCGTAGGCTCTTGATTTAATTATTATTTCATTCTGAAGTGGTTATTCTGTTTGGTGTCCTCCGTCATGGTGCAACGATTAACTCGGAAGTGTATCGTGCTACTCTTAGGTAACTGAAGAAACGACTGCAGCATGTTTGTCGCCATAAAAGTCAAGACGAATTTCTCCTTTTCCGTGACAACACAAGGCCTCACACAAATCTGCGCACCCGAGAGGAGCTTACAAAACGTTTGCGGGCTGTTCTTCATTCGCCCTATGGCCCCGGTCTCGCACCTTCCGACTTCCCCCTCTTTGATCCAATGTGGATGCACTCGGGGGCATGCAGTATGTGGATGATGGGGAGGTTGTGGAGGTTACTGAGCGAGACGTCGGCTGCGACATCGACTAGAGAGGTACCATGCAGACATGCAGGACTTCACAATAACGTGGTGTAAAGCCCACGAATTGAAAAGCGGTTATGTTGAAAATAGGATTTTGTACCTAAAAGAGTGGGGAATAATATGGTGCATTGGTATCCTGAATGAAACCAAACTGCTCTCAGAACAGAAAAAAATGTGTTTCTTTACTTACTGAACGGCCCTCGTGCAGGGAGTTTCAGATATATTCACCCGATTTCAAAAGACTGCAGCTTCTACATGAAGGAAGATAAAAACTTGAGTTACACATTAACGTACATATACCAAAACAACGTTCTTCTTTTCAGTGAAGAATCATGCTGTTTTTTCTCGCATGGACATAAAATATTTATGTACTTTTCACCAATACGTTTAGCATCAAAGTGTACATTTGTCTTTCACAAACGTTCAGTGAACTCTTCACTGCTGGCACTTCAATCGTGCAAACGATAGTAAAATTCATCCCTCATCTGTAACAGCATTACTAGAATTAGTGAAGTCACTCCTGTTGTGCCGGCCACAGTGGTCATGCGGTTCTAGGCGCTTCAGTCCGGGACCACGCTACTGCTACGGTCGCAGGTTCGAATCCTGCCTCGGGCATGGATGTGTGTGATGTCCTTAGGTTAGTTAGGTTTAAGTAGTTCTAAGTTCTAGGGGACTGATGACCTCAGAAGTTAAGTCCCGTAGTGCTCAGAACTATTTGAACCATTTCCGACACTCGCGTCGTTCTTGCTCTCCATCCATCGTTGATCTGGCTCATTTTTAAGATATGGTCTGACAAGTAGGTATTCCGTGCTAGTGAAAAATGAAATTTTCGGCATGTCCTCACAATTATAGAAACAAGCCATATCTACACTCCTGGAAATTGAAATAAGAACACCGTTAATTCATTGTTCCAGGAAGGGAAAACTTTATTGACACATTCCTGGGGTCAGATACATCACATGATCACACTGACAGAACCACAGGCACATAGACACAGGCAACAGAGCAAGCACAATGTCGGCACTAGTACAGTGTATATCCACCTTTCGCAGCAATGCAGGCTGCTATTCTCCCATGGAGACGATCGTAGAGATGCTGGATGTAGTCCAGTGGAACGGCTTGCCATGCCATTTCCACCTGGCGCCTCAGTTGGACCAGCGTTCGTGCTGGACATGCAGACCGCGTGAGTCGACGCTTCATCCAGTCCCAAACATGCTCAATGGGGGACAGATCCGGAGATCTTGCTGGCCAGGGTAGTTGACTTACACCTTCTAGAGCACGTTGGGTGGCACGGGGTATATGCGGACGTGCATTGTCCTGTTGGAACAGCAAGTTCCCTTGCCAGTCTAGGAATGGTAGAACGATGGGTTCGATGACGGTTTGGATGTACCGTGCACTATTCAGTGTCCCCTCGACGATCACCAGAGGTGTACGGCCAGTGTAGGAGATCGCTCCCCACACCACGATGCCGGGTGTTGGCCCTGTGTGCCTCAGTCGTATGCAGTCCTGATTGTAGCGCTCACCTGCACGGCGCCAAACACGCATACGACCATCATTGGCACCAAGGCAGAAGCGACTCTCATCGCTGAAGACGACACGTCTCCATTCGTCCCTCCATTCACGCCTGTCGCGACACCACTGCAGGCGGGCTGCACGATGTTGGGGCGTAAGCGGAAGATGGCCTAACGGTGTGCGGGACCGTAGCCCAACTTCATGGAGACGGTTGCGAATGGTCCTCGCCGATACCCCAGGAGCAACAGTGTCCCTAATTTGCTGGGAAGTGGCGGTGCGGTCCCCTACGGCACTGCGTAGGATCCTACGGTCTTGGCGTGCATCCGTGCGTCGCTACGGTCCGGTCCCAGGTCGACGGGCACGTGCACCTTCCGCCGACCACTGGCGACAACATCGATGTACTGTGGAGACCTCACGCCTCACGTGTTGAGCAATTCGGCGGTACGTCCACCCGGCCTCCCGCATGCCCACTATACGCCCTCGCTCAAAGTCCGTCAACTGCACATACGGTTCACGTCCACGCTGTCACGGCATGCTACCAGTGTTAAAGACTGCGATGGAGCTCCGTATGCCACGGCAAACTGGCTGACACTGACGGCGGCGGTGCACAAATGCTGCGCAGCTAGCGCCATTCGACGGCCAACACCGCGGTTCCTGGTGTGTCCGCTGTGCCGTGCGTGTGATCATTGCTTGTACAGCCCTCTCGCAGTGTCCGGAGCAAGTATGGTGGGTCTGACACACCGGTGTCAATGTGTTCTTTTTTCCATTTCTTGGAGTGTATAACAGATATGGGTGCGTGAATTTCAGCATGGAGACAGCGACCGGCAACCTTATGTACCGGAAATCTACAGCTCGTAGCATGGTAAGCTTTTAGTTTCGTTGTAAAACTTAAAATTTACCGTAGGTTTCTATGAAAATCGCGGCAGAAAGCTGCACTTTACACAGTAGTGCTACGAATGGGAGTGGAAATGCACTCGGCTACTGAAGATAAATGAAAGAAGAAATGGTTGAAATGGCTCTGAGCACTATGGGACTTAAAATCTTTCATTTTTCTGAAGTTTTTATGATTTGTTTGGCTGTTTGGCTTTCGTCCCATTCGGAAAATTCCTTTATGGAGCGTCGTTGTCATTTTTTAGTGTAAAAGTGGAGAACAGTCTAAATCTAAAAACAAAAAAAGAGGAAAGGCAAGCGCAAAGTCGCCACACTTAAAGTTTTCACACGAACAAATCGAGTTCACTGTTTTCTATCAGAGTTCTCCAAGCAAAAGCTCCACTTAGCTAATGGCTGCAACGCGGGCTCTTTTTAGCGAGTACGTACAGGGATAGACAAAAATGTGGAAACACCAAAGATGCAACAGATTAACATGACTAATACAGCGTAGGAAAACCATTGGCATTCAGACAGTTTCCAATCGACTCGGTATGGATAACGAGGGGCCCAAGGAAACCTTACGCCATTGTACCTGCAAAATACTGGCAACTTCATTCATCGATGATGGGGGTGAATAGCGACGAGGCAGCGATCTCCCCAAAGTAGACCGCAAAGGCTCAGTAAAATTGAGATCTGGCCACTGTGGTGACTACGGGAAAAGTGCAGTTCATTCTTGTGCCCACAGAAACAGCCTTGGACGGTGTAATCTGTGTCAATACGGTTCCAACTGGGGAACAAACACTGTACCGTGGGATAGACCTGATCAGCTAATATGGTCACTCACTCTTTTATTGTAAAACGGGCACGAAAGGTAACCACGGTGCCCATGGAATACTACGATATGGCTGCCCAAATCATCATCGAGCATCCCGCCATGTTCCACACTTGCGACGGAAACTCGGCCAGAAGTAGGAACCAGTGTGAAACAAAGAATCATCCGACTAAATGACTTTCTTCCATACCTCCTCAGTCCAGGGTTTATGGCATTGGCACCACGTTCTTCTGTTACGAATATTTGCATCACTGATGTGTGGTTTTGGAATTGTAGTTCTCCCTGCTATTTCCCTGCTTATGGAGCTCCCTCGTGTTGTTTTGGTGCTGACAGGTTTGGCGAGTGCGACATTCAGTTCTACAGTGGCTTTTTCAGTTGTCGTTCTCTTATTTTTCGTCACAATCGTTTTTACCGTCCGTTAGGATCAATCAACACATACCTTTCGTCCGCGTTGTACTTAGGGGATCACATTTTTTCCACTTTCCCTGTAAACGGTTGATGTGATCGAAACAGTGCCTCTTCAAACAGGAAACATTGTGGCTACTTTGATTATGGAAGAACCCACCATACGAACACCAACAACAGCTCCACGTTCGAGTTCACTTAAATCCGACGTAATGCACTCCCAACTACACAGAACACGACTGACAGTTGCAACGTATTGAGGACATCGCAACAAGCGCCATTCCTGATCAAATACAACAGTGCAAGTTATAGGCTGTCTAGCATGTGAATTTATGCTCGAGAATGCATCGTTGTGTTCCCGCAGTTTTGTTCAACCTCTGTATACGCCAAATCGCATTTAAACGGACAAATAACCAAGCCGAACTCCACACCCGCGCTCAATAATGCACTTACGATCTCTTCCGAAGTTTACCACACAGGCAGAACAACTTTACTGACCACTGAGGAGCTCTCACACCGGACTTCATATACGCAACACGTGAAATACCTCAGTCCCAACAGGGTCCGAGCCAATTTCTAACAGCCCCCTCCACTAAATTGTTTTACACCCAGGCCTCTCTCTCATTGCCGGCCGCGGTGGTCTTGCGGTTCTAGGCGCTCAGTCCGGAGCCTCGGGACTGCTACGGTCGCAAGTTCGAATCCTGCCTCGGGCGTGGTGCCAATGCCATAGAACCTGGACTGAGGAGGTATGGAAGAAAGTCATTTAGTAGGATGATTCTTTGTTTCACACTGGTTCCTACTTCTGGCCGAGTTTCCGTCGCAAGTGTGGAACATGGCGGGATGCTCGATGATGATTTGGGCAGCCATATCGTAGTATTCCATGGGCACCGTGGTTACCTTTCGTGCCCGTTTTACAATAAAAGAGTGAGTGACCATATTAGCTGATCAGGTCTATCCCATGGTACAGTGTTTGTTCCCCAGTTGGAACCGTATTGACACACATTACACCGTCCAAGGCTGTTTTTGTGGGCACAAGAATGAACTGCACTTTTCCCGTAGTCACCACAGTGGCCAGATCTCAATTTTACTGAGCCTTTGCGGTCTACTTTGGGGAGATCGCTGCCTCGTCGCTATTCACCCCCATCATCGATGAATGAAGTTGCCAGTATTTTCCAGGAACAATGGCGTAAGGTTTCCTTGGGCCTCTCGTTATCCATTCCGAGTCGATTGGAAACTGTCTGAATGCCAATGGTTTTCCTACGCTGTATTAGTCATGTTAATCTGTTGCATCTTTAGTGTTTCCACATTTTTGTCTATCCCTTGTACGTGCTCGCTAAAAAGAGCCCGCGTTGCAGCCATTAGCTAAGTGGAGCTTTTGCTTGGAGAACTCTGATAGAAAACAGTGAACTCGATTTGTTCGTGTGAAAACTTTAAGTGTGGCGATTTTGCGCTTGCCTTTCCCTTTTTTTGTTTTTAGATTTAGACTGTTATCCATTTTTACACTAAAAAATGACAACGACGCTCCATAAAGGAATTTTCCGAATGGGACGAAAGCCAAACAGCCAAACAAATCATAAAAACTTCAGAAAAAATGGAAGATTTATGCAAGAGATACAGCTTCACAAACTGAGCAAAATAACTCATTGGTCCACTTCTGGGCCGTAGACTAGCAGTTATCCGGCTTGGCGTTGATTGATAAAGTTGTTGTATGTCCTCCTGAGGGACATCGTGCCAAATCCTGTCCAATTGGCTCGTTCGATCGTCACAATCCCGAATTGGTTGAATGGCCCTGCCCATAATCCTCCAAAAATTCTCAGTTGGGGGGGTCTGGCGACGTTGCTGGCCAAGATAGGGCACCCCAGACCACCACTCCCGGTTGTCGGGGAGCAGGACGGGCGACATTCAGTTTGGTATCCCAGTGCTGTCTGGAGTATTTCCTGAAACTCTTTTGATGGTCTCTGGGACTCAGTTCGAAGCGGGACTCATCATCGAAGGCAGTTCCTTTCGAGCCATTGACATTGCGGGCCGAAGACGTGTCTGGATACGCCCCAGAGAGCGGTGGGAAACCAACCTGGCTGTCGCTCGCCATACGGCCTGACAACCAGCAGTGATGATATGGTTCGCCATTTCGTTTCATAGCAGGACCCCTTTGATTGTCATCCTCCACATTCTTACAGCACAGCTGTACGTCGACGATATTTTTCGCTCCTCATGACAAGGCATCCTGGTTTTACATTTCAACAAGACGATGCCCGCCGGGACACGGCGAGAGTTTCTGCTGCTGGTTCAAACGGTTCAAATGGCTCTGAGCACTATGCGACTTAACGTCTGAGGTCATCAGTCGCCTAGAACTTAGAACTAATTAAACCTAACTAACCTAAGGACATCACACACATCCATGTCCGAGGCAGGACTCGAAGCTGCGACCGTAGCGGCCGCTCGGCTCCAGACTGTAGCGCCTAGAACTGCACGGCCACTCTGGCCGGCTCTGCTGCTGGTCTTGGTGCTTGCCAAACTCTACCTTGACCAAGGTCGTCGGATCTCTCCCAATTGAGAATGTTTGGAACACTATGGGCAGGGCCGTCCAACTATCTAGGTATTTTGACAATCTAACGCGTCAGTTGGACAGAATCTGGCACGATATCGCTCAAGAGGACATCCACAAACTCTATCAGTCAATGCCAAGCCGAATAGCTGCTGCCGGCTCCTTGTGACAGAGCGGTTCTAGGCGCTTCAGTCTGGGAATGCGCGACCGCTACGGTCACAGGTTCGAATCCTGCCTCGGGCATGGATGTGTGTGATGTTCTTAGGTTAGTTAGGTTTTAGTAGTTCTAAGTGCTAGTGGACTGATGATCTCAGATGTTAAGTCCCATAGCGCTCAGAGCCATTTAAACTACTTTGAAGAGCTGATAGCATAAGGGCTAGAACTGGAACAACGCTTTATTGACATGCTCAGTTTGTGAAGCTCTGTCTCTTGAATAAATCATCCTATTTCTCTGAAATTGTAATATAATTTTTGTCTGTATATATACATCACATCTACCGGTTTTTGTCCCTTTCGAATAATTCCTTCGTTGTTGCGTCTTTCTTTTTGTCTTAGAGTGTATTAGCGGGAGAGATTATCGGCGGCAGTGGTTGCGGTGCTCCTTCTTCTATCTAGTGGCAACATAGGAGAGTATTTCCAAAAGGATTGCTAAAAGGTTTCTATAACTGGTATAGAAGTAGTGACAATTTTAATCCTGTTTCTCTTGTCAGTGCGAGGCTGGCGACGCGTATTAGAGGCATTTAGAACTTTAGCAGTGCAGGGGATCAATCGAGGTCCCATAAACGTTTCTGTGTTAATCTATGGAGCCGTAATTTGTGCCGTTCGCCGCACAGTGTTGGGATTACATAGACCCCGGCCGCGCTCTCGAGTGGCTCTTCGCGCGACGGCACGGACCTCCCGGAGCAGTGACGTCAGGCCAGCTCGCTGTCCCCCAAACCGCTGACAGCCCTGTAGCCAGCAATGAAAACGACAAATGGGAACACACAATAGCAAGAAACAGGAAAGAAAATCAGGGAAGACATTGTGAGCAGATAACGACAATGGACGCAGAGTACCGGGCACGAGAACTCCACATGAACCAGGGAAAGATCTCATCCCCTGCGAAGGTTCCTAGCGAGCAACAGCACGGGAGTTTTGAGGACTGAAGGAAGGAACCGCTAAAACTGGGAAAATGAATGAAATTAATTTAGTTCGCCATGTTAATACGATGGCTGACGCATTACCCAAGGAATTTCCAGCAGGGAACTTAATCTTCCAGAAATTGTGGTTTACTCATGTGTGACCAAAATTTATTGTATGTCAATGCTTTTGAAAGAATGCTTTTTCCATGGTCCCTGTGACAGCCGTATTTCATTACTGTTCATCCACTGAGACCTGTATTTGCTCAACAAAAAATGGTTCAAATGGCTCTGAGTACTATGGGACTTAACATCTGTGGTCATCAGTCCCCTAGAACTTAGAACTACTTAAACCTAACTAACCTAAGGACATCACACACACCCATGCCCGAGGCAGGATTCGAACCTGCGACCGTAGCGGTCGCGCGGTTCCGGACTGCGCTCCTAGAACCGCTAGACCACCGCGGCCGGCTATTTGCTCAACAAGTAAGGAGCTTTATGCCTCTTTATAATCCCTCAATTAACTGAAGTAGTTTTAACTTTAATTTCTTTTAGCGATGTACGGCGCACAGCCCGCTGCCCATCATTCACGAGTTGTTAACTTGGGGATCCCTAAGAGGATTCATCTTGTTTTTAGTACTAAAAGTGCACTGTAACAAAGTAAGTGGGTGTTAGTTTGTTCATCTACATTTATTCTTTTCATATGTGTTTCCTCTATACGGCATTCCATATTTCAACATATAAGCGGAAGAAGGTATTTCTGCAAAGCTGGTCACCTTGACCAAATTATGATAATGCCTGGCTTAATTGCGTATTATTGCATTTAGGTAGT
Source organism: Schistocerca gregaria (assembly GCF_023897955.1). Classification (NCBI taxonomy): domain Eukaryota; kingdom Metazoa; phylum Arthropoda; class Insecta; order Orthoptera; family Acrididae; genus Schistocerca; species Schistocerca gregaria. The sequence goes on from NC_064921.1 coordinate 703,982,012, forward strand.
TTTTCGTTCGACCTCTGAAGGAGATGGCGCTCTATGGTAGAGCCCTTTTCAGCCAGTTGCTTTTGATTTTGTTTGGCACTCTTTGTTTTCGATAAGGATAAAAGCTGAAGCACTGCATTAAATTTTGTCCCATAGCCAGGACTCGAACCCAGGTCTTCTGCTTACTAGGCAGATGTGCTAACCACTACAGCACCACAGGATTATGGCTACCACTAGTGCATGGACAACACTAGTTTGATTAGTATGGAGTGTGTAGTGCAGGTAGAAGGGAGGAAGATGCTCGTATACGTACTGCTTAATTCTGGCATTCATCTTACAGTTGAGGGGAAACCTTCCTGTAGAAAAACTGCAGATGAGATTGTTTGCCTTGTGTCATGGTATTTTACGTTCTGCTACTGTGTATAGTCTCATGTCAGTAATGTCTCTCGATATGGAGTCATTTTTATGCTGGACCATCACGTGTTCTAGTCGGTGTAGTAGATCTAAGAAGGATCTTGCTTATTTTTTCATTGTTTATCAGTGCCTCGTGGAATATATCTGATCTAGCTTGAACTGTTCGCAGTTGAAAATACCAGCAGACATTTCTTAGATCCTTCAAGCTTTAATCGTAGAGTTCATGTCTAGCGCATTGCTCTTTCAGTCTGTCCTTTACTTTCTTTGTGTTGGGAAATCAATGAAATGAGGGGAAAACGGAAGTCGTATGCTAAGTTTCCAGTTAATCTTAGCACCCTCTTGCCCATAGACATGATCCTATTATTGTTTGATTGGGTGACATTATTCATGACTGCATTCCGGCGAACTAATATTTCGTATGCTAACAATGACGTCACAAATTGTAAATTTCATAAGTCCTACACGGTTTAGTCTATTCTCTCCTTTTATAATTTTTTGTGATTTTCTTTTTTGATAGTTGAATTATGCGCCCAAGTAAGTTCCAAGGTGTTTTACGAGTGCTTGTGGTATGATTTCTTGGCTAATAGTCGAATTTATAGCTTTTGTGGTTTCTGTACTTGCAAATTAGTGAGGTGCCCAATATCAAATGTGGTTCGGTCTTATCCTTCACCTTCATAGTCAAGATTCCAGTCTTCCTGTAGCCTTTGGCCTGTTCGATAATTTTGTCACACGTTGAGACGTGACATCAGTATTCATTATCATCCGCAAGGCTGTTCCTTCATTCCACCATCGAGGTCTAGGAATGTTCACTGTGTAGGTTATGTACAGTTGCTGAGGTGTAACTGCCCCCTGAGGTAGCACTGCGTTTAGTGTGAAACGTCTCAACAGCTGTTCTTTGACTTCGATTTTTACTCTCTTGTCACAGATAAGATTATCTATTAACCGCAAGATTTAGCACGGGAAGTTGAAACGAAACATTTCAAAAAGTAGCCCAAGTCACAGCTTATCGATCATCCGTTCAGTGTTAAAGCATCCACAACTCTCTTGTGGTTCCCTTTTTAGGTACTCCACGTCGACGTCTGCTCATTTAGTAATTTTCCCGGGTAAACCTCTCCCCTTTTATGATTAAGACAGCCTGCGCCACCTTTCGGAGGGAGTGGGGACGTCAAAGCGTCACAAAAGTTCATATTAAGCAGTCCGTAAAACACGTAAACGTTCACTTCAGTTAGCGTGTTAGTTAATGCCTACGCTTTCCGCTAGATGGTGCTCACTTACTACTGAATAGCTTTGGTTCCGTAAAACCTTCACTGATTAGTACTAGGTAAATGAAATAAGTACAACATTCTTGTATTTCATTTTCACTCTATATTCAAGGATTAAGATGGTGATGGATGATGGTCTATTTAAAAGATTCCTAGCCTGAAGGAATCTAAATAGTCCGCAAATGCCGATATGCACGCGCTCTTCATCCAGATTCGCAACTAACGGCACACGACACTTTCAAAAGTCCACACGTTAATATCTGAATACCGGTACCTCTGAATTCACTCGTATCAGCAGATAATTTGAGTTTCTGTCGTCTATATGTCGGTAAAGTTCCAAGCTAGCACTAAAGTCCTAAAATCCCCTTAATACTGCGTTGCCATCAACAGTCAGAGATCGTGCCCTACATCACTTTTAATATCTGTAATATTCTAACAGTTTATCATGAATCTTAACACGATAAAATCCAATCTAATTATTGTCTCGCTGACTGACACGTGTTCCCCGCCCTTTAACGAAACAATCAAGGAAAAAGGGCGGCAATATGGCGATCAGGCCTTTTTATAGGTTTCTAATCACAAGAGTGTAACGTCACTGCCTTCTCCATGACGGAGCTTTCGTACCTTTGCTGTACTTAGACGTTAAACTACTTGCTGATATTCTACAATTTTGATCTGCAATTACCGAACTCCGATTCTACGTTGTTTTCTCCTCTAAAAATTCTATTCTTAATTTTAAATTATTCTTTCTATAGCTTTTATCACTGTAAACTGAACCGAAGTGTTACAGTGTCCAACAGAAATAGTGCTGTTACACATGACGTGTTGCATGCTTCTGTCGCTTTACTGGTTAACCTTGCAATAGGATTAGTTGCTGATGTAACCGATTGCAGACATATCTACTAAAACTATCGAGAACATCTACTTATAGGCCGCTGGATCACAGCCTAGAGGGTGTAACGAATCCACATGGCCTTCCGTGATCTCCGGGTCTTGTAGGAACGAGAGACGCGGAATACTTGTTCCGGCTGGGCAGTCAGTCATCCTTGAACAGAGTGAGGCCTCTGCCCACAGAAGCGTTCCGCGGTGCTAGCTGGCGCCGGACGCTGTGGACTTCCTCGTGGTCTCAGCCAGCGTGTCGCAGCCCAACGGTGATAAGGCGCGGAAGTGGCCGCCCGAGAGTCACCAGGGAACCGCCGTCGCTACAGCGCGGCGTCGAAATATTCCAGGGAAAGTGTCAGATTTTCCTGGTACTACGAGTTTTTAAATTTATCACGTTTTTCTCTGTTATCCAGATTTTTATTCTCTGCATGTTTCTGTTGATTTCAGTTCTCATCGGCTATTTACATTTTTGTGTTAGAAACGTCCTTCTTTCAAAGCGTGCTCAACTCAGGCGTTACAATGGCTTGAATGTCGGGTATATCGTCACAGTGTTGACCCTTCATGTGGATTCTGCACTTTGTCACTTTTTTTCAAAAATGGCTCTGAGCATTATCTTAACCTCTAAGGTCATCAGTCTCCTAGAACTTAGAACTACTTAAACCTAACTAACCTAAGGACATCACACATATCCATGCCCGAGGCAGGATTCGAACCTTCGACCGTAGCAGTCGCGCGGTTCCAGACTGTAGCGCCTAGAACCGCTCAGCCACACCGGCCAGCTGTCATTTTGTGGTTGACTTGTAGATGATGCTGTCCTCTAAAAAAAAAAAAAAAAAATAAAAAAAAATGTGGCGATACCGTTTGCAAAACTGATGAAAACTGTCTGACATCTGATACCCAAATAATAGGTATAATATTCGCTGCTAATTTAAAGCTGTCTCCTCTGCAGCCGCCGTCCGGAGTAGCCGAGCGGTTCTAGACGCTACAGGAACCGCGTGGCCGCTACGGTCGCAGGTTCGAATCCTGCCTCGGGCATGGATGTGTGTGATGTCCTTAGGTTAGTTAGGTTTAAGTAGTTCTAAGTTCTAGTGGACTGATGACCTCAGAAGATAAGTCCCATAGCGCTCACAGCCATTTGAACCATTTTGAACCACTGCAACCAGTATCGGACCCAATCTCGTCTATGAGGCGTAAATTTTTTTAGGAGGCAGCAAGGGAATTCTACAGACCAGCAGTCCTACAATTGTGATAAGAGAGAGAGAGAGAGAGAGAGAGAGAGAGAGAAATTCGAGGTAGGAGGCTACAAGTTAATTACCACTTATCCACGGTCCACAGATAGTTGATCGGTCTACCCTGGCATACACTGCTGCAGAACAAGACAAAAGAAGCAAGTAATTTCAATATAAACCAGCATTTTGTTAAATTGTCCAGCCCTTGATCAGAGAGATATACACCGGTAGATCCATGAAAATTAATTAATAGCCACGCTAACTGACAAGACTGAAGCCCAGGCCGGGATAGTACAAATTACCGAGTGGTTATAACTAAACGTCTCCTATTTAACACGTTATAACACGGAAATTAACTACCGTACGTGTACCAAACTTCGTAGCGTTAATGTCAAGGACATGGAGAAGAGAAATAGTGCACAATCAATTCAGTCGAAACACTTTTAATGTGCTGCTACTGTACATCATACCATTACATACCGGTACCGTTGCTGCTACAAAAGGGGCTCAGTATGGCGCCCATTAGCTTCCAGAAGAGTCTGAAAGCGCAGGATTACATTTTGCAAGTATTCTGGCTACCTCTTGATATGCTGTGCTTCAGGTAAGCACATGTGTAAATGTTCCCCTGGAAAATCTTGTCCTTCAGGTAGCCGATGTGCGGTGGGGACCCATCTGGCATGAAAACTCCTGCAGGACGGGTATGACATGCAGCGAAACATATCACAGTGACGCTGGCCAGTCACACTTCACGTCTTTGATCCTTGAGCGCCAACCTGTTCAAAAAATAATGGTCCAGTGATGAACGTAGCCGTGAAGCCACACCATACAGTGACACGTTCACCACACAGAGGAAATTCATGCACAGTGATTGGAGGTGAAGATCCCCACACTCGGTAATTCTGTGTGTTCACCTCATCCGTCAGAGTAAATTGAGCTTCGTTTGTCCATAAGATGGTCCAGGACCAGCCCTCGTCAACTTTAGTCCTTGCGATAAAGTGGAGAGCGAAGTTAACACGTCGTTGTGGGTCCTGTGAGGCAAGTTGCTGTACAGTATGGACCTTGTACAGATACCGACTGAGAATGGTTCGAAGCACCTTCCGCACAGTGGACCACAGGATGTTCAACTGTCATGACACAGCACGCTCACTGCCTGATGATCGGGAATTGCGCGCAGCGTAGTCTGCCGGAACAACAGCGATTACATCAACCACCTGTGGTGCAACCGGTAGCCGGCCTCTTCCCGGAGCGTCGCCCAGTTCTCCAGCTGATTAGAACTTCTTCCTCATGCTCCGCACAGCAGGTGGTGAAAGATGACTCTTCCGTAATCATTTCAGCAGGCGATGTTCTCGAAGTGCAGCTGCAGCATTACTGTTTTGATGATAAAGCTTCACCAATAATGCCTTGCTCCTTTTGTGTAAGCTCTTGTTGACACGCCAACAAGCACACTGTGACTGATCGGGAGACTATGAATCATAATGACTTATAACGGCACCTGTTGAAACTGGAACGTGGCACTGTGACTCATGGAGATCATGCTCCCCATATTCTGGACATTAATACTACCAAACCTGGTGCTCGCACGGTAATTAGTACCCGTGTTATAACGTGTTAAATAGGAAAGTTTAATTATAACGACCCGGTACTATTACGAAAGTAAGGCTGGCTTCATTATGTCCGCCTACTGAGATGCAAGCCGTAACATTTCTACGAATTCACGACCGCAATAGCCCCGGTTGCATTACAGTGTATGCGGAATAGCACTAATCCGAGCGGTTCGATCCATGGGTGCTATTAGCAACAATAAGCATACAGAAGGATACAGAAATGCTGACAACACCGCGCTGCTGAAGATCATGAATCGACTCCAACCAAGAACTGCAAACAACCGAGGACTAGGGGGCTCACTCGTCAGTTTTGTTACGGAGGACACGGCACCTCAGTATGCGTCCACTGGTAGAAAGAGGGTCGCGTGACCAACCTAAACAGGATGAAAGTTAGCACTTCTTCCAGCCAGTCAGGCCCGGTCTCATGGTTCAGAGGTTGGGGTTCATGGAATGAGATGAAATGGAGGGACAGACTTGTGTCCCTGCACTTCTAGGAAACCGTGGCAAGAAATTCAAATTAACGGATCGACCAGCGTTTGTGGCTGTTTCCCATTTTACGAATTATTATGAATAATTAAAGTAAGACTCGGAAATTCCTCCTTCCCCATGAGTCAACAGCCCTTTGATTAAGCAACCTTATAGTAATCTGTAAATGTCGAGGAAAATTAGTTTGATACCATTAAATTAATGAATAACCCATAACACATATCAAATTATTCTTAAATTTGTGTACAATCTGTGTACTCTATCGGAAAGGCAAATTATATTTTATTGGGACATTCTCTCAGGAAGGCTGAACAGGTTGCCAGTCGTTACTTTTGTGTGTGTGTGTGTGTGTGTGTGTGTGTGTGTGTGTGTGTGTGTGTGTGTGTGTGTGTGTGTGGTAAGGTACTATGGGACCAAACTGCTATGCTCGTCGGTCCCTAGGCTTACACACATCTAACTTAAACTAGCTTAGGCTAAGGACAACAAACACACCCATGCCTGAGGGAGGACTCGAACCTCCGACAGGGGTAGCCGCGCGAACCGTGGCAAGACTCCTTTGACCGTACGGTTACACCGCGTGGCGTTCCTTTTGCATGACTTGTTACAGGGTACAGAAAAGTCCCTGATCTGTAGGTTCGTACTGTTAAAGACAAGGCTCGTCAATAGCGTTGATTTTTTTTTTTCAAAAATAATTGTCTTCATATTACATTTTAATCAAGTCATGGCTGACATCAACGCCTTCTATTTTTGTTAGCGAATCAAGATGTATGGGACTAGTTTAGCAGACACTTTTCTCCAAAACATTCCGGAGGAATATCTTCAACGATTGAGATAGAGATGTTGCTCCAATATGTTTTGTGTCCGCCCCCGGTAGCTGAGTGGTCAGCGTGACAGACTGTCAATCTTAAGGGCCCGGGTTCGATTCCCGGCTGGGTCGGAGATTTTCTCCGCTCAGGGACTGGGCGTTGTGTTGTCCTAATCATCATCATTTCATCCCCATCGACGCGCAGGTCGCCGAAGTGGCGTCAACTTGAAAGACCTGCACCAGGCGAACGGACTACCCGACGGGAGGCCCTAGCCACACGACATTTCATTTCAATATGTTTTGTGACACGACAACGTTGACACACTGTGATCGCACGTGCACTACTTAACACTGCCTGTTCACAACTGTTTGGTCACATGAGCATCTGTTGTTTACAGTTGTTAGTTGAAATTGCCAGCACAGGCACTGCGCTGGCGTTGCTTATCTGCTTGGAATAACATCCGTCTCGAAACATCTTGGGTGAGTGGATACCCTTACATGTTGAGTTCCTTTCAATTTGTATGATACGGATTTTCTCTGCAGTCAATCTGGAACTTATGACAAATCGTTTCATGAAGTGTAGATGATACAGAGAAGTTAAGCTGCAAACAGACGAACTACTGTCGATAATCATTTCTTAAATGACTGGAATTGTATTCTATCAGACGAGGGGAGAACATTATTCACGAAGTATGTGAGGGACTACACCAAGAGAACCATGAAGTTAATAACAAAAAACGAAATAACGAGGCCAAAATGTGACCCTAACCAAAGATTCCAAAGAGACACTCAAAATCTGTTAAAAATTAACAATGTGTAAGTAGGACTCAGGTACTAAGGGATCCCTACAAGCATAATTATGTATGTAGATATCCACCCATCATGGGAATTGACAATGTGGATGATTTACGACTGTTGTCGATATGGACATGGACAAGGTATTGGTCCCGCGTTTTCCAAGATTGTATCAAAATCTGTGCAGTAGATCATGATACTAGTCCGGACATACAACAAGAATCAGACAGGGGAGTTTAATAAAATGTTTTGTATTTGCTTACTGAAACATGACTACAGCTTCCGCTTAATGTTTGTATGCAGTAACATTTTTCTATAACTTTTTTATAGATGATAAACGTAATTTAAGTTCTAATGGCAGAAAGATATTTTATCTGCTATAATTACAGTTTAAAAATTTTAGGATTTTTTCCCTTATTTGTACAGTGAACCTTGCTTCTTGCCAAATTTCATGATTCTTGGTCAACGGGAAGAAACCTATAGCTTTTAACGAGTGAGTTTGTAGTATCAAACTACGTGACATAGGTTGCCATACACTATGTGATCAAAAGTATCCGAACACCCCCCAAAACATACGTTTTTCATATTAGGTGCATTGCGTTGCCTCCTACTGCCAGGAACTACGTATCAGCGACCTCAGTAGTCATTAGACATCGCGAGAGAGCAGAATGGGGCGCTCCGCGGAAGTCACGGGCTTCGAACGTGATCAGATGATTGGGTGTCACTTGTGTCATACGTCTGTATGCGAGATTTCCACATTCCTAAACATCCCTAGGTCCACTGTTTCCGATGTGATAGTGAAGTGGAAACGTGAAGGGGCACGTATATCACAAAAGCGCGCAGGTCGACCTCGTCTGTTGACTGGCCGAGACTGCCGAAAGTCTCGTAATGTGTAATAGGCAGACATCTATCCAGACCATCACACAGGATTTCCAAACTGCATCAGGATCCACGGCAAGTACTATGACAGTTAGGCGGGAGATGAGAACACTTGGTTTTCATGCTTGAGCAGCTGCTCATAAGCCACACATCACGACGGTAAATGCCAAACGACGTCTCGTTTGGTGTAAGGGTGTAAGGAGCGTAAACATTGGACGATTGAACAGAGGAAAAACGTTGTGTGGAGTGACGAATCACGGTACACAATGTGACGATGTATGGCGAATTCCCGGTGAACGTCATCTGCCAGCACTATGCTAACAGAAAGATTTGGAGGCGGTGGTATTATGGTGTGGTCGTGTTTTTCATGGAGGATGGTTCCAGTCCTTGTTGTTTTGCATGGCACTATCACAGCACAGGTCTACATTGATGTTTTAAGCACCTTCTTGCTTCCTACTATTGAACAGCGTTTCGGCGATGGTGACTGCATCTTTCAACATGTTCGAGCACCTGTTCATAATTTTCGACCTGTAGCGGAGCGGTTACACGACAATAGCATCCCTGTAATAGACTGGTCTACACAGAGTCCTGACCTGAATCGTATGGAACACCTTTGGGATGTTCTGGAACGTCGACTTCGTGCCAGGCCTCACCGACCGACATCGATACCTCTCCTCAGTACAGCACTCCGTGAGAATGGGCTGCCATTCCTAAAGAAACCTTCCAACATCTGATTGAACGTATGCGTGCGAGAGTGGAAGCTGTCATATGGGCTAAGGGTGGGCCACGACCATGTTGAATTCCCGCATTATCGATGGAGGGCACCACTAACATCGAAGTCATTTTCATCCTGGTGTCCATATACTTCTGGTCACATTCTGTATCTTTTAGCTATAATGACTTAGAAGCTTGAATTTCTTACACAATCAAGCAATCATAGACCGTAGTATGTCATAAATTTCAACCTTATATGTCTATGCAGTCCAGAGTGATAGGGGTCTTAACGAACAGACACTCAGACTGACGGATAAAAAATGACAAAAGAAGTCTTTTTATATTTAATATATTTACAAATTAACAACTAGTGGATTTCTTTCCTTTACTTATACTGTCAAACCTAGCTTCATGCCAAATTTCATAGTTATAGATCAACAGGGAGTACTTTGTAGGTTCTGATTAACGAGTTTTTGAGTATGAAATATTTTACATAAAAGGGCGTATCTTTTGATTTCACTGATTTAAAAGCTTACATTTATTACACCGACAAGAAACCATAGACTTGTGACATAAATTACAATTTGATACGCCTAGGTGTTCCTGAGGAAAAGGGTTCTTAGCAGTCGGACTGACTAAAAAGTGATCCTATAAGGGCCTTTTTTTACCAACTGAGCTACGGAATTCTAAAAACATGAAATCCACGCTTTCACAAATCCCAATAGGAAGAACAGCACAGTAAAACCCCAGAGCGCGCACACTCGATACTTTACAAAAAATTCACATGCCCATTATACCAATCAAACGTGTGATCAGTTTCAGAATTGTACCAGCATATCATTTAGCCCGACACATACACAAACAGCAGCAGCTTAGATAATACCAATGACCTGATGCACAAAATCAAAGACATGAATATAAACTGAGCGAGGTGGCGCAGTGGCTATCACGTTGGTCGCGCACTCGGGAGGGCGACGGTTCAAACCCGCGTCTGGTCATCCTGATTTAGTTCTTCCGTGAGTTCCCTAAAACGTTTCAGGCAAATTCCGGGATGGTTCCTTTGAAAGGACACCGCCGAATTCCTTCCCCATTCAGCCATAATCCGATGGGACCGATGACCTTGCTGTGTGGTCCCCTCTCCCACATCAATCAAGCAACCACGAATATGCCCCATACTACTCTCGCTTCATATCACCCACATACAAATTGAAGAAACAATAACAATAATTGAAAGACAGCTAATACAGACAAATATTATACCAGACAAAGAGACGCGTGGAGTCTCAACCAGTTTGAAAGTAATTGGAAGGTTAAATTATTTCAAATTTAAATATGAATTTTACGTCCAGCAGGAATTACTCTCCTTGAGTTCACCTGGAAAATATATTCAATACTATCTTAAAGATAAAATCTTTGAATTAATAATACAACGAAAATAGTAAAAATTAGTATGCTGGTACCAGTATGTTGATGGCGTAATTTGCTAGGTAGAAAAACATATTAGTGGCTACTATAGTTACAGAGGGAGATCAGTGATACCCACTCAGACATCCACTTTCCACTTGTGACTGAAACAAACAGAGAAATGCACTTCCTAGACATCAGAATAGAAAACAATAATCACAAACGCTAGTTGTCTATATTCAGAAAACCATCAACCAGTAAGATAGCACACAATACATAAACCATCACACAGCACATAAACATGCCAGCCTGACATACTTCTTACACAAACTGAACGGAATTTCAATGGATAAAATTAGACACAAATAACTAAACATCATCCGGCAGATTGGCGCAGTAAATGATTACAAATGGTTCAAATGGCTCTGAGCACTATGCGACTTCACATCTGTGGTCATCAGTCGCCTAGAACTTAGAACTACTTAAACCTAACTAACCTAAGGACATCACACACATCCATGCCCGAGACAGAATTCGAACCTGCGACCGTAGCGCCTAGAACCGCGAGACCACCGCGGCCAGCAGTAAATGATTACAAAACACGAGTATACATAATAGAAAATCGAAATCAAAAAATAAAAACTCGACTGAAACAAAAAAATATGATGGTATTACAGCGTAGCATACCAGTGCGATCACACAACAGAGAACATACAAAACACAGGAAACACAAGAAAGCGTGGCACACACTGACGTTTGACAAAAATTAACACATAGAGTAGGAAAAATTATGACAAAAGAAGGAATACAAGTGGCGTAGAGCACAAAAATGCGCTACAGAGAAGATTAAAAACACTCAGCACCAAAGTTGATAAATTCACCGAAGCAGAACTCTGAAACGCGATGGCACACACGCCACATTCAAAGACCACTTCATTGAAACAAAACACCATCCTAGGGCATAGAAACACACCTACAGATCCACAGATCTTAAGCCGGCCGGTGTGGCCGTGCGGTTCTAGGCGCTGCAGTCTGGAACCACGAGACCGCTACGGTCGCAGGCTCGAATCCTGCCTCGGGCATGGATGTGTGTGATGTCCTTAGGTTAGTTAGGTTTAACTAGTTCTAAGTTCTAGGGGACTAATGACCTCAGAAGTTGAGTCCCGTAGTGCTCAGAGCCACTTGAACAACAGCTCTTAAAACGAAATGATCATCGTTAGGAATTTTGAACAACAAAGGAAAATTACCACGGGGCACCATACAGAGCAAAACAGTCATCAATGATCAAACAGTACTCTCCAATAAAACATTCAAAGCTCTAAACGAACTACAAAACAACGCAGAACAAAATTTGCACACACAAACATGCACACATACAGGCAAGTGCACAAAAACAAAATGAAAACACATGTGGGCAAATTCAAATTTCGTGGTCGCCAATCGAAAGCGTCAAGAGCGCATCTCAAACGAAGATTGTGCAGTAAAATGTGGTCAAAGCCACAGCAACATAATAAAATCCAGACTTTACCAATGAGCAAGAGAAAACCAACTGAACGCATTAAAATATGCAACACAATCTATGAATAGCAAATCACATAAAATAATTCTCCAGAATTTTTTTGCCGATGTCAACAGGTTATTTTAAATAAAACACCAATAACAAAGACGTATTTAGCCGGCAGCTCAGGATAAGTCTAATACAACAATGGTGAGTGTAAAAAAGGGACATATGTCTCCTTTTCACTGGATTATATAGTTTTAAAGATGAAAATAAAAATCAGTTCAGACGTTGACTTAACATTCTTACGTTACAAACGACATGATGTAGTGCATTAGTGATTTAGACTTGGGGCAGATTTCCGTTGGCCAGCAAAGGGAACATACAATGTTAAAAAAAAATTTGGGGAGAATCCTACAGCACCGAACGTCTTACAGTATCGGCCAATTCTAGTAATCGTTTCTAGTACTGAGTGACAGTACTAACAAACGGTGAGCTGACAGATGCCATGACGCCACTCCTGAGGTGTCGGGGAATTTTGTCCTGCGTTCGGTTGTTTATAGATTGTGAGCGTTCAATGTTGTTTGCGTGAGAGGAGGGTGCAAAAAGATAGTTTAAGACTGTGGTACATGTTTATGATGTGACTAATTAAATTTATTTTTATATTTATTTTAATTGTATTGTTTAAGGATAATTTATCTGCAAAACTTTCAAGACATCATCTATTAAACAATACGCAACGGGTGTCGTTTTTATTGCGTGATAGTCGTACAGTACCGGCCGGCCAGTTGTCTTCCAGTTCCGAACAGTCAGAACGTTATGGGAAAATAATAATAACTCTTTATCTTCACTTTTCAGAGTGCAATGGCTGAGAATAAGAGAAAAATGAAAGGAAAATGGAATGAAGAGAATATGAGGATGGCAATAAGTCAAGTAGAATCGGAGATAATGGCAGAAGGCAGGCAGCTGAGTCTTTTTATGTCCCGAGGAGCACTTTTGTTATTGAATCAAAGTAATTAGAATAGGCGCATCTGTGGATCTAACTCCTAAGGTGGGCAGGTTTAAGAAGACATTCATCGATGATATGGAACTGCAGTTAGTTCAGACAACAGTTTCATGCACGTAGTAGCAAAGAATTTTGAGTTTAGCATTTGAGTCGGCTGAACATTTAAAACTAATGTAAAGTGTGGGTACATTATTTCCTGCATGCACTGGAACAGAACTTAAAATTTCATTGTAATAGTTCTGTTCATTGACTGGATGCTAGGACTACATAGGAGTTTGATTAGAGAATGTTTGTGCGTCGTGTCGTTCAATAATACACACATGTTTGGCACACATGCCAAACAGGACTAACAGGCGATACTGACTGTAAACAAAAATGCGCAGCAAGAATGGTCTTAGGTTAGTTTGTCTGAGGGGAAAGCGTCGCGGAAATGCTGTTAAACTATAATTTGAAGATACTCGAAGATAGGCGCCAATTATCAAGCGAACACCTGCTTACAATGTTTGAAGAACCAGTATTAAGTGAAGATTCAGCCCATCACACACTATTCTGGAAAGGACAGAGTAATTCCAGCCCGCAGAGAGACGTCTGTGCAGTCATCATGCCTGTGCTGCGTTCGCTTGTGGAACGGGAAGTGTCCGGACACGTGCACTTCACAGTTGTTTGCCGATTATGTACACAGATGCAGATCTAAATGTGTACTGTGAACATAAACTTCGTGTATTTCTGGTATATAAATTACAAAAGAAACTCTAGTACAAAAATGACTGTAATGTTAACAACTCCATTGTATACAATATTTATTAGTTTTCTCTCCCGGTGTGGAAATCAATAAATTCTTACGTAACCCCTCTCTTGAGCAAGCAACATAAAATATCTTTGTATCACTCCCTTCGCATCCCTACTTACACTAACAGGTGTGAAATGCGTCAGACCGTCGGCACTATGGATTCAACAGTAATATCGATCGTTTTCTATTGTCTCTACTTGTTAGTTCCTTAGCATCTAGAGTCGCAGTCCTAACATTGATAAGACCGTCTTCCGCTGATACTGTTGTCTGTTTTACCGTCAAGAAGTCCTGTACGTACCGCGTTTAGTTGAACCCGGTCGAGGTGTTCCATGGTTACGGTAACATGTCACTATTTTCTGATTCCTGCTCCTTAAATAGTAATTCTGCGGCTGGCTTGTCCGTACATTATCTTTTCCTAGACAGTAAGTCGCATGAATCCTAAATTTATCCAGGAATTCCAAAATTTTTCTTCCGTCTCTCCCGCTTCCAATCCTAACCCCATCCCAGAGCCAGGAGTATTCAAGGTGTTCTAGTTCTGCAGTGCTTCTTTCTACATCGTAGTTCACGTGCGTACCAAATTTGGTTGGAATAGCCCCAGGCCGTTCAGAGTTCTGTTTCACGTACCATGTCTACCTACCGAAAACTGTGGGTTAGAAAGCAACTAGTAAGGCCTCCAACCCCCCCCCCCCCCCTCCCGGCCCCCTCCCCAGAAGATCCCAGCAGAAAAATAAAACACGAAATCAGAATAAATAATGGGCAAAGGAATAAAATGAAATAAAAAAAGGCATGGCAGCCATGATATCTGACAAGACTAGAACATGTAGCATTTAGAATGTAATAAGCCATTAAAACAAACAAGACGATGATGGTTATTATTGTAGTTAATAAAAGGCCATAGCTCAAAATACGAACATAGAAACGCAACATGAGAGGCCAACTGTATAGTAAAGCTGTTCTCAGTCCAGAGTTTTATTTGAAAATCGCAGTGCTTTAGTTGGCGTAATCCATTTGGAGGTAATATGTTATCGTCTTGCTCAGACCTTTGGACTGGGCTACCCAGCAGGTATGGGAAAACTAGCTGCTTACCGTGAATACCAAACCACGATGCCAGTTGGCTTTCATAACGCACACAAATCATTATGAGACGTCAAAGGAGTGATACGTGACAAAAATTGTCCTAGGACCGACCGGAGGACAAATATCTGACCTTTGAATTTTAATCGTGGCACCTGTAAAATTAGTAATGTGCTGAGGTGGCTCATGAGACACCTAATAAAATTGACAGACATGGCCACAGTGCATGTTCGTTACCCCGTGTACCTTTACAACGGCGCCAAAAATCTAAAATAATCCGTAGTTTTTGTTTGGTTCCAGATGAAGTCTTGTTTTTTGAATTCATAAACCACGTTGAACTAGCGAGGGAACGAAAAATTGCGAGCTACGTAGGTTGTGAATTCATCGAAATAAAGCTGCTTCACGATAATGCATTTGGCTTTTACGCTGATGAAATGTTTCGATGGAGCCGCACGCAGGGCTGCCATCCGCGAATGAACGCGATCTGGTGACCTCGGCCCTACTTTCTCATCTCCCCTTCGCGCCCTCTTTATCAGCTTACTGTGGCGTGCTGTTGGCGTATTGACTAAGCTGAATCGCTAGAGTGTGTTACCTCTTCTCTTATCGCTACGAAACGTCGACGTCTTCTTCTCCGAACAAGAGCGTCTTCGGACAAATTAACAACGTACTGCGGTATTAATATCTCTCTTATAAGTTTCTCTGTTTAAACAATAAAAACTGTCTTATTATTAGTTACATAATTACACAATATTCCTCAATTTTATTTTCCAGAATAAATGTCTTTTCTCAGACAGTTCAGTAGTATAATGTCTTTTTCTTAAGGTACTATGTCTTGAGCAAACTCAGTTAAATTTTTACTCATTTATATGGAAACATAAAAAGTTATGATGTTGAAAAACGGTAATGTTTTTAATTTTTCAGATATTTGAATTCTTTACCCTTGTTTTCTGGTTACATGTCTCATATAACTTAAAAAAGTAGGGTTTTGCGAAGTTATAAAAATACTTCTAAATAAAAATATTCACTAGATTATATGTTATAACAGTTATTACCACTGTGGCGCGATACACCGCTGTATGTCAAGCACGTCACTCGACAAACTAGGAGTTAGGATTAAACTGTGACCAAGTTCATGTTTTTATAAAATAAAATAAATAACTTGGTGTTTTTTATTCGCCCCACAGACATGTGTGAAGAGAAACAGCGGTGTCAATCCCCATTTTTTCTATTTATTGGTCTTCGGGGCAATTACGAACACGTCAAAATCTGTTTTGGACCCAGGAGAATAAGAAAAAAAATTATGCAGTTCAAAAAAGTTTTATTCAATACAAAAACTATAGATATCGCATGAATTGATGTTCTTTATTACGTGTATCAAATAAAAATTGCTGTCTCTGTAATTGTGCATCTAAAATCAATTTATTGTAACATTAAAATGATGAACATGGTTCTTCCCTTAATGCTTCAAGTCTCTGACATTACGTTAAAAATGATGTACTTCAATCTACAAGTCGTATGCCCAGAATTAATGAATCGTGCTCGAATGTCATCTGCTTCACTAACAAATTATTCGTCACATAAAATAAACGTGTTTAGTCGGCCTTTTTTTCTTCAAATAAACATCAACGTAACCCTTGCCTTCTAAATAACAAATTTTACATGCATACAGTCTAAATGACTGCTTGCTTTCTCCGTATGCTTTAATCACGGCATAATCTCCTGTGTTGCGAACAGTGACAGGTAGTTAGTTTCTGTCAAATTCTCTCTCTTCTTCTGAACAGACATTGGCGATTATTGTTTCTCTTTGTCCAACAAACTCTGAAAACACAAAGCTACATTTTCAGTCAGCCGAAACATAATATACTTTAGAACGGAATTTTTCGTTAGTGAAACGGGGTTGCAAATTTGCTTTCCACGGACATAAATTAAAACAATACAATTTAGATTGTACTTACAAATAACATACGAAGTAAGCAAATTCAGCATCACATCCGATGTTTGTCATAGACTGTCATAGACAGGGTCTTCAAACTTGAAATTCATATTTTCCCTGTTAGATTAGTGCATTACCAACCCTTCACAAACAAATCTTTGAATTATATTCCCCATTTGTCTTCCAACATGACAGCATAGAGATTTTTTTGTAAGTTATCGTTACCATTTACCCTGTTGCTTCTGTTCATCCCATTTTGCTGTACACTTCCTGGGAATTCTTTAGATGAACCCTCAGCCCTCCAGCTGCGTTTCCTACGTGTAGTTCTGTGTGTTCGTTCCACTTTAAATTGCTGTCTGTACATATTCCCAGATATTTAATGATGTGGCTGCTGCTAGTGATTTTTCGTAAATCTTATAATCATACAATAATTTCTTACTTAATCGGTGAAGGTGAGCCACTATACAGGATTAAAATAATAATGATAAGCTCAAGGGAGGTGTATGGGAATAGACACGCCGGCAGAATCTCGATGCGATGCTTGCAGTGCTATGGTCAGTCGGGAAAATTAACGGAAAGCAAAGACTGAAAGTAGTAATAGGCTTTAGTTTTTAGTTACTCACTCAACTGTTAAGTGAAATTGTAATGATAATAATAATAGTGAGAAAGCGAACAATAATGAAAAGAGAGGATAACATTCTTCACGTTTGCTGTGGAGTGTACATTGATAAGAATGTTGATAACGAAATACTCATTTTCAACATGCCTTTTACATTTTCTGTAGTGTACTTCTTTGTGCACGCAGTCTGTCTCTATCCAAACAGCTTCAGCTACCGCTCGAATCCGAAGGAATTGGGTGGAAAGCGTTTAAAGTCCTGTCGACGACAAGGTCATGAAAGGCGGAAAAAGAGCTCAGTTTTGGGAATGAGAGATTGGGAAGGAAAACGTCCATTTCCTTTCCAAACGAAGCACCCCGATATTTGCGGTAATCTCTTTTAGGGAAACAATGAAAAATCCTATAACTGAGTGGCCAAAGGTGATTTGAACCATCACTATCTTATCGCTGCGCCACCTCGCTCTGTACGAATGAACCCAGATCGGCCGTGTATACTGGGATATTCTCCTGGGTGGCTACCTGTATGAATAATAGCTTGCTAGTCTTTTACTCACAGCTCCACCCATGCATGCACATGTACAGATGTTACTCACGTCTCCTCATCCCCGATATCTCTGTCAATTTCCTCCTCCTCCCTCCTCTCGCCATCTCCCCCTCCCCTCTATCCATTTTCTTCTTCTGCTCCTATCTCCACTCATCTCTTCCTGACCATCTCCTCCTCTCTGTATCTGTCCATATGCTTCTGCTTCCTCTCTCCTTCCCTATGCCTCTAACCCCTCCCTAGTCCATATCTCTCTACCTTCTCGCTCTGTCTGTAACCTCCCCCGCCTCTTCATTTCCCACCTACCCATTACCCCTCTCCACCTTCCACCAGCCTCCTGCACATCCCCCTCCTCTCTCCTCTCTTTGACCATCACCTCCTCTCTCTGTAACTGTCCTCCTGTCACCCTGCCTGTATACTCCTCCCCCTTTCAATGTACATCTCTTCCCTCCCCTCTCTCTGTCCATATCCTCTTCCTCCTCTCTCTGTCAATATCCTCTTCCCCCTTTCTTTGATCATATCCTTGTCCCCTGCTACCAGTCCATCTCCTCCTCCTCCCACTCCCTATTCATCTCCTTCTTACTGAGCGAGGCGGCGTAGTGGTTATCTACAGCTACATGTACATACATACTCTGCAATCCACCATACGGTGAGTGGCGGAGGGTACATCGTACCACAACTAGCATCTTCTCTCCCTGCTCCACTCCCAAACAGAACGAGGGAAAAATGACTGCCTATATGCCTCTCTACGAGCCCTAATCTCTCTTATCTTATCTTTCTGGTCTTTCCGCGAAATATAAGTTGGCGGCAGTAAAACCGTAGTGCAGTCAGCCTCAAATGCTGGTTCTCTAAATTTCCTTAGTAGCGATTCACGAAAAGAACGCCTCTTTTCCTCCAGAGACTCCTACCCGAGTTCCTGAAGCATTTGTGTAACACTCGAGTTATGATCAAATCTAACGGTAACAAATCTAGCAGCCCGCCTCTGAATTGCTTCTATGTCCTCCCTCAATTCGACCTGATAGGGATCCCAGACGCTCAGGCATTACTCAAGAATAGGTCGTATTAGTGTTTTATAATCGGTCTCCATTACAGATGAATCACATATTCCCAAAATACTACCAATGAACCGAAGACGACTATCCGCCTTCCTCACAAGTGCCATTACATGTTTGTCCCACTTCATATCGCTCTGCAATGTTACGCCCAAACATTTAATCGACGTGACTGTGCCAAGCGCCACACTACGAATGGAGTATTCAGTCATTATGGGAGACTTTTTCCTATTCATCTGTATTAATTTACATATATCCATATTTAGAGTTAGCTACCATTCTTTACACCAGTCACAAATCCTGTCCAAGTCATCTTGTATCCTCCTACAGTCACTGAACGACGACACCTTCCCGTACACCACAGCATCATCAGCAAACACACTATCCAAAAGATCATTCATGTAGATAGAAAACAACAGCGGGCCTACCACACTGCCCTGGGGCACCCCAGATGATACCCTCACCTCCGATGAACACTCACCATCGAGGACAACGTACTGGGTTCTGTTACTTAAGAAGTCTTCGAGCGACTCACATATTTGGGAACCAATTCCATATGCTCGTACCTTAGTTAGGAGTCTGCAGTGGGGTACCAAGTCAAACGCTTTCCGGAAGTCAAGGAATATGGCATCCGTCTGATACCCTTCCTCCATGGTTCGCAAGATATGATGTGAAAAAAGAGCGAGTTGCGTTTCGCCTGAACGATGCTTTCTAAAGCCGTGCTGATGCAAGGACAGCAACTTCTCTGTCTCAAGGAAATTCATTATATTCGAACTGAGAATATGTTCGAGAATCCTGCAACAAACCGATGTTAAGTAGCCAATGCAGTAGAACACTCTCTGTAAAACCGAATTGGAATCTCATCAGCACCTGGTGATTTATTTATTTTCAACCCATTCACACTGGACGGGAGGACGACGGTTCAAAAACTGTGTCTAATCATCCTGACTTAGATTTCCTGCGATTTCCCTAAATCACTTCAGGCAAATGCTGGGATGGTTCCTTTGAAAGGGCACAGCCGACTTTCTTCCCCATCCTTCCCTAATCCGATGGCACCAATGATCTCGCTGTTTGATCTCCATCTCTAAATCAAACAACCACCAATCTCCTCCTCATTCCACTCCCTGTCTATCCCATCCTACTCCTCTCTCTGTCGATATCTTCCTCTTCCCCCTCTCTCTTTATATCCTTCTCCCCTTCTCTCTTTCTCTGTACATCTCTTCCTCCCTTCTCACTATCCATCTCCTTCTGCCCCCTCTCTCTGCTCAGTAGTGCCCATCTGTTCGTATAGCCTAGCTGTTGAAATCGACCCAGTGGATAAGGAGGAGATGTGGAACATACTTGCAAACATACACGTGTACATTTTTGTGTAGGTTTATGCCTTAGTGCAGGTTGAGATTGGATCTACCCATACAGCGCAACACAGAGTGAGCTGGCTTGACGCACAGGAAGATGAGCTAGAGCCGGCTGGAGCAGCGGCCAGCTTTAGAGTGTATTTTAGATGGTTTCCCATGCTCGTTTAGGCAAATGGTGGTCTTGGTCTCACTTTCCGTCTCAGACAACACGTTACACAAACCATTAAAATACGATCACACAGAGAATTAAGTTTTCATGAAGATTAGAGGCACACTTCACTTCTCTTCCCTTAGGTAATTGACGATGCGGCGACAGGATGAGCTTCCGGCCACAAAGTTAAATACATGAAACTGTCAAAACGTGAGTGCAGTGGCGCCAGTTAGCTGGTCGTAGGTTGTGTTCCAAAAATGAATAGCATAGAGACAGAAGTGATAACACTTTCTGCAGGACCTGACCATCATTTTGCAGGACAATGCTCAAGCACATACAGTGCAAGCTGATACTGGGTTTGTCTGACTGACGGGGCTGCAAAGTGTTATACCACTTACTGCACTCCCCTGGCTTAAGCCATCGTTAGTTAAACTCGATTTCTAAACTGAAGGAAACACTTCACGGCATTCGCTTCAGAACTGCTACAAATTCGTCGGGTAATAGACCGCGCCGCTCGAACTATCAACATAACTGGCACTGCTATGAGGATCCTACGACTTCCACCTCGCTGGCAACGGGTTATACACAATGCTGGTGACCACTTTGAAGGTCAGTAAAACTTTGAAACACGTATCTATTTTGTACGAGCTGTAAATAAATAGTTGCCACTATTAAAGTTCCAACCCTCGGATATGCATCACACGGAATTTGCCCGTAGTAATCAGCCACGTGTTTGTCCAAGTTGTTTTCAGGCCCCTTCCGGAACAGTGAAACAAATCCCTCTTGCTCTCTTCAGAGCGTGGCGAGAGCTGCGACAAGCTCGTTCCACTGGAGCGCCCAATAGACTGTTTACGCGCCACTTGCTATCATCTGAGTGTTTATTGGTACGTTGCCGGGCGACGACGGGTGGAGCGCACCCCTACCGGCCGTGTGTCCGCCGGAGCCACGAGGCGGCCGGCGTGGTGTTTAAGGACAGGTGACCAAGACGGATCGCCGTAATGAGCAGTCGGTAGCAGACCGTCTGCAGCCCTCTGACAGTGCTGGAGCACAGTTTAAAATATTCCCGCAGATTCATCACACAATACCGGGTGATCAAATAGTCAGTATAAATTTGAAAACTGAATAAATCACAGAATAATGTAGATAGAGAGGTGATCAAATAGTCAGTATAAATTTGAAAACTGAATAAATCACAGAATAATGTAGATAGAGAGCTACAAATTGACACACATGCTTGGAATGACATGGGGTTTTATTAGAACAAAAAAAAAAAAAAAAAAAAAAAAAAAAATACAAAAGTTCAAAAAATGTCCGACAGATGGCGCTTCATCTGATTGGAATAGCAATAATTTGCATAACAAAGTAAGACAAAGCAAAGATGGTGTTCTTTACAGGAAATGCTCAATATGTCCACCATCATTCCTCAACAATAGCTGTAGTCGAGGAATAGTGTTGTGAACAGCACAGTAAAGCATGTCCGGAGTTATGGTGAGGCATAGGCGTCGGATGTTGTCTTTCAGCATCCCTACAGATGTAGATCGATCACGATACACTTGCGACTTCAGGTAATCCCGAAGCCAATAATCACACGGACTGAGATCAGGGGACCTGGGAGGCCAAGCATGACGAAAGTGGCGGCTGAGCACACGATCATCATCAAACGACGCGCGCGAGAGATCTTTCACGCGTCTAGCAATATGGGGTGGAGCGCCATCCTGCATAAACATCGTACGTTCCAGCAGGTGTTTATCATCCAGGCTGGAGATGATGTGATTCTGTGACATATTGGCGCACCTCTCACCCGTCACGGTATCAGTTACAAAACCAGAATCACGCATTTCCTCGAAGAAAAAAGGCCCAGTAACGGTAGATGTGGTAAATCCAATATCGTGACTCTGGTGGTGCAATGTAGTTTCCACGACAGTTCTAGGAGTTTAGGTAGCCCAAATTAAGCAGTTGCGGGCGTTGATAGACCCTCGGAGCGTGAAATGAGCTTCGTCGGTCCACAACACGTTACTCAACCAATCGTCATCGCCTGCCATCTTTTGAAATGCCCACACTGCAAATGCCCTCCGCTTCACTAAATCACCAGGTAACAGTTCATGATGCCGATGGATTTTGTACGGATAGCATCGGAGGGTACACTTCAGTGCCAACCAAACAGTAGTGTATGGAATGCCGGTGCGATGTGCGACTGCACGAGCGCTTACTTCCCCGTGCATAGACGAACTCGCTACCGTCTCCATTTCTTCCTGAACTGCCTCAGCAGCATTACGCCTGTGCTCGGTCTACCACTACGGGGTTTATCGTCTAAACAACCCGTTGCTTCGAACTTCGAAATCTTTCTCGCGTCACCTGCATTTGTCAACGGACCTTTACCCGTTCGAATCCCCTTCCTATGGCGATAGGATCGTAACGCTGAACTAGTACATTCCCCGTTCGGATAATACAGCTTCGCCTAAAGCGCCTTTTCAGGTAACGTCAACATGCTGCGATTGCTGGCGCATCTGATTCTCTCTTTCATTACAGCTCCTTTTATACACGATTGTCATGCGCAGTCACTGACGTTTTGCTGTCCAGCGCCATCTGTCGGACATTCTGTGAACTTTTTATTGCTCTAATGAAACCCCATGTCATTCCAAGCATGTGTGTGAATTTTTACCTCTCTATCTACATTGTTCCGTGGTTTATTAAGTTTCCAAATTTATACTGACTTTTTGATCACACGGTATTTATCGCGCATCAGGTAACACGGCATTCACAACGGTAAGTGTAAAATCTGTGGTTAAATGCATCCTGAGAAGTGAGTCTGTAGCCCGCACAAAACTTCAGGCCGAAACTGGTTCTGTATTTGGTGCACACTTACAATTTCTGCAAATACAGCATTTTCGGAAATTCACGTTAAAAACTTCTCCAATTGTAGAGGGGAGTGAGTACGTAATATTTAGAATAGGAACCCACGTCCGGAAATGTGCTACAGCCGTTTGAAAACATGTTTAGTAGGTAGATATGCAACAGGGTAATCGTGGTTAGGGGTGGTTACGTCGAACCGGCTGATGTCATTTGACGCTGTCCTACCTCTCTGACCTGGTTCGAGCCTCATTCATGTGTCTGTGAGTGTTGGGGCTACATGCCTGAGTACACGTTTAAAGAGTGCACTGACATGGTACCTCCGAATGGCGAAGCTCGCGGTAATGGAAGAGCTGCTCGTCGTCGTATTCAAGATCGTTCTCCACAACGTCCGACTCCATCGCGTTCCTTTTTCGCCACAATTGCGCAATGGTTTCGAGAAAGGGTGCCTTCACCATCAGCAGGTGTGCCTGTGGTGCCCCAAGCAGACGCCGCACACCCGAATTGGAAGAGGCCGAACTGCATCACGTTGAAGGGAACCCGTCACCGAGCACAAGAGGAATTTCTTTGGCTGTTAATGAGTGGAACTGTACAACAAGTGATGTACTGGGTCGTGCCTAATCAATTACTTGTGAAAGTGGTCGCTTTGCCTACAGGTTTACAAATGCCTGTAGTACAGAAGCGGTACGTTTCCGGACATTGGTTCCAATTCAAAATATTATCTACTCACTCCCCTAGAAATTTGTAACTGGAATATCCGAACGCCATGTATATGTTAAAACTTTATGAAACTTAATATTTTTATTAAATGTGTGTGAAATCTTATGGAACTTAACTGCTGATGTCATCAGTCCCTAAGCTTACATACTACTTAACCTAAATTATCCTAAGGATAAACACAGACACCCATGCCCGAGGGAGGACTCGAACCTCCGCCGGGACCAGCCGTGAAACTTAATTCTTGGAAATTGCAGCTGTTGTAAAGTATTTTTAAAATTTTGCATGTTCTAAAAAACAATCTAGACCGCATAAAATAATTTTATTTTAATTTTAAAAAAGCTTTATTTAAAAAAAAAAGATGATGGCTTTCGACCAGTGTTTGATCTTCCTCAGACCATTACTCTGTACACGCAATACCATTAAAGTTATTAGAGGACACGTAAAAAAATAAACACAAGAATAAAAATTGTATAACTACAATGTAAACAGAGAAGAATTACCCATGCTACCCGCTGGGTATGATGGCGTAGAACATCAACCCCTCTAGGATGCCCTGAAGATCAACAGTTGCATGACATGCTATTCTCGTCACATAAACAGCGAACGATCCGACAGCCATCTCCAGCAACGCATTACGACAGTGATAGCCAATGACCGTGAAATACGAGTAAAACCGGGATAAACACAACTGAAAAATGAAACATTTAGATCACGACCACAGTAATGTAAATATAATCATGGTTCAAAATGGTTCAAATGGCTTTGAGCACTATGAAACTTAACATCTGAGGTCATCAGTCCTCTAGACTTACAACTACTTAAACCTAACTAACCTAACGACATCACACACATCCATGCCCGAGGCTGGATTCGAAACTGCAACCTTAGTGGTTGCGCGGTTCCAACTAAAGCGCCTAGAACCGCTCGGCCACAGTGGCCGGCTGTAAAAATGGACTTAAACAAAGTACAATAAAAGAACATGCATAAGAAGCTTAATAAAGAAATAAAGAATGAACTTAAGCATCAATCACAAGGTGTATGTATGGGGCTTGAGCACAACATACGTAGAGCAAAGATGGTAATCATGGTAACAGCATAAAAATTGCTGTCCTCCGATTATCAGTCAAATATATAAAAGTGTTGCCTTTTTAGTACAACTTTGATTCGGATCGCTATATGCACCATAATATTATTACACGTACCAGAAGTAATGGCTACAATAGATACGGTAGAAACATACTACTGTAGCTAAATGTAGACTGGTTTTAATTATGTAAATATTTTGAATGTTTTAAAACTACGAAGTTCAACATGTCCCTCACCTCCTAGCGTTTGTCTTGTTGAACGGGGTATCGCTGTTTTCATGGTTTCGCCAGTTTATTTTGCTGTAATTTTTGTGGTCGGAGGCCATCTTTTCGCCACAGTCGTCTGCTAACCAAATAAGGGAGCAAATCGTGTGCGCCAACTGTCTGCGAGTCGTGTTAACTTCCTTCTGTTTGTGATCGTGTTTTAACTGTTGGTGTGTCGTAATGTGTGAGGTGGAGGTTGCGGACCAGCCCTGTGTTGGTCTAAGCAAACACCTGGCGACTTCAATACAGATCTCGTCATCCTCTCAGCCTCAAAGCTAGCGCGTTGCGTGTAAAGCTGTACGAACTAGACTGACAAAGCTAAAACTAAAGGGAGTTTTTGTAAGCATTCGGTTGTGTAAATCACAATATCTTCTTTGATAAACTTTAATTTGCTAATACAATGAGTAATTGTGTCATTTCATGTTTAACCGAAGGGAAGTGTAGAGTCACTTTACGAGGGCGTTCTGCAAAGTAATGCCTTCGAATTTTTATGTGAAAATATTATTTTAAATTAAAAAAAAAGTTATTAACAGTCTACATCTTTATTCTTCATGTCTACATTTTCATTATTTTTCAATGTAGTCACCCTGCCAACAAATACATTTCTCTCAAAGGAATACCAGTTTGTTGTTACCGTTACTGTAGAATGTTTGACTTTGTTGACCGAGTCGCAGCCTCATCAGTATCAAAGTAAGAGGCTTCATTTTTTTTTTTAAAAAAAAAGAAAGTATTAGGAGGAGATGGAAATCGAATGGGGCTAAGTTGAGACCTTATGTAGGATGGTCGATGACAGGGAACACAAGGTGATGGAGTTTTGCAATTGTGACAGTACTAATGTGATGTTAATTCGAAGCTCGGTATTTCTTACGCATCAACATATTTATATCATACACCACCCTTTTGCACGCTGAAATTCGGAACTCCAAGCGGCAGAGAGTTGCAAATATGTAGACATGAAGAACCTTACTGACGTTTGTTTCATTTAAAAAGCTTTAATAGTTTTCACATAAAAAATTCTGATTGATTACTTTCCATCACACCCTTGTAGATAGCCCAGACAGTTTTCATGTTGTATCATCATCGGTCTTTTTTTTTTTTCACGTATTACCGGAGCTGATTTGTAATTTTTGCCCACTGAGGAGATAAACTTCGGCACCGAATTTAAGAACTTAATAAAAAAAAATGGTGCAAAAATGGCTCTGAGCACTATGGGACTTAACTATTGTGGTCATCAGTCCCCTAGAACTTAGAACTACTTAAACCTAACGAACATAAGGACATCACACACATCCATGCCCGAAGCAGGATTCGAACCTGCGACCGTAGCGTTCACGCGGTTCCAGACTGTAGCGCCTAGAACCGCACGGCCACTCAGGCCGTCTGAGAACTTAATGCCTTCGCTGCTCGACTGCCGACATCGCTCTGCTAGACACGTAGAATAACGGGTACCCAAGCTGTAGCATGAAAACACAAAAACATTAGTAAATCCAATATTATTAACTCTGGACCCCATATTATATCAATATAAATGTTTGTTTTTAGACGATCTTTCGATGTATAGCATTGAAAATACGATTTTCAGTCATTAACTCTGACCATGATTTTTTCAAAACCTAGCGAGTGGCAAGAAAAAGCCAAAACATGTGTCTCTTTACTTTCAGTGTGGAATGTCCTTGCAAAAATTGATCGTAATTGGTGACTCACATGTAAGACCGTCCCCTTGCCAGCATTTTCGTACACGTCATACTGCAGCTGTTGCGCAGTTCACAATACATGTTCGAATATCACACCCTCAACTTCTGTGCCTTTGTGTACTCTTGGGAGAACATGTTGTGTTGTTTGCCTGGACGCCTCTGCACGTTCCTTTATGAGCGGTGCAGCGTCGATGATGCGACCGAGCAAGTCATCTCGTCACCTCAGGCTTCATCGAATCCCATATAAAAATCTTAAGGCCTGGCGATCTTGGTGATCAGCTGCCTGTACTACCGAGACTATCCCAACGACTAGGATAAATCTCGCTGAGATGTTCCCTCACACGTCTGGCAAAACGTGGAGGGTCTCCGTCATGCTGTCCTCTCATTAGCTCTTATAACCTAACAGGACCTATCAGCATATTACTGATCATGCAGAACGAAACACGGACCGAGAAACGAACTTGGAAATTATTTTCCTCTGTAAGGTTTTGATTTTCCTGCGACCATCGATGATTATTACGTGTGTTGTTTATTTCACTCCGTGTAAATGTGGCTTCATCAGCGAGTGGTATTAATGAAAGTAAATGACGATTGTCGTTTAACCAGTGACAGATTCAAGTCGTGTATCTTTGCCGCCGATGTGCTGTACGTGAAATGGGTGCAAGTATTGTGCATGTAATGTCCGCCATACACATGTTGGTGGGACACTGCTACGTGCAGAAAGTCGCCGTGTGCTGCAAGTAGGAGTAGGCTGCAGTCTTTCAACAATGTGTTGCTGCTCCTGTACAGGTTCTTGAACTGCACGTTCAGAAGAAAAGTGGTGGTTCGGAGGAATATCTTTTTCGCGTAATGTGCTCGAAATCCTGGAATCCGACGTGTCGGAAAGCGCCGACGGCGTTTTTCGACATAAGAGCAGCACTACTACCGCCGAAGCCGTAAACGTGCATCGTATCTGCCTATTCTTCATTATTATAGATGCGTGGCATTTTCGGCAGTGGGTGTACAAACACAGTCGACAGATGCTTCTCCATGATTCTCTTTCAGTCCCTCGAACCACTTCACTCACAACTGCGCGTCCACCGCGTTAGTTTAACAGCAAAAAGACAACCGGAGCAGAGAGATTAAAAGGACTGAGGTAGACTGGACTAGAATAAAGCGTCAAAGACGTTGGATGGATAAGACACATACGTGGACGCCACTAGACTAAAAAGAAAAGAACACTGAAAGCGTTCTATCTCGGAAACAATTCGGAATGGGGCATATGTCCATACGAAGTTTTTCTTCGAATGAGCGTTCCTGTCATATCCCTGAATACTGAGCCTTTTTCCTGGAACACCCTGCACTGTGGTGTACCTTCACCCTTGTCATCTTTCTCTGCGAATGATGACACGACCTGTATGTAGGAGGAAGGCGTAGCTGTGGAGTGCTGAGCACTCTCTCACCACACCGTCTCGCAATGTCCTGAATTACGTATTTCCGCCTTCTCGGAAAGGAATCGCATAAACTGACAAACTTACAAAACGCTGTAATGATACATCTCCTCCGAACAGTTCTATATGTTAAGGTTACAAGTTTGACGTTAGACACATGTTGTTGTTGTTGTTGTGGTCTTCAGTCCTGAGACTGGTTTGATGCAGCTCTCGATGCTACTCTATCCTGTGCAAGCTTCTTCATCTCCCAGTACTTACTGCAACCTACATCCTTCTGAATCTGCTTAGTGTAGTCATCTCTTGGTCTCCCTCTACGATTTTTACCGTCCACGCTGCCCTCCAATACTAAATTGGTGATCCTTTGATGCCTCAGAACATGTCCTACCAACCGAACCCTTCTTCTGGTCAAGTTGTGCCACAAACTTCTCTTCTTCCCAATCCTATTCAATACTTCCTCATTAGTTATGTGATCTACCCATCTAATCTTCAGCATTCTTCTGTAGCACCACATTTCGAAAGCTTCTATTCTCTTCTTGTCTAAACTATTTATCGTCCATATTTCACTTCCATACATGGCTACACTCCATACAAATACTTTCAGGAATGACTTCCTGACACTTGAATGTATACTCGATGTTAACAAATTTTTCTTCTTCAGAAATGCTTTCCTTGCCATTGCCAGTCTACATTTTAATTCCTCTCTACTTCTACTATCATCAGTTATACGAATAATTTATTCTGAAGTATCTGGAAACTTTTCTGAAAGCGATTTGATTCAGCCACTTTAAACTTCGAAAAGGAATTCAGTTTTACACAATCCCTTTTCGCTTTGGACTTTTGTTTCTAACGATGTTGTACACGGTGTTCTATAAAATTGAATAAGCGGTTTTTAACTTAACGAGATACCAATTATTAATGGTTGCAGTAGTTTTCTGTAGATGCGTACTCGTACTGACTTGATTATGGTGCTTGATTCACCACCAAATATTTCTGTTGTATCGATGTACACACTCAACAGCCGTACTCGCCGTTGAACAGAAGTCTCGTCTACAGTTTTGCATACTTTACAGTCTCCAACCACAAACTTCCATCGCAAGTGCTCCTACTTGGTCTCTAACGCCATCTACGCAGCTCACATTTGCTTATCGTCTCGATCTTTCCCAATTTTTCGAAATCCAGCAAAGATATTCCACGGTCCATCCAATATCCATTCGTCTTCTTACACGTCTCCCCCACGTTCATTTCAGGTTAATTGCTCATGAAAACTTCCCTTTTCAAGAGGTTCGAACTTTAATTTTGAAAATATTGTTTAGCGAAAGCATTCCACGGCATTATTACTCTCCAGTTTATTTATTATTCTGTCCATGCAGTCGTTGTCTGCAACTTACCTACATACGGAATAATCAATTTTTTTATTACCACATCCTTAATTTAAAAAGTTTTCTCCTTCATGTGCGCTCTGCACATTACGCTTTATTCTTATGGTAGTTGAGATCCAGGGCTACTAAAATTTTTGCTATTAAACTACCAAATTATTGGTCCGTGTTCGATTCTTGGTCGCGGCTCTTTTTTGTTCGATGTTTTTTTCCGTGTATCTGATAAATTTCTGATAATCGGAATACTTTTCTCTGCCTTTTTTAAAAAGTAAAACATCAGGAGGTACGATTAATAATCGAATAAGTATATATAATCTATTGACACTTATTTTCATCGTGATACATCGTACAAAAATACTCTAAAAGCATGTTCTTGCGTAAACTTTACTCATCATCTCTTAGTGAGCGTTCTCGCTGACAGTGGGGTAAAACTTATCATAAAAACAGGCGAAACATAAATATTTCTCGCACCATGTATAACACACGAACAAAGTCTAGCCGCATTGCCATGTTTTCTGGTACACTGTTCGTGGAAAACACTTTTGACTAACATTGCTTCGAACAGATCTGTCAGACTTTAATTTGGATGCGTACCACCCGTATGAAAGCATATCTTGAAAGTTAGGCTTGGACAATAGTAATAGGACATTGCATGAATTTTGGTAGCATCCACTATATCTCGTAATTCTCTGCTCTGGTGTGAAGTCGCTTGATTTTGAAGTCGTTCGTTGAAATTCTTTATGCTTCGGAAAAATTAAACATCACAGGGTTGATAAAGAGAGGTACATTTCGGTGGTTTCGCTTTCACGATGTTGGTCGGTTGAGTATCATCATCTTAGTGCGTCATATGCCACGATGAAAGTACTGTCAGTATATCATATTTACTCATCTGATTAATAATCACACTTTCCGACGTTTTACTTCAAAATAAGGAAAGAAAGATATTCCCAGTGCCGGAATATTATCAGATACACCGAAAAAAAATATCGAGTGGAAAAAAGCCATGACCAAGATTCGAACAGGGGCTACCAATTTGTTAGTCAGATGTCTTGACTGCTGACCCCGTTCTGCCAGACACCCAGAATTGTGCGTACCCAAGCTACAGCGTGGAAACATAAAACGTTAATAACTATAACATTATTAACTTTGGACCTCATATTATATTAATAAAAGTGATTGCTTTTAGACGCTCTTTCAATGTATATCATTGAAAATACGATTTTCCGGCATCAGCTTCGACCTCGATTTTTTCAAAACTTGGAAGTGTTTAGTAATAAACCTAAACGTCTAGTTCATTTATTTTCATTATAGAACGTCCTTGCAAAACCTTATCAAAATCGATGACCTTCACTTTGCTAGAGATGAATGTGTTCAAAACACCTAGATCATTTGATTGACACTTTGTACTAGTAGTGTTCACTAATTGTTGTTTATGTGCACACGTGTGAACCCGACAATGTGTTGAATAATCAGGAAATAAATAACGGTGTACATTCAAGATTTTCGATCTCTGAAACATTCGGAATAGGACATATGTTCGTATGAAGCTTTTTGCTTGGAATGATCGTTCCTGTCATATCCCTGAATACTCTTGGGACACCCGTAGGAACAAAAGCATACCAGTAAACACGGGTGCGCAAGCGAGCCGTCTTAGAGGTAATTGGGAATGTATGCTTACTCACCGCCACCGAAGAAATTGTGAAGTGTTGTCGTAGTTGATACATTTCGATTAAATTATCATCTAAGTGGGTTCAGATCTGAAATATGGCCTACGCTAACAATAAATACTATTTTACTTCTGAATGTTACACATTACAATTTACAGTGCACACTTACCTCTTAGAGAAGGTGTTCCATGTGACTTCCTCGCATTTTGATGAAATACCGGACTCGTCTCTGCATTGCGTACGAAGTCTTTCGAACACTCCCGGATCGTCTTGTAGAAGCGTGATAAGATTGTACAATTCATTGCTCCAGTTCTTCAACGTATTAAGGACAGTCCGTACACTGC
Organism: Schistocerca gregaria; assembly: GCF_023897955.1. Lineage (NCBI taxonomy): Eukaryota > Metazoa > Arthropoda > Insecta > Orthoptera > Acrididae > Schistocerca > Schistocerca gregaria. Next base: position 704,013,911 of record NC_064921.1, read on the forward strand.
ATTTTTGGGATGACTCCAGACAAAAGTGAAAAAGACCAATAAAAAGGTTTTAGCATGTGGACGTAATGTGCTGTTCCAGTCTCTTCTGTACCTAAGGTCCATCGCCGTTCCCTTTGGATCCCTACATAATTCGGTGCTCTCCGATATAAACAAACGAACAGCGGAGGAGTGGTACTCAAGCGTCAACTTTAGGTTACAATATCTCCGGATGTAATTAACATTTTACAATGCAACAAACGGCACTGATTACGTATTTGTTTATATGTTCAGATGTGCTAACAAAACTAACTTAGTTCCATTTAAAAAAACGTAGGTTTGTGTTAAAAAACATACTTCCGTGCATTTTTGTATGGTTTGTATTAAACAATTACACTAGCCCCTCTCCTCACGTTCGGTCTGTGGAATCGATTCGTCAGTATTTGATGTGCTTTACGAAATATATCCAGCGGTAATGTTAGGTGACTCACCCTGTATACGACAGGAGGACGGCTTACAACACTACTCAGATAGGAACTCTCCTGAAACTTCAATAAAGCAGATATATTGTGTTATTATAAGCAAATACAAATAAGTCGCACTGACTGAACACTTTAATTGCATTGGGAAGAGTAGCAAAGAAAGTCTGCCTCATAGAATGTGAATTAAGAAATAAATCTGCCAGATATTTCTCGGTAATTGGATGATGGCGATCACAGCTAAAAATATGCCTTGGATAATAAGGCGAACGAAAGGGAGATAATATCAAGTAACGATAAAACGGCCGTAGAACATTTGGCGTTATCTGAGAGGCAGCAACGATGATATCTTGACTTCGTGACACTGTTAAATCCGTGCTACTATCGTCGAATTAGCCAACGAGTTATCGCGACTCAGGTAGTAACAAGAGGATTGGAGTGAGATTGAGACGGCAGCCTTTCTTAAGCTTCTGAGACATTAGCTCTCAGGTAACTTCTATCAACTTGAACCGAAATTGTTATGGCCTGGTTCTCTGGTGCGTAGCTATACCGCTCGCGGAAGCGCATTTTGTTTCTTCGAAGTCCAGGTAAAACGTCCAGCCCTATTAAAAGATCTCTTATCCAGAGACAAACCAGTCGACTGATCACAGACGAATTACATTTCGTGACCAACCAATATGTTCTGCTACAAATTCTGAAATAATAACTCTCGGGTGTTAGTTCGCCAGACCGTGGTGCTCTTTTTACCGCCAATTTCAAACTGCAGATGTGTACCTGCACTGGAAGGCTCGGTTTTACCTACAAATACATCGTCTTAACGGAAACTTGTCATTTCGTCGGTATATTCTAACTTAATAATGCTATTATTTATTTAGTTGTAAAATTTGGAGAAAAGTGTGCCTGTGTTTGATGAACATAATAAAGTTATCGGCATCCCTCGGTTGCCTCCAGAACGCAGAAAATAATAATATTAGTTTTGGTAATTTGGTACTTAATAGCTAATAAGATTTCCTAATTCTTTCTTGGTTTTTGTTACTTCCTCCACTTAATTTGTGAACTCCTTGATTTTAAACCCGAGAGCGCCATTCTCTGATTTTGAGGCATTGCACATCTTAAAAATCCTATTGAAGTATCAGTTCAAAGAAAAGCGTCTTTGGATGCTGTGAAAGTTTCTGAATAGAATCTGCACTTCGTCAGGATCAAATTGGACTAACCACTCATTCGGACAGGGATTACTCGAACGGCCACTTCCTGTAAATACGTCTTTGGTAAGAGCGGAAACTTGGTACAGCTGCATACCATATGCATAGTTTGATGTTTTGGAAGGAAGTATTCGTCATTTGTGTTTGTAAGTCAGCTATCTACAAGGGACGGTAATTACATGAGTATAAAACTGATGAACTGCACCGAAACCGATGACATGTCGCTGATTAAAGCAGTGATTGAATTTTGAACCACCGAACGTTAGAGCAGCTATCATCCAGCATAAGAAATGTAAGGTGTATGGAGATGAAATATTGAGTGAATCAGTGATTTGTTGGCAGATGGCGCATTATCAAAACAGGGAGTGAGAATGTTTACAGTGAAGAGCGCAACGAATGGTAACTGAAGATGACTGAGTAATTGCTGCAAAGCGTAGAGGAGGAAATTATATAAAGCGGACGTTTCAAAACGACGACCCTGCTTGTTGATGAGGCTGATGAACTGAAAGAAACTGTCGCTAGGCCGTTATCGGCAGAGATGAGAGAACACAAAAAATGGCTTTTTGATGAGGCTGATGAACTAAAAAAGCTGTCGCTAGGCCGTTATCGGCAGAGATGAGAGCACACAAAAAATGATTGATGAGCAATACACAACTATGGGTCGAACAAGTGTTTTGAGAATCCCATCTTTCGTGAACGAATGACATTTCCTTAAGATTCGCTTATGAATAACATTCTGGCATCTCCTTTGCATGCGGTTTGTTTTGTATGGTCGTTCCACTTGAGAACGCTCCGTATGATTGCTGCTAACTGTTTTGCGGTATTTAGTGTTTCCAATGATTTTTCACTGATAGTGTAGTCGAACAGGAGGGGCCCTCTTCGCCTATTTGTGCGCACCACGTAACGTTTATTTATGTTCAGCATGTACTGTCAGTGTCAGTACCAATCATCAACCCTCTCCATGTCTTTCTGCAGTTCGCTACAGTCTTCTGACTTTGCTACCTTTTTATAGACAAGAAAGCCTCAGGGAGCGCTGGAATTCCTATCAGATTCTATATCCACTTCGCGGCTGACTTATCTCCTCTGTTAAATATGATCTATCATAGATATCTCGAAACAAAATCTTTACCCAGTGGCCAGAAGAAAGCAGAGGTCAGATATGCTTGCAAGAAGCGTAGCAGAAGTGATCCACAAAACTGCCTCTAAATAAATGTAAATGTCGTGTGACTAGGACCTCCCATCGGGGAGACCGTTCGCCGGGTGCAAGTCTTTCGATTTTCGCGACTTGCGCGTCGATGGGGATGAAATGATGATGATTAGTACAACACAACACCCAGTCCCTGAGCGGAGAAAATCTCCGACGCAACCGGGAATCGAACATTCTGTCGCGCTGACCACTCACCTACGGGGGACGGACGCCGCTCAGTATCCTTGACGTCACTTTGTTGTAGAATCTTAGTTCATATTCTGAGCTCAAACATAATGATGTATCTCGAACGGAACGACATCTTTCACGCCAACCAGCATAGGTTTCGAAAACATACATCATGTGGAACCCATCTCTCACTTTTCTCATATGACGTTCTGAAAGCCATGGATCAAGGCAGTGAGGTAGATGCAGTGCTTCTCGATCTCCGAAAAGCATCTGACTCTGTACCGCGCCTACGCTATCGAAAGTACGATCATATGGGCTATCAGACGAAACATGAGAATGGATTGTGGTTTTCTGTGTAAGGAGGACGTAACATGTTATCAACAGATGCAAAAGTAACTTCTGGTAGCAGCTGATAGTGTTATTTCCAACGAAGTACAATCTGAACAAAGCCGTACGGATATTCAACCAGCCCGTCATAAGATTTCATAGTGACGCAGTAATTGTCAGTTCGCTGTAAATGTTCAAAAATGTAAAATTGTGTACTAAAAAATAGTATCCTATGAATGCAATATTAGTGAGTCAGCGTTGGAATCTGGAAACTCAAACAAATACTTGGGTCCAACACTTAGTAGGGAAATGAAGTGGAACGATTACATAGGCTAAGTCCTGGGTAAAGCAGCTAACAGACTTCAGTTTATTATTAGAATGCTAGGCAAATGCAATCAGTCTACGAAGGAGACTGTTTACCAATCACTCGTGTGGCCCACTCTAGAATATTACTCAAGTGTGTGGGACTCATACCATATAGGACTGGCAGTGTATATTGAACCTATACAGAGAGAGGCAGCACAAATGGTCACAAGTTTGTTTGAAGTGTGGGAGTGTGTCACTGAGATGTTGAAGGAACTGAACTGGCAGACTCTTTAAGATAGACAGAAACTATCCCGTGAAAACTTACTAACACTGTTTCACGAACTGGCTTTAAACGATGACTCTAGGAACATACTACCTTCCCCTACATATCGCTCCTATAGGAATCGTGAAAAGAAAATTAAATTAATTACAGCACACTCAGAGGCATTTACACCATCATTTTTTCCACGCTCCATAGGTAAATGTAACGGGAAAAACCCCTAATAACCGGTACAGTGGGACGTACCTTCTGTCGTGCACTTCTCAGTGGTTCGTAGAGTGTAGATGTAGAAGTTCTGGGGAAAAAAGACGAAAAACTTATTTCAGCGTTCAGAGTTAATCATGGGTGGGTGACATGCAATACAGAAAACCACGAACAACCGACATAGTTATTTACTAGAAAAGTTACCAAACAAGGCGACGTTAGCAAAAATATATTTAAAAAACATCTAGTGGTCATCTAGGAATCAGAATCTCACAAACTAAGCAGCAATAACATTTGCGAGATCTATGAAACTGACATTTGCTTTCAAGGTACCATTAGAGATCAGAGACAAGGTTATCCTTTCCCTGAAGTTCCAACTTCATTTCATTCGTGTGGGACGCAATGACTGAAAGTCTAAACTGACGTTAGGGATGAACACGAGAAGTAGTAATATACTCGATAAATCAGTAGACCCACGCAGCACCAGCGAATACCACAAGTGCCTAGCTTTCTCGCGTGTCTGTAGCACTATATTCTCTACAGTTTCTTCTGTTATCTACACAGCTGAACTTACATAAGGGCTGATATTCCAAACAAATCAGTTTTCTTGTGACACAAGACATGTGCTGCTTCAATCATACATTCTTCGCTGAACTTTCCGTCGGTAAACAGTTTTCCTCGTCCTGCCATGTTGTGCACAATTTGGAACATCTGAGAGTGATAGACTCATTTTCAGAAAATGTTATAGAGAAGAACGCAGCCAGGAGATCTCCGCACGTGTGAAGATCTCCTAGTTGTTGTTGTTGTGATCTTCAGTCCAAAGACTGATTTGATACAGTTTTCCATGCTATTCTATTCTGTGTAAGCCTCTTCATCTCCGAGTAACTATTGCAACCTACATCTTCCTTACGCTACTTAATGTATTCATGTCTTGATCTCCCTCTACGATTCCCCCCCCCCCCACCCTTCCTCACGTTTCTCTCCAGGACTAAATTGATGATCCCTTGATGTCTCAGAATGTGTCCTACCAACCGATCCCTTCTTTTAGTCAGGTTGGGCCACAAATTTCTGTTCTCCGCAGTTCTATTCAGTACTCTTCATTAATTATGTGATCTACCCATGTAATCTTCAGCATTCTTCTGTAACACATTTCGAAAGATTCTATTCTCTTCTTGTCTCTCTAGCACTAGTTTTGGTCAAACGACTCTCCCATTTTGTAGCTATCAAACTGAAGTCTGCATCTCTTACAACAGCGCTATCAAGAAACTTACTCAAAAATTCTGCGTTCTGCGAGTTTCCCTGAAGCGTTCTGCCATCACAGCTCCCGATGCAGGCGGTCTGTAAAAGTATCCAATTACCATGTTTGACCCACTTTTGATGCTTAATTTCGCTCTGATTATTTCACATTCGGAATCTGTATTAACATCACTAGATACTGTAGAATGCATTGCTGTCATAAATAGGCCGCTACCATTGGCACCTAAACTACGCTGGACACATATTTTTCCAATTTGTATTTAGGATTTATTGCTGTGTACTTCCACTTTCAACCAATTTTCTGTACCTAATACTGTCTGGCCATTATTACATTTAATAAGCTGTGCTAACTCTGGGGCTTAACCGTGGGTGTCCCTGTAGTTTATTAATATTAAATTAACCTTTTCTGTAGTATTTCAGATCTGCTAGAACGAGTATTCTCTGACAGGAGAAGAGAAATGAGAAGAGAGTGCGTGGGTGATGGAGGGGCATAGGGGAGGGAAGTGGAGCTGGCTGTATCTTGGGCTCAGAAACCCTCTCTAAGGTATCAGATGCTATTCATTCATTGAGGTGACAAAAAACATGGGATAGCGATATGCACATACTCAGATGGCGGCAATATCACGTACTCAAAGTATAAAATGGCATTGCATTGTGGGAACTGTCATTTGCACTCACGTGATTTATGTGAAAAGATTTCTGACGTCATTATAGTCACACGACAGGAATTAACAGACTTTGATCGTGGAATGGTAGTTAGACATAAACGCATGGGGCATTCCATTTCGGCAAACATTAGCGAACTCAACATTCCGCGATCTACAGCGTGAAGAGTGTGCCGAGAGTACCATACTTCAGGCGTTACCCCTCACCACGGACAAAGCAGTGGCAGACGGCCTTCACTTAACATCCGAGAGCAGTGACGTTTGCGTTGAGTTGTCAGTGCTAACTGTCAAGCAACACTGTGTGAATTAACCGCAGAAATCAATGTGGGGTGCACACTACTGGCCATTAAAATTGTTACACCAAGAAGAAACGCATGTGATAAACGGGTATTCATTGGACAAATATATTATACTAGAACTGACATGTGATTACATTTTCACGCAATTTGGGTGCATAGATCCTGAGAAATCAGTATCCAGAACAACCACCTCTGGCCGTAATAACTGCCTTCAAACACCTGGGCATTGAGTCAAACAGAGCTTGGATGGAGCTTGGATGGCGTGTACAGGTACATCTTCCCATGGGAGTGTTGTGATGAGTCAGTTGCTCGGCCACCATTGACCAGACATTTTCAATTGGTGAGAGATCTGGAGAACGTGCTGGCCAGGGCAGCAGTCGAACATTTTCTGTATCCAGAAAGGCCCGTAGAGGACCTGCAACATGCGGTCGTGCATTATCCTGCTGAAATGTAAGGTTTCGCAGGGATCGAATGAAGGGTAGAGCCACGGGTCGTAACACATCTGAAATGTAACGTCCCCTGTTCAAAGTGCCGTCAATGCGAACAAGAGGTGACCGAGACGTATAACCAGTGGCACCCCATACCATCACGCCGGGTGATACGCGAGTATGTCGATGACGAATAGACGATTCCAATGTGCGTTCACCGCGATGTCGCCAACACGGATGCGACCATCATGATGCTGTAAACAAAACCTGGATTAATCCGATAAAATGACGCTGTGCCATTCGTGCACCCAGGTTCGTCGTTGAGTACACCATCGCAGGCGCTCCTGTCTGTGATGCAGCGTCAAGAGTAACCGCAGTCATGGTCTCCGAGCTGATAGTCCATACTACTGCAAACGTCGTCGAACTGTTCGTGCAGATGGTTGTTGTCTGCAAACGTCCCCATATGTTGACTCAAGTATCGAGACGTGGCTGCACGATCCGTTACAGCCATGCGGATAATATGCCTGTCATCTCGACTGCTAGTGATACGAGCTGTTGGGATCCATCACGGCGTGCCGTATTACCCTCCTGAACACACCGATTCCATATTCTGCTAACAGTCATTGGATCTCGACCAACGTGAGCATCAATGTCGCGATACGATAAAGTACAATCGCAATAGGCTACAACCGGACCTTTATTAAAGTCGGAAACGTGATGGTACGTATTTCTCCTCCTTACACGAGGCATCACACAACGTTTCACCAGGCAACGCCGGTCAACTGTTGTTTGTATATGAGAAATCGGTTGGAAACTTTCCACCGGCGCCAACCTTGTGTGAGTGCTCTGAAAAAGCTAATTATTTGCATAAAACAGCATCTTCTTCCTGTCGGTTAAATTTTGCATCTGTAGTACATCATCTTCGTGGTGTAGCAATTTTAATGGCCAGTAGTGTATAACCACCCAGTAAATCTAATTGTAGAAAAAACAGATGCGAGGTTGAGATTCGTAGGAAGAATATTAAAGTTATCTAATTATTCCACGTAAGAGGTGGCTCACAAAACACTCACTGGACCGATTGTTGATTATTGTTCGCCAATGTGGAGCCTTGCGAAGTTGAATTAAGACAAGAGATCATGAAAATTCAATGACGAGCGGCAAGGGTCCTTTAGTAGGCGCAAGAATGTTATGGAAATGGTCAACAACAAATCCTAGTGCCAGACGCTATAAAAGAGGCCTTGTGCAACACAGAATATTGAAATTCCGAGATAACAGGTTCGAAGAAGAGGTAGGCACCATATTATTTCCTCCCATTCACGTCTTTCGAAATGAGTGCGAGAGTAAAATCACAGAAATTAGTGCTCATACGGAGGTTTATTGACTACCGTTCATCCTACGCGCCACTGGTGGAAGCGAAAGGTTTTTCGGAGGTAATGGTGGGGCAGGGAAAGGGGAAAGGGATAATAGCGGTACCAGACTTACCCTCCGCCACACAGCGTAAGAGGGCTTGTGGCCTACGGAGGGAAAAGTACGAGGGTTAAAACTTTAATGTGGCAGCTATTTATTTGCAACTTTTACAAAATAGGTGCTTGTTTCAGAGGGTCAGACCTCCTTTTTGCGCACTTAGTGCAACAGCTCGACTTTGCAAGGCCTCAACACCTCGCAGGAAGTCCCCTGCAGAAATGTTGAGTCATGCTGCCTCTATAGCCGTCCCTAACTGCGAAAGTACTGACGGTGCATGATTTTGTGCACTAACTGACCTTTATGCCCCATAAATGTTAGATGAGATTCATGTGGGGCCATAAGGATGGCCAAATCACTCGCTCGAATTGTCCAGGATGTTTTTCAAACCAATCGTGAACAACTGTGACCGGGTGACATGACACATTGTCACACATAAAAAGTCATCGGTGTTTTGGAGTATTAAGCCCATGAATAGCTGCAAATGGTCTCCATGTAGCTGAGTATAACCATTTCCAGTCAGTGGTCGGTTCAGTTGAACCAGAGGACCCATTCTATGTAAACACAGCGACACTATTATGGAGCAACCACTAGCTTTCATAGTGCCTTGTTGACAACTTCGGTCCGAGGCTTTGTGGGGCCTGCACCACATTCGATGCCTACCACCACGTCTTATCAACGGAAATCGGACCTCATCTGTCCATGCCATGGTTTTCCAGTTGTCTAGGGTCCAATAGATATAGTCACGAGTCCAGGAGAAGCGCTGCAGGCGATGTCGTGCTGTTAGCAAAGGATCTAGAATCGGTCATCTGTTGCCATAACCCTGCGATGGTGTACTCAACGACGAACCTGGGTGCACGAATGGCACAACGTCATTTTTTCGGATGAATCCAGGTTCTGTTTACAGCATCATGATGGTCGCATCCGCATTTTGTGACATCTCGATGAACGCACATTGGAATCGTCTATTCGTCATCGACATACTCGCGTATCACCCGGCGTGATGGTATGGGGTGCCATTGGTTATATGTCTCGGTCACCACTTGTTCGCATTGACGGCACTTTGAACAGGGGACGTTACATCTCAGATGTGTTACGACCCGTGGCTCTACCCTTCATTAAATCCCTGCGAAACCTTACACTTCAGCAGGATAATGCACAATCGCATGTTGCAGGTCTGGTACGGGACTTTCTGGATACAGTAAATGTTCGACTGCTGCCCTGGCCAGCACATTCTCCAGATCTCTCACCAAATGAAAACGTCTGATCAATGGTGGCCGAGCGACTGGCTCGTCACAATACGCCAGTCACTACTCTTGATGAACTGTGGTATCGTGTTGAAGCTGCATGGGCAGCTGTACCTGTACACGCCATCCAAGCTCTGTTTGACTCAATGCGCAGGCATATCAAGGCCGTTGTTACGGCCAGAGGTGGTCCTTCTGGGTACTGATTTCTCAGGATTTATGCACCCAAATTGCGTGAAAATGTAATCACATGTCAGTTCTAGTATAATATATTTGTCCAATGAATACCCGTTTATCATCTGTATGTAGCAATGTGGTGTAGTAATGTTAATGGCCAGTAGCGTAATTAAAGTGCAGCAATCACAGAGGTCCAGTGGGGCTGTAATTATCGCTTGGCAGCGAGACTTGGTAGATGTTCTAATGAGTTAATGCAGAAAATTTTCGCTGGGAAAGAAATTAGTCCCAATTTTGTTCAGCTGATGCATATCTGGCGCTATATGGCATCTCGTCGCCGTCTCCGGTGCTCATATTGAGCAAATTGTGTAAGAGGCGGTTCATAATAACATCATTATGCCTTTCTCAGTTGTTGACGTTTTGACGTTTTCTGCCAATGTCCTGTTCCTAATCCATTACGTACGGAAATATTTCTGTAGGCCTTTCTTCCATTCACAGCTCCAATTTGCACCTGTTGGCCAAAATTGGAACTATTCTTTTCCCAGCGTAGTTTAGTTTAGCTTCAACGCCTTACAGTGTCTCCTAATTTTCGGTATCATGCGATACTTACGGCCCATACTGGACCTCTGTGAGTAGCTAAACTTTAATTATAACAATCCGTAATGTGGCCAATCCACTTTATGTCGCTGCAGCCGTTACCGTTTCTAGTGATATTCCGCTAATCCAATAGTAATGGATCTGATACTCTCTGGCAGATTAAAACTCTGTGCTATTCCAGTACTCAATACTGGGATCATTGCCTTTCGTGGGCAACTGCTCTTCCAACTGAGCTGTTCGAGTAAGCCGAACTGGAGTGGCCGAGCGGTTCTAAACGTTACAGCCTGGAACCGCGCTACCGCTGCGGTCGCAGGTTCGAATCCTACCTCAGCCATGGGCGTGTGTGTGATAGCTTTAGGTTAGTTAGGTTTAAGTAGTTCTAAGTTCTAGGGGACTGATGGCCTCAGAATTTAAGTCCCATAATGCTCAGAGCCATTTGCACCCTTTTTTCTAGGAATTTTACCTCCGTCAGTACTCATCTCCCACTCCATACTTCACAGAGGTCCTCCTGTGGAACGAGCAGTATTAGCACTCCTGGAAGAAAGGATATTGCAGTGACGTGACTTAGTGACAGCCTGGGGAACTATTTCCGGATTTAAACTTTGCAGCGGAATGTGCGCCGATATGAAACTTCTTGGCACATTAAAACTACACTCCTGGAAATGGCAAAAAGAACACATTGACACCGGTGTGTCAGACCCACCATACTTGCTCCGGACACTGCGAGAGGGCTGTACAAGCAATGATCACACGCACGGCACAGCGGACGCACCAGGAACCGCGGTGTTGGCCGTCGAATGGCGCTAGCTGCGCAGCATTTGTGCACCGCCGCCGTCAGTGTCAGCCAGTTTGCCGTGGCATACGGAGCTCCATCGCAGTCTTTAACACTGGTAGCATGCCGCGACAGCGTGGACGTGAACCGTATGTGCAGTTGACGGACTTAGAGCGAGGGCGTATAGTGGGCATGCGGGAGGCCGGGTGGACGTACCGCCGAATTGGTCAACACGTGGGGCGTGAGGTCTCCACAGTACATCGATGTTGTCGCCAGTGGTCGGCGGAAGGTGCACGTGCCCGTCGACCTGGGACCTGACCGCAGCGACGCACGGATGCACGCCAAGACCGTAGGATCCTACGCAGTGCAGTAGGGGACCGCACCGCCACTTCCCAGCAAATTAGGGACACTGTTGCTCCTGGGGTACCGGCGAGGACCATTCGCAACCGTCTCCATGAAGCTGGGCTACGGTCCCGCACACCGTTAGGCCGTCTTCCGCTCACGCCCCAACATCGTGCAGCCCGCCTCCAGTGGTGTCGCGACAGGCGTGAATGGAGGGACGAATGGAGACGTGTCGTCTTCAGCGATGAGAGTCGCTTCTGCCTTGGTGCCAATGATGGTCGTATGCGTGTTTGGCGCCGTGCAGGTGAGCGCCACAATCAGGACTGCATACGACCGAGGCACACAGGGCCAACACCCGTCATCATGGTGTGGGGAGCGATCTCCTACACTGGCCGTACACCTCTGGTGATCGTCGATGGGACACTGAATAGTGCACGGTACATCCAAACCGTCATCGAACCCATCGTTCTACCATTCCTAGACCAGCAAGGGAGCTTGCTGTTCCAACAGGACAATGCACGTCCGCATGTATCCCGTGCCACCCAACGTGCTCTAGAAGGTGTAAGTCAACTACCCTGGCCAGCAAGATCTCCGAATCTGTCCTCCATTGAGCATGTTTGGGACTGGATGAAGCGTCGTCTCACGCGGTCTGCACGTCCAGCACGAACGCTGGTCCAACTGAGGCGCCAGGTGGAAATGGCATGGCAAGCCGTTCCACAGGACTACATCCAAGATCTCTACGATCGTCTCCATGGGAGAATAGCAGCCTGCATTGCTGCGAAAGGATGCTCTGTTGCCTGTGTCTATGTGCCTGTGGTTCTGTCAGTGTGATCATGTGATGTATCTGACCCCAGGAATGTGTCAATAAAGTTTCCCCTTCCTGGGACAATGAATTCACGGTGTTCTTATTTCAATTTCCAGGAGTGTATATGCCGGACCGGGACTCGAACGTGAGAGCTTTGCCTGTCGCGGCCACATGCATTGCCAACTGAGCTACCCGAGCGCCATAAGTTAGGTAGATAGGAGAAGAGGTACTGCTTAAGGTATAGCCGCGTGGACGGGTCGTGAGTTGTGCTCGGGTACCTCAATTAGTAGAGCTCTTGCCGGCGAGAGGCAGCGTTTCCAGGTTCAAAAAAATGTTCAAATGTGTGTGAAATCGTATGGGACTTAACGGCTAAGGTCATCAGTCTCTAAGTTTACACACTAAATAACCTAAATTATCCTAAGCACAAACACACACACACCCATGCCTGAGGGAGGACTCGAACCTCCGCTGGGACCAGCCGCACAGTCTATGACTGCAGCGCCTTAGATTCCCAGGTTCGAATCATGTTCTGGCACACGGTTTTAATCTGCTAGGAACTTCCATATCAGCGCACATTCCGCTACAGAATGAAAATTCCTTGTAAAGGTAATGGAGCTCTTCACCTGTTTATGCGTGATAGTTCAAATTTATATACATTCACGGTCAACTCGTAGTCCCATCTTCAATGATCGAACTTCTGCTGGTCCCCGTGAATTTCTCGTTGTCAACATCGTCAGCGATTAGCCTAATCATTAATGTCCTATGCGAGCCAAAGTATCAGGGTATGAAGAATTCATTTTGCGGACACTCAGACTTCTGTTCCATTTTAACGCACCTACTTGTTGATATTACATTCTTCGTCGTTGACAGTGTACACTGGGACCTGCGTCGATTTTTCCACTAACTATTCGGTGAGCGATATTTCCCATTATAGAAGAGGCAGTAGTCTTGTACATCTCTCTGCTGTTCGAATCATTCATTTATGATGTATTATTCTACAAATCCTCCAAGTCCGGATTCATTACATGTCGTTCTTTCTGTGTGTTGTAATTTCCACAACGCTCGTGCGCAATGGTAAATATCACAAACAGAAATGTCAACTGAGTGTGGTAACTCGATCCAGAAAACACCAATTTTTGCCTTCTTGAAGTGTTGGAGTGCTGTTAAAGTCTCCAAAGGTTATTCATGTGTTATACACTTGACTTCGGCCGATTCATTGGTAAAGTCTGCAGGACAGTTAAAATGAGGATATTTTTTTTTTCATTCTGCAGGTTTTTTCCCTCTCTTTCAAATACAGAGTACTCTTTTAGAGGTATGATATATAAATAAACACAGTCGTGTGTGTGTGTGTGTGTGTGTGTGTGTGTGTGTGTGTGTGTGTGTGTGTGTGTGTTTGATGGGAGAATGGGAGAGACTGAAGGGGGTTCAGGTGTTTATAATCCTTTGTACAGCGTCGGAACATGAAGTTTACGTTTTTAGTTAAGGTTGTTACAGTCAAGATGAAGTTTTATCTAAGCGTGTAATGCCTGTCACGTGAAATGGTTTTATGCTTTGGCTGTATATTCGTTGACAGTATATTTCTTGATTTGAGTATTTTCAGTGGGACAGAGTTTTGCATTGTCAAGATGCTATTCAAAGCTTCATAACTAATTATTATTCAGTCGACCTTCAGAAACCCATCCTTCTGGCTTTCAATCGCGTTCAAGCACTCTTGCTTGGTGAGATGTTCCGTATTCCTCTGGCATCTTCCCGTGCTGTTCCCTCTGTGGATAATGTGGTGTCACAGCCAGTTTTAAAGAATATTTCCCCCATATCGAGAGAAAAAGTCATTAAGTGACAGCGTCTAGTACCCTTAAGTGAAATAATATTTAATTTTAGTATGACAAGGAACTATGTAATGCAGTGGTGCACGAATTTTGTAATTCTTACCAGGGAAAAAATACACAAAGATAATACTGATGAAGAACTATAAAAAGACTTGGAATAGTGTGAAACATCTCTTGTTATCTGAGACTCTTCCTCTTTCGTCCAGGTCTCTCTTGTTAGTTTCTGCTATTGTCTCTGTTACCATTGCTGATACGAGATTGTTGCTGTGCTGTATAACTTCTTGCGTCGTAAAGCTTTTGCACATTAAAACTCTAAAAAGAAGTATTTTCTACCTATAGACTAGGTTATTTGATCATTCTTTCATTGTAACAGCATACCAGTGAAAGAAAGTGAAATATTTAAATACGGAGCCTTTTCATTTGGTTCGCGATTTTGTTACGTCCTGTTTTGTGCGTGATTACCATTTAATTGTTGCACTCGTTAGAACCTGCAATCAAATCTATTTTCAGATGTCCGGTAATCTTTCCGAAGGCAAAATATTAGACGTTCGCGGTCAACTAAAAAAAAAGCTGCCAAACGAATTGTGGACCGTAGCTAACTTCAGAAATGAGCCTAGAAAGTGATAAAAGTAGTAATTGTTCTTGCCTATGATGCAAAGTAATTACGATAAATCAGAAAGACATAATTTCATTTTTTAGCCCCAGTTATTCTTATAACGTTGCCGTCAGATACAGAGTCTTCAGTAAGTTATTTACGTAACTTCAGTTTTGCCTCTCACTAGACTTGATAGTTAAGTTTTATATCAAATTACAGACAGTAAGGTACAACTGGGAATTTATTACAGTGCACCGCGCATTTTTATTTCTCTTGTTTGTGATTAGAACAGTACAACTGTTTTAGTAATCGCCCGCTTCTCCGAATCAGCGGTGCGTGGATGGCAAAACAACCCAGGCTCGCCGCTCTTACCGACACACGATGAGCTTACAGTTCCTGTTATCATGTTTCCATTTATTTGCATGTAGCCCGCTGTGGGCGTTCGCTACGAGTGAGAAATTGTACGATACGTGTTGTTATCATACACGGATATGTTTCTCACGGGTTATTTATTTTACCGAGGTTTGCACTACAGCCTTGTATTCTGTTTTTGCTTTCCCGTTAGCGGTGATGGTTGCTGCCATCACTACATTCCGCAATCTATGCGTAAGTATTTACCGTGTGTCGTGCTGTGAACAGAATGGCATTCGAAAATCTCTTTTAAACCTCTCCCTACCTCTCGCTCCATCCCTCTTCTCTCTCTCTCTCTCTCTCTCTCTCTCTCTCTCTCTCTTTCTCTCCCTTTCTCTCTCAAACACGAGCGCAAAATTAGGCGTCGGCCAGGAGAGGAAAAAATGGTTATTTCGTACCTATCGTGGAAGTCTCTATCGAATTTAGTTTCTGCTAAATACATTCTTCTACTGAATGTGCTCTTATATCGCTGCCCTAAATTTCCACGAAAACACGTTTAAGTAAATGGAAAAAGGTGTAATGGCACACTGCTGAGAACATACACTAATCCTCTGAAAATAGCAAGTCCTATGTGTTGAACTACTCTGCGTAATATCGGGTACACCACCAAACGTTGCGGTGAACTGTTAATCGTCACTTCAGTTTTGCATAATAGATCGAAAACTGAAAGGTCAGTAGTACTCTATTTATGCCACAGTTTACATGCGTGTTTCGCAGAATATTCTGCCAATTCAGCGCTGGTGTTCAAACGCGAACGCACGTAATACTTGTTTACACATTCCTGTTGCGTAGAGACGCTATGTATTTTTCTCTGACACTGTTTGCTGAAGCAGACTCAAAGTTCCTCCGGGGAACAGGATATGGCTCTTTCTGATCTAGACGGCACGATTACAAAACTTCATTGAGATTTATGCTACTGTGCTACTACGGCGTTACGATGTTGGACGCGAGTTCCTCAATACACTCGTCTGTTCGACATCGACTTTCGTGAAACGCAGTTGAAGTGTTTTGTTGAAAGGCGTGCGTTTTAAGCCGATCAGACAGGAGTCCTTAGCAGAAAAAAAAAGATGTACACTGCGGAAACTAGATTGATTTGTGAAGCTGGTAACAAGCCTTCCATATACAGCGCTGTTATTGTAAAGCACTAATAGACAGTTTTTCGGCCATCTCAGCTTACTCTGTGTATTGACGGGCCATTTATATGCATAATATAAAACTGTAGACTACCAATAGGACATGTGACATTTACATTAGCAGCCGCCGATTACAATCACTACTGAGCTTGCCTTTCTTGTTTTTGCACGATGAAAATTGTCACCATTATCAGCGTCATAGAACAGTCCTCTGACTTTTTCCGAGGTAACGGTCCACTTTATCTGAAACACCCGAACTACGACCTTGCATTCACAATTACTTTAAATACTGCTTATCTATTCATTCTCGTTAAAATCTTACTCCATTTCTATTCCTGTCCTTGTACTATATGTCATTACAGAAACCTATTTCCTCTCCGATGTAATAACGACATACACATACTCTTGAAACAGTACTTTCATACTTGTGATCATTTCTTCTGCTTCGATGTGGGCTTCACCGCACAGTTTCAGTACTTTTATAAAACAGACCCTACAGCAGCCATTGTACTGTATTGCATGTTAACCGGTGACCTAGAAACGACGGAGAGGCTCCGTCCCGGCCGCAGCCGCAGTGGTCCGCAAGCCCACGACGACTACCGCAGTCCACTTCACCCCTCCGCCGCCCCACACCAAACCACTCTTTCAGGGTTATTGTGTGGTTCGGTTCCCGGTGGACCCCCCTACCCCAGGGAACGTCTCACACCAGACGAGTGTAACCCTTATGTTTGCGTGCTAGAGTAATGGTAGTGTAAGCGTACGTGGAGAACTTGTTTGCGGAGCAATCGTCTACGTAGTGTAGCTAAGGCGCAATAAGGGGAACCAGCCTGAATTCGCCTAGGCAGATGAAAAACCGCCTAAAAACCATCCACAGACTGGCCGGCTCACCGAACCTCGACACAAGTCCGCCCGTCGGATTCATGCCGGGGACCAGGCGCTCCTTCCCAATCCGGAAAGCCGTGCGTTAGATCGCACGGTTAACCGGACGGGCTACAACAGCCATGGTTATATTCAATTCAAGTTGTATCTTTTCTGAGGCAGCTTCCGAACGCTCCATATATCGTACCACACCATATCCTATACGAAATGTATTTTTTATTGTTGATGTCTGGGTCTTGGATCGAAAGAACTTACAGCGAAGACGTTCAAAGTATGTAACGGATTATTTTTCGCATTTTACGCTATCGTTATGTATGGTCCAGTTACATTAATGTGACCAATGCTACGTTTGACGTCATCGTACAATAGCAATTCACAGACGGCAGGTGGCAACAGTAGCTGTGAAGGGTATACGGGTATAAAGTGTGTGTGTGTGAGGGGGGGGGGGGGGGGCGGAAAATACTGCAGATGTCATCATAATGCAGAAACGGAGCGATTTATCCGACATACAACCGAAACAGACGCTAATGCAGGTGTGGTGCAGCACAGACCATATAGGACAGGGGTGAACGACGGCTCCGGAAATGTGTACTGGCAGATACACTCATGCTCATAAATTAAGGATTATGCTGATACATAGTGAAACAACGTTCTGGTGGGCGGTTTGCGGGTTTAAATAACCTCGGGGTATGACCATGCGGTGCATTTGACCTGCCATCGTGGCACGGTGGCGCTGGCAGCAGTCCACATATGCAGAGGTGTGTTGGTGCATGTCAGCGTACAGTGCAGAGAGTAAGTGTGCAGGCACTTTCAGATGTGCTAATGGTGACTGTATGTTAAAAATGGCTCAGAGAACACATATTGATGACGTTATAAGGGGTTGAATATTAGGGTGGCTGGAGGCTATTCAAACACAGCCGGTCGTAGCACGGGCCCTCCGTGTGCCACAAAGTGTGATCTCAAGATTATGGCAACGATTCCAGCACAGAGGAATCGTGTCCAGGCGCTACGGTATGGGACGCCCATAGAGTAAAACACCACAAGCAGACCGATATCTCACCATGAGTGCCCGCAGACGGCCACGGAGTACTGCAAGTAGCCTTGTTTGGGGCCTTTACTGCAGCCACTGGAACAGTTGTCTCCAGACACACAGTCTACAGACGACTGAACAGACATGGTTTATTCGCCCGGAGACCTGCAAGGTGCATTCCACTGAGCTCTGGTCACAGGAGGCCCCGTAAAGCCTGGTGTCAAGAACACAGTACTTGGTCATTGGAACAGTGGTCCCAGGTTATGTTCACGGACGAATCCAGGTATAGTCTGAACTCTGAACAGTGATTCTCGCTTGGTTTTCATCTGGCGTGAACCAGGAACCAGATACCAATCCCTCAATGTCCTTGAAAGGGACCTGTATGGAGGTCGTGGTTTGAAGGTGTGTAGTGGGATTTTGATTGGTGAACAGACAAAACCGCATGTCCTCGACAGATGAACTGTAACAGGTCAAGTGTATCGGGACGTAATTTTGTTCCAGTATGTCCGCCCTTTCAGGGGTGCAGTGGGTCCCACCTTCCTCCTGATGGATGATAACGCACGGTCCCACCGAGCTGCCATCGTGGAGGAGTACCTTGAAACAGAAGAAATAAGGCTAATGGAGTGGCCTGCCTGTTCGCCAGACCTAAACCCCATCGAGCACGACTGGAACGCCCTCGGTCGACGTATCGCTGCACGTCGTCAAACCCCTTCGACACTTCAGGAGCTGCGACAGGCACTGGTGCAAGGATGGGAGGCTAAGCCCCAGCAGCTGCTCGACCACCTGATCCAGAGTATGCAAACCCGTTGTGCAGCCTGTGTACTTGTGCATGGTGTTCATATCCCATTTTTATGTCGGTGTACATGCGGTGGAAGTAGTGGTGCTTTGTAGCAGATGTGTTTCGGGACGGTTTTCTCAACTTATCACCAATACCGTGGACTTACAGATCTGTGTCGTGTGTGCTCCTTATGTGCCTATGCTATTAGCGCCAGTTTTGTGTAGTGCCACGCTGAATGGCACCACATTCTGCAATTATCCTCATTGTATGAGGATGAGTGTAGAAGTGGAACTGTTGAGCATCTGAGCGTCCAGATGAACGAAGGCGCTACCAACAGTGTCTCCTGTATGACTGTTGAGAGAACATTGGTGCGTATAGGCCTCCGCAGCAAGTGCCTGCTTCATGCACCCATACTGACTGCAGTTTGTCGGCGACGAAGGCAGAGTTGACACGGCAGTGCTGCAACTGGACCTCCACTGAGTAGCGACAGGTGACTTTTTCAGATGAATCACGTTTTGTGCTGCATCGCACACACCTTGCAACAACCGTAGGAAGGGTTGAGGACGGAGGAGGGAGTGAATGGTATCGGGTATGTTTTCGTGGAATTTCAGGGGTAGTCTCGTTATTGTTGAGGGCACAATGTATCAATACAAATATGCATCTTTCCTAGGGGACCATGTCCACCGCTACTCGCAGTTTGTTCCTCGTAGCCACGATGGCTTCTGCCAAGAGGAGAATGCAACGTATCACGCAGCTCGCAGTGTACGTGCGTGGTTCGAACAGCTCTCCCCTTCCCACCAGGCCACCTACCCCCCCCCCCCCCCCCCCCCCCCTGGCTGTTCTCGACATGTGTAAGTAGGATGTTTAGGTTTTTTTAAATTGGTAAGGCCGCCGCCACGTAGCGCTCTGTATGAAAATCACTGGCTGTGCCGTGTGCAGTCTGTGGCTGGTTGGTATTGTTGTAATACTCGCCATTGTAGTGTTGGGCAGCGGCAGCTGGATGCTAACAGCGCGTAGCGTTGCGCAGTTGGAGGTGAGCCGCCAGCAGTGGTGGACGTGGGGAGAGAGATGGCGGAGTTTTGTAATTTGTAAGACTGGATGTCATGAACTGCTATATATATTATGACTATTAAGGTAAATACATTATTTGTTCTCTATTAAAATCTTTCATTCGCTAACTATGCCTATCAGTAGTTAGTGCCTTCAGTAGTTTGAATCTTTTATTTAGCTGGCAGTAGTGTCGCTCGCTGTATTGCAGTAGTTCGAGAAACGAAGATTTTTGGTGAGGTAAGTGATTTGTGAAAGGTATAGGTTAATGTTAGTCAGGGCCATTCTTTTGTAGGGATTTTTGAAAGTCAGATTGAGTTGCGCTAAAAATATTGTGTGTCAGTTTAAGCAAAATCTTGTACAATTTTTCTAAGGGGACATTTCACATGGTCTTCGCCACGAAACCCAGCGCAGCTGGCCGTGACACTGCAGTCGGCATGGCTTGACATCCCTGTCGGTAGTTTCCAGAAACTCATGACACTCACTCTTCCTGCACTTCTCCCAGCGGTCCGCGCTGCAGAAGACGGTTATTCAGAATTTTGAAAAGTGGTGACATTAATGTCACTGAACGGTGTACGTTTTCTATATTATGTAGTCTTTGCACCGGTATTACATTAATTTAAAATTTGCAAATACATCGTGCGGAAGTGTTGCATAGCAGATGCAAAAACCTTCTGCAGGAATTCTTCTCTACT
The DNA here is from genome assembly GCF_023897955.1 of Schistocerca gregaria. NCBI lineage: Eukaryota > Metazoa > Arthropoda > Insecta > Orthoptera > Acrididae > Schistocerca > Schistocerca gregaria. The sequence continues at coordinate 704,034,498 of NC_064921.1, forward strand.
GTTGGTAATATTGTGGGCGAACAGGACGGTCATTAATGTTTCCTGACAACCAATTTCTACATCTACATCCATACTCCGCAAGCCACCTGACGGTGTGTGGCGGAGGGTACCTTGAGTACCTCTGTCGGTTCTCCCTTCTATTCCAGTCTCGTATTGTTTGTGGAAAGAAGGATTGTCGGTATGCCTCTGTGTGGGCTCTAACCTCTCTATTTTATCCTCATGGTCTCTTCGCGAGATATACATAGGAGGGAGGAATATACTCCGTGACTCCTCGGTGAAGGTATGTTCTCGAAACTTCAACAAAAGCGCGTACCGAGCTACTGAGCGTCTCTCCTGCAGAGTCTTCCTCTGTAGTTTATCTATCATATCCGTAACGCTTTCGCGATTACTAAATGATCCTGTAACGAAGCGCGCTGCTCTCCGTTGGATCTGCTCTACCGAATCTGTCAACCGTATCTGGTACAGATCCCACACTGGTGAGCAGTATTCAAGCAGTGAGATCCCAACTTCGGAAAATATCATGATCGTACGAACTTTTTGACGCACAGTACCTTTTGCAATACTTTTGCACTACACAGGTCTGTACCAAAATTTCAAATACGAGTCCTGAAGCATATAACAGATACAGCTTCCTTGGTCAACTGCTAAATGCGTCACGCTACAGTGCTTGGCGTGAATCTTTAGTAAATGGAAACTTCAAACTGGAATGCATAATTAATAGCAACCAGAAACAGGCTATTACTAATACGCAGAAATGACATATGTTATTATCGAAGGAGTTCAGTTCTTCTTCTAGTTACGATAATATCAAACAGTATACAACTTCACACGCATTACTGAACGCTCACTTAACATGACTTGACTTGCAAAACTACACTTACACTCATAAATTAAGGATAGTTGCACAATGTGATGCCACACAACGTGACACTACACAATACTGGTGCTAAGAGCATTGGCACATAGGGAACACGCGCGACACAGATCTGTAAGTCCACGGTATTGGTGATAAGTTGAGAAAATCATCGCGAAACACGTGCAACAAAACGCCACTGTTTCCTGACCATGTACCCGGACATCAATATGGCATATGATCACCATGAACTCGTACACAGGTTGCACAACGGCTTGGCATACTCTGGATCAGTTGGTCGAGCAGCTGCTGAGTTATAGCCTCCAATTCTTGCACCAGTACCTGTCGGAGCTCCTGAGATGTCGTAGGGGTTTGAAGACGTGCACCGATACGTCGACCGAGAGCATCCCAGACGTGCTCGATGGGGTTTAGGTCTGGAGAACAGGCACCTCACTCCATTCGCCTGATATCTTCTGTTTCAAGGTACTCGTCCACGATGGCAACTCGGTGGGGCTGTGCGTTATCATCCATCAGGAGGAAGGTGGGACCCACTGCACCCCTGAAAAGGCGGACATCCTGGTGCAAAATGACGTACCCATAAAACTGACTCGTTACAGTTCGTCTGTCAAAGACATGCAGGAATGTACGTGCACCAATCATAATCCCACCCCACACCATCAAACCACGACCTCCATATTAGTCCATTCCAATGACACTAAGGGGTTGGTATCTGGTTCCTGGTTCACGCCAGATGAAAACCTAGCGAGAATCATTGTTCAGACTATACCTGGACTCGCCCGTGAACATAACCTGGGACCACTGTTCCAATGACGATGTACTGTGTTCTCGACACCACGATTTACAGGCTGTCCTGTGACCAGGGCTCAGTGGAATGCACCTTGCAGGTCTCCAGGCAAATAAACCATATCTGTTCAGTCGTCTGAAGACTGTGTATCTGGAGAAACTGTTCCAGTGGCTGCGGTAAGGTCCCGAGCAAGGTTACCTGCAGTACTCCGTGGCCGTTTGCAGGCACTGATGGTGAGATATCGGTCTTTTTGTAGTGTTGTACACTGTGGAAGTCCCGTACTGTAGCGCCTGGATACGTTTCCTGTATGCTGGAATCGTTGCCATAATCTTGAGATCACACTTTGTGCCACGACCGGCTGTGTTTGACCAGCCTCCTGTCGCCCTAGTATTCTACCCCTATAACGTCATCTGTGGTGTCACCGCCAGATACCACACTTGCTAGGTGGTAGCCTTTAAATCGGCCGCGGTCCGTTAGTATACGTCGGACCCGCGTGTCGCCACTATCAGAGATTGGAGACTGAGCGCCGCCACACGGCAGGTCTAATCTAGAGAGACTCCCTAGTACTCGCCCCAGTTGTACAGCCGACTTTTCTAGCAATGGTTCACTGTCTACATACGCTCTCATTTGCAGACATGACAGTTTAGCATGGCCTTTAGCTACGTCATTTGCTACGACCTAGCAAGGGGCCATATTCAGTTACTACAAGTAATATCTTCAAGAATGTATTCTGAACAGATAATATTGTGACTCATGTACCGTCAAGAGCGACGTTCATCATTAATGGATTAAAGTTAAGTATCAAATTAATTTCGCCCGCTTTCTTAATTCTCATTCCTTGTCAGGTTCCAGAACTCATGTTAGTATAGTTCTTCCCTCCATACGCCAGCCCGCGTGAGCTAAAACGCGTGCATTTTGGTCTTCATTCGTAACACGGTGTTGCCTCTTGTGCTAAACCAAAATCATCAATATGTGTTCTCTGAGCCATTTTCAACGCACAGATACGATTAGCACGCCAGAAAATGTCTGTACACTTACTCGCGGCACCGTACTCTGACATGCACCAACACACCTCTGCGTATGTTGATTGCTGCCAGCGCCACCGTGCGACGACCGCAAGCCAAATGCTCCTAATGGTCTTACCCCGAGGTGATTTAAACCCGCAAACCGCCCACCAGAGCGTTGTTTCACCATGTATCAGCATTATCCTTAATTTATGAGCATGAGTGTAGTTAGCAAATAATGGCTCCCACAAGAAGGTCGATAGAACTTGACTCGGCTTATACACTTCCCAGTGAACTCGCTGTAGCTCACTACTGTCCTCGCAGAATGTCACAAATATCAGTACCTTTAACACGAAGCGTAGGATGAGCACGGCTAGCTGCACATAGTCTACAGTCAAGCTCTCTGTCTTCTTATGACCCGCTGGCGTAGTGGCCGCTACAACACACATAGGCAACTTACAGCTCCAGTATCAACAATCCGACGAGCTGCGGACCGAACTTTCAACGTTAGGAGCATCAACAACCAGTACTTCTCGGTCACTGCAGCGTAACTATGCCCTCGTTCTTTCTTTTTTTTCCCTGAAAGGGGCGGGCTGGCAGCAGCTTAGTACGCCGCTCTTCAGCCTACAGAATGTGTTTTAAAAAGATATAAATAATAATTAATAAAAACAGGCGATAAAACGGTGACGTAAAATGCAAAACGGCGGAAAATTGTGGAAACTTAAAACATAAAACTAATGGTGGGCGATGATAATAAAATACACAGGAAGCAGACAGGGAACAAATAGACAGACAATTAAAAAAAAAACACGGCGACAGTCTGGATTCTGTTTGCAAGAGATATAAAAAAATCACACCCTGCGATAGCGTGATGTCCGTTCGCACTTCCGAACAGATGCACAACACTTAACAATCACTAGGAACACTGCACTAAAAGGTCGGCACGAAGATGACCCTTCACAGGCAAGGGCAGATGGGAGGGAGAACCTGGACAGAAAGAAAAAAGGGGGAGAGGAGAGGAAAAAACGAAAGGCTGGGGGGGGGGACGAAGGTAGAGGACTCAGAAGGGGGGAGCAGAGTAGACGCGAAAGGGAGTGGGGAAAGTCAGAGGAAGGAAAACGGAAAAGGACTCATTGGAGAGAACGGCGGCAGAGAGAGGGTGGGTGGGGAAAAAACAGGATGGAGGTGGGAGGGGGAGGGAAAGAGAGAGCCAGGGAAAAGGACAAAGGAAAGGAGGGGGGTGAGGATCAGAGTCGATAGGAGGGATAAATGGAGGGAGAGAGGGCATCATCCGGAAGGGTGAGTTGATGGAAGCCACCTTGGGAAAGGAGATGAAGGGTGTAGCGATGGAGCGTGAGGGGGGACAACAGTGAAGGCGCGGCAGAGCGTGGGGGTTGGAGAGGAGAGGAGCAACCAGGGGATGAGGGGGAGCAAGGTGGCGGGAGGTGTAGAGTATGCAGATATGTTCGAGGAACCCCTCGTTCCTCCTTGTCACCTCTCTTATAAACCCTACGTCACTAGCGATACCACGAGTCCAGAAAGCGAAAGTACTCCCAACCTCTGTGAACAGTGGCACCCCTAGCACAAGTGGGAGGAAGGGGAGAGGATGTTCTAAAACTCTCTTCAGTTTATGAAGCGGATTATTCTCCGTAGGCCATTTTGTGTGGAAACTTGCCTTAAAACTTTAAACTGAATGACAGTTTGCGTCTTGGTTTCCAGTTTATCGACCGATAACACATTTTTAGTCGAGGCATTCCAATGCAGCTACCACCCTCACTTTAATCTCAGTGTAGTTAGTAATTTACCACTATAATTGAACCTAAGGCCTCTATTAATTCCTCCTATGGCTTCCTATCGCATTAACGATTTACCCTCACGCCCAACGTGCGATGTAACGAAGATTTTCGAATGGGTTACCTCTCTGTTTCTGCCCCTTTTTTGTCTTCCTCCGACGTTCAAACTGACTGAATGAGCCATTTATATGAATAACTTGTAGTGCAACGTGCTACCCCTAACTTGTTGCATTTTTCTCGTATACAAATTGTTATGAGATGATAGCGTTCACAAACGAAAAGCGCCCGTGAACAAACTCCTACTGTCAACCTAATCGCCGAGCAGTGTGTCCGAAACGGAACTAAGAGAGCGCGACAGTGCCAAGTATTCACACGGTAGTGCAAGCGAGCGTAGGCCGAAGTAAACAGGAATCCAGGCTAGAGCTAGCAAACAACCGACTCCCAAGTCCTGCTAGCCGCGCCACAGAAGTTACGACACCAGAAAGGCTGCCCATTGCACGTAACGCTCACACCGCTTACGGTGGAGTCGCAGATCTTTCCCACTCTCGACCGCACTCGTCAAACACGCATGCGTCCGGCGGGGATACCAACCAAATAATTGTTAGCGTATAAAGAATAAGAAGTAAAAGACATAAAAATCAGTGACTGACCAAGGAAATAACCCGTGAATATCGATTTGTAGTGTGACACTATCCCACTTATCCAACGGTACATACGTCATGTTTTTGGTGTGGAACACGAAGTCAGATAATACTTCAACTAGAAGAAGGTCCAAAATAGTGAAAAACCAGTTGTCAGATGGTCGGTGTACCTGAGAAACCGTCAGATCGATCTGAATCTGATTTCCTTACCTCTCGCAGGCAGTATGTAATCAAACTGGGTTCGAATGGGTAATTATCTTATGCCCAATGCAGACTCTGTATTCAGGCAGATCTCAGGTTAGCTCCAGTGAGCATAAAAAATAACACTGATTATAAAATTCAGTTCGAAATTTATAAACTGTACGGTTTACGTCAGAAAGTTAAAAAGACACTGCGTTAATTCGAACAATACGGTGTAATGGATATTTCACTGCTTCACGACTCCAGAAGCATCAGGCGCCAGGACCTCAAAAGAAATTGTTTTGCTATCGATTCAACAAAATGCTTTCAACCAATTGTAAAAAGTATGGTGTATATAAACATTTTAGTACAGAACATGTTAACTGTGCTAACACGAAGATTGGAAATTTAATGCAAAGTTACTAGAGTGTTTGTTACTGCAGGGTAAATACTATGTTCGGTGAAATAAAGCGCAATGGAAAAACCATCATCAACTTCTTATGTTTCAAAAGGACATTCTAATCCAGTGAACAAATACCGGCTGGATGGATAAGTGCCCTAGTCACACTTACATTCACTGCCCTTTGTGAAATGCAGTTCATTCAACGCTTATCCTCCATGTCATCAGATCGGCAACCATCACTATGCATTTGTTAACAGTCACCTGCATTCATTGTCTTTGTAGGTCTAGTTTTACTCATGGCCTCCTTTGTGCGCAACAGCAGTTCGTACGTAGAACAACATCGGAGGTATATCTGAGGTACTAATCTTGATAATTGTCCGATCTGGCCTCGTAACATTTGTCACATGGCCCAAAATACAGATCATTTTACACAAATTTAAGTATTAGGAACGATATTTGAAACTATTTGTCTGGATACTGCATATGCAATTCACATTGATGATTAACACTATATACGGTTAGTGAATATAAGAACTTGAAATGTGGTGCCACAGCAGAATGCTGAAGATTAAGTGGATAGATATAATAACTTACAAAGAGCCTTTTTGCGCAATTTGACTGAAAGAAGATATTCTTCGTTAGGATACATCTCAAGGCATAAAGGAATCGGAAAATAGACGAAGCGTGTAAAGGGATGCTAATGCTTGGGTTCAGTGTTCAGGTTCAAGAGGACGTAGACTGCGTCAGCTATACAGAGATGAAGATCCTTGAACAGGATCTATTTGTGTGGAGAACTGTATCAAACCAATCTTCAGGCTGAAGACGAAGAACTCTTTCAGCAGATTTAGTAAGATAAAAACTAAATGTTTGCTGATGCTTCTCTATTCTTTCATGGTATTCGGACAAGAAAGCATTCCCGTTAGCGCCGAAAGAAACATACTCAGTCCACAGTTTAAGTGGTCTTAACCAGTCACTTCAGTTTAATTTATTACATTGACGGTTAACTTTACATCGTATTGGTCGCTAGTATGCGCGGTAGCAGCTGTTTAACTTTGATGTGGTGGAATCTAACAAAACGTTTGTCACCTGGTGTAGTTTTCGTAGCAACAGCAGATTGTGTATTGTGGGTGTACACAGCTGTAGCACTGTACATGATGAATAAGACCGCTTCATCTGCATGAGAAGTCTTTCATTTCTGGGTACGATCCATCTAGTTTCGCGGCGTTAAAGTCACACTTTCCGTGAGGCATATTTATTTCAAAATTTATTTCAAACCATAACCAGAAGGTGACCCAGCCTTCTTCGTCAAATTGCAATAAAATGTTTAACCGTTAAGAGGTCGGTAACACAATTTAAAACAGAGAATAATGCAGGGAACATCAGCCCGATACAAGAAATCCAAGCAATTGACGTCGCCATGCCAACATGAGGTACGCAGTGACCACCTAGACGAATTTAAATTGGACTACCAACCTCTTTACGGTTAAACCACTTATTACAGTTTGACGAAGAATGTTGAATTATCTACTGGTTCGCCCGGGTTCTCGGGTTCGATTCCTGGCGGAGTCAGGGATTTTCTCTGCCTCGTGATGACTGGGTGTTGTGTGCTGTCCTTAGGTTAGTTAGGTTTAAGTAGTTCTAAGTTCTAGGGGACTGATGACCATAGCTGTTAAGTCCCATAGTGCTCAGAGCCATTTGAACCATTTTTTATCTACTGGTTATCGTTTGAAATAAATTATGAAATAAATATGTATCCCTGAAGATGTGGCTTTAACGCCGCGGAACTAGTTGGATCATAGCTACTCACCACTGTGGAAGTTTATTCAAAAGTGGTTATTGCCGGACAGCAACAGAAGAGAACGCAAAAGAAACATTTAAAGTCATGGAAGTGTAATATTGCAATGTTTATTCAGTGGATGATATTGCTCCTTCTCATCTAACAGCAGGAGACGAAACTGCAGTTCAGATCATCGAGTTTAATAACGCGACTCGAGAGTGTTCCAGAGATGGAAAACCAGAGAGGAACTCCTACAGGAGCGCTAAAATCCTCAGCCGCAAGCGTGTAGTCTCTCACATCCATTTCTGATATTACATGCCCCCCTGCCAACATTGTGGTCCGTAGACAGCAGGAATAGAAGGGCGCAAGGATCAGAGATTCTCTCCTCATCACCGGTGGACGATGCCCTAGAACAGAAACAAAAGGACAAGGCAAAGACGAAAGACCAAAATAGAGAGAGAAACAGAGTAAAGATCTTCTAGAACAGAAAAAAACCTCATTCCGCAAAAAGAAAATTGTTCGTTACTCGACAGATACCTGATTCCACAAAAAAGGCATTAGCAATGGTGTGGCCACAGAACAGAGAGTATACTGAAAGGAAAGCAGCGAACGGCTCCTTCGATTTGTTGTGAAGTCAAGCGTTGCGCTTGACGCCACATTGAAACCGAGTAAACGAGAAACGGTAGGTGCTTCATACTACTGCTCGAAACTGACATTCTTACGAAGCGGTACTAATTTAATCGACTAAATTAAAACTTTTACGAAAGGAAACGCTAACGAAACAAGGTGTGACAAATTGTAAGTAAAAAACTTACCACATGAGCTTTTAAATTAATTACTGTGCGCATGTGCAAGCTCTGAATTGCCACTGCTTTTAGCTTCAGATGACAATGAAGTTACTTTGTCTAGTAAATATAATTTTTTTCCATGCAGCTATTTTATTTTACTCCTTAATTTTTCTCTTATGGAACTGTGAACCGATAAATCAGTTTCACTTCCAATGGAAACAGCTGTTAATGAACACTCTGCGGGAGTTTGTGTTTACATCTAATGCTGGAATTATCATTCATGATCTTAACCTGAAAGTAACGCATGGGTATTACTTTAAATGGAGCCAATAGGCTGATTAACATTTAATTTACAAATATGTTTTGAGTTGGGTCCAGATCATTAAGTTCACTCTAACATTTTACGTAATATGAATCGTAACCGGTTAATAAATGACGACAGATAAGTGTCGTAACTTTGGTTAGATTTTACCCTAACCACGAGATGTGTGCACCTTTCCCGTTATATAACTGTTGGTGTAGAATGTGTTCTTCTCCATTATCTTATTCCAGCAATAAGTACTTCAATAAATCGCGATCACAGCTTGAGAAACGTGCATTTACTTCCACGGACTTTTGTCAACTGCCAACGGGACCGCGCCTACTAGTCTTCAATGATTTCCTCCAAATGTATGGTACACGCAGAGTTTGACCAGAAATGAAAGTAATAGAAGGGGGAGCTCCTGATGGCCAAGCGTTTAGAAAGAATTAGCATTTTTCTCACATGTTGGGAGAGGCATGAGACATTTGTGTTGACGTAGTTCTACGTAATGTAGTGGTTGGCGCAGCGGAAAGAGTGCAGAACTATAATCCGTGGGTCGGTGAGGGGAGGGTCGACACTCTATGCAGGTACTATTTTGCCTTTGTTTCAATTTGTGCGTTACTCACACTGAAAAGAGATCGAATTAATGTTGCATATGTTACATTTATCAATACATTCATAAAAGGCATGAAAAGGAAAGGCGAAGGCAAAATACAAAAGTGTTGTCATTGCTTCATCAAAATCGGAGAAACTTATACCAGCCCTAAAAAAAATTTTTTTTGACTGATATGTAGAACCCCTATGTACAAGAGAACAAATTTCTTCTGTTAACTCACTCGTAGGAAGAAAAAACAAAGCCATAATTATACCATGAGACTTTTCAAGATGAGGAACGATTACCATCGTGCAGTGTTAAAGCGATTCCCTCAAATGCGCTACGGTACTGCAAAAACCTGCGGTGTCTGTTTCCATCGTTAGGTAAGGAATTTGATGAGGAATCTTCAAAACTGCTTGTATTTCATTGAGAAAAAAAGGGGGGAACCATATTCAGAGTAGTCTGTTTCAAAATACATTCTATTGTACATCATCAGCTATCTTCGCCAGTGTTTGGCAACATGATGCGTTACGTGTGGTTTGCTGCCAAACTGTGCGTTGAGGGAGAACGTGTTTTTGAATGTAAGCCAAGTTCATTTTTCTACAGAAACTTTCAAACAATCATGCAATTGTAAAATTACAACGTGTATACTGAGTGCAACATACCGAGAAACATGTTGTTTTCCCTGGTTTTACGATAAATATCACGCCAGCAATTGTAAATCATCAACTGCAAAATTATGAAAACATCTAATTTTATATACGAAGTTCTCGTGTACAGTTTACAATCGTTCTCTGGAAAATTATATGCAATTTCAAGTTTTTGTTTCCCTTTCCTTATCATGTCGTTTACGAAAGTATTGATAAATACAGTACGCTTTGTTAAACATTATTTCTGTTTATTCTGTTGTGTAAGTAACGTAAAGAAATTAAAAATATAAACGATAAAATATTTTCCACGGACGAACTCGAGCCCGCGACTCTCGCCATTCCTCACTATTTCCGCTGGAAAACTACTGCTTATAAACTGCGCAACCATAAACGGCTTATGTCTCGGCCGAGTCGCTCCAAAAATGCAGTCTTCTTTTGAACGCGTGGTCACCTGCAGCTCCCTCTTCCGTCACTATCGTTTCTGACCATGTCTTGAGTACTTCATAAATTTGGACGAAATTGGTGATGACGAGTTAGCGCGGTCCACCTGTGACCTGCGAGCTACTTATGCGTGGTGCGCCCAGGCAGCGGTCTCAAATAAAGTACTTTGAGTTCTGTTTTCTCCTACTGTAGTGAGATGTGGCATTCCTTCCAACTTTAAAAACAATGAAGGTACGATAACTATGTTTAGTATGCAGCAACGTATCACCTAAAATGAACAAAACGTGAAGTAGCTAGTGACCACATTTTTCACTGCAAACTCTTCAAATTATGTCCTACAGAGTACTTGGAAATTTAGTATCACAGTAACTATGACTCACATCGATAAAGAAAGACACTTCATCATCAAGACGTGTTATGGAACTATAAGACGCATAAGAAATCAGTTTTGTATGCTAATTACTTTCCTCAGAATCGAGTAAGAGATAATATTATTCAGTAGTGAAGAAGATGCACAAATGTGAAACAAGTTGTTCTTAATTTTTGAAAGGAAAAGGAGAGCCTCTAACGAAAAAATACCTCGAGGAGTTGATGTAGCTTTGCTTCATTTACACAAAGTATTTTTTTACAGTTTAATGAGATTTTATGGTTTACAGCAAGAAAATTGGGTAACTCCTTTTTCTGATGTACTGCTATCATCCGCTTCATGGGAATTGCTCATTACTTTTCTGTGTGACCTTTCTGTTACTACTGTTCATTATACTTTTCTAACTTTCATAGCACATCAGACAAATGAAACTTCCTGACAGATTAAAACTGTGTGCCGGACCGAGACTCGAACTCGGGACCTTTGCCTTTTGCGGTCCGGCAAAGGCAACGGTTCCGAGTTCGAGTCTCGGTCCAGCACACAGTTTTAATCTGCCAGGAAGTTTCATACCAACGCACAGTCCGCTGCAGAGTGAAAATCTCATTCATCAGACAAATGTTCATGTGTAAGTAAGCCCAGCAGCTAAAATGCACAATTATCAAAATAAAGATAACGCATCCGTTCGCCTTTGGCTTCAAACACAGCTATTTATTCGGTTTCAATACGGCAGGCTTCGCACATGCACACTAAATTCTGGCGCTTGGATTTCAGCTCAGTATCCATTCCGTACACTCTCATTTGTGTGGTGTGGTTTTGACTTTGATTATGACTAAATAAAGGGTGATAAATGTAAAGAATGGCAGCAGGAGAAGTTTATGGATTATGAAGATGTAGAACATAATCTCTACGATTAATGCTGAAGAATTCCGTATGCAAACTCTAGTCTGTGAGTGGTGATGGGACAACTAGTTTCAACAACCCACTGTCCAATTGATCGTACTTTCGTGCAGTCAGTTATTTCAGTCGATTGAAACATCCGAATAAAACTAGTGTCTGCGGCCGAGTCAACTACACCAATGTTTTCGCTCTGGCACTGTGAATTCAAGAAAGACGTATAGAATGATGTTAATTTATGTTGATTTTGCTATTAACCGCCGCTTACACAATTTGTTCAGTATGAGACCAGTGACGTCAACGAAGTACTGTGCGAGGCAGATTTGCGCCTTGTAGCCAAAATTGGAACTAATTTTTTCCGGCGTAAATCGGTTCTGCATAAACCCCATTAGCATTTCTACCAGTTTAACTGTTACATGATAATTACAGCCCACACTGGATCTCCGTGAGTAGCCTCACTTTAATAATAACCACCCGGTATTAGTGCTTTCACTGTCTCCGTGTTTGAGTGATTACGTTTGGATACTTTTTCAGCCATATCGGTATACATGAACGATGACTAGCATTTTTAGAGTTATTTCAAGTAGAGACGAATAAAAAGTATATTTCTAAAAATTAAATGTTTCCATAATTTATGTAAACTCAAATCCGTTTGTTTCCTACTTATGGCCTTAAATATGAATTTTTAATAGGTTTGTAAAGGTTAATAACTGGTGCTACATTATAAATTCATGTTTAAACGGATGAACAGTTACAGTTTTATTTAAATTTATTAAATCTCTGTCTCTCTCGTCCCGGTGATTTGTAATCATCGCCGATAATTCTGTTATGGTAAATGCTGAAGTGACATAACCGAAAGCTTATAATTCTTTAATTGTTTGGCGAATTAATCACTTGCTTTTCAAGCACACACAGTCACTTGCCGGACGTAATATCTTGCGAGACAAATAAATATTCGTCATAACGTTAAATATTTCATAACATTAATCATCCTTTCGGATACTGTATACAGAGTGGCCGGCCGAAGTGGTCGTGCGGTTCTAGGCGCTGCAGGCTGGAACCGCGAGGCCGCTACGGTCGCAGGTTCGAATCCTGCCTCGGGCATGGATGTTTGTGGTTAGTTAGGTTTAACTAGTTCTAAGTTCTAGGTGACTAATGACCTCAGACGTTGAATCCCATAGTGCTCAGAGCCATTTATACAGAGTGTCTCAAAACTTTTGAGTCAAATTTAAACAGGTAATAGTGGATCTACAACTAATTATATTGAGATAAAGAACCAATTGTCAGAAATGCGTATTTAATGTCTTAGGGACACACACAGCATCACGGTGTAACAACAACATAGCTGACCGCCAGTCTCTGTGCATACATGGCAATGGCGCATGAAGTTCTGTCGCACTCTCTTAAAGATCACTGGCGTCTGTTGTACCAGGAGACAGACAGCTTGGACCCTAGCAAGCGGGTCTTCATCCGTTTCTACAGGATTTCATACACCAACGACTTGGAGTAACCCCAGAGGAAAAAGCACAGGGGTGCGAGATCCGGCAGTCGCGCTCGTCGTGGGACGGGCCTCCCTTCCAGTTTAATGATGAAGGTATGTGTTGTTCAGGAGTTCACGAACGTTAAAATCGAAGTGGGCTGATGCACCGTCGTGTTGAAACGACATCCTTTCGCGGAGAACAAGGGCTACAGTCTCCAAGGACTATGGCTGCACTTATCTCAGTAACACCACGTAATGTGGACCAGTTAAAACGGGTAGGCAGCAAATAACGTCGTATTAGGTGATCCTGGACAATGACTGCCATATGTTGACAGAGCATCGTTGCTGGTGTCCACCGATGAGATGGCGTGGGGATTGCTACTGTTGAAAACAATATTACAGGTGAATGAGGCCTCATCCGTGAACAATACAAACTGTATGAATTTCAGCAGTACAGCACTGCAGTGGATGATCCACTGACAGAAGTGAATGGGGTCTCAAAATCCGTTGGTCCTGTGCTTGCACACGTTCTTAATGATGTTCCATCAGTACTCCTCACAGTGTATCATTCGAAGTGTGCGTTTCATGAGAAATTTCATGGGTTCTTATTGCTGGGTGGTCGGTCACGCGACCCAATACTATCCCCTCGAAGTCTGGTGTTCAAATGGTTCAAATGGCTCTGAGAACTATGGGACTTAACATCTGAGGTCATCAGTCCCCCATAACTAACCTAGGGACATCACACACATCCATGCCCGAGGCAGGATTCGAACCTGCGACCGTAGCAGCCCCGCGGTTCCGGAATGAAGCGCCTAGAACCGCTCGGCCACCGCGGCCGGCAGTCTGGTGTTCGGACGTGTCTTTGGCGGGAACCCTCGACGGCTCTCTGTGGCGTGAACGACCCCATCTCTCGTAGGCTGGTATCCACAGAGATAAACTTCTTCCACTTACGTGGTGCATGTTGGGAAAGCGTTTTATGTAAAGTCGTGCTACTGTATGTGAACGACAGCCTGCTGCACCATACATGAAATGCATGTCTGCCAACTCTCGTGACGAGTAATGTTCTATCTTCGATTACTCGTCTTGCACTGTACACAGTAACACACATCACCATGGACACATCACAAGCTGTCTGATGCAATAGACAACTGACACAAAGGGTAGTGGTACGTACCGCACAGTTTACTGCACTGGTGCGGTGCATGTGGTCGTCACATGACACACGTAGTATGAGCTAAGTTGTGTACAGTATGTCTGTTTGGTGGCCAGGTGCGTAAGCTGTTTATCACCCGCTGCCTTTCTCCTGTTACAACAGACACCGACGATTTTTGAGAGAGTGCGGCACAACTGCAAGCGCCGCTGCAACGCATGCATTGAGACTGGCGGTCGTCGCTTTGAGCGATTACTATGATCTACGTTGTTGTTTTACGGTGTAAGCTGTGTGTGTCCACAACACAATAAATATTCATTTCCGACCTTTGGTTCCCTTTCACAATATAATCGACTCTGCACCCCCTTATCACCTGTAATAATTTGACCCAAAAGTTTTTAGACACCTTGTATAGTATTGAATTTATCTTGAGATTAACTTTATATTCCACCATGGAATGTTTCGATATTTTGATCCAGACAAGAGGGTTCACTACAAAGAAAACGCTTATTCATAAATATGGGCGTAAAACGGAACTAAAAGTTTCTTATTGGCACTCAGTAAAAATTGTATGTTTGAACGGAAATGACAGCGATGACAGGTGATAACATAAGGCAGTCGACAATAATGGTTAACAGTGACAAAACGAGCCAGCGTTTCCACCCGAAACTGAATGCGTTGCACGGCGTCGACTATTTTCATCCGAGTGCTCCCACAGACTGCTTTCACTCCAAAGAAATGAGTGAACTATCAACCAACGGATACGTAAAACTACAACCAACTAAATTGATTGTTTTGATTTGGTTGGTCCTATACACTGGTTTCACTCAAAAGAATGAGCGAAATTTCCCCGGTACGTAAAACTACACAGAATGAGTCGATTGTGTCCCAACTGTCGACTGGACAGATCGGTTTCATTAAATCCTCCCCTCCCTACCTGGGCAGGTAAGAATATGCAGTGAACGCTTTTGCAGTCTCCATCTTACTGTGTCTGTCTTAATTTGAAGAGGCAACTATCAGAGATGGGCAAGAGCCAAGTCCACTTCCGATTTTTATACAGGACAGGCAGAAAATTGGAAAGCATATTAGCAGAATACTAACAGTTGTGAGTTTTTTATCTGCTCTTTTTTCTGTAAATCAAATGACTTTTAGCAACGGGAACGTGGCAAGAAGTAGTCGTAAAATGGGTTGAAAGCTGAACTTGGCCAGCTTTGACGCTAACTACGGAGTTATCCGCTTTTGAAACTAAACCAAAGTGTGCCCACGTACTTATTGGATTAGTTTTTGCTATAGTTTAAAAAAATAGAAAACAACCTGTGCTTCGCGTACTTTTGTTTTACGAATGATCGTATTGATACTTAATATAGAATGAACACACGACACAGGAAGAATGGAAGGGTTTAAACAATAAAAAAGCTGAACTATCAGATCTAAACGTTTATTAACTGACTCATCTAAAATAAGTGGCATTAACATGAATTTTATTGGAGGAATTCCGACACGTTCACTTCCATTTTCACAAGAAAAGACCGATTGGACACACACACACACACACACACACACACACACACAGAGAGAGAGAGAGAGAGAGAGAGAGAGAGAGAGAGAGAGAGAGAGAGGGAGAGAGAGAGAGAGAGAGAACACGTTAGTAAACAGAACAAGATGGGTGTCGCGTACAGAGCGTGGTTGGCTAGTGATGCAGTTGGCTTTTGAAACACCACCTGCAAGAGGCGTTTTAAAGCATATTCGCCCGTTTTCGACACTCAGTGAGGCTACCATCCGGTTCAGCGCTGAAAATACTATAAGGAAACACCGATACCAGAAAATCTAAGTAAATGGACTTGGCTGTTTTTGGTATAGGCCACTCATTCAACTTTTCAGTGATTAATATGCAGGAGCTTAAACGACAGAGTGGTATATGAATAGATTACAATAAACGATTGAGTAGATTTTTGGATTTTTGCTCTCTGTGTATTCTTACCAGAAACTCCCTTATCCCTCGTGGTTTACTAGGAAAGGGTGTGTTTGAAAACTAGACACGTGTTTCCTACCGTAGGTCCCTTAACTCATATGCAAGTTAGTGGACAGAGTCACGATGTTATGTAAATCACACCCAAGTGAGTTTATATTGAATCTGCGTAAGGAGTGCAAAGCAATCTTATAATGGCTTTGATATAAATCCTACGCGGGGTGGCTAGCCTCTCATATAATTTATTCATTAAATTAACTGATCAAAGTTTCTCTTCAAGAATGATGATGGGAACGGATTCTGGTGAGTGTGACGTTTAACAAATAAACGCTGTCCTAAAAATTTACAATTATATTTATTTGTTTTAAATGAACACATAATTTGTCATGAATTGGAACAAGGAAAATCATGTATATTAACGTAAACCAAACATGTAAATAGTTCTCAGCTGATAGAGACACCAGCAAAAATCCAGTGCGAACGACACTGAATGGAATCTGGTGTGCTTCTCTACTACGAAAAGGCGGAGCGAAGAGAATAGGTGAAACGTATAATGTTGATAAGCAAGTGGGTAATTGGTTGCAGTACCACGCCTTCACTTAAGGAGGCAAAGTGGTTTTATGGATGCCACCGCTGAGGAAGCTCAATTCGAAATATGGGTAGCTGAAAAATCAACTGGAACCCGACAGGTCAGAAAAGTGTATAACTAACAATACGGAGCCTGCTGATGACGGCCGCTACTCGTTGTTGGACGCTACATTGAAATGGGATCTGCCTTGGAGACCGGTCGATCGAAGAGTGAGCGGAAAAAAAACTTCGTCAGGTGGCTGGACATGAGAAATTGCGAATGAAATTACTCTCCAGCAAGGGCGGCAAAGTACGCGACCGACTCCATAGGTGGCCAGGAACCAACAGCTTCAGATTCTCTCCCGCCCACCAGCCAAACAGCGGCCGCTCCGTTGTGCCAGAACTCGGCCAATAGTCGCCGACAGACAAAGACTTTTGCCAATTATGGTCTTACAGCGAATTCGTCTGGACTCCCACTACTGTACTGTGTCAATCTAGTCGCCAATACCGTTCCTTCCCATCAATTCCCGATGGTGACTGCAAACGACGTCAGTCAAGCCGCCTATCGTAGCCTCCGCGCCGGCCGCGGTGGTCTCGCGGTTCTAGGCGAGCAGTCCGGAACCGTGCGACTGCTACGGTCGCAGGTTCGAATCCAGCTTCGTGATGGCTGGGTCTTGTGTGATGTCCTTAGGTTAGTTAGGTTTAATTAGTTCTAAGCTCTAGGGGACTAATGACCACAGCAATTGAGTCCCATAGTGCTCAGAGCCATTTGTAGCCTCCGCCACGACTTCGTGCGGGAAGCTTTCTGGCGGCGAATGCCAACGGAACGTGATAATTGGGTTGCTGCATTTGGCGCCATTCTGTCGGCTATCCCGTGGAGCTAGGCGACCGTTTCTCCAAATAGAGGATGTCAAATTAAACACCTTTTATCTGTAAATTTTCAACCACATTTTATTGGGCAACCAATTTCAGCGTTTTATTACGCCACCTTCATTCCCCTGATAGACGTGCAGGAATAATTTACCTCGCTTGTGAGCAAAACAGGGTCCAGCAATTAGTCAGCATATGATGGTTGAAGTGGTCCTTATAACAAGCAGACATCTAGTAAAACCAGTATTGCTGGCCCTTGTTTTGATCACAAGCGGTGAAGAATATTCCCACACGCTTGTCAGGGTCCTGAAGATGGCGTAGTAAAACGCTGAACGGTGTTTAATTTGACAGCCTCTATTCAACAAAAAATGGCTTTGAGCACTATAGGTCTTAACTGCTGAGGTCATCAGTCCCCTATAACTTAGAACTACTTAAACCTCACTAACCTAAGAACATCACACATATCCATGCCCGAGGCAGGATTCGAACCTGCGACTGTAGCAGTCACGCGGTTCCAGACTGTAGCTCCTAGAACCGTCTATCGAACAGCCGAGTCCCGCAACCGTCGCTAGAAAGATGGATATACAGTGATTTCTCCAAAACGTCTCCAACAAAAGTGCAGCCATGGCCCCGAGCTGGCGCGTTCCTCAGCAAAACATGAGGCTTTCGCGAAAATAACATATTGCCAGCGACTGGACGTTCTCCCCGCCTTCAGACCATTCTGTAAGCGCTTGGCCTCCTCACAGCCCAAAAGTTCCCGCTCATCTCCTACGTGAAATGAACAGAATTATGGTATGCATGCATCCTATTCTCTATCATATACATGCCGGTACGAAGCATCCGATTACCTACTCTGCATGACAGTCCTTACGGGAGTACGTATGGTAAAATTAGTTAAAGAGTGACATTTCGAGCTTATTATATCTTAATAATATTTGAAATCTCCTGAATAATTTGATGCATCATTCGTTGATTAATTCCAATTGGAAATGTGGTTTTCATTATTTCAAAGTTAATAGTGTAAGTGTAAAAAATTCAGTCGTTCTGCAATTACTACCTTAAGTATCTCTGTCTCTGGAACTATTCATTCTAGAAGGCTGTGTTTTTCAGCTATTTATTCCTTGAGTTCATGTTAATGCTCGTGTTTTAAAGAGGTTCAATGCAGTGTGTAAACAGAAATGGCGGTATTACACATGCATTTAGTGGAAACTCTAAATGGTAAAGGAAGACTTACAGACAAAAACATTGATGAACTCTAGCAATATTATGGAACGGCAATAAGAAACAATACACGTGACCTACAAGGGATGAAGACAGCAGTGTCGGCTACATTCTTCCACAAATTATACACCTATACATGGCGCAAGTACCGCAAAGCTCAGGCAGCGGGTACAGAGGAACAATTTAGGCATAAAAATAGCGAGAGAGAGAGAGAGAGAGAGAGAGAGAGAGAGAATGAGAATATTAGTTCATCCTGACCTCCTGTCCAAATGTGTCCATGGTCGAACGCAAAACCCGAATGAGTCTTTCAGCAATGTCATTTGGAGTGTCATTTGGAGCCGCATACCAAAAAATGTCGTCGTTGGAATGGAAACTCTATGCTTGGGTGTTTGTGACGCTGTGACAACGCTTAATGATGGTAATAAGGGAAGAATTAGGGTACTAGAGCAACCTGGCATCACCCCAAGAGCCAACACGTTGTAAGGGTTCCAGGAAATGGATCGACCCTGCGTGCAGCAGAGGAAATGACTAAAGAAGCAAGAGGCAAGAAAAGAAATACGCTTTTAGGTTTTCAGCACGATCAAGAACAGGATCCAGATAATGCTGATTATGAGCCTGGCTCTTTCTAGGAGGTGGCATGCCTCCATATGTGATCTTATAGCAAATGAAACGTTTGAACTTGATTTCCTGAATTTGACTTCTTTTGTATTTGACCCATTATGTCAGGAACTATTACAGATACGTATATCTAATTTTACGCTGTGTTACCTCTTAGTATACTGCTGCTGAACCTCCAAAACATTTCTACCTATGATGGTTTTTTACTTAAATAAGCAAACGTGGATTAAAAAAAATTAACATGAATTTTAAAAAATCACAACTAACCAGTTATTTAAATTCTGGTAACTTATTATACAGAGGGGTCCAAAAAAAAGTATCCACTGTTTAGAAGTCCGTAACTTGCAAACTAATTGTCAGAGTTGTCTCATTTTTGGTGAAAGTGTAGCTTAAAGTCCAACTTAAAGATATCACTGTAGGTGTTCGAAATTGTCACCATTAACATCCACACACAAACGATGGCGCCTAACTGCAGCACGAACTACTGACTGCAACGTGTTCAGTTGGATATTTACACATGAATGTACGATGGATTCTTGCAGTTCATCCAATGTGTGTGGCTTTTTTCGATAAACAAGGTCCTTTAGTGTTTCCCACAGATAAAGTCCAGAGGAGTTAGGTCTGGTGAAAGTGGTTGATACTCCACAGCACCTCTACAGCCTATCCATCTTCCTGGTAGATTTTCGTCGAGATACGATCTAACACGATTTTGGTAGTGGACTGGGGCACCATCTTGTTGAAAGTAAACTCTGCCGTCTCCATACAAGTCTCGGATGGCAGGTAAAATGGATGTCTGAAGCTTCTGAAGGTACACCTCACCGGTAACTGTGCCGTCAAAGAAGAATGGCCCAATCAAGCACCGGAAAGACAACCCACACCACACATCTACTCCTGGCAAATTCACGGCTTTGTCTACATGGACGTTCGGATTTACGGCGGCTCAGTAGATGCAATTGTGGCGCTTTACTGTACCATTGAGTTTGAACTGTGCCTCATCTGACCACACAACCATCTCTGCAAACTCTTCATCGTTGCGCACCGTGTTAGTAAACCACTCGCAGTAATCCATTCTACGATCTGGGTCGTCCTCGTTCATTGAGTGTAGCAATCGTTGGATGTAGCACTTCCACTTTGCTATCTTCAAAATTCGCCGAAGACTTTAGCGACACACTCCAGTTTCACGGGCACACTGTCTCACATACTTCTGTGGTGAGCGAGTGAATTGTTGCAACACACGACGGGAGTTAGCTGGACTTGTTACTGTTACAGGTCGTCCAGATCGTTGTTTGTGTACATCTTTAACACAGCCTTCGGCTTCAAATTTGTGTGATGTTGCTCTCCTGAAGCTAGCGTGTGAACCTCCATTACCTCAGAAACGATGCCACAAAATAACGTTCGGTTTAAATCGTTAAACGTGTCGGTGGCTCTGTTTGATATTCATTTCGCCATTGCCGTTGAACCTCATTAATGTTTTCGTACTTAAAATAACACTTCAGAACTGACTTCCTTTCATCGAGTGTAAGTCTTGCGCCAGCCATGTTTACTCAAGTGACTAGGTGCAACTAAGAACAAAACACTATCTGACGACTGTCATCTGACAAAACAAAACAACGCAATATAACAATTGCGTGGCGACTGCCGGAACTACAAACTATTACACTGCGAAAGATGAGACGACTCCGTCAGTTAGTATGCCCGTTATGGACTTTGAAACAGTAGATACATTTTTTTTTGGACCTCTCTTTATTATGATTCTGGTTCAGTAATCAGAAAAGGAGTGGAACTTTACTTCTCGAAAATTTCAGATGTCTGTCAAAGGTTCTGAGATAATGGATCATCAATATTACAAATTTAACACTGCAGGTATAGGATGTACGTACTTCGCTTAACTTGAATGCATGCAAATTCGTATTTCAGAAAGGCAAGATAGACTGGCTTGATGGCCCTTAGTAGGAATATGGAGAGGCCAGAGCGCCTGCCGTGTTGCGTGGTAATGACGTGCACCGTAGCGACTGCACAGCAGCTCGAGTGCGGTCCGCGCGGACGTCTGAGCAAGTGCCGGCCGGCCAGCGAGTAGCTGGCAGAGTTACAGCGGCGGGGCCGGCTGTTAAATGTGCTCCTGCGCGACCTTGACCGAGTTCCTGCGCAGCGCGGCGTGCGCAAGGCGGCCGGCGCCTGGGATGCGCGCCTCTGGCCCGCAGTCTGCGCTCTGAGGAGCGCCGCCCATCGATTCCGCAAAGTGAAGTGCCAGCCCGACGCTCCGCCCTTCCTTGCCGATTATCTCGGCTGCCCGGTCGTGAGACGCTCACCAGATAACTTTGGTAAACAAGCCGGCTCCCCAGATAACGCCAGCCGCACGGGTCGCCTTCGGGAGTAACTCAGTAAACCTACAGGAAAAAGTATAACCGTTCGACTGTTTACGGAAAACGCTCCCCGCTAAACTGCCACCAGTGTAGCCACGGTACTGACTCCATTTTTACAGAGACTGCAGTCCGTATGGGGGTCACGACTGCGTCGCAACATATCGGAAAAGATCGCGGAACTCCGTAAGCCGTCCTAGCCTGGTCTTCTCAATCCAAATATGATAATTAAATCAAGACCCTAAACTGTCGAGAGGCGTTGATATACCGGGTGATCAAAAAGTTAGTATAAATTTGAAAACTGAATAAACTACGGAATAATGTAGAGAGAGAGGTACAAACTGACACACATGTATGGAATGACATGGAGTTTTATTAGAACAAAAAAAAAAAAAGACAAAAGTTCAAAAAACTGTCCGACAGATGGCGCTTCATCTGATCAGAATAGCAATAATTAGCATAACAAAGTAAGACAAAGCAAAGATGATGTTCTTTGCAGGAAATGCTCAATATGTCCACTATCATTCCTCAACAATAGCTGTAGTTGAGGAATAATATTGTGAACAGCATTGTAAAGCATGTCCAGAGTTATACTGAGGCACTGACGTCGGATGTTGTCTTTCATCATCCCTAGAGATCTCGGTCGATCACGATATACTTGCGACTTAAGGCAAGCCCAAAGCCAATAATCGCACGGACTGAGGTCTGGGGACCTAGAAGGCCAAGCATGACGAAAGTGGCGGCTGAGCACACAATCATCTCCAAACGACGCGCGCAAGAGATCTTTCACGCGTCTGGCAATTTTTTTTATTTTGTTCTAATAAAACCCCATGTCATTCCAAGCATGTGTGTCAATTTTTACCTCTCTATCTACAATATTCCGTGGTTTATTAAGTTTTCAAATTTATACTGACTTTTTGATCACCCAGTACATCAACGGGGGCAATTGAAAATGTGTGCCCCGACCGGGACTTGAAACCGAGATCTGCTTACATGGCAGACACACTGTCCATTTGAGCCACCGACGGCACACATTACTCGTGGCAGACTACCTTGAGTGTTATGGGCAGGGGCACTACCAATGTAGTGTGTGGACATTAAGTTGGGAATGTGGGTCTCACGGGAAGCGTGCAAGGGATAAATCCCTGCAGTCGCACTATCCTCTGTGCCCTCAGTGGCTCAGATGGATAAAGCGTCTGCCATGTAAGTAGGAGATCCTGGTTTCCAGACCCGGTCGGGGCACACATTTTCAACTGTCCCTGTTGATGTATATCAACGCCTGTCGATAGCTTAGTGTCTTGACTGAATTATCATTTCATTCTACAGAACTGCATGGTCACCGATGGTATCTGTTCTTTCGGACATGTCCGAAAGAACAGATACCATCTTCGTATCACTCCAAGCACAGTGTCCCATCGCAGTCATAGACGTGACGGCAATTATTGATTAGATACTGTTTCCTGAAATGGGTCGCTGCTATACGTGATGCGGATATTCAGGATTAGGTAGACTGTTAAGTGACCGACTCGAAATTTCAAAACAGGTTATAGCTATTTTATTTTCGACATTGATGTTCTTTAAAACAACAAAATACGAGGGGGTATCCGAGAAAAAAAAAACGGAATAACATTGCCTTAGGTGTCGATTGTGTAGTACGCATTTCTGCCGCTAGGCGTGTACAACGCAAATCATTACCAGTTTATTGCCGCCAGTGTTAGCGACCTTGCTCATTCTGTTCATCGGTAGTGATTTGTATTTGCGTGCTGTTTTGTTCTTGTTTCGTTTTCTATCTCGGCTAGTTGAAGTGAACAACGCGCAGCTGTGAAATTTTGTTTTCTACTCGATTAAAAATTCTGCTGAAACTGTTTTAATGTTGAAAACAGGTTACCAAGATGACGCTATGGGAAAAAGTCAAGTGTACGAGTCGAGTGATTTGCTCGATTTAAAAATGCCAACATGTCGACTGGTGACAAACTTCCTTTTGGACGTCCATCAGCTGCCCGAATAGGCGAAAATATTGAAAAAATTCGGGAGCTTGTGCCCACAGACCGTCGACGGACAGTTGATCAACTGTCAGAGATTAATGGGTTATCTTGGAGCTCGGTTCAACGAATTTTAATAGAAGATTTGGGAATGAAAAGAAGTGCTGCCAAGTTCGTGCCTAGGGTCCTCACTGCCAATCAAAAGAAACGCCGTGTTGAAAAATGTCGCGCTTTGAAACAACAGCTTGAAATTGATCCAGATTTTCTGTCAAAGGTCATTACTAGAGTCATGGTGCCATGGTAACGACCCAGAAACAAAGCAACAGCTAAGCCAATAGAAAACGCTAAAAAAAAGTTAGAAAAAAATGTCGTCAAGTCAAAGCAATACATCAAAACAATGCTGATTTGCTTTTCTGATTCCAAGGGCGTATTTCATTCAGAGTTTGCTCCCCCAGGTCAGACGGCCAATCAAACCATTTATTTCGAAGTCTTGAGAAGATTGCGCAACGGTGTTCGTCAAAAAAGACCCGATTTGTGGCAGATAGGAGGCTGGTTCTTCCAACACGATAACACAATTGCACACAAAGCAATCGCTGTTGGAAGGTTTTTGGTTAAAAATAGCATGGTTCCACCGCTCCACTCATCCTTCGACTGACCTGGCTCCGTGCAGCTGCCGGTCGTTTCTAAAGATGACTACAAAAAATGTTTCGAACAGTGGAAGCACCGAAGGGACAAATGTATTAGTTGTGATGGAGAGTATTTTGAAGGCTATAAGCTTGTTTTGTAAATAGGTTTAAGATATAAAGCTTTTAATAAGTAATTCCGTTTTTTTGGGTACCCCCTCGTATTTATCGGAAAGGCACGTGCTCACGACGACTAACGATATATAATACACGCTTGATAACCCACATACGGTACAGTAACCCTTTTCGTAAACAGTGAATAATTTCCTGATAAGTATAAGGGGCTATCGAGAAGTTTCCTCTCGAAGCCCGTACAGTCCAGAATCGGTATGCCAATCAACCTAAATCGTTGTGAGCACTGAGACAATCATCCCACCGACCCACTTGTGGCCCTATTGGTTACGTTTGGGGGAGGGGGGACGTGAGAGTGTGGAATAATTACTTATTATTTTATATTAATAGTCATTTTTATTTGTTTCTTTTTCTTTTCTTTTCTTTAACATATTGCAACGCGTTTCGAGCAGTTTTTCCCCAACTTCAGGCGTTTATACATAAAGAAAATTGTTACTTAAAAATAAAATAAACATAGGACTTTTAGTTTATTGTTCGTTGCTGGTATGTCTGTTTGGGGTATTTGGAAAGAGGAGGGAGAGCAATGGTTGGCCAGAAATTGATGTCCAATGATGTCTCTTGCTGATGTGGAGCTGTTTCTCGTTGTTTATTATAACTGACACGACAGGGATTTTGACGTGCCCTGGCGGAGCTGTTATGAGACATTGCACTATTGCTCTACTTTTTCTTTCGGCACAGTTTTCCTCTGCACAAATTTTTCTACATACATATAAACACTATACATTTAGTACATGGTTTTCGTCGTAATCCACTGCACAAATTTTCTACATACATGTAAACGTTATACACTTCATACTTATTATAATACACTAAAATTGCTATGTTAATTTAGTTTAAGAAATTGTATTTTTAAGTCCCAGTTTTATGAATGTGTGAACACCTTAAGATGAGCAGAGCATGATCGAAACGCTTTGAACTAAACGTAACACCTAATAAAAGTGGGTTGTAGCAGAAAATACAAATAAGTAATTAGAACACAGCCGATTGGTAAAACGCGGTAACCTGGTGCGTGAAAAAGCCCGTAGCTGCCTGGTGCACATCTTCGTCCGAAGGAATCGTCGACCGTACAAGGACACCTGTAAGGGGCCACAGACGAGATAATGGCATGTGGAGAGATCAGGACTACAGGGCGGGAGCTCGACCGTGTCCCACCTGAGTTGACGTATCTTCTGCGTTACGACATTTGCGATATGGGGGACTTCCGTTATCATGAAGCAGCAGCAGCAGCTCTTGTCACAGTTGTCGTGGTTTTCAACAGACAAGCTGCCCCATAGACATTCTTCACTCTCTAGTCCATGCCCACCAGCGTTTGACATTCGACAGCTATGAAAATAATAACAGCAAGTTCGCCCTGTTTGGACGCATTTGGTGATAACGCCATATATTCCATTTACCGCACGCACGTCGAAAAGACACAAACGTGCTCACTTGTCGGTGCTTGTACAGTATAGTCACAGTACGTTGCATATAGGCTATAGCAACACCCTCAAACAGAAACATTTTGATCGCCCCTTAGAATTATGCTGCATTGCTCGCAGACTCGTGCCAACACGCAACTATAGTTGTGCCAGCAAGAAGTACACCGTTCGACCAAGTGTCAGCGTGGATCACTTCCCGGGCCATTCTTCGTGACATCCCGCTATCGAGCGAAGTGATTTGGGTTGTTCATATCTTTCACTTTTTTACAGTCGTTGTAATTAGATTATTGTAATAAATACTTCGTAATGCTGTTATTGCAAGAGACTTTTCTTCACCCTTTAGCAAATCCTTGTTTGATGTCTCGTTCAATTAATGAATAGTACTTAATGCTGTCGGTTTTGTCACGGAACCTCTACCCAGGTAGCCAGTCATGGCGTGGTCTTCTCCGTTGTTTCAGCGTCAGCTAAAAGCATGCGCTCACTGAACTTTAGTACCATATGTAAACCTATACGTGGCAGCTCTTCTTGATCCGAAACACAGATAATGATGAACAAAAGTATCATTTGTTGCAGGTCGTGGTTGACGTTTCACACGTGGCGGAACATTTCCTGTTTCCTTAAATAACGTTGCTATACTTCGAACGGTCCCGACACTTGGATGATGTCGTCCAGGATACCGAGCAGCATACGTAGCACACGCCCGTTGGCCATTTTGATCACAATAGCCATACATCAACACGATATCGACCTTTTCCGCAATTGGTAAACGGTCCATTTTAACACGGGTAATGCATCAAGAAACAAATACCGTCCCCACTGGCGGAATGTTACGTGATACCACCAACTCATACGTTTGTGACCATTACAGCGCCATCTACCACAAAGCGAAAAAAGTGATCCAACTAAAACATTCATATTTCTTTACGTACTACACGAATATGTAATAAAAAATGGGTGTTCTCATTTAAAAAACGCAGTTCATATCCGTTTGACCTATGGCAGCGCCATCTAGCGGGGCCAACCGTAGCGCCATCTGGTTTCCCCCTTCAAGCTAGACGAGTTTTGTTCTTTGTAGTTTTTTTGTTTGATGCTTATTTCGTGAGACATTTGGCTAGGTCACTATCAATGGACCACACTGTATAAATGATCTAACGGACAAATAATTAGTCTCTCCGTTGACCTTCGCAATTTCAGTTTTTTGTGTTTATATTAAAAAAGGAAAAGAATTCGTTACAGATGACTTCATGGTATAAAATAAGTCAAAAATCATAATAGATGTCATCTAAAGTACGCCTCTCAGCTCGAGCCACTGAGCTGTGCATTCTACAGTACGCTTTTATTTGTAATGAAAAGGTTCAAAAATGGGTCAAATGGCTCTGAGCACTATGGGACTCAACTGCTGTGGTCATCAGTCCCCTAGAACTTAGAACTACTTAAACCTAACTAACCTAAGGACATCACACACATCCGTGCCCGAGGCAGGATTCGAACCTGCGACCGTAGCAGTCGCACGGTTCCGGACTGCGCGCCTAGAACCGCGAGACCACCGCGGCCGGCTGAAAAGCTTCACTCTTATGGATGTGTAAGTAGAAGATACTTTAGAGTCTAAAGTTTAGGCAGTGCTGTACATAAGAGTTATCTAGCCCCGAATACGCAAATAAATAAAGACATCAGAGCTTGTAAGTGTTCTGGTATTTGTAATGAATTTCATTTCTTATTTATATTCTTGGATACGATTTAGTGCTCGTTTTACCTCATTAATTAAAGTCATGCGCAGTTAAAAAGAAAAAAAGGAAGCTATCTTTTGAAACTGATACAAAGAAAACGAGTCTTTCAATTTATTCATTGCACAGTGATAACGAAAGTACAAAGATAAGAGAAATGGGTCTTAAATTTCACAACCGACTAGGCTTCCACGTTACAAAGGAGGATCATTGCGCTAATAAGGCAATGCTTACAGTCAAATAACCAATGTCATCTATCTCAAATAACCGCTCTGCATTTTGAAACTTTTCGGATTAGTTGTTGTTGAGACCTCGCGAAACAGAAGCAGACTTCAGACTTGGAAATAACTGTTTCACTGAACTTGAAATGTCAGAGACAATGTAGACGACGTCTCGGGGGAAGAGGGAGGAAACAAACTGAACAAATACGGTGAAAGAAAAAAATGAAATAATAAAACGGATTTCTGCATCGTGGAAGTGGGTGAACTATAAATTCAAGAGAAGTGAATGTAGTGAATACATCAGAAACAGTTGGAATAAACACTATTAATTCGTACAAAGTACACTAAGCAACAATGTCCACCTTCACTTTCTAGAGACAGGCGTTTGTTTTAATTTCACAAATCTAAAGGACACAGTTCTGAAATGGACAGAAAAATATTATTCAGCATATAAAACGTAACTAGGGACCGTCAAAAAATTTCAAGTTGGGTGCAGACAGAGTGTACAAGAGAAACAGATTTCTGTTGAGGTAAAAAATAGCACCTTGAAATGTGAAATCAACAAATGTTCGAAAAAAAACTGGCATACAGACAGGCGCTTGGTACAGTGGAAAGATGAGGTACAGCAATGTGAAAATAGAAATAAGTACAGTGTAATGCGACTCCACAGTCGCTATGATAAAACGTCTGCAACAATTGATGATAACACGGAAGTTGAGCGTGTCTAAGATCGATCAAGGAAAAGTTCATATCCTGACGAGCAAGTGAAACATAACAGGAGGCCTCCGTAGCAATTACAGCAAAATCCTTAAGCGGAAGGGGTCGTAAGTCAACCATTAACAGTCTGGTTTAAACCTTGACAATAGCGGTGCGCACATCGCAGTCATATTCATGGGCAATTGGCAACTGGGTTATGAATGGGTTTACACAGTGCTACAGAATGTGGGTGCAGCGCCTTAAGGTCGATTCACACGTGATGGCACTCAACGGAACGTCAAAACATCCTACATTGAATTTCAAATGGCGGCACTCAGACAAGCCGTCAGCGGGACGGGACGTCAGCGTCAACGTCAACGGCAACGGCACGGTTTCTCCTGGCGGAAATTTCGACGTTGACGTTGGTGGAAAATCAGTAGCGCTGTCTGCTAACCAACTGTCGCTGCCGTCGCTCCTGCTATAGCAGTGGGTTTCCGTGCGTTTCTGTACTTTGCAGAGCCACCGGGAGGGCATGTATATTTTTGCTATGAGTGTTCTTCCACAAAAGAGGCCCGACACATAAAAGCGAGAAACATTTACGTTTTACAGTACCTCTTCACAATTACACTTCTGCTTAGGAAAAATCTACAGTATGTATAAATAAAAACATAAGCAAATCAAACACTTCCCGCTACAAAAAAACAGCTCAAATGAAGCATTATTTGGTACTTGAAGAAAAAAAAAGTCTAAATGGGTAAAATAATTTCGTTTGATGTGTTTGTATGCATATATTTTTCCTAGCAAATAAATGTGGATGCACTGAAATGCTTGGATGAGAATTTTCCTATTATTTCACTTTTCATCTGTTTATCATCTGTTTGTCAAGAACATCCATTATGAATTTTGCTTTAGCCATTAATAAACTTTAACATTGTTAGTTACTTTGTCGGTATAGATTAACCGTTTTGCCTGGAGGATTCCATACTAGAACAACTGTCGTGCTCCTTAGGGGTAAGTAAGCATTAATGACTTGCTCTTGCCACATATACTTGGAGGTTCTAACGAACCTAAAAATATATTACTCCTGATAGCTGTAATTATTAGTCTGCAAATGAAGTAAATACTGATTAATGTCGTTCAGTAGACCGACCTCATTCACCAATAATTTGGACTTATACCCCAAACACCCTGTGTATATCTAATCCATTTATTTCATACATTCAGTTTCAATGAAATGGAAAAGACGAACGCGAATATTCAGTGTATTTTTTTCTTTCTTCTCTATTTTTTAAATCAACCTCTTATGTATCTTCATATTTTTAAGAGGTGTACCGGTTTCTTTTTTTTTTTTTTACATTTACGTGCCATTTTAAAATACGATAAAGAGAAGAAATTCATCCATGATTCTTACAATTTTTGTGTAATTTGTTGTTTTTACTGGCATTCGCCGTTTTCTTTGTTACATCGGAGTTTTTTTTAAATTATTGATAGGAGATATATTTACTTCAAATTTAAAATCGCAGGGGAGTATTTTATTTTTTGCAAAATAATATTACAGTGTTATGCAGCCAGGGCGAGATGGGAAATCGGCTTATTTGCGAAAGGAAGGGTTGCAGGGCATCGTCTGGTGGGTAAACAACTGAGACCATCTCAACGTCACTGTCTGGCGGGGATGGACAAATACTGGAAACAACAGAAATAAAGACGAGCAAGATCTCGATGTAGACCAACTACAATGCTGGGACAATCAAGACAGTTACGCGAATTTAAAGTCCCAGGAGGGCAGTGTTGGCTCTTAATCTTAGTGGCGAACAAAGACGTGTCGAACTGCAGACAAGTGTTGTTGATGTCTCAGAGTCGAGTGTACCTGGTGGGTTTTGTCTGTGGCTGTCATTGATAAAGCACTGCTGGTGACTTGAAGCACCTGATATAAGTTCTCCACTGCGTGCTTCTGTATGAACTTGAGCCCAACTTTACATCCACTCTATAAAAAGTCTACATATTAACAAAATTATGTACCCACAAACTGTTATTCAACTTAAACTCGTATGATAACCTTTGACTAAGCAGAACCTAATTTGAATTGAGCTGTAACTGGTCTGAATACAACTTATCTTTACATTAAATACGCAACTGAAGTAAAACAATTATCGGCCCTAATCAAAATTTCCTTTTACATGAGTCTGGACAACATCGTTGCAGGTTTCTCGAAAGCACAACAACAAAAAGAAAGCAGAGAGCGGCTAAGCTAGTTTTGTATTTTTAAATAAAATTTCCAAACAATGTTCAAGTTGTTGCATACCATATGCTGAATATGGTAATGCGTAATGACAAACCTTCTTTAAACAGTGGGATAGGGAGAATAACTATTCCTACGAAATGATATCCCAAGACAACGGATTTAGAACGAAGTAGGTATTCAACAAGACAGAGTAAAATTTCGCATCATCTTCACACATAACATTTGTCTAAACAGCAGTATTCTTAACAAAGCGAACAATGATCTTAAAAGGGTACACTGTTAACAGAGAGTTTCTTTAAACGTCAAACAGCTTAGTCAGTTAATACTTTAATGCACGACTCAGGGGAAAAAATTATTCCGAGTTTATACATTATATTCATCCTTAGTGTCCTTTGCAATAAATGGTTCTTCATATAACAGATACAATCACATGTGAACGCAGCATTACACAATACGTCCATCACCTGCCACACTTCAACTAAGGCTGTGTCAGACTGCGCAGAGGCAAAGACTGTGCCAATACAAGACCAAACATTGTTTACCAACAAGATTACTTGCTCTCTGTCTGACGCGCACATCGGTAACTTATAAAAATCGATCGACATGGCCACGTTACAGTGTGATCGATCTCTGTTGCAGTCAGTCTCTCGCACTGGATAAGGGTCGACATTACAAAGCCCAGGGCACCATTCGTTACTGGCGAGAGTACCAGTATGTGTACTCAGAAGCCCCACCGGATTTTCTTTAATGGGATCCCTTGGCAGGGAGTTGACGGAATCTAATGATGCTAACCGTATCGCTACGTGTTTGAACAAGAGGGGAAAAGCGACGAAGGAAACGAGGGTTAATTTGCTATGAGGTTCCCTTGAGCTGTGTTTTAGAGGAAATAAAAAAATGAATAAATGCAGAAATAATAAAAATACAGAGAAAGGGTTAGCGTAAATACGTCCATAAAAACTTGCAATGAGTATTTAATTTAACCAGAATATCACAAAAAATCTCCATGAACTAGAGACTTCGAAAATATATTAATTATCTTATTGCAAATCTGTATCAACACGATATTACGCATTCCCGACATCCTATTTTCGCATTCGAAAGTTTCTTATTGTAGTTCATTTTATCTAGTGCAATAAGTGGCACTCCGACGTAGAGGATGTGATAAACGCTTTCTTCTGAACTCAGACCCACAGAGTAAACTTTTCTGAACTTTCGATTATTGTTAACGTCTGACTTACGGTGCGATGTCCTGATTTTGTTTCAGGTAAGATCCTGTCTTCAATTTGACTTCTCGTAATGTGGAAGTTTCGTCTCGTCTTTGACCAGTTTACCAACACAACAGAATTAAATTACTGGTTCGCAGCACAATTCCAAGATCAGAGATTCTTGCAGAAATACGGTAAGTTTATTTATTTCAACATGAGAAATACTTTTGTTGCATGAAAACCGCCAGACTTTTCGGCATGTCTGGTAAACTCTTTGAAGAGACGAAACAGAACTATTTGCAAGAAAGAGGCGAGGGAAATGGAGATGACAGTGGGATCTGTTTTTCTATTCTGCAGATCATGCCATGTTCTCTTGTTTATCACTGACCTACAAGTATTATGAGGACGCTTCAACAAATTTGGGTTGTGTCTGGACTACCAAATTGCATGGGGAAGTAATCAGGACTGTGTATAGTATGTGTAAGGGCTACTCATCGAAAATTCTGCGGCATTTGGCAACATGTGGGCGGGTCGGATGAAATTTATGAACAGTTACGGCGATTAATTTGGAAATAGTAAATCTGTCTAGTCTTCATTTGACTGCCCCTTGTATATGGGAAGACGTAATATGTTTCTGGACTCATCAAGGAACATTCCCTCTCAGAAATTTAGGAGCAAGCATTTCCATGATGTAATTCTTGCTTTACAAACAGTTATCACGAAGCTTGCTTAAATTGCGTAATTTTATGATATCGACGTGCGGTGTTTTATGTTTACTGCAGCAAATATTTTTCATGTTTCACGTTTCCGCGGTAGTTGCCTGAAGCGGCAAAACAGCAGACTTCAGTATTTATTTAAAATGGTATGGAGAAAGAGCAGTCTCTTTGGAAGGAAAATTTCAAGCGTGTCTACAGATCTAATTGACTTCCATATTGTTCTCATACATTGAAGCCAGTATTTTCTCTCATAATTGCATGCTAAATTACCTGTATTGCTTTATATTCTCTCTTTCACTGTTCTTCGATTTACCACCAGAGGAGAGGACACTGATAAGGGATGAAGAGTTTACTGCCTCTTCCCAGACGTCTGGGTAAAGCTGAAAATGCACCATGTCGGTGTAATAATCAGTCGGGGCATGGCGCTTGTTTTGACAGGATACGATCCGTATCCCACTCACCTTCAACAACGCACCATCATGCAGAGAGGCGTCACATAGGATATCTCGAAATCCCAGAGAAAGTTGTCTTCCACTATGCATTATTCTCTGGATCTCCTCTGCACAGAATATTCCGTTTACGTCCGATTTACACAAGGCTGCAAGAGACCATGAAAAATGGCGAATATTTAATGATCTAGCCAGCAAAATTCCAGACAGACTCATTGTGCTCGTAGAACATACGGAGAGGCATGGCTATGGTTTCTCTATGGTGCTGTCTGTGGAAAAAAAAGAAGGGAGGGGCAGGACCCTACAGTGGGTGCGGATATGAAGGGGAAGTGCCAAGTAGCGGAAGAGAAGTGATTAGTGACGGAATTATGCGTGTGGGTAAAAAACTACTCGAGCAATAGAAAAATGACGTGTTTTCCCCACTTCTACCATGGGTTAAATGCTTACGTTTAGATAACTTCTAACATCACACAGGGTTGGGCAAACAGAAGTGGCCATTTTCAAACCATTTTTGACAGCATTAACAGAGGAGGAAAAGATCTACAGTTACTTCCAACAGGATGGAGAAACTGCCCATACAGCCGGTCGAACCTTGCACACATTTACGCAATCTTCACGCCCGACCTACTTGTTAACAGAGTTCAGTGTGGTCGCGGCCCTAGCTGGCCACCCAAGTCACCTGATCTGTCAGTGGGTGATTACTTTGTGTGGCGAGCCATCAACTATTTACAGCAACAAACCCCATAGTCTTCAAGAACTGCAGCAGAACATTTCGGGTGAGATTTCAGAAATTCCAACAGTCCAGCTTCAATCCGCCTTCAGCAAGTTGCTGACGAGGACCCAAAAGAGTCAAGAGATGAATGGAGGTCAGTTTCGGCATCTTATATAGTCAGGTTAGTAGCGTATTTTCGTTCCTCTACTGTGTTTCTTTGTGTTATGGAACTCTATTTTCCGGGCCACTTTTGTTTGACCCCCTTGTATTAGTGGTATAGTTATAAAAATGGTAGCTATAGGATACTTCACTGCAAATTACTGTTGTAAGTTCATAACATACGATAATGTTCCACCGAGCAAGGTGGCGCAGTGGTTAGCACACTGGACTCGCATTCGGGAGGACGGTTCAATCCCGCGTCCGGCCATCCTGATTTAGGTTTTCCGTGATTTGCCTAAATCGCTCCACGCAAATGCCGGGATGGTTCCTTTGAAAGGGCACGGCCGACTTCCTTCCCCGTCATTCCCTAATCCGATTAGACTGATGACCTCGCAATTTAGTCTCTTCCCCCAAACAACCCAACCCATAATGTTCCTGGCAACGGCCCTGGAAGGTGATCAGAGGTTCTGCCTCTTTAGAGCCAGAGCCACACCTGCAGGACAACAGGGAAGTAGAATACTAATATAAAATAGGCAAATAGCTCTGGCATGTAGATTCTATATACAAAGCAGTCCAGAATAATCTAGACACTCTTTCATACTTAATAAGTTTGGATCAAAATGACATACCGTTCTATTTTGTGCGGTAGTGTAGTCCATTGTTTTTTCAACACATCTTGCTGCATGTTTTCGAGCAGATAACGGTGGAGCAATGAATGGAGTAAGATTGTCGTTTGAGCAACCGTTCTGAGGCGCTGCAGTTAGGGACTGTGCGGCTGATCCCGGTGGAGGTTCGAGTCCTCCCTCGGGCATGGGTGTGTGTGTGTGTGTTTGTCCTTAGGGTAATTTAGGTTAAGTAGTGTGTACGCTTAGGAACTGATGACTTCAGCAGTTAAGTCCCATAAGATTTCACACACATTAGAACATTTTTGTTTGAGCTACGCAAGGCCGCATTGAAGTGGTACTGTAAGTACGAAAACATGATGGAGGTACAACGGCAATGGCGTAATGTGTACGGCACTCAGCCACCAAACGTAAAACAACTTCGGGATAAATTTGAGACCGACGGTACTGTCCAGGATGTGCATAAGGGAAGGTCTGGCCGAGCAAAAACACCAACAAGTCCAGCTTCCAGCGCTGCTCTATTGCAAAATTTTACTAGGTCACTTCAAAAATCTGCGAAAGCGGGTTATGCCGATCAATGGTACGATGATTCTAAAGACTGCAAAGTGGAAGGTGTACGTTCCAAGATAGCTGCACGTTATGAACGGGGACGACACGAACCGAAGGATGGAGTACTGTGAGTGTTTCGAAAGTATGCTTCGCGAGGATGAACAGTTTGCAGGGATGATTATCTGGTCTGACGAGGCGTAATTCAAACTGAACGGTACTATAAACCGCCACGACTGCGTGTACTAGGTTCCTGAAAAATCCTGGCGTCATGTGGATATACATTTAAATCTACCTGCTGTAATGTGTAGTGTGCTCAGTCATCATGCGGTTTGAGTGGCCCGTTCTTCTTTGAAGATACCGTAACTAGTGAGGTGTATTTACACATGCTGCAAACATAGATTTTACGTACAAACCAAGACGTGTTTGGGAATGGAAGATTTTATCTACAACAAGACGGCATTCCGCCTCACTATTACAGACATGTACGATAGACAGGTCGAAGATAAGCTGCGGAGGACCAATCATGATCTCCAGACCACATGCCTCTTGACATCTACCTAGGGGGGGACCTTGAAAAATGACGTTATCAACAGAAGCCAGATACACTGAACGAGCTGCGAGAAACCATCGAGGCGTCCTGTGTGGGAGTCACTTCGAACATATAAAATAACCCCCCCCCCCCATCCCGGTGCAAGGAGTGTCTACATTTTTCTGGACCCCCTGTATAAAACAAGATCAAATGGTTCAAATGGCTCTGAGCACTATGGGACTCAACTGCTGTGGTCATTAGTCCCCTAGAACATAGAACTACTTAAACCTAACTAACCTAAGGACATCACACACACCCATGCCCGAGGCAGGATTCGAACCTGCGACCGTAGCAGTCGTACGGTTCCGGACTGCGCGCCTAGAACCGCGAGACCACCGCGGTCGGCAAAACAAGATCACAACACCCGATGGCTGCGATGGGGACTTAACCGTATCTCTTCGTATGCTCTATCCACTTTTTTCTCTTAATACATCTTAAATCAATTTCTTTAAATTTCTGCGTAGTTTATATCATTTAGATAAAATACATAATACGCTGTACAAATCACCACTAGAGCTATTGTTCTTCATACTATTGTTACGTTTTTTGGCTGAAACTGTATCAGAATTAAAACTGAATGCTTAATTGGAATAGGTTTAATTACTGACACTATTCCACGTACCTGGCCATTACTTAAATGTACTGTCCTTCATAGTATCTAGAAGGCGCACCCTAAAGTTTTGCTGAAAAAAATAAGATTCCCCCACTGAAGTTTTAAACGCACCGCTGACTTCTACACGGGATTCATTAACAAAGTTATTTAATGTCCGTTCGAGGGAAAAATTTTTCATATATTTTTGTATTCGATACCTGTCACGTCCCAAAATGTCCTTTCTTACTTTGTGTTCTCCGAAAGCGAATGCGGAGCAAAAACATTATTCATAAGTATCAATTGTCGTAATCAAAATACAAATTATATTATCTTGTTTCGCTTTACGTTGGTCGTTGAATTATGTTTATTTCCTTTTCCTTTCTGTACTTTTTGAAAGGTGTGCGGAGAGTTGTACTCGTCTCATCTATGGCATTGTTTTTTTGGTGTGTATGTGCTGTTTATGTTATATTCTCTGTAACCGTAGTATATATTTTATAATCAAATTCAGTCGTCAGTCGCACAGATATTTTTATTCTTCTTATATTATGAGACACTATTTTCAGAAAACCAGCAATAAACATATCTGAATATTTGCTACTTCCTTTCTTCATTTACGTCTACTTGGACTGATTACAACACGCACATCTTCTGCAAAAATATCTGTCTTACCGATGTGTTTTATTATACAAATATGCTAAAAATATTTGTACGCAAGTGCAACGGAAAGTGCATTGCTCCTCATTGTTTTTTTTTTTTCTGTCACAGTGACACATGAGACAGCAGCACACCATGGAATTCACTTTACATATTAGAAGAAATAATTTTATGTGCAAACTAGCCGTAACTACGAGGATTATATTTTTACCATCACTTTTTCTCAACAGACTGAAATTTTCCTTTTCAAGCTGCTGACGTCGTTTTGTGTGTTCCAGAGTTAGGTTACAGTTCAATGCACCGCCGCGTGTTAAATTGGCATTTTAAACGCTTGTACGAGTACGACGAGGTACTTGTATTGTGACGCCGGAGAGTCCGTAACGAACTCTTCACAAACGATCGCCACACACACAGACACACACACAAACACGCTCA
Source organism: Schistocerca gregaria (assembly GCF_023897955.1). Taxonomy (NCBI): domain Eukaryota; kingdom Metazoa; phylum Arthropoda; class Insecta; order Orthoptera; family Acrididae; genus Schistocerca; species Schistocerca gregaria. The sequence goes on from NC_064921.1 coordinate 704,072,006, forward strand.
AGAGCGCTTACTGACAGCGCTATCTACTAACTCGGAGCTTATCAGTATCGTTTCATAGACTGTTTCTGAGAGTTTCAAAAGTGCACGTCATTCTTTTTTTCCGTTGATGATGAACTGATTTGCGTTTTCACTTCCGCTATTCCTCGTATGTGATAATAGCATGTACTCCCGGGACTGGTTTAAATCCTGAAACATATTTCTACCTTGGGAAGTGCCCGCATCTCGTGGTCGTGCGGTAGCGTTCTCGCTTCCCACGCCCGGGTTCCCGGGTTCGATTGCCGGCGGGGTCAGGGATTTTCTCTGCCTCGTGATGGCTGGGGGTTGTGTGATGTCCTTAGGTTGGTTAGGTTTAAGTAGTTCTAAGTTCTAGGGGACTGATGACCATAGATGTTAAGTCACATAGTGCTCAGAGCCACCTTGGGAAATTCTCATTCAGGACACCCTTTTCTAGGCATATCATACATGTTTTCGGTGCAAGCACCGACTGCGTCTGCTGCCCTATTACGAGGTTGTGTTGAAAAGTAATGCTTCCGAATTTTTGTGTAAAAGCTCTTACAGCTATTTAAATACAGCAACATTCTACGTATTTATTCTTCATTTCTACATATTTATTTCTCAACGTACTCACCCTGGCGACGAACCCATTTCTCCCAACGAGAGACTAGTTTCCTGATAACGTCACTGTAGAATGTTTGATTTTGTTGGTGGAGTCACAACATCACCGCTGCTTGCGCCGCTTCATCACTATCAAAGTGAAGTGCTCTAAGGTTTTCTTATAGTTTCCTCCTCCCAGCGTGTTACGCAGAAGATAAGACGCAATCAACAGTCCACTCATTTATGGGAAATATCTGTTGCTGCTGGGAAACACGATTAGCCTAAGTCGTCGGCACAAGGGACGAGTTAGCTAATGTTGACATGGTGCTCTGTGAGCTTTGTCACTTCATTTCCTGCTATTTCGCGTTGAGGAGCAAATTCTTGAGGTGAAACACAAAATAAGTTCTATGATATTTCGGCAACCTGCAACGTAGAGCAGAGCCAATACGAAACAACGCTCCCCATGTCACTGGCAGATGCCGTACTATATTTGTCGTGTACAGTACAAGCTCATATTCGGTGGATTTATGTTGTACGTTACACCCTATGAATATATGCTGTTCCTAAGCACCAGCGTATTGAATGTCTCGAGAACGGATCGTTCTCGGTACGATTTGTTGTAATAAAATGACGGGAATCGTCATATTGGTGTTTAAAGAATTTTAATTACTTTCGCGTTATAATTTGTGTTAGGAGAGTGAGCTGTTTTAAGGTAACGACCCAATGAAAATTTATGAAAACTTGTCATTCTTATTAGGATTGGCTATAGTTAACTGTCAATAATATATGGAGTCAGATGAAAATAAGCTGGGACCAAGTCGGAACTGTATGTGGAATGATCGATGACAGTGAACCCAAGGCATCAGATTGTTGCAGATGTCGCAGCGCTCGTGTGTGCTCAAGGAGAAGGAGCTCGATGTGTGGAAGGACTTTCCGCATTCGAAACTCGATGCGTTTTTCACGCACCGACACAATTATGTTACCCACCGCCATGATACATGCTACAGTTCGGAGACCTCTGGCGGCAACGGGCTGAAAATATGTCGTCATGAAGAATGAAGATGTTGAATGTCAGTAACATTAGTTTCGTTTAAAAGGCATTAAGAATTTCCACACCAAAAAGTCGGAGGCATTAGTTTTCAGCAGGCCTTCGCACATTAGCTGAAGGTAAGGGTGACAGTTTCCGAGTTAAGCCAAGGTATACTTTAAATTTCTACCCAGAGCTGATTACATTAAACGTGAATTTTCTGTTATGTTTTGTGGGTACAGTTTGAATGTTTAATCAACTGTCCTCAAAGTACTGCTATATCACTGAAATGGAAATTCCGTGTGGCTAGGGCCACCTGTCGGGTAGACCGTTCGCCCGGTGCAAGTCTTTCGAGTTGACGCCACTTCGCCGACTTGCGTGTCGATGTGGATGAAAGGATGATGATAAAGACAACACCCAGTCTCGGAGCAGAGAAAATCTCCGATCCAGCCGGGAATCGAACCCGGGCCGTGAGGTATGACATTCCGTCGCGCTGACCCCTCAGCTACCAGAGGCGGACGCTATATCACTGATTTGTCAAGATAATAAACCGTAGAACAGAAACAGCACTCCGACAAGATAGTCAACATACGGTACTGCATTGTGCAACATAATAAAAATGATGTCCAAAGGCCACGTGTTTTAATTTTTGCTTATGTACGGAGGCCATGAATCAGCCTTTGTTGTGACAAGAACAATACATCAGTAATTATGAGCTAAAGCAACGATGAAAAAGAAAGAAACAAAAAAATCTTAAATACACATTTCTCTTAAGTACCATTTTTTATGACGTATGTCCGATGTTACTGTCTGTAGCACTGCTGCAAAGTTGATATCGTCGAGTAAATAAGTCTCGTACACTCTCGAAAATTCCTGATATCTAGAGAATGATCGTCGCGACCTCAAAAGTTCTTCCGCGAGACCATTACAGTTTAGTGGTCGTTTTGTGACCATAGTTCCACAAGTGTGCTTCTTCAACCTTTGGTTATATAGGCAGATTTTGTTCGATTTCTCATCCCCTCACTTCACTAATATGCTCTTTTTCTCCACCCTGCATATTGTATGAATTTTGATTCGCCTTAACCATTAAACGCCGGACCTTAAAGTGAAACGTAGGGATGCATAAATAATTTACGTATGGGGTACGAATGACATGAAGGGAAAGATAAAAGTTGCTACGTGTTTGCTAGAGTGCGGAACACGGCGGAAGAATCAGTCCGAAAACAACCTTTACGGCGATAGACACGAGCGATTAAACAACATGAATAAAGTGAACATGTAAGTAGAAAACAATTTTAGAATCGTCATCGAATGTATGTTTCATAGTCTATCAGACTTGAGTGACAAAATGACAATGTCTTGTCACGGTCTGTCGTTTGAAAGTAGTCACCTTCCTACCATACTTACACGATTGTGTTCATAAATATACAACAAATATTGTCTGATCATTTTTCTTAATAGTGTGTCCAATAGAGGCCCTAGGCATTTAATTTCTGTTTGGAATAACTGGATTTAAGAAAGGACCCACCCTGAAAGGTAATATCTTCAATATTAAAAGCATTTTTAAAAAAGGATGTAAACTTCAGTCAGTAGAAACAGACAGTGGAAAGTAATGGAAAAAAGAGAATATCCTGTGCATCTTATACATCTTAAACAGACAATCAAAAACTTTTATGAAGATTCCAAAACATCATAACAACAGGAAGTCCAAAAACTGAAGCGATAATAAGAAATCAAGATGTCAAGTAGGGATGCAGATTGTCTTCGATACTCTTTAACGTTTAGATTGAGGATCTCCTAAGAAAACTGAAGAATGAAGCACGTGTAGTTACACTACTGAAGAGAAACTATAATCTATTCTAAACCCTTTGCTACATACAGATAATGTCCCAATATAGAACAAGATATAGTGTACAGATTATGTGAAATGTGAGGACAGCGCTACAGTCTGAGAATATCCTCCATTAAAACTAAAGTTATGGCCCACTATGGAAACTCCCATTTAGATCAAAAACTGTTATTGAAAACAAATAACTGAAACAGTAATCAGTTTTAGATATTTACGGTCTCATATCTACTCTGATAACTATGATGATGAACAGAATAAAATTAAAAATGTGGAGCAAATATGTGGGGCTATAAATAAAATCTTAATGAAAAAGATGAGGAAATATAAAAAATTAAAGTTTTACAAAATATTGGTTGTGGCTTTCTTGCTCCTTGGAAATATATCTTGTATTGAAAATAGTGAAGACAGAAGCAGCATACAATCGGCTGAAAGAAGATTTCTAAGGTCTGTCAAAGGTTGTTCAATGAGGGACCTTATAAGATGTGGGGATATACGAGAAGAATTATAAATATTTAACCTAAATGACAAAGTGAAATAATATAGGTAAAAATAGAGATGGCATCTTAAGCGCATGTATGAAGTCTGAATTACACTCATTGTAAACTAGTACGAGAGTGTGATGAAAGGTAACGCCTCCAGATTTTTTATATGAAAACTCATACAGCCTTTTGGCGTATTGCCTAGATCTTAAAGTGAAGAAAGAGAAGAAATAATACAAACGGGATGACTGTAAATGGTCGCCTACGCTGAGAGTGACGTTGGATCGAGTTTTGTTAAGATAGCAGAAAGTATACGTTTCGTCATAATGGGACTATCACGTTACATGCCAGAACAGAGTCAGAGCAATATTCGTTGCCATCCTTTATTGTGATCGGATGCTGTTGCCATTAGACCCCAACATTTACATCGTTTTCGCCTAAATCTTGCAATGTGAACCCCACGTCAGCCAGTTCTTAATACAATAGTTAATATGACAATTATAATCAATTAGATTTTGTGTGTGCAACTGCTTAGACTGTATTTCATCCCCTGACATTCCGATCGTAACATCTTTCTCCCGTCTTCCGACCGAGTCGACAGAATGAAACTACAGTGCTCGCTCCCGTCTTTTATATCCGACTGCGGCCACAGATCACAAGCGCCAGATGTGTCGCTCGGCGGTCAAGAGTACGCAGTTCAAGAGCTACGCATAAAACGACTCTGTTAGTAGCTGGTCGATACAGCCTGCGATATACACGTATCATTAGTTGTTGCATTTTAGTGACATCTTTGAGGATTTATTAAGAAACCGATGGATTCCAAGCTTCGTCCTGGCTGAAATTGCTATCTCTGTTAATCTTCGCCAAACGAACTTCTACTGTTTCTTTCAGCACCGAGTCCCACAAAGATGGAAGTGGACACTAAGATTTCGGAAATCCGAAGGTGCACATAACTACTGTCTTACATTAATGTGCCTTGTCGAGTCGGGGCTAGCCGTCAGGTTTCATAAGAAGCACACAACGTCATAACTGATGTCAAGCAACGAAGATCAATACCATCTACAGTAAATCATCTATGAGTTCTGAATGTGGCAACGAAAGAGTTAACAACCGGCATAAACATCCAGAACTTTGTTTGAACGTGTGCAGTCGAGCCCAGGTACAATTGTCCGCCGTGTAATTTGTAGTGGCTCTTATATGTGACTCAAAAGTTTAGAAGTTACGTCACTAAGTATGGATTAATACAGGTCACGGTCCGCCATTGTTAGTTATCTACGTTAGCGTCTGGAAATTGGAAAATTTGTGGTAAGGTCTTATGGGACCATACTGCTGAGGTCATCGTTCCCCCAGCTTACACACTTTTTAATCTAACTTAAATTAACTTACGGTAAGGACGACACACACACCCATGTCCCAAGGAGGACTCGAACCTCCGACAGAAGGAGCCGCGCGGACCGTGGCAAGACGTCCGAGACCGTGCGGCTACCCTACGCCGCGGCATCTGGATAAGTTACTGTTACAGAAAAGGCCTGTTAGCGTAGCGTACAATTTCATTCGCTTGTAGTGTCGGCAATGATTGCTTGCGACAGTCCATCAAACGGTCGTTAGCTGATCGCCTGCACCTGCCAATAAGATGCAAACATTTGTGTATGTTCGAGAGGCCAGAGTTCAGTTCAGGCACCCGTAATTTTTTCTCAATTTTCTTTCATCGTTACAGACAGTTAGAGATCTACCTTTACTTATTTTCTGGAATTTAATCAAACACTCCTTAGTGGATAACCTGGTCCACATCTGCCGTGGATACTGGTATATCTTTATTGATTTCGCTTCTACCAGATTTACAGGTCAAAGGCTTTCTTTCATGTCTCAGGTTATACTGATCTTCCAGTAAAAAACAAAAACTTTACGGAACTGGGGAAAACGACTTCTCGTTCAAGGAAATTGGTGATTCATTCATTATAATCTTTTGTTTATTTTTCACATAATAGCTGTTTCGCTGGCCGTGGTGGCCGTGCGGTTCTAGGCGCTGCAGTCCGGAACCGCGGGACTGCTACGGTCGCAGGTTCGAATCCTGCCTTGGGCATGGATGTGTGTGAGTTCCTTAGGTTAACTAGGTTTAAGTAGTTCTAAGTTCTAGGGGACTGATGACCTCAAAATTAAGTCCCATCATTTTAAGGTAGTCCCACAGATTCTCGTCTGGGTGTAAATCCGGTGAGTTTGGCGGTCAGTGGAGTACGATAAACTCATCCTAGTACACTGAGAGCTGTGTGACACGTTGCATTGTGCTTCTTGTAGGTGCCATAGTGCCGAGGAAAAAAAAGACTGCATGTAAGGGTGGACATGGACACCAAGGCTTGATCCATACTTGTGTTGATGCATTACGTCTTCCAGAATAACGAAAACATTCCAGAGGCCATAACGCTACTTCCTCCGGCCTGAATCCTTCAGACACCGAGGGATGTGGCGCAGTGGTTAGCACACTGGACTCGCATTCGGGAGGACGACGGTTCAATCCCGTCTCCGGCCATCATGATTTAGGTTTTCCGTGATTTCCCTAAATCGCTTCAGGCAAATGCCGGGATGGTTCCTTGGAAAGGGCACGGCCGATTTCCTTCCCCATCCTTCCCTCACCCGAGCTTGCGCTCCGTCTCTAATGACCTCGCTTGTCGACGGGACGTTAAACACTAATCTCCTCCTCCTGAATCCTTCAGACTATTGTTGCACCTTGTTTACTTTCAGAGATTCCACGCCGTACACGACAGCGGCCATGTGTCTGATGCATCATGAAACCATCTGAAAAGGCCACCTGTCTTCATTGAGTGGCTGTCCAGTTTCGGTACTGGCGTGCAAACTTCAACATTCGTCGCCGATGAACAGCAACCCTTTGTGAGCAGCAAAGAAGAGGCTGACAGTCAAAAGCGACTTAGAATAGAACAGTGTCGCGTGGCAGGGTACACTCCCGACTAGTGAATCGTATATCTGTTACTTCTGCCCTGTACGAAAGTCTTAACGTATTGTACAGTAGAATAATTTGAAGAATGATGGTAGATCTATAAATTTACAAGACATAAGAACATGTCCTGTTAGATGGTGTGTTCTTTCTTAATTAGACGTTCATGAAACCGATGCTAGCTACAGAAGAGATGATAGTTTCACTCCGGCACCAATGTGAGAGTGGTGAATTCTGTTCTAATGCAATGTAGCTATGCTAGATGGCAGCGCCCCTTCCTATCAGTGCAGGCGCGACGAATTTAATTATTTATAATTGGTATCTGACCATTTTCTCATTAGAATAATATCTCTGTTTAACTGAAGCTAATGAGAACGGTATAAAAATATCTGTGTCTATTATTGATATAATAACAAAAACACTATAAGTTATCTTGACGTCGATCCAAGTTTGTAAAGTTCCACAGGCAATTTTTTTAATAGTTTAATAAGCGAGAGTTAAACAGAAGCCTATTTTGCATGAGTAAACGTGTAGATAATTTATGATGTGGTTAATAATGCACTGTCGAGACAAATCAGTAACAGCTGTGGATGAAATATTACGCATCCTTTATAACTGGTATAATACAGCGCAATAATTACTAATTTCACATTGAACAAATTCTTTCTTATCCACAACTTTGCACATTACTGCTGGAACTTATTCCAAAATTAAGTGTCGTGGGTTTTAATCAGTCTTTCTGCCTAACAGCGATGCTCTTTTAAACATCAGTTTGTGGGTATTTCTTCGCTACGATGTATCAGATATTAAATATTGATGCAAATTCTTCGTTATTTTACATATCTAGTAGTGGAGCACGTAACGATTCAAGACACATCGGTGACTAATCTTAGGCATCAACGGAATCACAGCTATAAGAACTAAAGTATTTTAATTTCGGTGATCAATGTGTTTCAGTTTACGCATGACAGATGGATCATGAGCATGCAATAATATTTCAGTCTATAACTATACTGCGCACTGAATTGAAGGATCACTTTTTCGAAACCCCGTAAATGCCTCCCATTGCAAGGCCTAAGTTTGAAATTTGATTCAAAGGTACCTACAAACGTCCTCTGTAGCAGTGCAAAAAGGTGGCGTCCAGCGACATCAACCTCGGTTCGGCGGCGCTTCAGACAGCAAGGTGGCGACACGTGCGAGGAAAAGGCCACAGCTCGTTTTCTATGAGGACGACCATTATCGTCTATCAGTACGAAGTCCGGGCACACAGCACCTCATAACACCCCTCTGTGAGGCCCCAAGATCTAGCCACGATACCGAAGTTGAACCTTTCCGATTCACCCGTACAGTATCATGAAGAGGTGTTCGTGTGGTCAACATAATCCCTGCTCACACCATTAGGGATCCTTCCCGCTATCGCTCTCTTCGCACAATGTTTGGATCCCCAAATCGTGTTCCACGTTTCCTCCAGATGTGAATCCATCGAGAATCACTTTCCAGACCAAATCGGGACTAATCTGTGAAAAGAACACTGGCTCACTATCCGACCGCCCAGGTGGCAGTTTCACGATTCTGCTCTAGGCGTTCCCCTCTGTGTGTCAGAAGTATACATACAGCAAGTCTCCGTCAATGAAGCCCAGTTTACCGAAGCCTTCTGTACACTGTGTGCCTCGATACAACACGTCCAATAGATGCTGCGACATCACACGTGGTCGGCCCTGTCACGATCTTCGGGATACAGTTATGATCTCTGTAAACTGTCGCCACATCCGAGAAACAACAAAAAGATTCATATTAAGCCATCGGCCCACACGAGTTTTCGACTATCCTGCTTCCATTCTTCCTATGGCTCTCCACGCAGAGAGTCTGGTAGGGGGTCTTCTCTGTGACATACTGCACAATCTGTTAGTATGCACACAGCGATTATGGATGGTTCAAAATGGCTCTGAGCACTATGGGACTTAACTTTTCTGAGGTCATCAGTCCCCTAGAACTTAGAACTACTTAAACCTAACTAACCTAAGGACATCACAGACATCCATTCCCTAGGCAGGATTCGAACTTGCGACCGTAGCGGGCTTCTGTTCACAGGTTATATGATTATATTGCGAATTAGACACACGACGGGGAAATAGTGGTTTGTCGCTTTAATTTTGGACACCTGTGTAATTCACCGTTTGAATACACTGACGGAAAAATTTCACAACACCAAAAATTAATTAAAGTAAAGTAGTGAAATTTCGGCAAAACATTTTTTTAGGTAACGTATTTAAGTGATTAACATTGCAAGTTTACAGGTTAATCTAAGCGCGAAAAAAGCCACTGCAAATGTGAAATGCTGGCACTGTTATTACAGGTGTAACCACCAGAATGCGGAATACAAGTATACAAACATGCATGCATTGTGTTGTGTAGGTGCCGGATGTCAGTTTGTGGGATGGAGTTCCTCACCTGTTGCACTTGAACGGTCAATAAACCGACGGCTACTGCTGGTTGTGGATGACGCTGAAGTTGTCGTCCCATGATGTCGCAGAAGGGCTCGATTCAAGACAGATCTGATAATTGAGCAGGCCAAGGCAATATGTCGACACTCTGTAGGGCATGTTGGGTTACAACAGCGGTGTGTGGGCGAGCGATATCCTCTTGGAATACACCTCGTGGATTGCTGTTCGTGAATGGCAGCACAACAGATCGAATCACCATGTTGACGTAGAGACCTTTAGACGCGGAGCTTGTGATAACCATGACAGTGCTTCTGCTATCATACGAAATCGCACCCCAGACCATAGCTCTAGGCGTACGTGCAATGTGCTTAGCACGCACACAAGTTGGTCGCTTGCCGTTCAACTGGCCTCCTTCTAACCAATACACGAACATCACTGGTACCGAGACAGAACCAGCATTTGTCAGAAAACACAGCAGACTCTGCCCTCCAGTGAGCTCTCACTTGACACCACCGAAGTAGCGAAGGGCAGTGGGTTGGGATCAGTGGAATGCACGCTGCAGGACGTTTCCTCGCAGCTATCTTTGAAACAACCCATTTGTAATATATGAAGATAGTGACTGTTCTCGAAAGAACAGATGCCACTGATGATCGTGCAGCTTCTCTAGAATAAATGATAATTAATTGAAACCCTCAGCTGCCGACAGGTGTTGTTGATATACCTCGATGGGGACAGCTGAAAATGTGTGCCCCGACCGGGACACGAACCCGGGATCTGCTGCTTACATGGTAGACGCTCTGTCCATCTGAGCCACCGATGACACAGACGAATAGCGCGTCTACAGGGACTTATCCCCTGCACGCTTGCATTTATTCTAGAGAAGCTGCACGGTCATCAATGGTATCTGTTCTTTGGAGAACAGTTACTATCTTCATATATACAGTTAAAGGCTACCCAGCTATTGACCTTCGTCTGTGCGGATGCGCGCAGGTTGCCCGAACTCTTACGGGAATCGTCACCTTAGTGTGCGCGAGTAATGAGTGGATGGACAAATATCTATTGGGTACATTACGTATGTAGATTGTGGACAGTTGGTAATGTGGGTCTCACGGGAAGCGTGCAAGGGATAAGTCCCTGCAGTCGCGCTATTCGTCTTCGTCCTCGGTGGATCAGATAGATAGAGCGTCTGCCATGTAAGCAGAAGATCTCGGGTTCGAGTCCCAGTCGGGACACACATTTTCAGCTGTTCCCATCGAGGTGTATCAACAGCACCTATCGGCAGCTGAGGGTTTCAATTAATTATGATCCATTTGTGACAGTTTGCTGTGTCACTCTGGTGCCTAATGCTGCTCAAATTGCTGCTGCTGATGCGATACGGTGCGCCAGACCCATACGCCGAACACGGTGCTCTTCGAATGCCACGTGGCCGTCTGGTGCCCAGTCTTCTTTGCGACCGTACATTCTCGTGATCACCGCTGCCAGCAATTACGTACAGTGGCTACACTCCTGCCAAATCTTTGAGCAATATCGCAGAAGAAACAGCCAGCTTTTCGTAGCTGTATTACACGACGTCTTCCAAACTCAGTGAGGTGCTGATAATGGCGTGTTTGTTGCCTTAAGACGTTCTCGACATGTCCAATATCAGAGGAACTAACTCTCATGACCGTTAGCAAATCTGATCTGCAACCTTCTAGTGCCGGTACTAACACCACTTTTACGCGACTGGCACGAAACATGAACAGGCATCGTCTCTCAGATGTATAAACACGCCTCCCAACTTTCGTTTATGTCGCTCAACTCTTTCTTGGTGATGCGTTTTTCGCGGTCGGTGTATATCTTAAATTTGAACTGAATTATGTCAACAGACGGACAGTTATCCTGTACAACTCTTTACACAGCAACGAATATACCAGGTTTGCTGTCAATAAATTGTGTTAATGATGAGCCTCCTACTCTAATAAATGTAGTAGAAAACTGATTAATCGCCTGTCATATCTCTCTTCAGCAATGGTTTACATCCTGAAGAATCTCTCTACAGTCATTTAAATAGCCTAACACTTCTCCTAAAACAAGAGGCTAAAACTGTACAGGGGGAAGATACTCGCCTTCACTGATGAGAAATGACAGCGACACCTCAGTTGTAGACATGGTTCAAATGGCTCTGAGAACTATGGGACTTAACATCTATGGTCATCAGTCCCCTAGAACTTAGAACTACTAAAACCTAACTAACCTAAGGACATCACACAAGACCCAGCCATCACGAGGCAGAGAAAATCCCTGACCCCGTCGGGAACCGAACCCGGGAACCCGGGCGTGGGAAGCGAGAACGCTATTGTAGACGTGGAGGAAAACTACTAAAGGTTATTAAGTGCCAAGTTTATCAAACTCAAGTTATGGGATGCTTAAAGGATCTAGACGTAGTGAATGACTGTGTATATCTTTGATCTGAGACGAATGACAAAGAAGAGTTTGATAAAAAAAAAAAAAACTGCGATAGTCTTTGGTAGTGCCGCGTTGGATAAACCCACATCGGACGGAACCGGGCAATGTCCAAAGCAACGAAAATGGGCTTGATGGAATCATTGGTGTTTCCTGTGTTCTTGTACAGCTGCGACACACCTGGACCGTGAAAGCTAGTGACAAGATCAGAATTGATGCCTTCGATATGTTGCGTTGGCGGAAGATGTTTCACGTACCATGGAAAGAAAGAAGAACCACTGCTTCCATTATAAAAGAAATTATCATAACAATAAGTTAACCTTCGCTTGTCAGCCAAAGACGCTTCTAGTTACATGGACACATTTTGAGAAGAAAAGTGGACAATTTAGAAAATCCAATCTCTCAAGCCAAAATCGAAGGCAAAAGGCCACGAGAAAGAGCAGCAAGCATATGGTTGGATCGAGCGAAGAAGATTACCGGTCTACTTCTTCATATTATAGTAAGAATAGCTGAAGATTGCTATGGACGGAGACGTTTAGTCGAAGGAAGACTGAATTACTTGAGAAATGAAAGAAGAAATTAGATCATGACACTCAGCAATGAGTAAACCCAATAATGCTGATGACGATGATGATGATCTAGTATTAAGATTACTTTGTAAGGACTTCACACACTGGAACAGTAATGCAGAATTGGCTGCAATAGCGGCTTGTGTGCTATCCGCTTCACAGATGCACTGCTCCTATTCAGAACCGTCCTTAATTTAAATACACTACAGAAAAAATTGTCACTTTTACGAAACCCTCTAACTTTCTCCCATTGCGAAGCATAAGTTTGAAATTTGGCAGTGCGTGATTGAAACAGAAAAGTGTACTTCTAAGACATCCCCCCCCCCCCCCCCTCCCAGTTTGGCAACACCTTCGCTGCCAATCACGCACCATTACTGCTTATGTTAAAAATATTCCTGTGAGAGACTTCGATACCCATTCGCCTGAGTCGTGCCTCTCAGCTCTTCAAGCCCTAGAGGGCAGGCAGCCTCACCTAAGGAGTGTCCGTTAGCTGTGGAATCACAAAGCAAAGCTGTTATGCTTGGCCGGCCGCTGTAGCCGAGCGGTTCTAAGCGCTTTAGTGTGGAACCGCGCTCGTCCTACGGTCGCAGGTTCGAATCCTGCCTCGGGCATGAATGTGTGTGATGTCCTTAGGTTAGTTAGGTTTAAGTAGATCAAAGTCTAGGGGACTGATGACCTCAGTGTTAAGTCCCATAGTGCTCAGAGTCATTTGAACCATTTTGTTGTGCTCGACATAAAGTTGAAATTTGGCTAATAAACACATGAAATTTCAATATAATCCACACCAAAAGGGACCTGTACCTGACAACAGGTTTACTGGTGCTTTTCTATGTTACTCATTGATTGTTGAAAAGCCTCAGCAGTTCCAAGTCACCAGGCTCCTCAGCTCTCTATGTTATCCTTCTGCTGTGTTCCAGTGAGTTAAAAATGTTGGAGGGTTTGAAGAGAATGTTTGAGTATATACTGCAGGAGTTCCACACATGTTACGAAAATCACTTTCAGTGGTGTAATACTGACAAGGGTAACCCTCTATCTCACTCCTCTCAGATTTAGTGGTAAGATGGACCAGTGGATATCCCGTCAAAAACTGAACACCGATCAAGCCTGAAAACGGGAAGAAGGGATACTGATCTGTGAAAAAAGAAGCAAAATCGAAACATTGACTGGTGAAAGCTCAAGATCTGCAGCGCTGAATGAGTCTCAATAGCCACGACGTTGTGATTATGTGGTCACTGTGTTGGAATGCGAAGGAGGAGATCCGTGCCCCATTTTTTTCCACAAAGTTATGGACTGTCCGTCCGGTCATTGACATGTCTGTTCGCTGAATTCAAATTGGTATCTGTGTTGTGGTATAGCGTCCGTCTGCAACAGCGAGGTGTAATGGAGGGTCCTCCAAACGTACGCATCTCCTGTTTGTTCTACCCAGGTACCACCTGTTATTAGTCTTGCATTCCGTTTTGGAAGTTTTGACTCTTGAATTCCTTTATTGCAAGATAGTTACCACCCGTTTATTTGTTGTTCTCATTTCTGTGGGAGATCTATGCCGTATCTCGCCTGCTCTCACTATTCATCACATTTGCTTTGCGACGATAATGTATTCTTACCACACGAGACATAATCTATAACCATGACAATTGCCAAGACTGCGTAAGGAGAACGGACACGTCAGTGACCGGTGGGAAAGTTAATAGTTTTGTGGAAACAAAAATGAGGCACAAGGAAGATTTGAACACGGATCTCCCGCCTTACAGTCCAACACCGTGACCACACAACCATGACACCGACATTCTTGCTATTCGTTCGATGTTGCAAATATTGGGCTTGGACCGTTCACTTTCTATTTTGCTTCTTTTTTCACAGTTCAGCACACTTTATCCCTGTTTTCACTCTTGATCTGTGCTCAACTTTTAGCCAGCTATCCGCTGGGCCATCTTACCACCAAATGTGAGGGGGGACCGATGGGGAGTTTGCCTTGTGAGAATGACGATAACAATGCAGATGATGATTTTTTTAAATCTCTCTCACACCAGCTTACTGTCGTAAAGTGATTTCGTCATGTTGCTTTGTTTGGCGTATATATATATATGTGTGGTCTTCAGTCCTGAGACTGGTTTGATGCAGCTCTCCATGCTACTCTATACTGTGCAAGCTTCTTCACCTCCCAGTACCTACTGCAACCTACAACCTTCTGAATCTGCTTAGTGTATTCATCTCTTGGTCTCCCTCTACGATTTTTACCCTCCACGCTGCCCTCCAATACTAAATTGGTGATCCCTTGATACCTCAGAGCATGCCTTCTTCTGGTCAAGTTTTGCCACAAACTTCTCTTCTCCCCAATCCGATTCAATACTTCCTCATTAGTTGTGTGATCTACCTATCTAATCTTCAGCATTCTTCTGTAGCACCACATTTCGAAAGCTTCTATTCTCTTCTTGTCCAAACTCTTTATCGTCCATGTTTCGCTTCCATACATGGCTACACTCCATACAAATACTTTCAGAAATGACTTCCTGATACTTAAATCTATACTCGATGTTAATAAATTTCTCTTCTTCAGAAACGCTTTCCTTGCCATTGCCAGTCTACATTTTACATCCTTTCTACTTCGACCATCATCAGTTATTTTGCTCCCCAAATAGCAAAACTCATTTACTACTTTAAGTGTCTCATTTCCTAATCTAATACCCTCAGCATCAGCCGACTTAATTCTACTACATTCCATTATCCTCGTTTTGCTTTTGTTGATATTCATCACATATCCTGCTTTCAAGACACTATCCATTCCGTTCAACTGCTCTTCCAACTCCCTTGGCTGTCTCTGACAGAATTACGATGTCATCGGCGAACCTCAAAGTTTTTATTTCTTCTCTATGGATTTTAATACCTACTCCGAATTTTTCTTTAGTTTCCTTCACTGCTTGCTCAATATACAGATTGAATAACATCGGGGAGAGACTACAACCCTGTCGCACTCCCTTCCCAACCACTGCCTCCCTTTCAAGTCCTTCGGCTCTTATAACTGCCATCTGGTTTCTGTACAAATTGTAAATAGCCTTTCGCTCCCTGTATTTTACCCCTGTCGCCTTCAGAATTTGAAAGAGAGTATTCCAGTCAACATTGTCAAAAGCTTTCTCTAAGTCTACAAATGATAGAAACGTAGTTTTGTCCTTCCTTAATCTTTCTTCTAAGATAAGTCGTAGCGTCAGTATTGCCTCACGTGTTCCAACATTTCTACGGAATCCAAACTGATCTTCCCCGAGGTCGGCTTCTACTAGTTTTTCCATTCGTGTGTAAAGAATTCGCGTTAGTATTTTGCAGCTGTGACTTATTAAACTGATAGTTCGGTAATTTTCACATCTGTCAACACCTGCTTTCTTTGGGATTGGAATTATTATATTCTTCTTGAAGTCTGAGGGTATTTCGCCTGTCTCATACATCTTGCTCACCAGATGGTAGAGTTTTGTCAGGACTGGCTCTCCCAAGGCCGTCAGTAGTTCCAATGGACTGTTGTCTACTCCGGGGGCCTTGTTTCGACTCAGGTCTTTCAGTGCTCTGTCAAACTCTTCACGCAGTATCGTATCTCCCATTTCATCTTCATTTACATCCTCTTCCATTTCCATAATATTGTCCTCAAGTACATCGCCCTTGTATAGACCCTCTATATACTCCTTCCACCTTTCTGCGTTCTCTTCTTTGCTTAGAACTGGGTTTCCATCTGAGCTCTTGATGTTCATGCAAGTGGTTCTCTTATCTCCAAAGGTCTCCTTAATTTTCCTGTAGGCAGTACCTATCTTACCCCTAGTGAGATAAGCCTCTACGTCCTTACATTTGTCCTCTAGCCATGCTTGCTTAGCCATTTTGCACTTCCTGTCGATCTCATTTTTGAGACGTCTGTATTCCTTTTTGCCTGCTTCATTTACTGCATTTTTATTCTTTCTCCTCTCACAATTAAATTTAATATTTCTTCAGTTACCCAAGGATTTCTACTAGCCCTCGTCTTTTTACCTACTTGAACCTCTGCTGCCTTCGCTACTTCATCCCTCAAAGCTACCCATTCTTCTTCTACTGTATTTCTTTCCCCCATTCCTATCAATTGCTCCCTTATGCTCTCCCTGAAACTCTGTACAACCTCTGGTTCTTTTAGTTTATCCAGGTCCCATCTCCTTAATTTCCCACCTTTTTGCAGTTTCTTCAGTTTTAATCTACAGGTCATAACCAATAGATTATGGTCAGAGTCCACATCTGCCCCTGGAAATGTCTTACAATTTAAAACCTGGTTCCTAAATCTCTGTCTTACCATTATATAACTATCTGAAACCTGTCAGTATCTCCAGGCTTCTTCCATGTATACAGCCTTATATATATATATAAGTGTTTTCATAAAAATACTAAAGATGTCACGTGTTTCTCTGTGTTTGTCTTCCGTCTGTAACATGAGACTGAATGAAATTTTGGATTCCATCTGTTGTACTTTGATAATTAAATAGATTTCCAACTCTAACAATAACTATTTTTCATCCAAATGTTATTCATTTATTGCAGGAAGTACATTAGCTTTCTCAGAATTTTTATTTTTATAGTCTGGAACTGAACCAACATTCAAGAAGCTGTTTTCTGTAAAAGGTGATATTTGATTTCAATTTGGAAAAAAATATAGAGTTTTCTTACTCACGGGTAAAATTAGAGAAACAAAGGTTCAGTTATTTCTTGAGTCTCTCGTACAAGTCGTCATTTTGCGTTCGAACGTTTGCCATTCTTTGTTCTCGCTGAGCTCGGATGCACTCCTTGTGTTTATGAGAAAACCGTTTTCGTGAATAAACACTTTTACTGTATCCACGAAGGCGGCAAGCAACTTTCAAAGCTACAGCTGTCTGACATTACAAAGATTCCTTTGTCTCCAGTCTCGTGTTAAGTGTAGAATGTAATTTGACAATCCACGTCTTTTTCCATATTTTTTTAATCACTTCCTGCAAAATTTTGTGGTAGTTATAATGGAGAATGTATGAAGAACATACATATTTTGCCCCCGTCCGTAAGTGTTTCAAATGCCTCGGGTTCGGATAGATCAGCAGCCAGTGGAGGAGAACAACCATCAGCTATCCCCGTAGGTAGTAGTTTGCAATGCCTACATTGCCGAGGAGCCACCATGTTACGGTAAAGGTCTGTCCTATTTTCCTCAGGAAGTGTAAAGAGAATGAGTTAGCTATACTCAATACCATATTGTTGAAAGACACCGAGGTCAGACTTAATACAGGGTACACCGAAGACGCCTGGCTAAACTTTCAAGAAATATTTCTTACACGTGGAGGAATTGAATTTGTTATTGAAAGGTCTCTGTTGGATTACTCTGAAGGGTAATTTCTTAAATCTGTTGTCATTTATGGCATAAATTCCTCTTCTAAATTTACTGTGGTGTTTCTGACTATCTGGGAGGAGACTGAGCAGTGAAACGTGTTAATTTTACACATAAACAAGAACGATCTTTCACACGGATACACTTTAAAACACAGTTTATATGTAATTCATGTCACACAGTCTTATACGGAACCTACACCCGCTTTCTTTTATATACTGTATATGATAAGATACTGTCATTCCCCTTCCCTTCTGTGTGAAAGGATGAATGAGCAAATGTATTTCTAGTTGCATGCTTGAGGGTAGCAGACAAGCCTGTCTGCTAGAGAACAGTATGACCAACGTCGGAACAGGTAGCTAAGCTTTCTAAAAGCAAAGAGGTTTCTATTCTTAGTATGGTCCTGTCCTTCCCTTGTCATGTTGGTATAGCAAGCCGCCTCTCTGGTCATTTCCGTTTGTATCTGTGAAGCACCCTCAGTAGGGGCCCACGGCAGTCGGGCCGCAGCGAGCGTCTGAAGTTGTAAGATCTCCGGCTAAGCCCGTCTCTGCTAAGTCCGTAGGACAATGGATTTCTTAAGTTCAGCCTAACTGAAAATTTAATCACCTTTATTTCAGGTTTAGCTCTAAAATATCTAATGTTATCTTAAATTGCAACGCTGTGTATTTCGAGTGTGAAGTTCAGAATATCTTCCAGTAGTTGCTTTGTCACTACTTTGTGAGTAAATTGGAACCACGTGTTGATCAGTAACTCTAACTAAGGCCATCAATCTTAAATGCGAATGTGCGTGAGATTATAACGTCTCGTCTTGAATATATTTTTCAATATAGCAACTTTTCTTTATGTTCAACCCACGTGGGGTGTACTTTGTGAGACCAGTACCACGTGCTTATACAATTGTTTGACCCATCAGGTTAATAGTAAGACGTTAGTAACCAGTTCGAGGTTTTCTTTTGTAAATTGCTTTTCGATCTAATTTATTTTAATTATCAAAATTATTGTGGAGTTACACTCTTTGTGTAAACCAAGTTGACCACGTGAAGCATGTGGTGTAAGCATCAAAGTAGCTCTCAGCTATTCTTTTCGGGAAGATTCCACAGAGAGTTAGTATGAAATTAGTATACCAGTGTGTGGTAATTACATGACGGACAGGATTGCGCTACGATCGTTACTTCTTTGGGTGAAAATTGAATCGGTTGGTTGTGGTTAATTTCCTCTTGCATATGTTTCAACGTTCTTCGTGTGTTATTTTATGAATGCAGTGTTGTATGTAGTCTCCCAATCTTGGCTCTCTATTTGATGTGTTCCGTAAGATTACAAACTCACATTTTCACAATCCTAAATAAGGCACCAGTTTAGTTATGAATCAAGTGTAATATGCTCAAATTTCAATGATCAATCTTAAAATAAATTTCCAAATATAAACCGATTTATTTCTTTTTATTTAAATTCTCATATATATATATATATATATATATATATATATCACCGGTTGTCGTATGACGATTAAAAGATTATAATTAATGTTATTCTGGTTTGGAATTTGGTAAGCTACACTGGATACCTGGTGAAACAGTTCCTCAGTAATGCAAGGTTAACTTCCCCAGACAGCTCACAGCTTTTATCCCACTTTTATGGTCATGAATATCAGCACCACTTTCATAACAAATTAATGCAGCAATGTTACATTATATAGACATGAGTCCGGAAACGCTTTATTTCCATTTTCTGCTTCTCTTCATAACCAAATTAATCATGGTAAATACGCAGATACGGAGCATACTAGCATTACGTTAAACGTTTTTTTGAATGAGATGTTCAAAACACCCTCTTGGTTACGCTTGGTTAGAATATACAGCACGTTGTAATTCTTAGGTTCATCGGCAGTGTTCATTGTTCCAGTAGCACTATATGGTTCAAATGACTCTAAGCACTATGGGACTTAACATCGCCGGCCGCGGTGGTCTAGCGGTTCTAGGCGCGTAGTCAGGAACCGCGCGACTGCTACGGTCGCAGGTTCGAATCCTGCCTCGGGCATGGATGTGTGTGATGTCCTTAGGTTAGTTAGGTTTAAGTAGTTCTAAGTTCTAGGGGACTGATGACCACAGATGTTAAGTCCCATAGTGCTCAGAGCCATTTGAACCATTTGAACTTAACATCCGAGGTCATCAGTCCCCTAAACTTAGAACTACTTAAACCTAACTAACCTAAGGGCATCACACACATCCATACCCTAGGCAGGATTCGAACATGGGACAGTAGCAGCAGCGCAGTTCCGGACTGAAGCACCGAGAACCGCTCGGTCGCAACGGCCGGCGTAGAACTTTATGACATGCTGAAACGTGACTGTCTTCCTTGCTTGGGCTGACACAGAACTAACTTCATTTCTCTACTTGCATAAATCACGGAATATGAAATGTTCAGTGTTCATCGCTGGTGTGGTTTCGCGTAAGGTGCAACAAAAGAGTACTCAAATGCGAAGTTGGCAGATGCCCATTTTCTGTACGGATTAACAGATGATAATGGCCGTGGCGCTCAGCTTTGGTATCGGCAGAGATTCCCAGTACGACGGTGCCCCAAGAGGAGGACTTTTGAAGTAATTGATCTTCGTCTTATGGAGCATGGGTTGTTAATGCCTACTATTCGCGACTGAAGGAGACCTAAAAGGACGAGGCACCTCAGCTAGAGGATGAGCTTCTTTGTGCAGTTGAAAGCAACCCTTGTGTCAGAGTAAGAAATTAGTTGCAGCAAGTAATATCGACCACGTGACTGTCTGGAGAGCATTACGTGGGAACCTGGTGTGGACGGCTATTTACGGCTTGCGCAGGCACTATCAGCAACTGATCTTCCTGCATGGGCACATGTATGCAAATGGTTCATTCAATAATGTGTCAGCGCTCAATGTAGTGCAAATGTGCTGTTCATGGATGAGTTTTTATCACAAAG
The DNA here is from genome assembly GCF_023897955.1 of Schistocerca gregaria. NCBI lineage: Eukaryota > Metazoa > Arthropoda > Insecta > Orthoptera > Acrididae > Schistocerca > Schistocerca gregaria. The sequence goes on from NC_064921.1 coordinate 704,092,659, forward strand.
TAGTTAATGAATGTATTGAACAGTTGTACAAACTGAGCTCTAACACGGAATCCAGCGTTCCCGGACCCGTGTCCGTATAATATATTTTCTTCCTGTAAGTGTGAGGAATGTTACCCAAAATTTCGGCCATACCTTCTTGTTACACCGTGTTTACCAATGAAGGTCTCACAGCAGGCTATTTGATTGACTAACTGTAGATATGTATTCAATCCTCAAGCTCAGCATTATATTTTTGACAAACGGCTTTAGAACTCTTTCTTTGCTCTTCCTCAACTTGTTCATCAACAAAGAGTTTCCGATCTCCAATTGGTACTTCAAAACCATCCTTCTCAGGTACATTCACATGCATAATTCACTGTGGACTTTAGTTTATAGGGACAACAGTCTCCAAACGATTCTGAGACCAGTTAATCGACAGTTTAGTACACGTAATGGATTTAAGTCTCAGGAAGTTTGAGCGCCGTACTTCGACACGAGCGACGTGCCGGACGTCCTACGACGATGGACCACTATCGCCCTCCATGTTACCCCTTAGACATTGGGACAAATGGCGGCAACAGTGAATTTATGGACAGTATATGCAGTCTGATATTAACAATTGTGGAACATTTCTCTACAATAGCATAGTTATAGAATCACAAATTTAAGGAAAAGAATTGTAGGCATTATTTCAGATTATGGATGACAACTGACTGGATGAAATGTTTGACAACTTGCCTCCTCCTTGCGTCTGTAGTCCCGCTGGTCCCCCGGTATGCATAGTATCCGACCATTTCATGTGCTCACCGTTTCGGTTGAATGAATTGAAGAAAGCGCTAAAGTTCTCAATCAACTCTGCTCTTGGGATGGATTATGTTCACTATCCTATGTCCTACAAGATCTCAGATCGCGCACTGACGACACTTCTGAGAACCTTTAACGACTTCTCGATGAACGAGGCTGCTGACTGGATAACTCAAGTAATTGTTCCAGCTCCCAAACCTAAACCAACTCCTGGAAGTTCAATGTCAAACACGCGAAACGCCTTGTCTCCCTGCGTGTCGGAAAAACGCTGGAAAGGCTTATTGAGGCCCTCTTACAGTGGAGCTTGGATTCCGAGGTTTTGTTTCAGAAAACCAGTTTCAATTTAGAGACGGCTAGGCAAAGAGATTCAAGATTTTGATGTGTAGTTAAAAAAAAATGGTTCAAATGGCTCTGAGCTCTATGGGACTTAACTGCTGTGGTCATCAGTCCCCTAGAACTCAGAACTACTTAAACCTAACTAACCTAAGGACATCACACACATCCATGCCCGAACCATCCATGCCTAGAACCGCTCGGTCACTCTGGCCGGCTGTAGCTAAAAGGCATAAATCATATGCATACTGGAGAGTTCCAACATCCGGTAAAATATTGTTGTCCGCATCATCTGCGTATATTTTGTTTAAAACAAAAGGCCGAGAATGAGCCTTGAGGCAGTCCCCTTGAGCCTGCATGAGAGTCGAGTAATTATTTATTGAAATCTCGGCTATATAATTCTGTTCTCAAGAAAGGTTTGAGTGCCAAATACAAAATGGCTGGAGGGTCCTGTCCGATCTCTTCCTAGTTGAGAACTTCTGGAGCATTATGGACAGGGAACAACGAGTTCGGGATTATGTCGGTCTAACGCGCCATTGAGACAGAATCTGGCACGATCTCCCTCAGCAGGATACCCAACAGTTCTGTCAATCAGTGCGAAGACGAATAACTGCTTGCATCAGGGTCAAAGCTGGACCAACGCGTTAGTGACTTGCATAATCTGCGAAGCGCGTTCTCTTGAATAAATCATCCAGTGTTTTTTGATATTGTAGTCATTTGTTTGTTTGTTCGCACATCTACCGCTTTCCCTTCATTCGGACATCTTCACGCTGCATCTGGATGGATGTCAGCGGCGTAAATCTTTAAACGGACAATAGTTCGGTAGTTTGCATCCCCAGCAGAAGGAGATGATTTACCAGAAAATGGCATTAACGCAATGAGATCTGTAGCTGGAACTTGATGGGGCACAGACCCTTACATTCTCTTGATCATGTAAAACTGCTTCGTCTGCTCTGTCATCGATTATGGATATGTTTTGTATCACAACGCTACTAAATGTCCACTTCGTAAACTAGACATGGTGCAATTCCTATGTCTACGGATATGCCCTAGAACGATACGTTTGACTTTGGCGAATGCTTCATTACTAGAGCTCGACGAACCTCTGCTGTACCTCCGGCGCCATTACTTGGCGAAAAATTTTATTGGCCATAAAAGTCCACATCCTGATAGTATACTGATCACCCTAGTACGAGAAGCGCGAGCCAATCTTCTCCTCATAAGGTCTACACTAGAAATGAGGAACCTTTGCCCTCTGTTAGTGCGCCGGCCGCGGTAGCCGAGCGGTTCTAGGCGCTACAGTTTGGAACCGTGCGACCGCTACGGTCACAGGTTCGAATCCTGTCCCGGGCATGGATGTGTGTGATGCCCTTAGGTTACTTAGGTTTAAGTAGTTCTAAGTTCTAGGGGACTAATGACCTCAGAAGTTAAGTCACATAGTGCTCAGAGCCAAATAAGGAATGAGAATCTTCTTTCTATGTTTCCCATCTCAAGTAAGATTTGTCTACAACGACATGGTCGACCAGCTAACGAAGGAGACCAGTGTTTCTGGCCTAATGGAAATCAGTCTACCATCCTCCTATTTCATCTTATGAATACGGAAAGTAGCGGAGGAACATTGGTAAGAGGATTGACACCTTTCAGTCTGCCATACTGGCACCTTTCAGTCTGACACACACTGATCAGCTAGAACATTATGTCCACCTACCTAATAGCCGGTATGTCCACCTCCGGCACAGGTAACAACAGCGACGCTTCATGGCATGGAAGCAATGAGACCCTGGTAAGTCGTTGGAGGGAGTTGGCACCACGTCTGCACACACAAGTCACCTAAAATGTAAATGCTGTGTGGCTAGGGTCTCCCGTCGAGTAGACCGTTCGCCTGGTGCAAGCCTTTCGATTTGACGCCACTTCGACGACTTGCGCGTCGATGGGGATGAAATGATGATGATTAGGACAACACGACACCCAGTCCCTGAGCGTAGAAAATCTCCGACCCAGCCGGGAATCGCACCCGGGCCCTTAGGGTTGGCATTCTGTCGCACTGACCACTCAGCTACCGGGTGCAAACACAAGTCACCTAATTCCCGTAAATTCCGTGTAGGGAGGGGGGGGGGTCGATTAGTTCTGCCGCCAAGTTTAATCGCATCCCAGAAGTATTCGATCGGGCTCAGATCTAGCAAGTTGGGGGGCCAACACATCAATTGGAACTCGGCACTTTGTTCCTTGAACCACTGCAACACTCCCCTGACCTTGTGACATGACGCACTGCCTTGATGAAAAATGTCACTGTCGTCGGGAAACATGATCACCATGAAGGGGTTTACGTGGTCTACAACTAGTGTACGGTACTACTTGTCCGTCATGGCGCCTTGCGCGACCTCCACTAGACCGAAGGATACCCACGTAAATGTTCCCCAGAGCATAATAGAGCCGCCGCCAGCCTGTCTCTGAGTCCCACAGCACAGGTATCAAGGAGTGGTTTCCCTGGAAGACGACGGATTCGCGTCCTCCCACCGGCATGACGAAGAAGGCATCGAGGTTGATCAGGCCACGCAAGGCTCTGCCATTGTGCCAGCGTCCTGTGCCGATGGTCACGTGCTCACATTAGTCGTAGTTGCCGATATCGTGGTGTTAACATTGGTACATGCATGGGTCGTCGGCTACGGAGGCCCATAGTTAGGAACGTTCCGTACATTGTGTGTTCAGACACAATCGTAAAGTCTGATGTTAGTTCCGCCCCAGTTCGCCGCCTGTTCTTTCTTACCAGCCTGACCAGCCTACGACGTCCGACATCTGTAATGAGCCGTGGCCGCCCAACCCCAAGACGCCCTAGCGTGTTTACACCTTCGTTTCGCCACGTGTGGACGACACGCATCAGAACACTCCTCGAACATCCGAGAAGTCCTGCAGTTTCCGAAGTGCTCGTGCAGAGGCTGCGCGCCATCACAATCTGCGCTCGGTCAATCTGACAAGCAGACGGCACGAGCGTGGGGTCGGGGAGTTGTCCGAAATTTTGTGTGGTGAAGGAGGACCCCTAACACCTCACGTGGTTAAAATATTAGGACGCACTACCCGGAAAATTGCGGGAAAAATCGATCCAAAGTTTCTTAAGTGCCTTATGAGTATAAACTGTTAGTCTATTGCCGAGCCACCGTCTGGCCTAGATGTTTAGGACTCGGACTCTTACGCCAGAATTGTCGGATTCTATTCCTCCTCTATCACTCCTTTTTCTTCTGTTTCATTTCCTTTTGTTATTCCACCAATTATTGAGAAAGTTTCCCAAACCTACAGTATCTTTAACAAATTAGTTACATTATTGAATAAAAATTATTTTCTTTTGTCCAACAACACAATTCATGGCTGTGGGTTTTCCATTTTTCATTGTAAAGTATATAAGGAGAATCATTGGGTTTTTAATCAGAATAACAAATTCAATTGGGAAACATTCAATTTTTATACATATAATAATTATAAACAAGAACCGCAGTGGTAATTATCGTAAAAACAAACAAACCAATAACTTTTGCGACATCTTGAGCAACATATAAAAGCGGATTTTTTACAATGACAGGACGTTTGCAATAAATCTGTACAAAAATGTGCCCCATTAACATTTACGAAAATGTTTCGAGTTTCTGATTATTTTGAGGTAAACCAGGCATATTGAATCATGTCTCGGAATATTGGTGGCGATAACTGATATTGAATTATGGAATGAATTTTTATACAGTCTTCCCGGGGATTAATTTCACGATTCTCATGTAACAATGCGCTGCAATTTTGCAAGCAACAGAAGAAAAAAAAGAGCCAGAGAAAGAACCGAACCCGAGACCTCTGGCGTAAGGGCCCGACCGTTAACCATGTAGGCCTGACGGCGGCTCGGCAATGAACTAACATTTTATACTCATAATGCACCTAAGAAACTTTGGCTCGATTTTTCCCGGGATTTTCCGAGTAGTGCTTCATAACATTTTAACCACGTGAAGTGTTAGGGGTCATCTTTCACCACGATAAATTTCGGACAAATCCCGGACCCCACGCTCGTGCCGTTTCCTTGTCAGATAGGTCGGCGCCTTCTCCAACCTACACAAGGGCAATACGCTCACCGATACTACATGCACCGTGCGTGTGTCTTACCAGCAGTCATTTTTCGCCAGCTGACGCTGCTATCGCCTGGACGGGTTTATATCGACAGCACGTCGGTAGTCGTAATGTTCTGGCTGATTAGTGTAAACATCAACACTACGCTACGATCCAACCAGTGATCAGAAGAGCACGCTGGTTTCGAAAATAGAGCAGTACATTGGAAACTACGTTGATACGAATTTGTACCAACGAGCTCCTTCCCTCTTGCATCAGATATGCATCAAGGATAATCCTTTCGTGTCTATCAAAAGAAAGAACCAGATATCAACCAATGGATGTTTTCCTCCTGTTTCTTCGAAGCACAGGAAAACCTCTTACAGCAAAATTATGTAAAGTTGATGGCATTCCAACCAACATGCTCTCCTGTTTTATTATGCCATGAAGATTCTCAAACGTGCAAGTCCTTTTTTTTTCTGTGAAACTGTAAAGTGTCTATATGAAATTTAGTGTTCTGCAAGCGGTGGGTTACACATTATACTCTACAGGTGTGTGCTTCCCATCATTGTTGAGTTCTTTTTATTTTCTATTTTGTCTCTGGTTATTAAGTGAAGTTTCCTTAGCTACAGGGTGTTTCAAAAATGACCGGTAAATTTGAAACGGCAATACGAACTAAACGAGCAGCGATAGAAATACACCGTTTGTTGCAATATGCTTGGGACAACAGTACATTTTCAGGCAGACAAACTTTCGAAATTACAGTAGTTACAATTGTCAACAACAGATGGCGCTGCGGTCTAGGAAACTCTATAGTACGATATTTTCCACATATCCACCATGCGTAGCAATAATATGTCGTAGTCTCTGAATGAAATTACCCGAAACCTTTGACAACGTATCTGGCGGAATGGCTTCACATGCAGATGCTATGTACTGCTTCAGCTGTTCAATTGTTTCTGGATTCTGGCGGTACACCTGGTCTTTCAAGTGTCCCCACAGAAAGAAGTCACAGGGGTTCATGTCTGGCGAATAGGGAGGCCAATCTACGCCGCCTCCTGTATGTTTCGGATAGCCCAAAGCAATCACACGATCATCGAAATATTCATTCAGGAAATTAAAGACGTCGGCCGTGCGATGTGGCCGGGAACCAGCTCTATAAATCACGAGGTGTTCGCAGTGTCGTCTAAGGCAGTTTGTACCGCCACAAATTCACGAAGAATGTCCAGATAGCGTGATGCAGTAATCATGTCGGATCTGAAAAATGGGCCAATATTTCGTTTGGAAGAAATGGCGGCCCAGACCAGTACTTTTTGAGGATGCATGGACGATGGGACTGCAACATGGGGCTTTTCGGTTCCCCATATGCGCCAGTTCTGTTTATTGACGAAGTCGTCCAGGTAAAAATAAGCTTCGTCAGTAAACCAAATGCTGCCCACATGCATATCGCCGTCATCAGTCCTGTGCACTATATCGTTAGCGAATGTCTCTCGTGCAGCAATGGTAGCGGCGCTGAGGGGTTGCCGCGTTTGAATTTTGTATGGATAGAGGTGTAAACTCTGGCGCATGAGACGATACGTGGACGTTGGCGTCATTTGGACCGCAGCTGCAACACGACGAACGGAAACCCGAGGCCGCTGTTGGATCACCTGCTGCACTAGCTGCGTCTTGTCCTCTGTGGTTGCCGTACGAGGTCGCCCTACCTTTCCAACACGTTCGTCCGTCACGTTCCCAGTCCGATGAAATTTTTCAAACAGATCCTTTATTGTATCGCTTTTCGGTCCTTTGGTTACATTAAACCTTCGTTGAAAACTTCGTCTTGTTGCAACAACACTGTGTTCTAGGCGGTGGAATTCCAACACCAGAATAATCCTCTGTTCTAAGGAATAAACCATGTTGTCCACAGCACACTTGCATGTTGTGAACAGCACACGCTTACAGCAGAAAGACGACGTACAGAATGTCGCACCCACAGACTGCGTTGTCTTCTATATCTTTCACATCACTTGCAGCGCCATCTGTTGTTGAAAATTGTAACTACCGTAATTACCAAAGTTTGTCCGCCTGAAAATGTACTGTTGTCCCAAGCATATTGCAACAAACGGTGTATTTCTATCGCTGCTCGTTTAGTTTTTATTGCCGTTTCAATTATACTGGTCATTTTTGAAACACCCTGTATATGTTTTGTAGCTATGTGAATAATGTAAAATAATTTGAAATCGTTGTTCCAACATTTTATTCTGCAGTTTTTCTGCGTTGTTGTTGTTGTTGTCCAGTCCGAAGACTACTTCGATGCAGTTTTCCGTGCTACTCTGTTTTGTGCAAGCTTCTTCACCTCCGAACCTGCTTACTATGTTCGTCTCTTGGTCTCCCTCAACAATTTTTACCCCCCACACTTCTCTCCAGTACTAAATTGGTGACCCTTTAATGTTTCAGAATGCGTCCTATCAACCGATCGCTTCTTTTAGTCACGTTGAGCAGCTAATTTCTTTCTGCGCAATTGTACGCGTTCAGTACCTCATCATTAGTTACATAACCCACCCATCTAAACTTCAGCATTCATACGTATCACTACATATTCTCCTCTTTTCCAAACTCTTTATCGTCCACGGTTCACTTTCACACGAGGCCGTTCTTCAAAAAAAGCCTTCAGAAAACGCCTTCTACCACTTCAAAAATCTATATTCGATGTTAACAAATTTCATTTTTTCAGAAACACTTTTCTTGTCATTGCCAGTCTACATTTTATATTCTCTCTACTTCGATCTTCATCAGTCACTCCTCTCAGTTTTATATTTATATCATGTCATCGGCTGTATGGTTCAGTAAACTAAAGCCAAATAAAAATAAATTACTGTAATGGTAATGAAGCAATATATATTGTGATTAAAATTATATGTTTATTAAATGACTGGGAAGTGGTGACTTGGAATTTTGAGAATAGTATTCGACACGATACACAGCATCTCTTGTAAAATTGTATGACAGAGAGTGTTCAGCATTCCTGTAACGTTCTCCCACTAGACAATCAGAAATGCTGCGAATCGTGGAGCTCTTCTCTCAACCTGTCTCTCTCCGTCTCTGTCCTTCTCACTTTCCTCTATCTATCTATGTATCTATCTGTCTATCAATCAATCTATCTATCTATCTATCTATCTATCTACCTACCTACCTACCTACCTACCTACCTACCTACCTACGTACCTACCTACATATCTATCTATCTATCTCTGACCTCTCCAGATACTTTAACTTGGTAGGGATCAAAGACTCACGAACAGACATTGAGAATTAAAAAAGTGAGTAAATTACACTTTCGGTAAATCTCATTCAGGTACATACTTCCACAGTAGTTTGATTTTAAAGCGAAATGCTCACAAAGTAACTCTGTTAAAATACTGTACGGTGAGACAGGTTCCAAAGAGCGAACCACTATCGTATACTCAGACACTATCGAGCCTGATTACGACCATTACATTATATCTATTTATGTTGAGGGCCAGTTGCTAGCCGTATCACAAAACGATTATTTTTTGCAAGTCTTCTTGCATTTTGAAGCAGTTTAACAACTTCACCTCCCGGCACACAACTGCGTCGTCTGTGCAGTCTTGAAGTGTATTTACGAGGGAAAACGAAGTCGGCTTCAGTTTATTATAAGGTTATGGCAGGCAACCAAGTAAATATTTCTAATGTTTGCGTCTCTAAGTCAAGAAGAGCATATATCCAATTACCAAGTTCTCATACTCCCTATCATTGAAGTAACGGCTACATAGAGGCAGGCGTAAGAGACGCAGAAACGTCGCAGAAGTCAGCCATGCTCTTTACTGAGTGCCTTTAACAGAGCAGTTCGTGAGAAAGAAATATTTCTAATTGTTACAGATGATACGGATGTGACGACGACTTGTATACATTATTTTAGGTTTTGACATGCACTAAAGCACACATTCTCGGTATTCGACTTGATAATGGTCACATTACTGAAACTGCAATGCTGGGGTTTATAAATAAAAGAATTTTACAGTCAAAGGAGACAATGAAGTCATTTACAAAATAATTGAGATTTGATATTCAGGTACAGAAGATATCGCTTTAGACGACCATTAAGTCACTACCATCACTTAATACCATAACTAAACTTGACAAAGGTCCGTTACCCAAAAATGAATTGATTCTATCGAAGCAAATTGGTTTTTGACCGACACATGGTTCCAAACCAAATTGGAGGCCACAGTTGATTTATCGATCTACACAGCTACCCGCAACTCAATATTCCATGAAGGGGTACATCTTAAGGTTCTTAAAACAGACCCTTGCCCGATGTTACGTTAACTTCTGAACAGTAACAAACTTTAATTTAAAGCACATTAAGAAGGGGGGAAAATAAGAGGATGGTACGTTATCATCAATGGCTTGCAGCAAGGAGTTGTTCAGTACTTACGTGGCACATGTTCCTGCAGCACAAAATAACACATTTTTGTCTGCAAATGGTACTACAATATTACTCCAGAATAAAAACTGGAGAACCATGAGGACGAACTCAGGAAGAGCTTGAAGACGTTGTTCTAGCACTTCCAAATGGCACTTCAAACCCAGTATTCTAAAAGCAGAAGGGTGCTTTTTCCTTTAACATACCAGCAAGCATCCTGTAAGATAGTACCACGTTCTGGACGAATTGTAACAGTAAACTATAATTACACCCTGTGTTTAGATAGGGCATTTATTAAGAGACAATTCAATTTTTCATTGTGGTTTATATTACAGGCTGACTTGCATAATGCGCAAGTTCGCTGTAAATCTGTCACAGAGCACTAGAGGAGCAGGCAGTTATATCAGAAGAACTTCCTTTGCTTCCAGTTTGTCTGTTACAGAGAAATGTTCGCCAATATGTCCGGAAAATGTTAATATTCTTCACATTGTTTAGCAGCTACGAGAACAATCAGTGGAACGATCCCATCAACTTGTAGCTGTTACGTTCTGAAGGTGTCAAATATTTTGCAGTTACTTTTGCGCAGAACAATCATGTTTATAGAGAAAGTGGGGAAACATTTTAAGTAACAAAGATCTCCTTGGTTTGGAAAACTTTTACAAACTACCACTGAGGTGAAGGATACTAGGTCATCAGATGAAGCCACACGACCATCACAACCTGTATTTGAGTAGCTTAAAGTCTGTCGGGAGAATGACAAGTGAAAATATTGCTGCAATTTTCAATAAGTGCATAGTCCGTCTGCTGGTAATCGTCGTCACTATCTATCTATATATCTATCCATCTATTGCTTGAGCTTTGTCCCGCAGGGTCGGCCATCGGTAATCGGATCTGGCATGGTAATGTTTAAGGGGTAGCCGAATGCCCTTCCTGCTGCCACCCCGTACCCCCCAGGACGGAATTAGCGTACCCCAACTGTCTGTGTCTAGTGTAATGTATGGAATAGTGCGAAAGTGTTCAGATGTCTGCGAGCGGTGTGACTGAGGCGGAACATGGAGACCAGCCCAGTATTCACGTAGCAGGATGTGGAAAACCACCTAAAAACCACAAGCAGGTTGGCCGGCACATCGGCCCTCGTTGTTAATCCGCCGGGCGGATTCGATCCGGGGACGGCGCGCATACCCGAGTCCAGGAAGCAGAGCGTTAGCGCTCTCGGCTACCCTGGCGGGTTGGTAATCCTCGTCACTATCAACAAGAAAAATGTTTGGTACCATACCTATCAGGGATCTGGCAACTACTCTGCGCAACAGAAATAAAGAATCATTTTTTCGAAACCCCATAATTATTTCCCATTGCGGCGCATAATTTTGAAATTTGACTCAAAGGAGCCTACAGCCCTCCTCTGTAATAGTGCCAAAGAGTGGCGCCCTGCAACTTTAGTCTCGGACTCGACAACGCTTCAAACTGCAAGGTTTCTACACATGAGAAGAAAAAATGCCGCAGCTCAGAAATTCATGTGACGTGTAAAGTGGGTTAATGACGTCACACTGGCACCAAATTCCACCACAATTCTGATCAACGTCGCCGTGGACGTGTCACAGGATGGGAAGGTCGCCACACCGCGTCTTACCCACAGTTCATCCCTTCTTTTGATGCCTCTGCGATGGGCAGAACCTCGACGCCCAGCGTTGAAATTACGGGGCTTTCTTTTCAGTGACCGAGGAAAACATTACAGAAACACCGTAGCTGAAAATCGACACGGGAAGGCCTCAGGCGGTGGCTTAAACGACGTCAATGAAACCGTCCCTTTCCTTGATTCTCATACATCTCGCAGTCAAAAACGACAGTTTACGGCGTGATGAGCAACAGGAGGGCACTATTGACAATATTTGATATTGATAACATTTTTCTGACGCTTCAACCCTTCTCTAAGAACATAATGCGCTAGCAGGCACACTGAATGTGATTTCACCCCTTTGGGATGCAGTGCCCCTGCAATTTTTGCTCTGGTTTACAGTGTGGAACCACTCGGGATCGTTCATAAACGTTCGACGAAATTTGAACGTGATCTGAATAAACAAGGGATCTTCTGCTTTAACAGTGTTCCTGTTTCACGCACTTCTGTGGCCTTAACATAGCGAGGTGAATCTGGACCACCAACTCTGAAGGTCTCGCTGTATGGTGGTACAACATGTAATGTGTGGTTTTTCATGAGCAATAAAATGGGCGGAAATGATTTTTATATTGATCTCTATTCCAATTTTATGTACAGGTTCGGGAACTCTCGGATCCGAGATGATGGAAAACTTTTTTTGATGTGTGTATATTTATTTTCTTCCGATGCAGTTTCTAATTGGCTTGGATACATAATACAGCGGAAGGCGTGTGTGAAAAATCTCTGCAAGTATTTGGCATTATTTACACGTATGATAAAGACGACGTTCCCTGTAACACAGACCAGCATTTCAGATCCCTTGTCCTAAACCGCATTTCAAATACTTTGATTACTCACATTCCCTCCTTAGTCGTACTTTAGCAATCATGAGTCATTCACAAATAATTTCAAAATTTCAAAACGTCCTTTATGTTATGTGCTGGATATAATACTGATAACTTGATATTGCGACGTCTAGGTATACTGTCTGCTGAACGAAGGTAATAAGTGTGCGGTGGGCATAGAAGTAGGAATTTTCCAAGTTCTATCTTTTTGGAGATTTATTTAGGTGGCAGGAATAAAAGTCCGCCGCAGCTGATGGTAAGAGTATGGGAGAAGTACATGGACCTGGACCTGGTGCAGACTCACTGGGTGGTGACCAAGGCCGATGCTTCGTAGGTGTGGCTAGCAAGGAAGGCGCAGAGCATTTAATAGATGTTGTCATTGGCATATCTATGTGGTTGGTGCCATGTCAGGTGAAAGCCTCAATGTTTCCTTGCACGAAATTCGACAGGAACAATTTGGGGCTATCAGTGAGACGTGTGGCACGATTACTAGCTGTCTGTGACCGCTGCTTCTTTTTTACGTTGTGTTGCTGGAATTGTTCCTTCTGACATCTGACAAGAAGTAGAAACATGAAAATAAAAGACTAAAGCAATGAAACCTGGAGCTTATTCTCTATTTAGTTGCCAGTAAACACGTCCAGTCCTGAATTCGAAAAAGTGTTTTCTTAAAAATAATAGAAGTGCTTACTACGCAATCGTAGCGAAAAAAACTACGATTGTAGCCGGCCACAATAGCGCATCTTGAAACATGGATGATACCTGTAGTAGGACTGTCTCGAGACTAGTCAAAGGAGCTGACTACCTAGAAGTAACTCATTCGAATCCTTTCTGGTGCCAAAATTACAGAAACAGAGCACATCTTCAAATGTCGACTGTGCCTACCCCACGTACTATGCAAACAGTTAGCAAACTCTACCGTCAGCGGTTTGTGGTAGCCAAATTATCGTCTGGAGTTGTCAAGATTTGTAGTCCTTATGTTATGTCCGTAAGTTGGATGTGTTTGCTTTCATGTTGACTGGATCTGACACGATAGATAAGCTGCAGAAACTATGTTTTACATCACCTGTATGTCTGCAAATGTGTGTGAACTTAGATCCAAAGTGAATAGGACTTGAAGGAATAGCATGCTAAAAAAATAGCTTCAGTATGAAATAAAAATAAAACAATAACTAAAATAAACACAGTTTACTGGCAAGTGCTCATTTTTACACACTAGTGAACTCAAAATCTGCCGCTGGGTAGCATTCAATTCCATGTTCCGCCGCCCCATGTGTTCTAACATGCTTTTATCCGATTTGGCATGATGTCCACAAGGTGGAAAAAACCTTGCCACTCAAGCATGTATCGTTTTAAGACCGTCCTGTTGTCGTCCATAGTAAGAGGAGGGTTCCTGTGACGACGCACTAGAAATTCAAACTGATTGCAAGCATACTCAGTCGAGATCATGTCAGCAGATACGGCACGATATTCTGTGTGGTTGATCCTTGCCTCCTCGATGAAAGTTTATACGAAATGGGCGAGATGTTCCCAGATTTATCATCTTGGAAGTTGAACTCATCAGTGAAATGTTGACTGTATGGCCGGACGATAGGCTGGACGACCCTGTCCAGATCTCGACAGCCCTCAAACTACCCTTAAAGGAATGAGAAGAATGCGACATCCATGCATGATACCTGCAACAAACATGTTGTGCTGTTACAGCGGCAGCGGAACCACGCCGATGTAAACGGATTAATGGGAGGTTGGCAAGTATAGGACACGTTTGCAGAATGAATTTTTTACTTTGAAATGGAATATGCATCGATACTCCCTTTGTCAGAAAAGTTCCAGGAGAGGCTTTTCTTTATTTGCGAGTGTGAAATATTAAAAAGGAACAAACGTTGTTTTTATGTTACCTGCCATGTGTGCGTCCTCGAAATGACCTTGGCCATATTTCTGAACAAACTCACTGGGTGGCAGGGCTGTGCTTAGCAACACACTGTTTGGGTTCTTGGCACGTCGACTTCGGTGACACGATGAATGCTGATTGTGAGCAAAGAGTGAACATCAAGCTGTGCTCCGGAAAACGCCTAGTACAACGTGGACAATGATTAAGCAAGCATATCCAGGCGAGGCACTTTCAAAAAGCCTTGGTTTCGAGTGGCCCAAAGGGTTTCGTGAAGATGGAGATACAGTGTAGACTATCCCAGAGCTGGTCGCACATTCCGACGCAAACGTGGAGTGTGTAAGGCAGTTATTGCAAGAAGACCATCATGTAAGTGTGCGTGCGATATCAGAAGAACCTAATTTGAATCGTGATGTGTGTCATAAGATTTTATCCAAAGATTTAGAGAAACGGAAACTTAATGCAAAAATCGGCCCTCGCACCCTAATAGACGAACAGATAGAGGAAATACGAAGAATTTCTGCTGAGCTACTGGACAGAGCCAGACGTGATCCCACATTTCTGCGGAAGATTGTTGCTTGAGATGAAAGTTGGTGCTACCAGTACGATCCTCATACGAAGCGTCGAAGTGCTGAATGGCGGAATCCTGGATCACCAACCTCGAAAAAAGTCAAACGACAACCTTCGAAAACAAGAGCAATGTTGATCGCAGCCTTCGATAGTAAAAAATTAGTTCACCGTGAGTATGTTTCTCGGGTCAAACAATGAACCAATCTCTTTACACTTAAGTCTTGAAACCTTTGCGACAAGCAATTCTACGTCTCCGCCCTGATTTGTGGCATTTTCAATACTGGTTCGTGCTGCATGACAATGCAAGGCCCAGTGCTGGTTTATCTGTTACCGAGTATCTGGCCGGACATTCTGTTACTGTCATCCCACATCCGCTGTATTGGCTTGACCTCTCACCTTGCGATTTCTCTCTATGTACCGCGAGTGGACAGGTATGTGAAAAGAAAGCTTCATTAAGAAGTCGCGGACATCCAACGGGCTGTGACAAATGAGCTTGCCGGCGTTGCAGTTGAAAATTTCTCTGCTTGCTTCCAAGACGTCCAGAATTGATGGCAACTGTGTATAGACAGCAACGGGACTACTTCGATTGGAAATAAAATTATTGCTTGATAAGTGCAATTTTCACCTGGAAGTAGACTGACAAAGGGAGTACGTAACCTTCTGGTAGACCACTTGGCCTCGAAAGACAAACGTCCCGAGTTCGAGTCTCCGTTCGGCACACAGTTTTAATCTGCCAGCAAGTTTCGTAGGGCAAGTTTGACTGAGCTCATGAGTAGATGGAGTTTCAGGAGGCACAGCCCCACGTTGAGCGTGTCTTAGTATTACAGTTTAAGAACAACAGAAATAACGTGTTTCATACACTGAAGCACCAAAGAAACTGGTATAAGCATGCGTATCAAATACAAAAACAGGCAAAATATGGCGCTGCGTTCGGCAACACATATATAAGACAAAAAGTGTCTGGCGCAGTTGTTAGATCGGTTATCAAATTTAAGTCAGTTTGCACGTGCTGTTATAGTCGACGCAAGACCGGTGGGGCACAACATCTCCGAGTAGCCACGAAGTGGGGATTTTCCCGTACGACCATTTCACGAGTGTACCGTGAATATAAGGAATCCCGTAAAACATTTAACTTCCGACATCGCTGCTCCCGGAGAAAGATCCTGCAAGAACTGAACCAACGACGACTGAAGAGAATCGTTTATTGTGACAGCAGTGCAACCCCTCCACAAATTGCTGCATGTTTCAGTGCTGGGCCATAAACATGTGTCAGTGTCCAAACCGTTCAACAAAACATGATCGATATGAGCTTTTGGACCCGAAGGTCCACTCGTGTACCCTTGATGACTGGATGACACAAAGCTTTACTGATCGCCTTAGCCTGCCAACACCAGCATTGGACTGTGGATGACTGGAAACATGTTGGCTGGTCGGACAAGTCTCGTTTGTGGAGACAACCTCAAGAATACATAGAACCTACTTATCAACTGGGGACTGTTCAAGTTGGTGGAGACTGTAATAGTGTGGGACGTGTGGACGTGTGGACGTGTCCGGTTATGGAGACAACCTCAAGAATCCATTGATCCTGCATGTCAGCAGGGGACTGTTGAAGCTGGTGGCGCTCTGCAATGGTGTGGCGCGTGTGCAGTTCGAGTGGTATGAGGCCCCTGATACTTGTAGATGGGAGTCTGACAGGTAACACGTACCTAAGTATCCTGGCTGATCACCTGCATCCATTAATGTCCACTGCGCATTCCGACGGATTTGAGCATTTCCAGCAGGATAATGCGACACCCCACACGCCCAGAATTGCTACAGAGTGGCTCCAGGAACACTCTTCTTAGTTTAAACGCGTCGGCTGGCAACCAAACTCGTCAGATATGAACATTGTTGAACGTATGTGGGATGCCTTGCAACTTGCTGATAAGAAGAGGTCTCCACCCCCTCGTACTGGTTTATGAACAGCCTGCAGGAATCATGGAATTTGTTCCCTCCAGCAACACATCAGACTTTCAACGTCGTGTTGTGGCACTTCTGCGTGCTCGCGGGAGCCCTAAACGATATTAGGCAGATGTACCAGTTTATTTGGCTCTTCAGTGTATATACAGACATTTACGTACTAGTGTGACGAGGATAGGGCAGGTTGTGTGAAATAATAGAAACCACGGGAAACCTTAATGAGGAAGGCCGGATAAAGCCACTACCGTTCCGAATACAAGGCCAGTGTGTTTAAACAGCGCTGCCTCATTCGAATTATTCTTACTGTGCAATATTGTTTCGAAAAGAATTTATTTAATAATGTAACAGGATAATGCTACACTTTTAATTCATTGCTCACTCCCAGTTACTGAACACACTGCACGCTGTATTCACACATTGTAACACTGCATACAGAATCAGCTGGTGTCAACGAGCGGCTGTGATACAGTTTGAGTCCAGATAACAAGTTATGACAGCAGTATGGGGGTACTTTGTAGACACTGCAGTGCAGGGATGGAATTTATGCACTCAAACACCGTTGGGAAAACTGCGTCGAGAAATGTGTGCATTTTTTACCTAAACACGTTGTGTGAACCATGAAATTATGTTAGACGAATTACAATTCTATGGTATAAATGGAACAGCATATGAGTGGTTTAAGTCATGTCTACAGAAGAGGAAGCAAAAAGTCTCTTTATATGCTTCAAGTGCTTCAAAGGAGTTTGCCACTTCATGTAACTGGGGTGAAATTACATTAACTGTTCCACAACGTTCGATCATGGGTTCCCTCCTGTTCTTGATGTATGTGAATGACCTCCCTTCTTATGTGAAACATGATACTGAACTGACACTGTTTGCTGATGATACAAGCATAATTATTAATCCAGTAAAAGAAAGTCCGATAGAAAATGATAGAAGTAAGGTCTTTGGAAAAGTTATTAGTTGGTTTTCTGCGAATGGACTTGCTCCGAACTTTGAAAAGACACAGTACATCCAATTTTCTGCTGCAACAAGTAGTATTCCTTCAATAAACCTAACACATCAAAAGAAAGCAGTAGCCAGGGTAGAGCATACTAAGTTTTTGGGTGTACATATAGATGAGTATCTTCATTGGAAAATTCATATTTTGGGTCTCCTAAAGCGACTAGGTTCAGCAACTTTTGCAATCAGAATAATTGCCAATTTTGAGGATGTATAAATTAGTATGCTAACATACTTTGCATACTTCCACTCCCTGATGTCTTATGGGATAATATTCTGGGGCAACTCAACACTTAGGCAAAAGGCATGCACTGCTCAAAAGAAAGTAGTTAGAATAATGTGTGAGGTTCATAGTCGGACATCTTGTAGGCATCTGTTTAAAAGGTTAGGAATTCTTACAACTGCTTCACAGTACTTTTACTCAGTAATGAAATTTTTTTCTCATCAACATGGACCAGTTTAAAATCAACAGCGACATTCATGATTACAATACCAAAAAAAAAAAAAAATAAAGACCTACACTACCCTTTACCTAACCTATCTTTGGCACAGAAAGGGGTAAAATATGCTGCTATAAAACTTTTTGATAAATTACCAGAGGAAATAAAATGTCTGACAGACAGCAGTAATAGATTCAAAAACAAATTGAAAATACCTCCTTGACAACTCCTCCTCTACCATAGATGAATTCTTGAATATGAGTAAATAAATATGGAGATATAATACATCCATTTTGTGCCATTTAAGGGAATGGGATAGATAATAGAAATATTTAGGTATAACACTATAAGGTAAACAAAAATTTGACACGTTCCACATCATAACGGTTTTCCGTGGTATTGATCGATGGAACACAGAACTAACTAACTAAGGTCGCTTGACAAACAGCTTGTAAGAGACTTGTTTCAGCCCATTAGGGTACATCGTGCAACACATTCGTGTAACAGCTACAGTATCTGGAGCAAACCTTGATTGCATAGGGAGCAAACAGTGTAAAGTACCAGCAGGAGGCCACTGCCGTGGACACTTGTGAGTAGCCGCGAGGCGCAGGGAATCTCAGGTCCGCTAATGGCCGCCAACTTGGCCGCTGCCGGAGTGGAGCGCCAGCTCCTCCGGTTCGCTGCGAACAAAATCAATTACGCGTCGGGCCGAGGCTCGGAAGCCGCCCACGACCGGGTCCCTGCCTTCTGCAGCAGCGCCGCCCGCCGGCCCGGACCGCTGGACACCACTTTGCTCCAAGTAAACCGGCTAACCAGCTACAAGAGCGGTAGTCACGTTTCAGCCGAACAGAGTCTGCCTTACGGTGAAGGGTCCAGGCTACCACTCAACAAGTGTTACCGGTACATCGTTTACGTCCCGGGCCCACTGCTACAAAAACAACAGGTATCCTTGCGATTCACATACACTGTTCGCCATTAAAATTGCTACAGACTCGAAAATTAGCCGACAGGAAGAAGATGGTGTGATATGCAAATGGTTAGCTTTTCAGAGCATTCACATCAGCTTAGCGCCGTTGGCGACACCTACAACGTGCTGACATGAGGAAAGTTTCCTACCGATTTCTCATACACAAACAGCAGTGGACCGGCGTTGCCTGGTGAAACGTTGTTATGATGCCTCGTGTAAGGAGGATAAATGCGTACCATCACGTTTCCGACTTTGATAAAGGTCGGATTGTAGCCTGTCTCGATTGCGGTTTATCGTATCGCGACATTGCTGCTCGCGTTGGTCAAGATCCAATGACTGTTAGCAGAATATGGAATCGGTGGGTTCAGCAGGGTAATACGGAACGCCGTGCTGGATCCCAACGGCCTCGTATCACTAGCAGTCGAGATGACAGGCGTCTTATCCGCATGGCTGTAACGGATCGTGCAGCCACGTCTCGATCCCTGAGTCAGCAGATGGGGACGTTTGCAAGACAACAGCCATCTGCACGAACAGTTGGACGAAGTTTGCAGCAGCATGGACTATCAGCTTGGAGACCATGGCTGCGGTTACACTTGAGCCTGCATCACAGACAGGAGCGCCTGCGACGGTGTACTCAACGACGAACGTGGGTACACGAACGGCAAAAGTCATTTTATCGGATGAATCAAGGTTCTGTTTACAGCATTATGATGGTCGCATCCGTGTTTGGCGACATTGCGGTGAACACACATTGTAAGCGTGTATTCGTTATCGCCATACTGGCGTATCACCCGGCATGATGGTATGGGGTGCCACTGGTTATCCGTCTCGGTCACCTCTTGTTCGCACTGACGGCACTTTGAACAGTGGACGTTACATGTTAAATCTGTTACGACCCGTGGCTCTACCCTTCATTCGATCCCTTCGAAACCCTACATTTCAGCAGGATAATGCACGACCGCATGATGCAGGTCCTGTAACGGCCTTTCTTGATACAGAAAATGTTCGACTGCTGCCCTGGCCAGCACATTCTCCATATCTCACCAATTGAAAACGTCTGGTCAATGGTGGCCGAGCAACTGGCTCGTCACAATACGCCAGTCACTACTCTTGATGAACTGTGGTATCGTGTTGAAGCTGCAAGGGCAGCTATACCTGTACACGTCATCCAAGCTCTGTTTGACTCAATGCCAAGGCGTATCAAGGCCGTTAATACGCCCAGAGGTGGTTGTTCTGGGTACTGATTTCTCAGGAGCTATGCACCCAAATTGCGTGGAAATGTAATCACATGTCAGTTCTAGTATAATATATTTGTCGAATGAATACCCGTTTATAATCTGCATTTCTTCTTGGTATATCAATTTTAATGGCCAGCACTGTAAGTTACTGGTTCACCTGCTATTCTCTTTAGAATGATGTTCATATAGTGTACGTCGACATTTTTAGCTGCTATAATGGCTACTACTCTCAACCATGCGTGATGTCGATAATTTGTTTAGATGCTTTGGAAAACCTTATCTACTGTTTTCTTTTTCCTTTTGAATTCACAAAGTTGCAGAAATTAGATCGGAATATGATTTTTCCCTGCTTCTAGGTTTGTATGTAAAGTCCCGTTACCGACCTCGAGAAACTATCTTGAAACTTTGACAGGCGTTGAATTAGTTTGAAGTTGAACTCTCATATTTGTTTTTAATTGCACTTTTTGACCGTGTTCCAAAACATGAATATTTCAAGCAGGATGTAACTCATCAGCTCTTATTGAGCCAGTTATAACTGGATGCGTTTGCCTAAAATCACCGGACAGTAAAACCAATGTTCCGTCAGATGGACCCTGAGTATGGTCTTTCAGTGTGTGGTCTAATGCTTCCAAGGAATTCTTATGAGCCAAGATACATTCATCCCACACAGTAATTTTATGCGTCTGAAGAAAGTTTTCCATTCCTAATGTTTTTGAACTGTCAGTTATTGTGTTTTCTGTGAACTCCATATTTAATGACAGTTTAAGAGCCGAATGCCCTGCTCTCCCTCCTTCCATCACTGTGACAGTAATGCCTGAAGAAGCAAGGGCTAACGCAATACAGCCGTTTGAAAGGGTTTTAGCCACATCAAGGAAATTCAGAAAGTTTTTCCAGTTCCACCTGGATAGTCCACAAAAGAACAGTTCGTCGGATTGGTTGGCTACAGCTTGTTTGGTTGTATAAAATTCCATCTCCTGCTCTGGAAGGAGTATCGATGTATTTTCTTGATGAGTAGCTGTAAATCATTTCTAGAGCCCGGATTTGATATAATAGCAAACTAAGAAATACAAACAAAGAAGTGAAATATGTAAATAAATATGTAATGAAGCAATTTATGTAAGATCCGAAATTGTATCTTTTTGCTAGGAAATATAAGTTCATATGTAGACTAGTCAAATATCTATGTTAATTGTTAATCAGCTCTCTTTTGCTACAAAGCACTGAAGTGCAAGCGTCTCCTATTCAAGCATGTTAGTCACACTGGAAAGGGACGCACACTTAATTATAATACACTTCTCCAAATATTATGCTGCCATGCACAATCTCCTGTATGACAATATGGTTTTATAAATACAGAAAGTTTTTTTAAATTCTTTATTACAATAATATTAATAATTATACAAACGTAACCCACTTCCTTAAATGATTACAGGGTCCTAATTTTATCCAAACTGCAGCTAGATACAGATTTGATTAATTAGAGAGCTACAGCTATAACTATATAACAATGGGGAACTAAACTGTCTGTTATTATTAATATTAAATGTACATTACCTATGCTTAACTAAACCCTATTGCCTGCAGCGTCACAGTTGTGTCAGCAGTTTATAAGCCTACTTTTTAGAGCCTTGCCCATCGGGATAATCCCGATGGGCGTGCCAAAAAGATTCGGGTTTTCATGGTTCTTTTTCAGCACAGATTGAAGTTTACTGGAAACTACACAGCCCACTTCATCTCATATAACAATGACATTCCGGAATGCATCTTTCATTACTCCCACAGCCTCCTGGAGAGGCATACCTGAAGTCTCCAATTTCTTGATACTGTCCGGAAGCCAGCTGAAATGATTTGCGATGTATGAAACTGAACTGAGCACGTTAGATCTGTTGAATGCTGACAAGGATTCACTCAAGACACTGCAGGATCAGAAGAAAACTTCTTCATCACTGACTCCACCGTGTCAAAGTGTTTACTGTAGAAAGTGATAACCGACCTTGTTACCACTGGCTGCGGAAGCAGAAATACATTCGGTAGGTGCTGCTCGTAGCGTTACATACGATAAGGAGATTTCAATAAATCGTTCTTCATTGTTGTTATCAGAGTATTTACTTCTGAGAATTAAAGTCTGACTGTCTCTGCTACTCCTTGCAATGCATGAATCGTGCCATATGCACTAAGTTTGAATAACATACATGAACCGATTTTTCCGTTTTCAACATCAAAAGGACTCTCTGTTCGTTTACTCTATCAGTCCATAGTACCTTAAGTCCATCATTATTTAACCTAGCAGTTGTTGAACTATTTGTTGCCCCAAAGGCTTACAATAAATTAATCAGGGTTTAGATGCAACCTTAGGATTCAACTTGCCCTCAATTAGACTAGGGATGAAACGGCCTATAACATCCATCGTCCTGTCAGCGGAAATCCATATAGATGATCTGCCAATGTCAGCCCTGAATTTTTTTCTAATATGTCAACATAGTAAGAATCCTGAAAAGCCGCGCGGAGTGGCCGCGCGGTTTGAGGCGTCATGCCACGGACTGCACGGCCCCTCCCGCCGGAGGTTCGAGTCCTCCCTCGGGCATGGGTGTGTGTGTTGTCCTTAGCATAAGTTAGTTTAAGTAGTGTGAAAGTCTAGGGACCGATGACCTAAGCAGTTTGGTCCCTTAGAAATTACCACACATTTGAACTATCCTGGTAATTCTTCCTGAGGGTGGTCTCGTTGAGAATGCTGCGGTTGCAGTATTTATGTAAGAAATGTTTAACTTGAGGTACCTGAAGTTTGTTCCAGGATATTTTCCCTGAAACCAGTGCAAAACACAGTTCTTTGTAAAATTCACTATTAGGTGATGTACGCTGTCCCTGCAACTATATAAACAGAATCTGTTTCTTTGAAGAAGTCCGTTGCTTATTCAAAATATGTGGAATGCTTGGTAAATATTGTTCATTTTTAAATTTCATTGTACATCCTACACGTTTATTACAAGCCTTGCAGAGGAATATTTTAAAGTCAGTTGTTAAAGCACTGTTGATAGAAGTCCATGTTTTCAACCTCGATGACAATGAAGGCGCATTCGGTGCCATGGTTAACTTAAACGCAGCTGACTGCTACGTATTGTGAAGCTCCTGAGAAGAAGAAAGGAAAGCGTTTAAAACGAATCATTGTTGTAGACATCGAACTTGTGCAGTTTAGCTTTGAGTGTAACGCGGTTGACTGCAGTATGAAATCACAACAATAAAACTTAATTTTCTTTCCTTTCTTGCTGTGTAACGAAAATATATGTGACTTCCGCAGTAATATGAAAACCTCTAAAACTATGTACTGTGGTGTGAAATTTGTATTATATCTCAAAATATGAAAATATGTAAGAAGAGTCTTTTAAAACTTTGAAATAAGGGTCCTTTCACTGTAAGATGTCGATATTTTACTTTTTGTCTTATAGCTACATATAAAGTAACAGAATATGTGATTACATAACTCCGGGCCCTAGACAATTGTGTTGTCTGATTACTCACTGAGCAATTCTCTGTCGAATGTTAAATTGATGGACCGATTTTGTGCTGTTATTCCCAATCGTCCCAACAACTTAACGCACGTTGCAACTTGAATATCCTAAATGAAGACAAACGTTTCATTGTATAATTATTCTGTGAAATCCGAGGCATTTCTTGGCGCATTTTGTGCAAAGTATCTTCCGTGATGCAATCTTTGTAATAGTCCCGGATGCGACGGGGAACAAGTAGATAAAATAATTGCGAACAGTGTACTTATTTGAGTGATTAGAAGTGGCTGATGGGTCTTCAGTTGAGTTGTCCCAGTGATCGTCCTTTTCCAGAAAATGAAGTGCTAACACGCACTTCAGTACCTGTAATATACTGTTTCTTCCAATGTTCATAAATGCATAAATGATGTTGGACCATAAAAGGTTTTCAGAAGCAGTCATAAGTACAAGCATTCACCGTTGCTCGGATATACAGTGTACATTCTTCCTAACTATTTGACGAAAATATTCCAGATTGCCCAATGACTGCTTCTCCTCTCTTCCTTCTTTCAAAATTCATTCATGTTGCGTTCCAAGGGAAATAACTCGGAATGTGTGCATAAATCAAAGTTCTTGCAAAATCATCTGTTTGAATCTATTGAAAAAACACTGTTAACATTGTGTTGTCTGGATTTGCAGCTCTGTCCCATATGTTTTGTTCCTTGAAATACACTCTCTTGTCCGTTTTTAGATAACAGTAAGCTGAATGACCGTTGGGTCCCTCTCGTGGACTAGGAATCCTACAATACGCCACACTACTCCATTGCTGCTGATATATCTGCCGATTTGATATTGAGAGGTTTCATGTAAATTACTTCTTGTTGAAACTCCGAACACGGGCATATTGCTGCCTTTGTTGACCTATTTGCAAACGCAATTTTTGGTTTTCACAGAACTGCCATACTCAGCATTGATGTGTGCTTTGAAAGTTTTGGATAAAAGAGGGGAATAAACCAACGATCATTTCAAATGTTTGTGAATTCCTAAGGCACCGAACTGCTGAGGTCATTGGTCCCTAGACTTACGCACTACTTAAACTAACTTACACTAAGAACATAACCGCCATACATGCCCGAGGGAGGACTCGAAACTCCGGTAGGAGGGCAGCGCAATCTGTGGCAAGGCGCCTCTAACCGCGCGGCCACTCTGCGCGTCTTTATTGTCATTTCCCCCCAACTTCAAAGTAATTGCTTTTCCATTGTCTTGTGTACTTCTTCGTCGATATATTGAGTAATCATCATTGCCAGTAATTGTGTCTATTAACAACTGTCTGGGATTCCGTTTAGAGCATTTTCAATCACTCGTACGTGGTGAATTTGTACCGATTTCTCCAAATGGTTCGTGTATCATGTTCTCGGTCAAAACTTCAAACAATCTCTTATCATTTGAGAGATAAGGTATTTCGGTAGATATTACTTTATCGACTTCACTTGGCATTATCTTCACAGTAAGCAATAGTAGATAGTGTCCATATGACAATCCTCTTTTTTGCCACTCCGTATAGTACATCCAGTATGGTTTCTATCCGAAAACATGTAGCGACGTGATAAGTTAATGTATTGAGCTTCTGTTTGGATACGCGTGCTGTTAAGCTGTAGCGATTAGTATGAGTTTGTCCTGGAAGTAGAAACTCTTTTATTTCATCCCATGTTGAATTACAGGTATATATAATGAAAACATCGGACCGATCGTATTTTCAAACATACGCTATAGCACACTGCGCTTATTCATGCAAGTGTTTTGGACTACGAGTAGATGTGACAAGCGGCACGCTCATCTTTCCCGTGTTGCTTTTATCTTCATCATTACTTTTCGAGTCTCACGAATGTATATATTCTTTTGATCTCAGCTTCTTTCGATTGAGCGTAATGAACAGCAATCGTTTCGGCCCTATTTTCGAGTACATATCGACGAAATCCTGGTGGAAGAGCAGGGTTGTATTCATTTTAACGTACCACAATCCGACAGGAATATAATCCACTGATCTATCTTCCTTGCTTATGTGTTCACAGGTGACTCTGTTTTATCATTTTGATACTGAAATGGCTACCGTCTTGACCGTCTGGAAACATAATTGGATACTGCAATGCATCTAGCATTGTGTTAGAAATTCTTTATAGTTGTTCAGTTCTGGACTGCAGAACATTATCGCGAGGATGAAATTCTTCTCCAACCATTGACAACTGCTACCTCATCAACTTGGTTCATATGGTGCAAATGGCTCTGAGCACTATGGGACTTAACTTCTGAGGTCATCAGTCCCCTAGAACTTAGAACTACTTAAACCTGACTAACCTAAGGACATCACACACACCCATGCCCGAGGCAGGATTCGAGCCAGTGACAGTAGCAGTCCCGCGGTTCCGGACTGCGGCGCCTAGAACTGCTCGGTCACAACGGCCGGCCCTCATCAACTTCTAGATTATTATATCGTCTGGCTTGCTCACTGGATTGTGTTTTATCAGCACGAATGAAAATTCTAGGGCTGTCTGATAGTCCCACTTTTGAATTAGATAATTATTGTCATGTGACATTTTTGACAAAGACTCAACAATGTCCTATAGATGTTCGGCACCTTGCTTTCAGTTGATGATTTTCATCTCCAGTGAAGCAGATTTGGAGAAATTTGTGGTTATTGCTAGGAAAAGGAAACAAAACTTGTCTCTGAATTTTAAATGTCGGCGCAAAATGCTCCTCTACAACGTTAGCGCCAAATAGTCATCTGGAAACAGGAATTGTAATTTCTGATGTTTTTGAGGAAATGTTCTGAAACATCAGTAATTCCATTTAGCAGATTTTAGAGATTCTTTTTGCCGCTGAGATTCAGGTAGCTTCACTTTCCCGCTCATACAAACATTCCCAGGGCTTGTCCTTTAAATTTCATAGCTACGCAGTGCGGAGAAACTTTACCCATTTTCCTGACCTAGATTAATTTACAGGAGATATTACATTGAATATTGGTTCGCATGAAAAAGCAGTTCGTTGATACGAAGCTCAGTCATTCAGATACTGTAACTGTATACGTCTTCCCTGTTGATCTGATTATTCTGGACGATGTTGAAACGATTGTGCCGTTCTTTTCCTTCTAATCTAATGCTCGCCTTTGAGAAGTTCGTTTAAACGTTCTTGACCAGTGCAGTTTTATCGCCTTTGACGTCCTGCGACTGCGTGCCAAGAACGGTGGCTTATGTTTGAAGGCGAGGCACAACAGATGATTGATGAACAAGGTACTATGACTTAAGAATCTTTTATTATGACATAAGGATGTTAAGCTCGATCAAACAGATACTGTAACTGCATACGTCTTCGTTGTTGATCTAATTGTTCTTGGCGTTGTTGAGACGGTTGTGGTGCTTCTCTCCTCGATTGAACTCATAAAACTGTGGAAAAACGAAAGAAATGGATTTAATTGAATATAATAATCACAAACAAAGTAACTCACGTTTTTATTTTTGAAAACAAATAATTAAACCATATCAAAAACAAAAGAAATTAATTGAAATGAATACAACAGTCGATACCAAATTACCTCACATTTAGTTTTTCGAAAACAGATAATCAAATCACTTCTCAAATAATCAAGTCACTTCCAGCGATTGATCATGCACATCAATGGGTAGGAAAACAGATTTTCTCTTCCTCTTCGACCAATAGAATTTGTAATGTGGCCCACGAAAACATAGACGACGATCAACAGAAAAAAACGAAACCTTTTTCGTAAACAGGTAATCAAATCACATCCTAAACAAAAGAAATGAATTAATGCAACAGTGGGAATGGAAGGAATCCACATTTTGATTTTAGAAAATATGTAGTGAAATTACTCCCCACATATAAAAACGCGGGTTTTCGAATGCAACGTTGTGTCAAAATTTCAGGTCAATCGACCGACTACTGTTCGAATCTTGCCACAGACGTATGCAGGGTGAATGTTTATATTTAAAAACTTTTTGCTATTGGTATTTTTGTCAAAATATATACTGCTTCCAATTTATTAATGCTTACATACATTGCAAAATTTTCTAGTCCATTCTGCTGTATAGATTTTACAAAATGCTAAATGCTCAATTGTTCCTGTTTGTGTGTCTTTTTATTTTCGTGTGCTATTTGTAATAGTCATGATTCTTTTTTCATGCGAAATTCTGACGCCAGTTCCATTCAACATTGTCTGTAGAAGATTTATTTGAGAAACGTTTTCTGTCATATAATCCGAAATTATTGAGAAAACGTGTGCAAAAGTCACGCAGTATTAACTGAAATACCACATGATTTTCTTATCAGAAACGTTGGTTCAATTTTGCTATTTTTAAGCTCCACTTTACAGATCATTAAATATTTTTCTGGAACAGTTAAACAGTGAAGGTGATAAGTCGTCCCCTTATGTAAGTTTTAATTTCAAATGGCTGAGATGTTTCTCCCATAAATTTCGCATAAGATATTGTATTTGTTAGAATGTTAGATTTAATGAGTTGTTATTACTATCTTTCAGCTGAATTCTCTGAGTAATATTCTCCTGGTTATCGCACATTCACTTCTTACCTACCATCGACATTTATCTCACTTTTAATATTCATTACTAATGAATATGACATCGTTCATTTGAGTAATCTTCCTATATACCGTCGAAACGCGGCCTACTGGTTCATTTTCCCGTATTCTCTGTACCTCAGTCGCTAAAAATGAAATCCCCACATGAAGAAGGTATCTGAACAGATAGCATTAGTGATATTGCAGCTTCTTGAAAAATGAAATTACAATGAAATTCAGACCATTAACTGCTTACGGGCGTTGATAAATATCAACGGGGACAGTTGAAAAAGTGTGCCCCGTCCAGGACTCCATCCCGGGATCTCCTACTTGCATGGCAGACGCTCTATCCAACTGATTCCTCGAGGACGCAAAGAATAGTTCGATTGCAGGGAATTATCTCTGTCACGCTCCCCGTGAGACCCACTTTTCCAACTTACTGTCCACACAACACGTATGTAGTGCCCCCGCCCACTATACTCGTTACTCGCGCCAGTCAACCTACCTGTTCCCGTGAAAGTCTGAGCAATGTGAGTGCAACCGCACTGAAGAACATCATTGACTGCTAAGTCTTTTCTGTATTAATATGGTATCTGTTCTTTAGGACATGCGATCTAGTCGAGAAACACTTATCAACGTGCACTTACGTTGTGGGAAGACTACGTCAAAAAAACTTGTTCGGTTTTGGCGAAAAAATTCTATGTCAGCTAGGATGGAAGGTGACACCACGACATTCATCCCGTATAACAAGAGCGGCTTAGTTAGTTTTCAGATACAGCGAAAACTCTCCTTTGAATCAATAAAACTGATCAGAATTTCGCAGGATTCAATTACTCAGCCGGTGCGTAAGCGAATGAACTGCCACAGCTGCTCTCGGTGAAGTAGTTGAGCCGCCCGTGCTGTTCAAGCAGCGCCAGAAACAGGTGTTCGCGCCGAACGGCAGTTCCATTAGTCTCTCTCCAGAGTGCTGCGTGTTGTACAACACAGTGCAAAGTACCTATTACTATAATTAGTCGTTTCACGTAATTAGAGCGGGGTTTGGCCGCAACGGCTGTTGGCGTATTA
Organism: Schistocerca gregaria; assembly: GCF_023897955.1. Classification (NCBI taxonomy): domain Eukaryota; kingdom Metazoa; phylum Arthropoda; class Insecta; order Orthoptera; family Acrididae; genus Schistocerca; species Schistocerca gregaria. Next base: position 704,121,978 of record NC_064921.1, read on the forward strand.
CCGCCACTTGTTACACACGATCAATAGGATCCCGCCGCTTGCGAGCCTGTCGTTGCTAGGAGCAGCCCACGTCATACAGCTCTCCCTGTCTTAATCCCAACAGTGCTTGACATTCCGTGATGAAGACCTTAACAACCTATTGCAGCCTAAGCAGATGAGATGAAATTTCATTCGAAGGCAACTCTTTCCCTCTACTTCTCTAACTCAGAAATGCACATTAGCGCCAAAGTAACTTCCCGTATAAATTTCAACGGCTTACAGCTGTTCATAAAAAAAGGTGTGTGGATACGATACAGTTGAAGTGAGGAATGTGAGGCGGTTGGTGCTGCGTTTCAGTAGTGCAGTAATCTATGTGCACGATAAGCCACGCCTCCGTAGACACTGTTCAGCTGTAATCTTTCATAACGAACAGCGTTTCGGTCAGGTCATCCGTGATAATCCGGGCATTATGATCACACGAAATTTTGTTCACAGCCGAATGTCGACAGTTATGCCTCAGACAAAATGTCACGCAATTTCGGTTATCGCGAAGTGTTAGTTTACTCTTGTTGAGTTCGTAGAGGCGATCAGTAGCGACTACTTAGGAGAAGAATTTCTTATGAATATCTGAAGATGCCAATGTAGCTTTACCGAAACCGGTTATTCACAATAACGGTTTTTTTTTTTTTTTTTTTTTTTTTTTTTTTTTTTTTTTTTTTTTTTTTATAGCGGTCTCGGCTAAGAGTTTCTTCTTCTCCTAAATAATCGCGAAGTGTTTTCAAGATAGGTCCAGAGCATTCTTAGACAAGAAAAAAAAATCCTCAAATGGAAATGAGTCGCGGCCTGCTGGACCAATAAGAGGCGGAAGGTGAAACTTTTTTAAACATCACCCTCTACACACATGTGACGTAGTGTCGCTAGTAAGAGCTGGAATCTCACGGACAGTCCACGGAGTGGTGACACGCGAATTTTCCAGCAAAAAAGAAGTTCAAGACACGCTCTCCTGCAAGTAAAGTAATCAGCACAGTGTTCTTGCATGGGCAAGATATGGTTACTTTTGGATGCCTTGGATACTAGACTAACTGTCAATTCAGAACGCTACAGAGCGACAATAACTCGGTTCAAAGCCTCAATTTCCCGTCCCGTCAGACGGTAAGAAACTTCCGCTTGCCACTTAATGACACTAGCCCCCACAACGGTTTGGCTACCATGAAACTCACCGTCAAATCTAGTTAGACTCTCCTATCATATTCACCGTACAGTCATGACATAGTACCTCTAGACTTACATCTCTTGGGGCTATGAAAGACTGACAAAGAGGCCAACATTTCCCACATTTGGATGCTGTCGTCAATACTGGAAGACACTGATTAGCCTCAGATGGTTCAGGTTTTTACGAGCGTGGCCTGCAGGCACTCGGTCATCGTTGACATCAGCGCATATCCAATGATGGTGACCGACAACATGGACAAAACTGCATCCAACTGAAATCTCGCCCTAGTAAACTGTGTTATAGTGCTTGCCGCAGTTTCTATGAAAATAAATGGCAGGCGTTGTTTTCGGATGAGCATCACATAATCCGCTTACTGAGGAGGTCGCTTTGAGAGCCCTTATCAACCTGTGAGCGAGTTTTGTTTGTCTGTTTGGAGCGGTTACGAAGTTGAATCGACAGAACAGATAGTGAGTAACCAAATAGCAGCTACTCCATTCGCCACAAGTTTGTACTGATAACTCGAGGACATCGTAGAACTTTACAAACAAATTCCAATGGGAGATGCCACTAAGACGCCTTTCATATCATATAACAATGCTCTTAACAGAGCGGACGGTAAGAACGACTAAGCCGGAAGAGTTGTCAAGCAGTTTCATACCACACATGTCCTATTATTGTGCAGTTTAGGGAAGCTCTAGTGCCAGTTGTTCTTCGAATAGTCCGCAGCTCGTGGTAGTGCGATAGCTTTTCGCTTCCCACGCCCGGCTTCCCGGGTTCGATTCCCGGCCGGGTCAGGGATTTTCTCCGCCTCGTGATGACTGGGTGTTGTGTGATGTCCTTAGGTTAGTTAGGTTTAAGTAGTTCTAAGTTCTATGGGACTGACGACCATAGATGTTAAGTCCCATATTGCTCAGAGACATTTTGAACCATTTTTGTTCTTCGAGCAGGGTTTCCATAGTGACCTAGAATCGACAATGGGAGTTTCTCTGACTGCCTCACTCTCTAACATCCGCCTAATGTAACGCTTGCTGACGGGATTGCTCTCAGACCGAAGAAGTCAGATTAGAATGTTGTATGAATTTGTTACAAACCATGACATTTAGCGTTCGTCTAGGGTGTCGGTGAACAACGTACGCGAAAAATCGACGTTAAGGTCCGTGGCTCTACATTTGGGCACTGTTTATTGAAAAATTACAGGAAACGTCATGTACGCCGATAATATTACCAAAGAGCAATGTATAATGTTGTTATTCAACTAAAATTTGTTCCGTGGGTACAACACAGTTGGCAAAATTTGGCCTATTCTCTTCAGTTTTGTATCTGTCTGTAGTAATATTATATTTTCTCCACTCCCTTAGCCATCAGAACGTGGCATTTTGTTTAACTGTGATTTTAATTCAGTCTAAGCGACTATAAAACGCATTTTAGGGTTCAACTGAAGCAGGAATCCACATTTCCTTTAAACTGTGACAAACGAATTCAGAAAGCGACAAGTGATACGCAAGGGAAAAAATATCAGCGGTAGGCTTCTGACATTTGCTTTTTAGACTTACAGTTCGTTGCCTTTACCTACAAGTCCCAAAATTAAGAAAAACATAGATTTTCTTATTTTATCCTCTAGGTATCCTGAGGAACTAGTTTCCACTTTGCACTGAGGTAACAAAAGCCATGAGATACCTCATAACATCGTGTCGGATCTCCTTTTTCCCGGCGTAGTACAGCAAAACTCGAAGTAGCATGGACTCATCAACTCGTCGAAAGTCCCCTGGAGGAATATTGAACCTTGCTGCCTCTGTAGCCGGCCACAATTTCGAAAGTGTTGCCCGTACAGGATTTTGTGGTCGAGCTGTCCTTTCGATTATGTCCCATAATGTTCGATGAGATTTATGTCAGGCAATCTAGGTGGCCAAATCATTCGCTCAAACTGTCAGGGATGTACTTCAAACGAATCACGAACAATTCTGGTCCAGTGACATGGCGATATGGCGCATTGTCATCCATAAAAGTTCCGTCGTTGTTCCGGAACATAAAGTCGGTGAATGTTTGCAAATGGTCGTAGCCGAACATAACCAATAGCAGTCAGTGATCGGTTCAGTTGGACCAGAGGACCTAGGCCATTTAGTGTAAACACAGCCCACACCGCTATGGAGCCACCATTAGAGTTTGATCAGTGCCTTCTTGACAACCTGAACCCGTGAATTCGTGGTGTCTGCTCCACACTGGAACCTTACCAAATGAAATCGGGGCTCATTTGACAAGGCCACGGTGCGCCGGGTGTGTAGGGTCCAACCGATATGGCGCTACAGGCGATGTCGTGCTGCTAGCAAAGTCACTCCCGTCGGTCTTCTGCTACCCTAGCACATAAACGCTAAATTTCGCCACACTGTCCTAACGGATACATTCGTCGTACGTCCCACACTGATTCCTAGGGATATTTCACGCAGTGTTGCTTGTCGTTTATAACTGACATATCTAAGCAAGCTCATCTGCTCTCGGTCGTTAAGTGAAGGCCGTCGGCCACTGCGTTGTCCGTAGTAAGAGGTAATGCCCGAAATATGGTGTTCTCGGCGCACTCTTGACAGTGTGGTCCCCGCGGTATTAAATTCCCTAAGGATTTCCGGAATGGAATGTCCCATGTGTCTAGCTCCAACTACCATTCCGTGTCCAAAGTCTAATAATTCATGTCGTGCGGCCATAATCACGTCTGAAACATTTTCACATGATTCACTGCAGCTCCGCCAATGCACTATCATTTTAACCCTTCTGCATGCGATACTACCGCCATCTGTATATTTGCATATCGTGGTCCCATGACTTTCGTGCAGCGTGTATCATGTTACTTGATTCACCAGATCTAAATCCACATTACATTCCGCAAGCCTCCTAATGGTGTGTGGCTGAGGGTACTTCAGCTACCACTATCTGAGCCCCCATTCCCCGTTGCACGCGTCAATGGCGCGTGGAAAGAACGATTGTCGGTAAGATACACTACTGGCCATTAAAATTGCTACACCACGAAGATGGCGTGCTACAGACGCGAAATTTAACCGACAGGAAGAAGATGCTGTGATATGCAAATGATTAGCTCTTCAGCGCATTCACACAAGGTTGGCGCCGGTAGCGACACCTACAACGTGCTGACATTAGGAAAGTTTCCAACCGATTCCTCATACACAAACAGCAGGTGACCGGCGTTGCCTGGGGAAACGTCGTTGTGATGCCTCGTGTAAGGAGGAGAAATGCGTACCATCACGTTTCCGACTTTGATAAAGTTCGGATTGAAACCTATCGCGATTGCGGTTTTATCGTATCACGACATTACTGCTCGCGTTGGTGGAGATCCAATGACTGTTAGCAGAATATGTAATCGGTGGGTTCAGGAGGGTAATACGGAACGCCGTGAGGGACCCCAACGGCCTCGTATCACTAGCAGTCGAGATGACAGGCATCTTATCCGCATGGCTGTAACGGATCGTGCAGCCACGTCTCGATCGCTGAGTCAGCAGATGCTGACGTTTGCAAGACAACAATCATCTGCACGAACAGTTCGACGACGTTTGCAGCAGCATGGACTATCAGCTCGGAGGCCATGGCTGAGGTTACCCTTGACCCTGCATCACAGACAAGAGCGCCTGCGATGGTGTACTCAACGACGAACCTGGGTGCACGAATGGCAAAACGTCATTTTTTCCGATGAATCCAGGTTCTGTTTACAGCATCATGATGGTCGCATCTGTGTTTGGCGACATCTCGGTGAACGCACATTGGAAGCGTGTATTCGTCATCGCCATACAAACATACACCCGGCGTGACGGCATGGGGAGCCATTGGTTACACGATTCGGTCACCTCTTGTTCGCATTGACGGCACTTTGAACAGTGGACGTTACATTTCAGATGTGTTACGACCCGTGGCTCTACCCTTCATTAGATCCTTGCGAAACCTTACATTTCAGCAGCATAATGCATGACCCCATGTTGCGGGTCCAGTACGGACCTTGACTCAATGCCCCGGCGTATCAAGGCCGTTATTTCGGCCAGTGGCGGTTGTTCTGGGTACTGATTTCTCAAGATTCATGCCGCCAAATTGCGTGAAAATGTAATCAAATGTCAGTTCTAGTATAATATATTTGTCCACGAATACCCGTTTATCATCTGCATTTCTTTTTGGCGTACTAATTTTAATGGCCAATAGTGTAGTATTCCGATTTCATCTGAAATTGTCCATTTCTAGAACATTATATTATTCATATTACCAACCTTAGAAGTGTAAACATTTTCACATTTTAGAGGAAGAAAGCGAAAGGTTATAGTTAAGTGATCCAAAGCCACAGACTGATAGAAGTAGAACACCAGCTTGTTTGGACAGTGATGGTACAGAGAAACAGTTGTGACCTTATTGAAGGATGAAAGTTGTATTTTCTTCAAACTGTTTAGCCAATAAAAAGAAAATCTTCTCCATAATTGCCAGGTGGGTTCATAAATATTCCTCTCGCCAGGTGAGATGTTACGTTATTGATATGAACGAAATAACAAATTGAAAAGGTGTCTAACGACTATAAATTAGTTTAACAAAGAATAAATATACTATAAAATCAATTATGATAATTTATTCATAAACTGAAGGAATAATTACGAATAACAATGGTAAATTCATGGTAGCTATGCAGACAAATAAGCTCAAGATTGTGTTCAGTGTTAGGGAATTCTGAGAAACAGAAGAAAGATAGAGGAAAAGAAACAAATTACGAGATTTTGTATCTAGATTCGAAACGATACTTTACTAAAGATCATTGAAAGTTCAGTACGCTAGTGACGTATGAAAGAAAAAAATGTTAAACAGAATTCGAAGAGAAATAAATTTCTGGGAAGCCTTATCACCAGACGGGATTGATTCATGAACATTACGACTGTTTAAGTCGCTTTATGGTTCTGTTGAAGATACGTAGTTGCATAGATACATATTAAATCAAACGTAAATATTAGGAAGGAGGACACGTGAAAAACCTGTTCGATTACTGAAGTGCCAATTTGCTTGTCAGTATCAGTAATAACATTAATCTGAACAGTGAGAACACGTGCCATTAATAAGCTCTAACATATTTATAAATGTTATTTCATTAGTTTAGTTCGTTCTTTCATTGTTTGTCTCACATTGACCCATAAAGCTAGATGTTTCACAAATCAAGATCAACGAACGCTTCCAGCTTAGGGATTTGTGGAACATTACAACATCTAAAGTCATCGCATATAGTCCATGCGAATTATTTAAGTGCACATGCAGTACAAGCTGACCAAATGATCAGGAGGAGTCATTTATATGAGGCATCATTGGTCAAGGTTATGATGAACATAATACTTTTTGGAATAAAAATAAAGATAATTTAATCTGGTCCATGAAACCTATCAGAGATATAAAGAAAATAAATCGCTGATGTAAAATAACAGTACTTCCTTAGTGCTAGCGGCAGCTTACACACATAAAAAAAAAGTTTTGCATCACCCCGGTTCTCAGAACTCCTGAAGATAGACGTTGACTGTGGATATTTTATCACAGACACAGTCCCTTTGACTGTTCAGAGATGTCACTAAATCCGCCCAAAGACGGAGGGGGTGCGATCAGTTCCACTCATTCCACCAGGAAGGAGGTACACAGCTCGTGGTATCTGTAGTTCAACCATACCTAGACACGTCCGCGTTGTTACTTTATGTCAGAAAGCGCTCTCGACAAGGCATGTGACCAGGAGCCACGGACTGAACCTAAGAGACGCTGTTCGGACATGGAAGAGATACCGAGAGACAGGAACTGTCGATGACATGCCTCGCTCTGGCCGCCCAAGGGCTTACTATTGCAGTGGATGATCACTACCTGCGGATTGTGGTTCGGAGGAGCCCTGACAGCAACGCCACCATGTTCAATAATGCTTTTCGTGCAGCCATTAGACGTCATGTTAAGACTCAAACTCTGTGAAATAGGCTGCATGATGCGCAACTTCACCCCCGACGTCCATGGCGAGGTCCATACTTGCAACCGCGACACCATGCGGTACGGTACAGATTGGCCCAACAACATGCGGAATGGACCGCTCAGGATTGGCATCACGTTCTCATCGCCGATGTGTGTCGCATACGACTTCAACCAGACAGTCGTCGGAGATGTATTTGGAGGCAACTCGGTCAGGCTGAACGCCATAGACACACTGTCCAGCGAGTGCAGCAAGGTGGAGATTCCCCGCTGTTTTGGCATGGCATTATGTGGGGCCGACGTATACCGCTGGTGGTCATGGGAGGCCATACATAAAGCTATCCACCGACCGAAAATGCAACCACATTCGCAGCATACTGGTGAGGCATTCGTTTTCATGGACGACAGTTCGCTCCCCCATCGTGCACTTCTTGTGAATGACTTCCTTCAGTATAACGACATCGCTCTACTAGAGTGGTCAGCATGTTCTCCAGACATGAACCCTATCGAAAATGACTGGGATAGATTGAAAAGAGCTGCTCATGGACGACGTGACCCACCAACCAGTCAGAGGGATCTACGCCGAATCACCGTTGAGGAGTGGGACAATCTGGACCAACAATGACTTGATGAAGTTTTGGACAGTATGCCACGACGAATACAGGGAGGCATCAGTGCAAGAGGACTTGCTATTGGGTATTAGAGGTTCTGGTGTGCACAGCAGTCTGGACCACCAACTCTGAAGCTCTCGCTGTATGATGGTACAACGTGCAATGTGTGGTTTTCGTGAGCAATAAAAAGGGCTGAAATGATGTTTATGTTGATCTCTATTTCAGTTTTCTGTACAGGTTCCGGAACTCTTGGAACCAAGTTGACGCAAAACTTTCTTTTTATATGTGTATATATAGTGTCGAATTAACTTTGCCCAAGGACAGGTTGCTGCGCGGAGTGGCCTCGCGGTTCGAGGTGCCATGTCACGGATTGCGCCTCCCTCGGGTATGGGTGTGTGTGCTGATCTTAGCATAAGTTAGTTTACGTTAATTTAAATACTGTGTAAGTCTAGAAACATTAGGAATTCACACAAATTTGAACATTTGAATTTGAAAGACAGGTTTCTATGAATTTAAAATGCTAGGAATGAAGGTAGAGACATTATTCTCAACTGTATGAAGAGATGTGCTTTGCAAACATCCTTCGTTCTAGTGCAACATGTATTTTGAGATGCAGCTGTTGTTACTTGTTCGACGCAAAATAAATAAATAAATCCCCTCACTCACGACAATTGTTTCGAAATAAAACTGTTAGTTCCTCTGTACTTCGTGCAACGCAAATCCGTTCTCGGATATGTCAGTTCAGGTCAGTCATGAATATCGGATTCGCAGAGCAACGCGTTCAACAGTTTGAAAAGCATTGACCTTAAGCGAATGACAGCTATATTAACATCTGAATATTCTCTGGATGTAACGAAACGAAGAACACTGTGTTTCTACAAAAAATGTCGCGGTTACATAGGATTTAAAGATATATTTAAACTCTACTTCTGAAAATGTAACCTTGATCACTGGCAGAAAAGAGCAAGAATGTTCTCGCATTATGCTTGTGATGAAACTTGTCTGTGGAGCATTACTCTCAGCACCGTCATATAGTTCAAATTGACTATCTGAAATTTCTGATCCATATTAAAACGAAAAAAAGAAACAAGAATATCTACTACTGTCCATTTCTTTCCTTGTGTCTTTTTTTTTCTCGATTTACTTCTCTACAATTTGAAATGAATGTGGTTTCCTACTTTTATTCGAACCTCAACACGTTGTCTGTGATAAATGCCTAACCAAAATCAGATTCATGACCAAGCAAAAAGCATTATATGCGAGCAAACACTTAAACATGATCGACCAAACTGTACCACATGTGTTTCGTTCATATCCAAAATCTCGGTTTAGTAAAATATTCTATGCTGGACTCTTGTAAAGGTATCTGCCTGTACTGACATAAATTTTCGGGACTTTTCTTGCAGTTTTCTGTAAGCAGTGAACAAATGTGCTGCTCGTAATAACAGTAAACTATAGGAAACCTCTGTTCTGTAGCATTTATTAAATGTTTTGCATCTTGAACTACAGGAGGATTTTAAAAACAGAAAATTGCAATAAAGGTACTGAAAGGACATGAATTTGTCGGTGGTGCAATCTTCTTTTAAGTCGGTAACAAGGGCATTTCCGTTACTTTATCTTCCTTGAATCATTACGAAGACTTCTGAAACTTCCTATTCCTTCCTCAGGTAGCTCATGCGCACGTGTTGTCCTAGATGTTACAGATAATTTTAAAACTGGGGCAACCACAGCTAAAATAGTTATACATGAGTGCTTGACAGTTCATACAGTGAACAGTTTTATTTAAAATCAGCGTTAAAACTATTGAAATGAAACAGAATGAAATGTTCAATTGTCGTAGCTGTACAACTTTTAAGTTGCATCTTCTGGTGCAAATGTAAATGTTATGTCATAGCTTACAGAATGCCGCAGAGTAGCAGTTGGCGTGGCTAGGTGAAGTTGTCAGACGGCCTCAATTGATAGAAAACCATCATATCTTTGTATGTTATGAAATAATTTAATTTTTATGTACATTTATTTGAAAAGATAAAGTTGTAAATGACTGCACTACTCTAAGGGCTTAAATAATGATTAAACCAGAAGTGAAAGTATTGACGCTAAAATCAAGCATTCTACTTGAACGGCTGGCCTGGCGTGCTCCGTGGTGACGTGCGCAAAAATGCAGGGAAAACAACGTAGCGTGGCCCTCGTAGTGTGCTGATACTATGTCAGTTACCGCATATGTAAATTATAATTGTGATAAACGGTGCGTTGAAACATTCCCAAAGTGGTGTGGCGTTTACCTGAATGCTATTAAATGGTCTCTGAAATCATCAAGTCGCGAATGGAAGAATTTCCAGACATAAACCGCTGTGAAGTTTTGTGAGCCATGGCTACCGCTGGAACAATGGCTCTGGAAAGTGTCATTTAGGTCGCTGTTTAGTGGTTTATCAGAGACGTGAAGAAGCTGGCCTGGTGTAACACCTATATCGATTAGAAGTAGGTTTATGTTATGTAACTGTGTATTTGTAATTATGTTTTTATTCTTTGTTAGTTAAGGTCATTGGTTTGCGACAGGAAATTTAAAGTTTGTGATGTTTATATGGAAGAAGATAAATGATTGTTTAAAATAATGAACTTTTATAATATGTGTATATTGATAAGAAAAACTATGTACAGGGTGATTCAAAAAGAATACCACAGCTTTAAAAATGTGTATTTAATGAAAGAAACATAATATAACCTTCTGTTATACATCATTACAAAGAGTATTTAAAAAGTTTTTTTTTCACTCAAAAACAAGTTCAGATATGTTCAATATGGCCCCCTCCAGACACTCGAGCAATATCAACCCGATACTCCAGCTCGTTCCACACTCTCTGTAGCGTATCAGGCGTAACAGTTTGGATAGCTGCTGTTATTTCTCGTTTCAAATCATCAATGGTGGCTGGGAGAGGTGGCCGAAACACTATATCCTTAACATACCCCCATAAGAAAAAATCGCAGGGGGTAAGATCAGGGCTTCTTGGAGGCCAGTGATGAAGTGCTCTATCACGGGCTGCCTGGCGGCCGATCCATCGCCTCGGGTAGTTGACGTTCAGGTAGTTACGGACAGATAAGTGCCAATGTGGTGGCGCTCCATCCTGCTGAAATATGAATTGTTGTGCTTCTTGTTCGAGCTGAGGGTACAGCCAATTCTCTAACATCTCCAGATACTGTAGTCCAGTTACAGTAGCACCTTCGAAGAAAAAGGGACCAAAAACTTTATTGGCTGAAATGGCACAGAAACTTTCCCGCGGATTCTCAGTGCCCCATATACAGACATTGTGACGGTTGACTTTCCCGTTAGTGTGGAAAGTTGCTTCATCACTAAACACAATCTTTGAAACGAAAGATTCATCTGTTTCCATTTGAGCAAGGATAAAATCACAGATATCGATTCTTTTAATCTTATCAGCTGCAGACAGTGCTTGAACCAATTTCAGACGATAAGGTTTCATAACTAACCTTTTTCGTAGGACTCTCCATACAGTTGATTGTGGAATTTGCAGCTCTCTGCTAGCTCTGCGAGTCGATTTTCCTGGGCTGCGAACAAATGCTTGCTGGATGCGTGCTACATTTTCATCACTCGTTCTCGGCCGTCCAGAACTTTTCCCTTTGCACAAACACCCATTCTCTGTAAACTGTTTATACCAACGTTTAATACACCACCTATCAGGAGGTTTAACACCATTCTTCGTTCGAAATGCACGCTGAACAACTGTCGTCGATTCACTTCTGCCGTACTCAATAACACAAAAAGCTTTCTGTTGAGCGGTCGCCATCTTAGCATCAACTGACGCTGACGCCTAGTCAACAGCGCCTCAAGCGAACAAATGTACAACTAAATGAAACTTTATAGCTCCCTTAATTCGCCGACAGATAGTGCTTAGCTCTGCCTTTTGTCGTTGCAGAGTTTTAAATTCCTAAAGTTGTGGTATTCTTTTTGAATCACCCTGTATATTGGAAGCTGGTTCATGCTTAGGGCACTTGTATTGTAAAGTATAGCAGATGCAGTGAGGGTCCTCCACAGCGGAAGTGGCATTGCGCGATGTAAAAGGTGGTTTTGGCGGTCGAACTGGGTGGCTCCTTGGTGCGAACGATACGCAGCCAGTGGCTAGCCGTTGCACGGGAGGCAATTGGAAGCAACTTTGCAAGGAATTTTGCCTCGGATGTGGATTTGCCTGTTGCTTGGTATTATAGGCAATAAGGAATGGATCTAATACGCTAAAACTCCGTCGCCAAGAAGTAGTTTTATAGAGCATTCAAACCTCAAGAGCTGTGAGTACAGTTAGCCGCCATGTCGCTTGCCACCACAACTTCGCCACTGCTCCACTGACTTCATGCATACAGATATTTATTTATTTATTTAACCCGTATCAGAGCATGGACCACAAAATTTGTGCGAGTGATTTTAATAATAATCCAAATGCTACAATTCTGTGTTTGGAACCGTAACTTCTATCCTGATCATCAGCCTACGTAGGGTCCTCTCCTAAGTGTTTATAAACCCTAGTATCCTGTTTCAAATGAACTAGTGATTTATTTATGTTTGTCAAAAGTGCAAGAATTAGAAAAAGTTGAAGTTAAAACTGCAAAAGTGAAGTTAGTTAGAATTTTGATGAAGCACAATCAGTTTAGTGCAAAGTATCATTTTGCAAAAATACGGTGCCAGATTGTGTAAATGTTACTGTCTAAACTATCTTCTTCACAGATGTTGAAATAAGGCAAATAAGTTAAACTCATTTGAAACATAATGTAGTCTCGAGTACTAACATGGATGATTTTTTTTGGAGTTAATTGAGTACAGCGTTGAATAATTTGCCTTGAAAAGCAAAATATAAACTATCCCAAGTGAAGTTAACAAGTGAATTTATTTGAATTGGTCTTTGCTGCTGAAATAATAATAGAGCTTGACAAGTGATATTGTGCCAGTTTATGTGTCCCCACCATATTCTCCTAATGTTAGAAAGATAATTTGAATATTATTGCTACTAAGGAAATCTTATATATTTCTATAAAAGGGAGTACAAACAGTGTAATTGTGATATTATTTGTCTCGTTTTTGTTAGTGGTTGTTACATGTCAGTTAAGTCCTAAACCCCCCCCATGTCCAAATTTAGTTCTGCGCTTCTTGCAGTAACATTTCAGGACTGGTTCAAGTAACAGACTTGAGTGAGACTGTTATTAGTATACGTTTCGTACATTTTTGCTTTCTGTGATTACTACTTTGTGCATTACTGGTAACTACTGCTCAGAGTGCCCTGTGTCCGTTAGTATCCTGTATGCTATTCAAAGGGAATACTAATGGAAGTAACTTCAATAGCTAATATTCAATTTTCTTAAACACATGTTTCCAAGTTAATGTGCCTAATTGGGCTAGCGACCGTTAATTTTTTCATTCGTATATGAATTTTACTACTTTCATTAACCCCAAAGTTAATGCCTGTTTAGTTTTTCTATCAACTGCACTATATTCAAAATTACAGTCCGATACGTTTATCCATTTGTTTGGAGTGTAGCCATGTATGGAAGTGAAACATGGACGATAACTAGTTTGGACAAGAAGAGAATAGAAGCTTTCGAAATGTGGTGCTACAGAAGAATACTGAAGATAAGGTGGATAGATCATGTAACTAATGAGGAGGTATTGAATAGAATTGGGGAGAAGAGAAGTTTGTGGCACAACTTGACTAGAAGAAGGGATCGGTTGGTAGGACATGTTTTGAGGCATCAAGGGATCACAAATTTAGCATTGGAGGGCAGCGTGGAGGGTAAAAATCGTAGAGGGAGACCGAGAGATGAGTACACTAAGCAGATTCAGAAGGATGTAGGTTGCAGTAGGTACTGGGAGATGAAGCAGCTTGCACAGGATAAAGTAGCATGGAGAGCTGCATCAAACCAGTCTCAGGACTGAAGACAACAACAACAACGTTTATCCATTAGACAAAGACGCGGTCAAAATTCCAAAATCCTTTCAGAGGGTGACATTAGTTTGTGTCACGACAGGCTAGTGTTACAAAGGCTTTCTGTTTGTTTAGTAGCTGTAAGAACTGTGAGGAGTGGTAGTCATATTAGTGAAAGTGTGGATTCGTAAATAACCTACACATTACAGGTCATTATTAACAATGACTGGAACTTGTTTTCAAATACCGAACAATTCTGTATCTTCAGTCCTGTGTTACTCGTTCCAAATAATAACTTATGTCAAAATTGCGATGTTCAGAATCGTTTTTACATTTTCAGTAATTTGTGTATTTTTAACTACGAAGTGTGCTTATTAGTTCATTTAAACTGGTTCAAAACCAAGCTCTATGCACTGGTCGTCTTTGTTTTTCGATTTTTCCCGCATCTCGTGGTCGTGCGGTAGCGTTCTCGCTTCCCACGCCCAGGTTCCCGGGTGCGATTCCCGGCGGGGTCAGGGATTTTCTCTGCCTCGTGATGGCTGGTTGTTGTGTGATGTCCTTTGGTTAGTTGGGTTTAAGTAGTTCTAAGTTCTAGGGGACTGATGACCATAGATATCAAGTCCCATATTGCTCAAAGCCATTTGAACCATTTTTCGATTTGCTGATGGAAATTTTGCTACTTGAAAGTTCACAATCGAAGTGATAGTTTTCGACAGTTATTTCCGCAAAATTTTTAAAGTCGACTGCCTAATTGTGGAATAAGAAACAGTATTGCTTGCTTCCTCCCTGATTTTTAAGTATAAAGCAGATTAACAGAATAGAGCAGTAATTCTCAGTGAATACCAGAATTAGTAAAATTAAGTTACCTCCTTCAGAGCTTGGCGACCGTAAGAAGCCCTTATACTGTATTTATCTCAGAGAGTCTAATGAGGTTAGTCACCTGACATCTCTTCTCAAAAATGGCTCTGAGCACTATGGGACTTAACATCTGTGGTCGTCAGTCCCCTAGAACTTAGAACTACTTAAACCTAACTAACCTAAGGACAACACACAACACCCAGCCATCATGAGGCAGGGAAAATCCCTGAACCCGCCGGGAATCGAACCCGGGAACCCGGGCGCGGGAAGCGAGAACGCTACCGCACGACCACGAGATGCGGGCCATCTCTTCTTCTGTGCTTGTGAAGAGAAACTGTTGATCATCTACATCTACATTGATTTTCAGCAAGTCACCGTACGGTGTGTGGAGGAGTGTACACTGCACCACTACATTTCGTTTCCTTTCCTGTTCCACTCGTAAATAGAGCGACGGTAAAACGACTGTCTGTATGTCTCCGTGTGAGCCCTGATTTCTCGTATCTCACCCTCGTGATCCTTACGCGCGATGTATGTTGACGGCAGTAGAATCGTTCGGCTGTCAGCTTCGAATGCAGGTACACTAAATTTTCTAAGTATTGTTTCACGAAAAGAACGTCGCCTTCCCTCCAGATACTCCCATTTGAGTACCCGAAGCATCTCCATGACACTTGCGTGTTGTTGGAACCTACCGGTAACAAATCTAGCAGCCCGCCTCTGAAATGCTTCGATGTCTTCGTTCAGTCCGACCTGTTACGTATCCCAAACACTCGAGCAGTACTCAAGAGTAGGTCACACCAGAGCCCTTCATACGGCCTCCTTTAGAGGTGAACCGCTCTTTCCTAAAAATTCTCCCAATAAACCGCCTTCCCTACCACAGTTCTCACATCGCTTTGAAACGTTATGCCCAGATTTTTAAACTACTTGATTGTGTCAAACAGGACACTACTAATACTGTATCCGAACATTACAAATTTGATCTTCCTACTCATCCACATGAACGTGCGTTTTTCCACATTCGGGGCTAGCTGCCATTGGACTGTCGGATATAATTACGGTGTCAAAACGGCATGTAAGGTAGGCAATGTTAAGCCTAAGGCAGCGCTTTTGTAACAGTGAGTGAAATATACTATCGAACCCTTATATCCACCAGCTGCTTGGATAACAACAATTCAATTAGAGCACACACGGTTCAGATTACAAAACAATGACATCAACATCGTTGTTCTGCCAAGCAATAACAATGCAAATGCTCCATCTAGTGATAGGAAATAGCTTTTATGTTTGTTGAAAACTGTGCGAAGACAAAAGTTACGATCTGTTTCACAGCCAAACGACATGTACCACGAGAGGCAGGCTGTGCCTCTTATTTTGCACTTTCGTATTTAAGCGATATTAATAAACGAAGTAAACAATAATGGGGGCAATTGGTTGCAAAGTATCAGTTTTCTAATTACTGATACACAAGGAACCTGATGTGATGGTACGCAATTTGTCGCCTCATCAGAGTACAATTTCAATTTACGTAAAAGTGTGCGAATTAGGTCACACACTGCACAGTCACGTCACCAGGAGTCGACTTTGATAGCATTAGAAAGATTAACAGATCCATCAGCGATATTTCAAATATTTCAATCAGGTGTCATCCAATGTCTAGCCCACCTACAAAGTCACTGAGCTGCTCTGAACGACCCATTCTTCCGTTACTTTGATCCTACTGACAACAAAATACTGCCTGCCTCCTTATGTATTGGCAGGTCCTCCTCTCGTGGCTCCCACATTACATAAAGGTAACTGTGTAGTGCTGATCAGATAGTGTACACTGATGATACGGTAGTCATGGGATACCGCCTAATATCGCGTCGGACTTCTTTTCGTCCTGCGTAATGGAGCACCTCGACTTGGTACGGATGTCCTGCAGACATAATAAGCCATGCTGCGTATGTAGCCGTCCACAATTGCGAAAGTGTTTGAGATGCACTATTTTATATACGAACTGACCTCTCGATTATGTCCCATAAGTGTTCTATGGGGTTCATATCGGGAGATCTGTGAGGCCAAATGATTCGCTCGAATCGTGCAGAATGTGCTACAAACCAACCGCGAACAGTTTCGGTCTGGTGACATGGCAAATTGTCCTCTGTAAAAACTCCATCATTGTTTCGGAAAATGAGGTACATAAATGGTCTCTGCTCGAATCGTGCAGAATGTGCTACAAACCAACCGCGAACAGTTTCGGTCTGGTGACATGGCAAATTGTCCTCTGTAAAAACTCCATCATTGTTTCGGAAAATGAGGTACATAAATGGTCTCAGAGTAGCCGAACATGACAATTTACAGTAAATGCTCGGTTCAGTTGGACTGGAGGACTCAGTCACTGCATGAAAACAGGGCCCACAGCGTTAAAGAGCCACTACCAGTTTGTGTACTGGTTTGTTGACCGCTTGGGTCCATGGCTCCGTGAGGTTTGCGCCTCTCTCAGTCCCTACCATCAGCTCTTAACAACTGATATCCGGACTCATCTAACCAGGCTACGGTTTTCCAGTCGTCTACGCGGCTCCAATCGATGTGATAGCGAGCACAAGAGAGCGGCTGCAGGTCGTGTCGTGATGTTAGAGAAGGCACTCGCGTCGGTCGTATGCAGCCATCGCGCATTAACGCCAAATTTCGCGTCCCTGTCCTAACGGACACGTGCATCATACCTCCCACATTCATTTTCTGCGGTTATTTCACGCAGTGTTGCTTGTCAGTTAGCACTGACAACTCTACTCAAACAGCCGACCACTGTGACCGAGCGGTTCTAGGCGCTTCGGTCCGGAACCGCGCTGCTGCTACGGTTGTACGTTCGAATCCTGCCTCGGGCATGGCTGTGTGTGATGTCCTTAGGTTAGTTAGGTTTAAGTAGTTCTAAGTTCTAGGGGGCTGATGACCTCAGATGTTAAGTCCCATAGTGCTTAGAGCCATTTGAACCATTTTCTACGCAAACGCGTCTGCTCTCGATCGACAAGTGAAGCCCGTGAGCCACTGCTTTACCTGTGATGAGAGGTAACGCCTGTAATTGGTATTCTTGGCACACACTTGAAACTGCGGATGACAGAATATTGAATTTCCGAAATGCAATGTCCCACGCGTCTAGATCCAACTATCACTCCCCGTTCAAAGTCTGAAAGTTCTCGCCGTGCGGCCATAATCACGTCGGAAACCTTTCCACGTGAATCACCTGAGTACAAATGACAGCTCCGCCAATGCACTGCTCTTTTATACCTTGTCTACGCGATAATACCGCCATCTGTGTGTGTATATGACCACATCTTTTTGTCACCTCAGCGTTTGTGCTACGTCTGTAATGACCTCGTTTTTGACGGAACGTAGAAAAAAAATGGTTCAAATGGCTCTGAGCACTATGGGACTCAACTCCTGTGGTCATTAGTCCCCTAGAACTTAGAACTACTTAAACCTAACTAACCTAAGGACATCACACACATCCATGCCCGAGGCAGGATTCGAACCTGCGACCGTAGCAATCGCACGGTTCCGGACTGCGCGCCTAGAACCGCGAGACCACCGCGGCCGGCTACGGAACGTAGAATCTGGATCTCTCTTGAATCCGTATGCCACGTGGAACTCTGAGAGTTGTCTGTGTAAATATATTTAAGTACAGTTGGGAATATCATTCGATAAATCACTTTTTTTACGACCATCTTCAAGGACGATATTAAATAGACCATTGGCGGCCTCAAAGCACCGAATTATTGCAAACAGTGCTCGCGAGCGTCTCAAGACAGTGAGAAACGGGTGGAGGCATTTTGTCGTTACATTCGCCATATCCTCTCATTCCACATTGAAATGGTTACAGATACAAAGATGTGTGAAAGTTGGTGATAGAAAAAAGTTATTGAACTGTCAGTTGCTTTTAATATTATATTCATGAGATTTAGACTGGGGCCATCTGTTTGAAATTGAATAAAGGCAATATTTCTATTGCCAGGCACCATCAAAGGCTGTGTGTGTTGACGCTGTTCTACATGTACACTTGTTGCACTGCTAGTTAAGCTCGAGTTCTGCCTGTGGAACTACAAGCAATTTTCAGAACAGGTCACAAACGGCATATTCACTCTTCCCGTGTATTAACATTGTCAACTTCACAGCCACTGGTGATGCTTTAATACACTGTCTGACAAAAACAGTGAAGCGGCCAGGAGACATGATTAGATACGAATGTAGGTTCGTATGTATACACACCATCAGTAGGTATGTCAATCATTAGATTTGCAATTCTCTGTGACAGGTGGAATGACCACCTGAGTAATTAGTGCTCTCTGTGTTCAGTGTTATTACCAGACCTGGTAGGTTATACAAGGACCGTAAACAGCGTCTTGTGCTGAATGATCACTGAGCAGGACACGGAGATGCCAGCTACTCGTGTAAGACGGAATTAACAGCAAATGATAGAGTTTGAACGCCGCGTTATTGTGTGTCTTCATTCGGCCAGCTGATCGAAATGTGCAGTATCTAGACTTGTGGGGCATTTTTATTTGAATACTTTCAGCATTTCAATACTTTCAGCATTTCGCGGCCCTGTCAGCAACTGTATAAATATTAAATTCAAAATTAACAGCCTCAGTTGCGGAGTTACCTAGATTTACCTAGGTTTCAATTGGGATAACCCAACCTTCTTCATAATTACACTTACTAAAGTTTGTACATAATGGACATTGTGTGGAGTGTTCCAGTACAACACTCGTGGCTGCCGCATCGCGGTCGGGAAGTGGGGCTGAGGCAGCTTCAGTTAAGTTTTTAAAATATGACGACACTTGGTGTATTTGTATTTTTAGTTTGACAATGTCCATTATGGACAAACTTTAGTAAGTGTAATTCTGAAGAAGGTTGGGTTATCCCAATTGAAACCTAGGTAAATCTAGGTAACTCCGCAACTGAGGCTGTTAATTTTGAATTTAATTTTTATTTGACACTGGGCTGATGTTTGATTGCATGGGAACGTGAGGGCAGGAAAATCATCGCCAAAGTTCTGATCGCCCACATCTGACCATCTCAAGGAAAAACCGACATATTGTGCACCAAGCACCTGATAACCCCTTCACATCTGCACCTGATACCTGTGAACATGTAGTGGACTTCCTGCAATACTGTATGTCATCCCGCGCCATTGGTTGAGAATAGCGGCAGCTGGATAAGGAAATTAACGTCCCATGCGCAGATTACCTTCAACAAAGCAACACAAACGATTGAATTTCGAGTGTCATTGGTCAGAGAGAAGGGGCAGCCGGACAAGAGAACTAATGACCCATGCTCAAGCTGCCATTAATAAAGCAACACAAACGATTGGGCTTCGAGTGCCATTGGGCAGAGAGCAGGAGCAACCGGACAAGGGAATTAACGTCCCATGCGCAGGCAGCCATTAGCAAAGCAACACAAACGGTTCAGTTTCAAGTGGCACTGTGACCAGGGAGCATGGACTGCTGATAAATGACATCACATTGTGTTCAGCGATGAATCGCGTTTGCTACACTAGCTCGGATGAACATCGTCAGATAGTATAAGGGCGACCTGGTTTCAGATCCCATTCTTCCATTGTTTTGGACATGCACAGCATTGTCACTCCTGGCGATATGCTGAGGGGAGACACCTGCTGTGACTTTGTGTCACAGCTCTTAGTGACTAAGAGAACTCTGACACCACAACAGTACTTCATGCACATCCTGCGCCCTCGTGTGTTACCTCACACATGACTACATGGTGGTGCAATTTTACAACAGTACAATGCTTGTCCACACATAGGACTTATCTTTATGAACTAGAGATGGGCAAACGCGTTCATCCTTGGGAACTAGTTCACTGGTGATCGCTCTTTTTTGAGAACCATTTTTACTCGTTCACCTTTCATTGTTGTTTGCTGTGGTGGTCTTCAGTCCTGAGACTGGTTTGATGCAGCTCTCCATGCTGCTCTATCCTGTACAAGCTTCTTCATCTCCCAGTATCTACTGCAGCATACATCTTTCTGAATCTGCTAAGTGTATTCATCTTTTGGTCTCCCTCTACGATTTTTACCCTCCAAGCTACCCTCCAGTACTAAATTGGTGATCCCTTGATGCCTCAGAACAAAGCCACTGAAATAGTATTGTAGGAGTTATCGTATTCTCTTTACAAAATGTGACACTATACACTCGATTTCGAAGGGCGGACTTCATTCGGTTGTACGTCGGCCTGGCCTCCATAACAATGAACATGATCTTTTACCTTGCATAAAAAAAAGACGGAAAATGGCAACTCGTGTGTGCCGTGCCGACGTCCTCCGCGTGTCTAATAGCAAAGAATCTTTCCTCTTTACAAAAACTTCTTCTGATGTTTATCGAAATAGTGAAGTAAGCTATAACGCCGTTCATTATGCTTCGTATATGGTTCTTATGAAAAACTGAAAATTAGTAGCATATTTGACTGAAAATGGAAGCCGCCAAGAGAGAGCACTTGCCTCCCCCCTGTTGTTCATAACAGAATTCTCACGAACTTCTAATTTTCGTGATTCTGCAAAACAAATCGTTTAGCTAACTGCTGCGTAGCGTAATGTGGCTGATCGAAGTGAAATAATATAAGGTGGCGCACGAAAAACCGGCATCGAGTACGAAAAACCGCCCCTGAGTACTGACTGCTCGCCAGTTACGCACGATTTGTTGACCGCTACGAGCATAATAGATAAACATGTACTAATTAGGCAGTGAAAAAATAAAAAAAAGCTATTGCAAACAACTCCGAAACGATAGATGACGATTGGTAAGCGGCAATGAACAGTCTAGCACTCGGGGACGATTTTTCGTGCTCCACCTTGTACCATTGAAATAATATTGTAGGAGCTATCGTATTCTATTTACAAAATGTGACACTACACTAGATTTATAAGCGCGGGCTTCATTCGGTTGTAAGTTGGCCTGCCTCCAATAACAATGAACATGCTCTTTTACCTTGGATAAAAAAAAGACGGAAAATGGCATTTCGTGTGCGCCTTGCCGACGTCCTTTGCATGTCTAATAGCAAAGAATCTTGCCTTTTTACAAATATTTCTTCTTGTGTTTGTCGAAATAGTGAAGTAAGCTGATACGCCATTTTGCTGCCTGAAAATATGTATGTAACATACCACGTAATTTTTATGTAATTTATGTAATTGTAAAATACATTTTAATTACCGGTCGTGGACACTGAATAGAATACGAAAAGAACCAGAAGTTAAGAAGTTGAAACAATGTTTGAAACATATTTTGAATGGGAGTGCGAAGCGAAACAGATGAACAACAAGAAGTCGTTACTGAACTAACTCTGACCAGTCGGCAGTGGAAGTGCGACGAGTGGCCACGGGAAGAAGGACGACTCCGGCCGACCGAGACCGAGACAGACGGGAACGGGACCGAGGCTGGAACGAGACCGGCCGACGTGTCGTTGCGGGAACGAGACCGACCGTATCCCGTTCCCCGGAACTACACTCCAGGAAATGGAAAAAAAGAACACATTGACACCGGTGTGTCAGACCCACCATACTTGCTCCGGACACAGCGAGAGGGCTGTACAAGCAATGATCACACGCACGGCACAGCGGACACACCAGGAACCGCGGTGTTGGCCGTCGAATGGCGCTAGCTGCGCAGCATTTGTGCACCGCCGCCGTCAGTGTCAGCCAGTTTGCCGTGGCATACGGAGCTCCATCGCAGTCTTTAACACTGGTAGCATGCCGCGACAGCGTGGACGTGAACCGTATGTGCAGTTGACGGACTTTGAGCGAGGGCGTGTAGTGGGCATGCGGGAGGCCGGGTGGACGTACCGCCGAATTGCTCAACACATGGGGCGTGAGGTCTCCACAGTACATCGATGTTGTCGCCAGTGGTCGGCGGAAGGTGCACGTGCCCGTCGACCTGGGACCGGACCGCAGCCACGCACGGATGCACGCCAAGACCGTAGGATCCTACGCAGTGCAGTAGGGGACCGCACCGCCACTTCCCAGCAAATTAGGGATACTGTTGCTCCTGGGGTATCGGCGAGGACCATTCGCAACCGTCTCCATGAAGCTGGGCTACGGTCCCGCACACCGTTAGGCCGTCTTCCGCTCACGCCCCAACATCGTGCAGCCCGCCTCCAGTGGTGTCGCGACAGGCGTGAATGGAGGGACGAATGGAGACTTGTCGTCTTCAGCGATGAGAGTCGCTTCTGCCTTGGTGCCAATGATGGTCGTATGCGTGTTTGGCGCCGTGCAGGTGAGCGCCACAATCAGGACTGCATACGACCGAGGCACACAGGGCCAACACCCGGCATCATGGTGTGGGGAGCGATCTCCTACACTGGCCGTACACCTCTGGTGATCGTCGAGGGGACACTGAATAGTGCACGGTACATCCAAACCGTCATCGAACCCATCGTTCTACCATTCCTAGACCTGCAAGGGAACTTGCTGTTCCAACAGGACAATGCACGTCCGCATGTATCCCGTGCTACCCAACGTGCTCTAGAAGGTGTAAGTCAACTACCCTGGCCAGCAAGATCTCCGGATTTGTCCCCCATTGAGCATGTTTGGGACTGGATGAAGCGTCGTCTCACGCGGTCTGCACGTCCAGCACGAACGCTGGTCCAACTGAGGCGCCAGGTGGAAATGGCATGGCAAGCGGTTCCACAGGACTACATCCAGCATTTCTACGATCGTCTCCATGGGAGAATAGCAGCCTGCATTGCTGCGAAAGGTGGATATACACTGTACTAGTGCCGACATTGTGCATGCTCTGTTGCCTGTGTCTATGTGCCTGTGGTTCTGTCAGTGTGATCATGTGATGTATCTGACCCCAGGAATGTTTCAATAAAGTTTCCCCTTCCTGGGACAATGAATTCACGGTGTTCTTATTTCAATTTCCAGGAGTGTATAAGTCGAAAGCAGCGACCGAAGTGAACTATGAAAGACCGTTCCTTAGAATTCGTTCCTCGCTCGTTACGTCCAATTTGGTGAACCGCTCCTTTGGACCCGTTAGTTCGTGAACGACCCATCTCTATTATGAACTGTCTGCATGGTGTTGCGGTACTCCCTTGACCAGCAGGCTCCAAAGATCTGTCTCTACCAAATCGTGCGTACGACTGACATCAACACCGTGTCATTGCCAGTATCCAGGATATCAGGGACTAGTTACAGTGGTTGTGGACCATCTTGCTAACTCTCCTAATCCAAAAATTATTAATACAATAATTTTTAATATTTTGCCCTGTGTAAGTACGAGGGCTATTCGGAAAGTAAGGCCCGATCGGCTGTGAAATCGAAACCACACCTAAAATCCTATGAAACTTAGCAGAGATGTGTAGGGCAGTGTCTCTAGTAAGACCGCCGATCGCGTCACGTCCCTCCTTTCAATTCTGATAGGACAGTGAGTGGGTAAATATGCCTAGAAAAAAATGGTTGAAATGGCTTTAAGCACTATGGGACTTAACAGCTGAGCTCATCTGTCCCCTAAACTTACAACTACTTAAACCTAACTAACCTAAGGACTTCACACACGTCCATGCTCGAGCCAGGATTCGAACCTGCGACCGTAGCAGCCGCGGGGTTCCGGAGTGAAGCGCCTAGAACCGGTCGGCCACCACAGCCAGATAAATATGCCTAGAAAATAGTATGATGGCCTGGTGAGAGATTTCCCCTGATGTCATGGAATCCACATAACGTAACTGTCATGCGTTTCCTTACTCATGACAATTCTAGGCCACACTATGAGGGCCAGTGAAGTAGGATGTGTTAGATCACTCACTAACAGCTCCTAATTGGCTCCCTCTAATGTTCATCTCTGGTGACATTAACCACTGACCGTGAAGGTAACATTTTGGCATAGACAACGAGCTGTAGACCAGTGTAGAGAATTGACGGAAAGAACTGGCGACTACCGTCTGTGACGAGGGTATTGGACTGTTGGTATAACGCTACGACAAATGTCTTTAAGTCGGAGTGGCGACTATGAAGAGAAGTAGCTTGAAGGTGAAGCTAACTGTTGCAAATAAAACATTTTTGTTTTTCACAGTGGTTTCCATACCGGAACCTATCTGAGCTTAATTTCCGGATAGCCCTCATATTTATGATTAGGGCGGCTGTAGGAAACTTCAAATACATTCTCTTGCGGAGCAGGCTGTCGCTATCTGAGCGGAAGGAAGCGGACAACGGCTGGCACTCATCCCATGGGAGAAGAGGCGCGCGTGGTCACCGAAGTGCCAGCTGGCTCAGCCTGTAGGCTCTGAAAGGCCTCGCACACAGCGCCACACTGTTGTCCCGTCTGATTATCACCCCGCTTAACGCATAGTTCGGCCGTAACACAAACGATGTAGTAATGTTTATTTATATGAGCAGTTACGTCAAAATCGAATCAGATACGCAGAAGCGCTCAGGGACTGCAATAGCTGGAAGTTCCAAGCCGAGACGATAGCAACATGAACTCCCTCTGAACCTGTGTTTCCATTGTTCAGACAGAATTAGAGTTATTTTTACACTCGTCAGTTATTCTATTGATGATGCGTAACACCATCTTTATCTTTTCCTTTCCTCGCACGTTATTATCAATTTTTTTCTATTATTCTTACATTATCAAGTGAAATGCCCTTTGGACACCACAACAAGAGTTTTCCATAGGAGCCGGCCGGTGTGGCCGAGCGGTTCTAGGCGATACAATGTGGAACTGCGCGACCGCTACGACTGCTACGGTCGCGGGTTCGAATCCTGCCTCGGGCATGGACGTGTGTGACGTCCTTAGGTTAGTTAGGTTTAAGTAGCTCTAAGTTCTAGGGGACTGATGACTTTAGCCGTTAAGTCCCATAGTGCTCAGAGCCATTTTCCATAGGTTTCATTCCTTATCGTATTCCTTCACGTCAATGAGTAGTCCTACTTGATACCTAAATTTTATGTTTAGCGTTCTTCTGTAGGATTTTGCTTCGAATGTTTACAGTTTCTCCCCAGCACGTTTCCTCACCGTACATATGCCACAAGTTCTTACACAATTGCAGATACTTTTTAATTCTTTTAGAAAATGTTTTTCGTCAGTCTCAGCACGCACAATGGAGAGAAGAACGGCAGCCGATCGTGAAATCCATCGTTTTATTACAACATATCAAGATTTCTGTGTTATATAGTTGTCTTCATTGCACTTAATAACAGGTGACACTAGTCTAAAGTGTCACGAAGCAAACAATAATGGTTGCTGCAGCACTTCATTTAAGACTCCTCTATGCTCTGCATCAACCAATATTGTTCATTACGCGACACTTTGGACTAATGTCGCCAGTTGTTATACGCACTATAGGTGACTGTTTAATAGTTAAAAATCTAGATCTGCTGTGATAAAACGACAGATTTAGCCATCGATTGCTGTTCTTTTCTCCGTTGTCTCTGTTCAACGAGCGCTGCGCACAGCGACGTCATATGGATTACAATCTAAATATGGATGTAAGTGCTTCCTTGGTTGCACAGCCTTACGTATTTTGGATTTTGTTTCACTTCTATTGTGTCTCCCTCCAATTTTAATGTTTAGTAAGTCACTGTTCTTATTATTGTTGCTCATCATGATCATTGTGCTTGTCTTGAAATCAGGCAAGTAAACGCCAGGTTCCGATCAACATTCCGTTTGTTTGCTTTACCTCCGAAAGGTAGGGCTCTGACCTCTGAGAACCTTAACATGAACGTGTTTCTTTGGTACTTTTATCCTATTTTTACTATTTTTCACTTCCTTCAGAACTTCTTCCACATAGAAGTTGATAAGCGGTGGTGACAATCTGCGACCTTGTCTAGCACTGTGCTAAATATGACAGTCTTTGCTCATCTTCCACTTTCACCAATACCTCAACCTGTTTGTAGATATTGTTCATTTTTCGCCCGTCTCTGTATTGAATACCCACTTTCCTTGAACTGAGAACATATTCTCTGACTTACACTGTCTCCCTCTTATGTGTATTAATCTTAATCAGCATTTTTCAACCACAGGAAAATTAGCCATAAATTCTGACATTGACTGATGCGGTTGCGGGGTGCTCTGTGAGCAAGCGAACTATGGCGTCGTGAAAAGGAAGTTCTCTGTCTGTTTCTGTTTCTATGACAAACTTTGTGTCTTCCTGAATGGAATTTAGATGTTCCAGGAATTTCTGTAGTTTTTCGGTCTCATGTGGCCAGATGACAAACGTGTCGTCGACATTCCGAAAGAAACAAACAGGCTACAGTTTGTCGACTTCCAGTGCTATGTTTTCGAAGTGGTCCTTGAACAAATTTTCTGTCCGTGGCTACTCCATCTGTCTGCTCATAGTATGGTCCATTGAAAATAAAACAGGTAGATCTGAGAACGTGTCTATAAAGCTGTGTCAACTCATGGCTGCACTTCTCATTGATTGGTTTTCCAAGCGAGCTCGAGTGAAAAGTTAGACATCAAAGGTGACCATAATGTCGGACTCCTGCAACCTTAGCTCCTTCAGCTGACCGATGAAATCATCCGAGTTTCACATGTGATGTGTACAGTTATCGACATGAGGGTAGAAAAGATAAGCCAGATGCTTCGCCAGGGGAGATGTTGGTGCCCCAGTGTTGCTAGCTGTTGGCCGAATGCCTTTACTTTGCCAGCGCATTGCTGCTCCACCTGGAATGTATGGCCTAACAAAGACCGACAAAGAAGGCATTCGACCAATAGTGAGCAACTCTGGAGCCCCAACATATCCCTTTCCGAAGCGTAAATACAGATATAAACTAATCTGAACGTGTTCTAATGATTTAGAACACGTTCAGATTAGACCACACCAGACGAAATTACAAGAGACACGTTGCTTAAACTGAGAACCAAAACAACTTTTCCCCGTGGCACTGAATTTTGTGGCACTAAGGGAATTATCTGCAAAGACACCTTAGATGTTCCACTTGACAACTTTTAGGAAGGAGTGTAGGGGCTCAGTAAACAATTCCAATTTGCTTATACACTCAGAAAACGAAGTGTTATTCTGCGTTAAAGGCGGTAAATTCACGTATTTGGCCACATTTAATAGTTTTATACAGCATAAGAACTTAAAAGCAACTGAAGTTGCCGTAGTTAATCTCGTCATGACAAAGTGGGTGTCGATACAAAGAATTTCTTAACTGTAGCAGGTACGTATCTGAAGACAACTTCTGGAAAACTGGAAAAGCGGAAAAATACTTGAAAGGCGCACAACGTTTCCTAGTGACGGGAGTGTTTCGCTCCTCGCTTTGTGACATTTCTGGTGAAAGTTGCTCCTCTGTAATGAAGCAGTCTGTGTTACACTGATTACGCAAGAGGCTGTTTGCAATCTAGGGACTAGAAGTTCTGAACACAATATTGTAGTTCAGCTACGTGGCGGCGGTATCAATCAGGCACTGAAGCGATGTGGAGCAGCAGTTAATTGCGGGAGACACGCTTACTGCGAACACCGACGGAGGATAATTACCTCCGCCCTTAACTGATCGGCCGGCGAGAACCTGGAACTATTTCATGGCAGAGAGCTAACTGAATATAGGTCCATATATTAGCTCTGTGAAGCAAAGTGACAAAGAAATTTAATGATGTTGAAACAGTTTTAGTGTCGCTGTTTCTTAAACACATCCATCATCGATGTGATGTTTAAATTCGTAACTGTTTTGAGTTCGGATCAAAACTTTATACATACAGCCAAAACACGCTTTGATTTTCAAGCAAGCTTCATCTGAGTGACTCTCGATATTTATCACGGGACTTGTTTCATGGACAGGAGTGGAATTTCATTACTTCGCGTAAAAATTAAGCGGCCGTTATTTTGCTGTTCATCCAATTTTTACCACTTGAAACCGCAACTGGAAATGCACATCTAGTTAGCACGCACTGACACGCGCGCACACACACGCCAGCGCTCACACACACAAACACACACACACACACACACACACACACACACACACACACACACATGGACGCTATGAAGTAAACAGCACAGTCCAAAAATGCAGTATTATACAGCGCGTATAATTATCCGTAATTCTGAAGCTCTTGCATCCGTAACATGAGCTGTTGTTATCTTTCCTGCGTGTATTTTCAACAAACACGGTCCGGTGCACAGGTCCCTAACGACTTATATTGGTGCTTCAAACGAAGGTTGCTAAGTCTAGTACTGGTCACTTTACATAAAGAGTGTTTGGCTGTAGCTTGCTAAAAGGTGACGATACATAGCTTCAGATCTACATAACATGGACCAATGTTTCGGGTTGACTACTGAATCTGCATGACATGTCTCACGAAATATGCTGTTATCCCTTCATCGGATGAGTACGTTAACCGAGCAAACCCCTTAGCTCTACTCGAAGGAAGCCAAGTGGACAGGTAGCTTAGGATCAAACGTCTCGCATTGATGAGGTCATTAGATACGGAGCACAAGATGTGACAGCACAAAAACTGGGCAGGATATTTGTCGTTTGCTTTACAGAGGAATAGTTCCGGGATTCACCTGAAGTGATTCAGGAACACCGAGAAAAACTCGTATTACCAGACAGGGGTTTTGAATCTTGTTCTTCCAGAATACCCACCCATTGTCGTAACCGCTATTTCAACTCATTCGGGTGGTACTCCCCTCGAATGGACCGAGCTAGGTGACGCAGTAAGACAGTGGACTCGCTTTGGACCACCCGTGGTTTCCTTATTTCGCTTAAGATAAATGTTGGTACGGTTTGTCCTAAAAATTTCCACAAAAATTAATACAAGCTTTTGAGAAGTAAGAAATGATACTTCCTTTATCAATATAAATTAATCACTTTAGATCTGTAAATTTATTTTCGGCGTTAATGGTTATTAATCGGATCGAAATCTTCTTGAAAAAATGAAGGAAATAAACGTCAGATTTCTGTCACAAAAAATAATTTTCATTAAAAAGCACAATGCATTTCGAGTCCCCATGGCTGATCTTCAAGTGCTTAACATACTATTTGTCATTATTTGTTCATGGTTCTACTAGAGAAATGTTTATTTTGGTCACATTTATTTAGTCGTGTTTAACCTACACCCCTGGAAATTGAAATAAGAACACCGTGAATTCATTGCCCCAGGAAGGGGAAACTTTATTGACACACTCCTGGGGTCAGATTCATCACATGATCACACTGACAGAACCACAGGCACATAGACACAGGCAACAGAGCATGCACAATGTCGGCACTAGTACAGTGTATATCCACCTTTCGCAGCAATGCAGGCTGCTATTCTCCCATGGAGACGATCGTAGAGATGCTGGATGTAGTCCTGTGGAACCGCTTGCCATGCCATTTCCACCTGGCGCCTCACTTGGACCAGCGTTCGTGCTGGACGTGCAGACCGCGTGAGACGACGCTTCATCCAGTCCCAAACATGCTCAATGGGGGACAGATCCGGAGATCTTGCTGGCCAGGGTAGTTGACTTATACCTTGTAGAGCACGTTGGGTGGCACGGGATACATGGGGACGTGCATTGTCCTGTTGGAACAGCAAGTTCCCTTGCCGGTCTAGGAATGGTAGAACGATGTGTTCGATGACGGTTTGGATGTACCGTGCACTATTCAGTGACCCTCGACGATCAGCAGAGGTGTACGGCCAGTGTAGGAGATCGCTCCCCACACCATGATGCCGGGTGTTGGCCCTGTGTGCCTCGGTCGTATGCAGTCCTGATTGTGGCGCTCACCTGCACGGCGCCAAACACGCATACGACCATCATTGGCACCAAGGCAGAAGCGACTCTCATCGCTGAAGACGACAAGTCTCCATTCGTCCCTCCATTCACGCCTGTCGCGACACCACTGGAGGCGGGCTGCACGATGTTGGGGCGTGAGCGGAAGACGGCCTAACGGTGTGCGGGACCGTAGCCCAGCTTCATGGAGACGGTTGCGAATGGTCCTCGCCGATACTCCAGGAGCAACAGTGTCCCTAATTTGCTGGGAAGTGGCGGTGCGGTCCCCTACGGCACTGCGTAGGATCCTACGGTCTTGGCGTGCATCCGTGCGTGGCTGCGGTCCGGTCCCAGGTCGACGGGCACGTGCACCTTCCGCCGACCACTGGCGACAACATCGATGTACTGTGGAGACCTCACGCCCCACGTGTTGAGCAATTCGGCGGTACGTCCACCCGGCCTCCCGCATGCCCACTATACGCCCTCGCTCAAAGTCCGTCAACTGCACATACGGTTCACGTCCACGCTGTCGCGGCATGCTACCAGTGTTAAAGACTGCGATGGAGCTCCGTATGCCACGGCAAAATGGCTGACACTGACGGCGGCGGTGCACAAATGCTGCGCAGCTAGCGCCATTCGACGGCCAACACCGCGGTTTCTGGTGTGTCCGCTGTGCCGTGCGTGTGATCATTGCTTGTACAGCCCTCTCGCAGTGTCCGGAGCAAGTATGGTGGGTCTGACACACCGGTGTCAATGTGTTCTTTTTTCCATTTCCAGGAGTGTATTTAATGAATAGGACCAGTAGATGTAGAAATGAGGTGGGTCTCTGGAACTCGAAATCCATCATATTTTTTTAAAGAAAAATGGCGATTCGTGATTAAAGTTGAATATCTATTATTTACGTTTCACGAATTTAAATCGCTCACAGCATCAGCAATAGCTGCTATGAATAAAATTAGTCTTATTTCCTTTTCTTTTTTTTCAGTATCAGTGTAGTAACTATTTGTGCGCAGACATCACTCTAAAATTAATTTTTGTGAAATAATTTTGATCCAGTAGGCGAAACATGTTCCATTGATACCCAGCAACACTGAAGACATTTAAAAAAGACATTTCTCAAGAATTGTGGGTTACGTTTGGCCACTGCTCTAGAAGAAATGATAAGAAAAACAGTTTCCCTAGAATGTCTGATATGGCATACCTGTAATTTATATTCAGTCAAAATCACTGTACAGTTCCTAAAAGGCGGCCGGCCAGAGTGGGCGAGCGGTTCTAGGCGCTACAGTCTGGAACCGCGAACCGCTACTGTCGCAGGTTCGAATCCTGCCTCGGGGACGGACGTGTGTTATGTCCTTAGGTTAGCTAGGTTTAAGTAGTTCTGAGTCTAGTGGACTAATGACCTCAAAAGTTAAGTCCCATAGTGCCCAGAGCCATTTGAACCATTCCTAAAATGCATTAGATTCTTGTTCTTGGAATAACTGCAGATTTTCTATTCCTATCCCATTTGTCATCGACTGAAGTAGTGCTGTAGACAACATCAAAGCCTAAATATAAGATACATATAGATAACATCAGTACATTGCTCTTTGAACACTGATGTGACAAATGACACGAGACAGCGATATGTACATGTACAGATGGTGATAGGCCTAATATCGCATACACAAGATATAAAAGGGCAGTGCATTGGCAGAGTTGCCATTTGCACTCAGGTGATACGTGTGGAAAAGGTTTCCAAAGTGATTGTGGCTTCCAGACGGCAATTAACAGACTTTGAACGCGGAATGGTAGTGGAAACTAGACGCAGTTCGGAAATCGTTAGAGAACTGAATATTTCGAATCCACAACGTCAAGAGTGCGCCGAGAATACCAAATTTCAGGCATTACCTCTCACCACAGACAACGTAGCGGCCGACGACCTTAACTTAACGACCGGGAATAGCGGCGTTTGCGAAGACTTGTCACTGACGACGAGATACTGCGTGAGATAACCGCGGAAGTCGGTGTGGAACGTACGACGAACGTATCAGTTAGGGCTGTGCCTTGGAATTAGGCGTTAATGAGCCATGGCAGCAGATAACCGATGCGAGTGCCTTGCTAATAGCACGACATCTCCTGCAGCGACTCTCCTGGGCTCGTGACCACATCGATTGGATCCTAGACTACTGGCAAACCGTGACTGGTCAGATGAGCCCCAGTTTCAGTTGGTAAGAGCTGATGGTAGGGTTCGAGTATGGGCTAGACACCACGAATCCATGGAACCAAGTTGTCAAGCAGACGCTGTGCAAGCTGGAGGAGGCTTCATAATGGTATGGGCTGTGTTTACGTGGAATGGACTAGGTCACTGATTGTAAATGATTATGTTGGGCTGCTTGGAAACCATTTGTAGCCATTCATGGACTTCAAGTTCCCAAACAACGATGCGCCATGTCATTGGGCCACAATTGTTCGCCATTGGTCTAAAGAACATTCTGAACAGTTCAAGCGAATGATTTAAGTGCATTCCATCGAACATTATCTAGGGGTCCGTTCGTGCACAAATTATTGCACCGGCAACACTTTTATGGACGGCTACAGAAGTATTTCTGCAGCGGACTTCTAACGACTTGTTGAGTTTATCCCACGTCGAGTTGCTGCACTTCGCCGGGCAAAAGGGGGTCCGACACGATATTAGGAGGTATCCCATGACTGATTCACTAGATCCCAGCGATGGTGCCAAAAAAACTCCATTTCTTAAAAGGATGTCTTGGCATTATACCTCTTCGTATAACGTAGCAAGCCAGCAGTATCGTAACAGCAAAAAAGGGCAGAAACACTGTAAAATTTCTGGAAGATCGCGAACTCCCTAGGCAGTTACTTCCCTTCTAGAGAAAGACGCGAAAGGTGGTTGAGATTATGAACTTTCAGTCCATCAGTTCACTGGGGAGAAGATCAAAAAGTATACGGTCACAATATTAATCCTGGTAATAGACCTTCTGCGACTACACTCCCGAATTCTAATGTGTCACTAAGGTTTTGTCTAAGCATCAGGAAGATGAAAGAATAATTAACGTAAGTTACATTTTTGAAATTTTACTCATATTACTTCTCTGTTTCGTATGGGTGACTGCATCAGGATGTGACCGTTACCAATGTACGGGCTAATCTTCTATGTGACCTGCATGAGAGGAGTCTATTTACTACAGCAACATAGTAGCTTTGCCGGCCGGGGTGGCCGAGCGGTTCTAGGCGCTACAGTCTGGAACCGCGCGACCGTTACGGTCGCTGGTTCGAATCCTACCTCGGGCATGGATGTGTGTGATGTCTTAGGTTAGTTAGGTTTAAGTAGTTCTAAGTTCTAGGGGACTGATGCCCTCAGAAGTTAAGTCCCATAGTGCTCAGAGCCATTTCAACCATATCAGCTTCAGCTATTATCACATGTTAAGAACGCTGTACAACTCGTATTTTGTTTGGAAAAGAGAGAGAGATGGGTATGAAGGAATAAGACTACATTGATAGTAAGTTTCATCTGAAAGTTCTTGGATTGTATTGAAGAGTGAGAAACAACCTGCTACCGTGACGTAGTACTCTGTCCCCGCGATGCCCCGTGGTGGCCGAAACAACTCAGTGCGTTACGTGCCTTCGGAAGCCTCACGAGGGCTGTCGGCCTTAAGGTCGATTGCTACTGGCAGCCAAGGCAATGGGAGCGTGTATCCATCATCATGATTCATGCTGACGGCCTGCTTCAGAATCCCAATCACCTCTCGCCTCTTTCTCTTGAAGGTAAGTAGTACGGGAGCTTCCTGGAACTGCCCAGTTATCTGCTTTGATTATTCAGCTCTAACACCCCTGGACTGCTCTCTGATACCCCATTGTAAGATTTCTGGAGACGAAAACAATGGACTATTTCAAGACAACTAAAAAAATGCCTTTTGCACAAACTTGACATCGGTTGCCAAAACATGCCTCTACTGTCAAACATTACTTCTGAACAAAGTAATTATATCTATTTTACACACAGTACGATATGGCTAGGAACTTGGCTTATTGTGAGCGGACACTAGGAGAGTTGGCTGCTGTCCGTAAACAGTTGGAAGCTGCGTTGGCTACCATCGACAAGCTTCTATCTAATGCTCAAAGCTGCTGCGAGGCCGCGTAGCCAGTGACGAGTCCTGCGACACCTTTGGTGCCACTGGAATCCCCTGGTGTCCCTGACGTCGCAGCGGCTTCTGATATGCATCATCTGAACGGACCGTCTTCGCTCTAGAGTCGGTGCAGACAGTGGTAGGTTGGCGTGTCACTGGGCGGAAGGCGAAAGAGGGAGCAGGCCTTGCGGATGGCTCCCCACGTTTATATTTATTTATTTATGTATTTACATGTCAAGTTTCGTAGGCCCAAATTGAGGATCAAATGGAACGAGTCAGTACATGAAATTACAACATAAAAGTAATAATAGGTAAAAATAAATGTTTATGAATCTGAAAAAGTTAGTCCATAAGTTTAAGTAAACGTAATCAACAATGCAACAAGAATCAGCTTAATTTTTAATGGACCTGCTTGGCAGAATAGAAAGAGTGACCCATGAGGAAACTCTTCTGTTTCCATTTGAAAGCGCGTGGATTACTGCTAAGATTTTTGAATTCGAGTAGTAGCTTATTGAAAATGGATACAGCAGTATACTGCACACGTTTCTGCACAAGAGTTAAGGAAGTCCGATCCATATGCACGTTTGATTTCTGCCGAGTATTAACTGAGTGAAAGCTGCTTATTCTTGGGAATAAGTTAATATTGTTTACAAGAAATGACAGTAAGGAAAATATATATTGACAGGCCAATGTCAAAATACCCAGACTGGTGAACAAGGGTCGGAAAGAGGTCGGGAACATACACAACTTGTTCCCCCAACCGCCCGTTTCTGAGTCAAAAATATCCTTTTAGAATGGGAAGAGTTACCCCAAAATATAATACCATACGACACAAGCGAATGAAAATAAGCAAAGTAGACTAATTTTCGTGTCGAGCGGTCACTCACTTCAGATACCGTTCGAATAGTATTAAGTATTTGAACAAGATCCTGAAATTGTGCTTTCCACGACAGCTTACTATCTATCTGAACACCTAGAAATTTGAACTGTTCAGTTTCACTAATCATATGCATGTTCTGTGTAATTAAAACGTTACATTTTGTTGAATTGCGTGTTAGAAATTGTAAAAACTTAGTGGCACTGTGATTTAGCATAGTTTATTTTCTACAAGCCACTATATACATAAATTATGCTAAACTATGCTAAATCACAATGACACAAAGCCAATGTTGCACACAACATCCTTTACTACCAAGCTAGCGTCATTAGCAAACAGAAATATTTTAGAGTTACCCATAATACTAGAGGGCATATCATTTATATAGATAAGGAACAGGAGTGGCCCCAACACTGATCCCTGGGGCACCCCCCACTTGACCGTACCCCACTCAGACCCCACATCATAGCCATTCTGAAATTGTGAATAATGACCATTTGCTGTCTGTTGCTAAAGTAAGAGGTGAACCAATTGTGAGGTACTCCCCGTATTCCTTAATGGTCCAACTCCTGGAACAATATTTTGTGATCAACACAATCAAATGCCTTAGTTATTTCAAAAAATATGCCAAGCGCTCGAAACCCTTTGTTTAACCCATCCAGTACCGTATAGAGAAAAGAGAATATAGCTTTTGCAGTTCTTATACGACTTCTAATGCCGAACTGTACATTTGATAGCAAATCGTCTGGTATAAAATGACCAATTATTCTTACATACACAGCCTTTTCAGTAACTTCTGCAAACACTGATGGCATAGAAACACGTATAAAATTACCTACATTATCCGTTTCCCCCTTTCTATAGAGCGGATTTACTACTGAGTGCTTTAATATTTCAGGGAACTGATCATTCCTAAAGGAAAAATTACAAATATGGCTAAATGCAGGGCTAACATGTGCTGCATAGTACTTTAATTTTCTGCTAGGCACTCCATCATAACTATAAGAGTCCTCAGTCTTCAGTGATTTAATTAGTGACTCAATCTCCCTCTTATCTGTGTCACTGAGGAGTATTTCAGACATCAGTCTCGGAAAGGTATTTGCCAAGAAATTCATATGATTCCCTGCAGAAATCAAATTTTTATTTAATTCACCAGCAATGCTCAGAAAATGATTGTTAAATACTGTACATATATCTGATCTATCAGTAACAGAATTATTTTTAGTACGAACAGACTTTATATCACCAACCTTTAGCTGCTGACCAGACTCTTCCTTCACAAGTGACCATATGGTTTTAATTTTATCCTGTAAATTAGCTACTCTATTTGCATACGACACACTCCTTGCCGTCCTAATAACATTTTTCAACACCTTACAATACTGTTTGTAATGGGCTACTGTAGCCCATACCTATAGCCAGGTATGAGGTGCTACACAGTGTTGATGACAATTCTGAGCCAGATCGGGATGCCTCTTCTATTGGGTCAGTGGTCGATTTTCCTGCCCAGACCGGAAAAGTACAGAGGTTGGGTATGCTTGTCGTTGGGAGCTCCAATGTTAGGCGGATGATGGAGCCCCTAAAGGAGATAGCAGGCAAGGCGGGAAAGATTTCCGGCATGCATTCGGTATGTTTGCCGGAAGGTCTCATCCGTGATGTGGAGGAGGCCCTGCCGGCGGCTATCGAGAGCAACTGGCTGCATGTAGTGGCACATGTCGGCACGAATGTCGCCTGCTGCTTCGGTTCTGAGGCCATTCTAGGCTCCTTTCGGCGGCTGGCTGATTTGGTGAAGGCAACTAGCAACGCACGCGGGGTGCAGACGAAGCTGTCTCTTTGTAGCGTCGTACCCTCGGTTGATTGCGGTCCTCTGGTTTGAAGCAGAGTGGAAAGTCTAAACTAGATGCTCAGGCGATTCTGCGACGGTATCGGATGCGAATTTCTCGACCTCCGCTATCAGACGCAGAGTTGTAGGGATCCCCTTAATAGGCCAGGCATGCACTACACGCAGGAAGCGGCTACTAGGTAGCAGAGTTCGTGTGGCGTGCACATAGGGCTTTTTTAGGTTAGAAAACCGCTCCCTTGGAATCAATGACGATTTGCCTGTTAAATAAACCACAGTGACATCAAAGACTCTTGGTCCTTACGTATTGCAGATAAGATTAATATTATTTTAGTAAACTGCAGCAGCATTCAATGGAACGTCCCAGAATTAGTATCGCTTGCTGAAGGTTATAATCCACAGATAGTATTGTGAACAGAAAGTTAGTTGAAACGGTACGTCAGTAACAACAAAATCGTAAGTTCAGATTGGAATGTTTATCGTAAGGATAGGTTAGTCGCCAATGGTGACGGCGTGTTTATTGTAGTAAAAAATTCGATAAAATCTAGTGAGGTTACACATATCCCAAATGTGAATTAATCTGCGTGAAACTGAGTATCAAAGAACGCCCAAAAATGGCGATAGCATTCTTTTATAGACCACCTGGGTGAGGATCTGTAGTTGTAGAGCGCTTCAGACAGACCTAGCAGAATATCGTTAGTAATTTTCCTGATCATGTCGTTGTAATAGGGGGTGACTTCAGCTTGCCAGGAATACACTGGGGGTGTTATGCCATCAAAACTGGTGCCAGAGACAGAAATTCGTGTGGCATTGTTCTGGATGTCTTGTCCGAAAATTACCTCGAGGAGATAGTTAGGGAACCAACTCGTGGGGGTAGTGTCAGTGACCTCCTGGCAACAAGCAGACCTGAACTTATGAATCAGTTAACGTAGAGGAAGGTGTCAGTGATCATAAGGCTGTGGTAGCATCTATGACGGCGGGTCCTACAAGGAATGTTATGAAAGGTAGGAAGATATATTTGCTCAGCAAGGGTGACAGTATATATATTTCAGAATATTTCAGCAGTCAGCATCAAATATGCGGTGATGAGGACGAAGATGTGGAGAACAAATGGAAAAAATTCAAAGGTATCTTTCAATATTTCCTAAACAAGTATGTTCCGAGTGAGGTTTTAAGGGATGGGGAAGATCCACCATGGTTTAATAGCCGTGTTAGAAAAGCGCTACGTGAACAAAGAGCATTTCATCTCAGATTCAAGAGAAGTAAAAACCTAGCTGAATAACAAGAGCTGAACGAAGTGAAAATGGCCGGCCACTGTGGCCGCGTTGTTCTAAGCGCTTCAGTCGCGCTGCTGCTACGGCCGCAGGTTCGAATTCTGCCTCGGGCATGGATGTGTGTAATGTCCTTAGGTTAGTTAGGTTTAAGTATTTCTAAGTCTAGGGGACTGATGACCTCAAATGTTAACTCCCGTAGTGCTTAGAGCCACTTTTTTGAAGCGAAAATGAGCGTAACAGTAAGATAACAAACAGAAGGCCGAAATACTGAATTCGGTCTTCCGGAGTTGTTTCACCACGTAAGATCGTAACACTGTCCCTCCTTTCAATCGTCGTACGGACGTCGAAACGGCAGACACTGAGATAACCGATCGCGGAATTGAAAAGCAGCTGCAATGTCTTAGTAGTGGAAAGGCGTCAGGACCAGATGAGATAAGATTCTATAAAGATTATGCGAAAAAACTTCTCCCCTTCTAGCAGTAATTTATCGTAGATCGCTTGAGCAACGAGAGGTATCTAACGACTGGAGAAAAGTGCAGGTCATTCCCGTTTTTAAGAGAGAGCGTAAGACAGTTCCACACAATTATAGACATGTATCGTTGACGTCAATCTGTTGTAGGATTATGGGATGTTTTTTATGCTCAATAATTATGACGTTTTTGGAAAATGAACATGTCCTCTATAAAATTCAACATGGATTTCGCAAACAGAGCTCCTGCGAAACTCATCTCGGTCTATTCCTCCATGAGATCCACAGCGCAGTGGAGAACGCCGCTCAGGTTGATGCCGTGTTCCTTTATCTCAGTAAGGCATTTGACATCGACCGACATTGCCGTTTAATGAAAAAAAAAAACGTACAGAGCATCAGAGGAGACTTGCGATTGGATTCAAGACTTTCTTGTAGATAGAACTCAACACGTCGCTCTCAACGGAACAAAATCGACAGATGTGAGGCTAATATCCGGAGTACCACAGGGAAGTGTGATAGAACCGTTGCTGTTTACAATATATATAAACGATCTAGCAGAAAGCGTAGGATCCTCTTTAAGACTGTTCGCAGATGATGCAGCTGTCCACACCAA
Source organism: Schistocerca gregaria (assembly GCF_023897955.1). Taxonomy (NCBI): domain Eukaryota; kingdom Metazoa; phylum Arthropoda; class Insecta; order Orthoptera; family Acrididae; genus Schistocerca; species Schistocerca gregaria. Next base: position 704,161,396 of record NC_064921.1, read on the forward strand.
AGTAGCAACGCCAAAAGAATGTAAGAATTTGCAGAACGACCTGCAGAGAACTGATGAATGGCGCAGGCTCTCGCAGTTGACCCTGAACGTGAATAAATGTAACATATTACGCATACATCGGAAAAAAAATCCACAGCTCTACAGTAACACTATTTATGACAAACAGCTGGAGACAGCGGCTGCCGAAAAATATCTAGGCGTAACTATCCAGAGGGACCTTAAGTGGAATGACCACATAAAACAGGTAATGGAAAAAGCAGACACCAGATTCAGATTCATCGGAAGAATCTTAAGGAAATGTAACTCATCTACGAAAGAAGTGGCTTATAAGGTGCTTGTTCACCCGAATCTTGAGTATTGTTCATCTATCTGGACTTCCTAACAGGTAGGCCTGATAGAGGAAATAGAGAAGATCCAACGAAGAACTGCGCGTTCCGTCACGGGATCGTTTAGCAGGAAAGAGAGCGTTACGGAGATGCTAAACAAACTCCACTGGCAGACGTTACAAGAGAGGCTTTGTGCATCACGGAGAGATTTACTACTGAAATTTCGGGACAGCACTTTTCAGAAGTCAGTCAACATACGTATTACTTCCCCGACATACATCTCACGTATTGACCACGGGGGGAAAATTCGAGAAATTAGAGCCAATACAGAGGCAAACCGACAATCGTTCTTCCCACGCACTATCCGCGAGTGGAACAGGGTTGGAGGGATCGTCCGCCACACACCATTAGGTAGCTTGCGGACTATTATGTAGATGTATAAATTGGACGCAAAGGCGCTGGACATCGGCTATGTCCTTCCTAAATTTTTCACCCCGTGATCCAGTTCAATGGAAAACCGCTTTGGATAATCCGTAAGTACTTTCTTTCTAAGATATCCGACAGTGTGGAATTGGGTCACAAGTTTTCCGCATCAGTGGGTTAACAAACAGAGCAAGTTAATGCACACGCTATCTATACTTGCGAATATTGTGTCTATTGCTCCAGCTGAAGTTCACCTCTGCAGCTGAACGGTCAGTGAGCGTGACTGCCATGCAGAGGACACGGGCTCGATTCCCAGTACTGCTGCGGATTTTTTCTTGATGGGAGGACGGATACGGGGTGCGCTCAGCCTCGTGAGACCAACTGAGGAGCTACTCGACAGATTAGTAGCGGCTCCACGGTCAAGAAAACTGACAACGACCGTGAGAGCGGAATGCTGACCAAATGCCCTCTTTACCGTATCCCATGAAGCCACTAGTGGAGGATGGCACGGCGGTCGGCCGGAGCCAACTAGCCAGCCAAGACCATAACGTGGAAATACAGCTTTTTACTTCCACCTGAAATAATCAGATTCATGCATGAGATACATTCCGCGCTTGTACAACTAGTTGACTTCATTGTGATAAGAGATATGAGATCGAAGTTTTTCGTGGCGACATCCCTGTATAACAAAAATTCTCAATTTACTAATCACATCAAATATGTCCGGTGACTCATCGTATTCACTAGAACGACTTGTGCCCTTTTCCACTTACGTGAGGCTCTATGTTCTGTAAATAGGCTGTTTAGGTTTTTATGTTGGTAACGCCACGTAGCGTTCTGTATGAAAACCACTGGCTGTGCTGTGTGCAGTCTGTGGCTGGTTTGCATTGTTGGAATATTTGCTATTGTAGTGTTGGGCAGCTGGATGTGAACAGCACGTAGCGTTGCGCAGTTGGAGGTGAGCCGCCAGTAGTGGTGGATGTGGGGAGAGAGATGGCAGAATTTTGAGAGCGGACGATCTGGACGTGTGTCCATCAGAAAGAGTACATATGTAATACTGCATATCATGAACTTTATTTAGCTCGCAGTAGTGGCGCTCACTGTATTGCAGTAGTTCGAGTAACGAAGACTTTTATGCGGTAAGTGATTCGTGAAAGGTATAGGTTAATGTTAGTCAGGGCCATTCTTTCGTAGGGATTATTGAAAGTCAGATTGCGTTGCGCTAAAAATATTGTGTGTCAGTTTAGTGTTGATCAGAATAAGTAAAGAGAGAAATGTCTGAATACGTCCAGTTCTGCTCAGCTGTTTGAAAATCAAATAACGTAAGAGGTTTATCAGCACAGCAATTTATAAATTTTTCTAAGGGGATGTTTCAGTTCTTCCACCGATCTACGATAGATGGCTGCTAGTAGGATATTCGGTATAGAATTTATGAGCACCTATCAGGTCCAATGACCTTTTTGTATCAGGTATCTCCAGTCGTTAATCAGTTACGTCGTCACTTATTTCTGTAACTGACATGTTCGCATTCGTGAGGAGATAGAAAGTAAGCATTGTATTGCTTTATAGTTCGGTGAAGCTCACTTTTAAAAACATAGCGACTAGATCATGCGTATGGTAGACCACATACTAGATATTATTTCAGGTTTTAACTAAGATGTCTCAGTGCGAAGTATAATCATGATCGTGCTCGATGTTCTTGTTGGCGGCTACCTGAAGAACTTCGCTCTTCGAAAGAGAGCGAGACATGTTCAGTTGAAAATATTGTGTTGCTGTCGCAGCTGTTCGTCGTTTCCTGTTCGACTAATTACTTCTAATTACATCGTAATATGCAGGCGCATTAGCAACCTAACTTCATTATCATCGGGAAATAACGCTGCATGATAAGCCTTCGTGCATCTTTAATGTAATCGTGTCCACCGTGTTAGCCCCGATTGAAAAGCCAAACCACATTATTAATGAATAATCACGCTTCTGTTGGCAAAATTGCGGTGCAACTCACACTCTACGGTCGTTCATGACAGTGCACCTATATTTACGAAAATTAACAGCTGCACTAGCCGTGAGCAAACACTATAGCCATTTGTATGAGCTGATTGTAAGATTACACTTAAAAATTTGTCAGTAGAACCACACTGGAAACGATGACCATGGCTTCGATATGCAGGGTTTAGCTCCAGATACAGAGATCAAGCGAGTTTATTCATTAAAAGTGGTTACTTGTTTCTCTAGACTTAAAATTATTGTACCAATTAACTCCAGACACGTAAAATTCCACAAATTATGCATGAAAAACCACAAAAACTCTATTTAAAATTAAACACATCGCTTAGACACTAATTTCAGTCATTGAAGATATCCCACCTGATTCTTGAACAAAGTCCCCTCGACCAGTTGTAAATTTAAACGTCTCCATCTAAATATCAACAAACACCCTAAATCCGACAGATTCAGAAAATATAATACTCATAATGGAATCAAAGACTCAATTTCATAGCTCTTAGCTCAAAGATAATGAACGAAAACAACACCGTAGCACGACAAAAAATGGTTCAAATGGCTCAAAGCACTATGTGACTTAACATCTGAGGTTATCGGTCCCCTAGACTACTTAAACCTAACTAACCTAAGGACATCACACACATCCTTGCCCGAGGCAGGATTCGAACCTGCGACCGTAGCAGTAGCGCGGTTCCAGACTGAAGCGCGTAGACCCGCCTGTTGAACGAGAACAACGATGTACCAACCTTGATACACAAAGATCTCCAGAGATCATCCAGTGACAGTCGTAGTCATCTTCGTGTAGCGTCGTAGACTGGTTTGAGCGGAGACAATGTTATTATTTATCACGGCGCACAAGGAATGAGGTACAATACTTGTCGGTAGGTGATTTAGTGAAAGTCACAACCAGACGGTACATCCAACAGAGTGTATATATTTTACGTCCCGTCTTACATTTATGCTCATACTCCGCAAGCCTTCTAACAGTCTGTGGAGTAGAGTAAAATACCACTACCTTTTTTCCGTCCTAACTGTTCCATTTACGAATGGCGATAGGAAAGAAAGAATGTCAGTAAAACTCTATAAGAGCTCTAATTTCTTTGATTTTCTTGTCGTGTACATTTCCCAAGACGTATTTGGGAGGAGGTAATATGTTGCCCTGAAAGCTGTGTGCGTGAATTTTCGTAAGAATTTTTCTTGTACTGGATGTCTGGAATTGCGATCATAAGGTTTGAATTTCTTAGACATGCGCACGTAGTCTCGGCAAAGAGGTTTGCTGTACAGAGATAAGTTAAAGGCGGTCTTGCTTTGCGCAGATCCGCGCCAGATTTATATGTTGATCGCCAGGAGAGGAGAGGAGAGGAGAGGTAACAGACAGTTGAGCTTTGGTGTTAGATGTGAACAGTCAAGTTTCGGTTTCATAGCAGTGAACAGTAAGCAATGGAGATTTTTGAGATTTATATTATAGACTAGCGGAAGATTTATTGTGAAGAGTAAAGGAACTGATTTTTACATTGGTATTATTACACACTTTGTGAAGAATGTATTACGGCTAATGATTACTTTTTTGGCAGACGTTTGAGAATAAAGATCAAGAATCTTTATGCTATCTCAATTATTTTCCTTCTTGGGATTTATCGATCCTTGTGAGAGAAATGGATCTAAGTATAAGATTGTACTTGTGAAGTTTAAGTTTTGTAATTCTTGGAGCAGAGTAATATGATTTCAGAGAAAGCTTAACTATTATTGAAGTTCCATTAAATGTTATTAAGTCAAATGATATGAGACTGATATTGAGTTCAGTTAACCCAGTTTCATTGTCCATATTCCACGAGTCAAGAGACAGTTAAGTTTCAATTTATTTAAAACCATTGTCAAAAATTGTGAACCAATAACGATAGCAATGTTTTTAGAGAACGCATTGCACCTTTCCGTATCTCAGTAGTTAGATTTATTCTTATTTAGTAAGATATTTGGGCCGGTCATTATCAATGGACCACCATATATATATATATATATATATATATATATATATATATATATATATATGAACCTATAAACACGAGCATATAAACGATAAACAGAAATGAAAGTTATAATAGTACATCGAAGACGTGGCACAAAATTAACAAGCCGCAACGCTAACAATCGTGTAGTAAATGGCAAATAAAGTACCACGGAAACAAATCCTATAAAACTTTGATTGTCGTTTTTTCAAAAAAGGTCGAGTATCACGGTTAAGCAGAACTCGTGTTCTCTCATTCTCAGTCCTCTTCCAACGAGCGAATCGTGTTCTCTTATTTTGAATCCTTTTCCAACGAGCGAAGTTTCTGGGGAATCGGGTTATGGCACTTCCTGTGTTCTCCTCGTAAGTGTGACAGTTACAACATTGGAAAAGAAGAGCGACAGTTTCGTACACAGGCCAAACTAATCAACGTTCCGCGCAAGTGACGAACTTGGAATACCGTAGAAAACTGTGTGAAAGATTTTTGCCAGGACGAATACATTTCAGACTGTACCGTTCGTAGCTCGTGCAACAACCCAGAACTGGATATTGTGGCCGGCACCTTCAACTTCGCATCAGTATGCAGGAAGCACTTTAGGATGAATATTTCGTCTTCAACTTGAAATTCAGCGACGAAGTAACCTTCCATTTATTTGGACAGATTAATCCTACAATGTGAGAGAATGGAGCACTGAAAATCCTTATTAAATTGTGTCGCACCAACAAGATGGTGCTGTGCAGTGTCACAGGCGAAGCTATACGTACTGCTTGTATTCCGTGAAAAGACTTTGAAGATACCTTTTACCTTGATTTGACGCAGTTGTAGTTGTTTCCAGAATTGACTGCCGATTCCGGGAACTTCATCTTCCAATAAGTACCTCTCTGGAGAATCGATGTTCGTCGCTACCTAAACTACGAACTTGGGTTTCGCTGGATTGGGCACTGTGACGGAGTTGATGTGGTTCTACTCCCTTAACCCTCCAGGTCGCATGTAATTTTTTTTTTTTTAGGGTACATTAAGGACCGTATTTACGTATCCACGCTTCCAAGAACACTGGAACAGCTCAGGGAGAGCATCAGTGCTTCTGCGATGACTACTGACAGATTAGGTTCTCCTGTTTTTCCAGGTTGATACACAACATTAACACTCCACATAAATAACGGCTTATACAAAATTCACTGCTCTGACTGTAAAGCGAGCTACATTCAGCAAACCGGATTTCGAAACGCCGTATAAGGAATTAAAAAGAGAAAAAACATCGTGAGCAGGTCCACATTCGAAGCTCTCCATATACAAAACAGTTACAAGGTTCACAGTATCGAAAACAACCTTTTAATCCATCACACAATTAAGGGCTACTTTATGGACAGAAATTCACGCTTACATGAAAAAGCTAAGGTGAAGACGCTTAGTGAACGATGTACATAAAAAAACCACCAATTTCTTGGGTATCTGCCTCCCAGTTATCGACAACTTCCTTTACCCGTAATGATTTTCTGCACGTTCGTAGTTGTAGCCTTTGGTTTGTAAACATACTTTTGTAAGCAGTCGATGGTGCGTCCAAGATATGCTACAGCCCTGAACAGTTACCAGTGGTTCAAATTTTACACGCTTGGACAGCTCGTTCATTGCTACTACTTTACATCTTTATTAATTGGTTCAAATGGCCCTGAGCACTATGGGACATAACATCAGAGGTCATCAGTCCCCTAGAACTTAGAACTACTTAAATCTAACTAACCTAAGGACATCGCACACATCCATACCCGAGGCAGGGTTCGAACCTGCGACCGTAGCAGTCGCGTGGTTCCGGACTGAAGCGCCTAGAACCGCACGGCCACCGCGGCCAGCTATTAATACAATAACTACTTTCAGTTTTTATTTGAAAAACATGCATCTGTAATTCTGAAACACGTCAGAACATAACTCTTTTAAGCTAAATCCTGTTAACAGTTTTTCGGATTTTATAATTACGACACAGGCATTTTTCTCATGACGTCGTTGGTCATGAAACTTTTCTTTTAAGTCCACTTGACTTCTACTGTTTTTATCATTAACGTCCCTTCTCTACAACATAATGTAAGCTGCATATTATTTCTTAACTTGTACTGCACATGCAGGGTGGCAAGTAATGAACTACCTGTATATGAAAAAAACGTAAATTAATTTCAAACTACGGAGTGCACACTTTATTCAACATGTAAACGTCCCTACAGGTATTCGAATTTAGGTTTGGCGTATTTGATAAGTCTGCCACTATTGGTGATGATATGGCGCAGACGAATAGTGAAATTCTGCATCATCCGTTATAGTGTCGGAACATCGAAGCTCTCGATGGCCTCCTGAATGGCTGGTTTTAGCTCGGTATTGGTTTTGGTGTTACTGCTGTACGCCTGCTGTCTAATATAGCCCCACGAAAAGGAATCGCATGTGTTGTAATCCGGAGAATATGATGGCCAATTGAGGCCCAAGCCAATGGACTCTAGGTACCCCAGAGCCAGAACGCAGTCCCAAAAGTGCTCCTCAAGGACATCAAACACCCTCCTTGTTCGATGAGTTTGAGCTCCGTCTTGCATGAACCATATCTAGTCGAAATTAGGGTCATTTTGGATAATGGGAATGAAATTATCTTCCAAAACCTTCACATCCCGTTCGGTAACCACCGTGCCATCAAGAAATATTGCATCGACTATTCCGTTACTGGACATTGCGCACCACGCAGTCACCAGTTGAAAGGGAAGAGACTTTGCGATCGCGAAATGCGGATTCTCAGTCCCCCAAATGCGCAAATTTTGCTTATTGATGAACCCATTCAAATGAAAATGGGCTTCGTCGCTAAACGAAACCATACAAGGGGGACTAATTTCCATCATGCCCTGCGACCAACCATCACCGAAGTTAAGCGCTGTCGGGCGTGTCCGCCACTTGGATGCGTGACCTTCCGGGCCGCCATGCGCTGTTTCCATTTTTCGGGGTGCACTCAGCCTCGTGATGCCAACTGAGAAGCTACTCGACCGAATAGCAGCGGCTCCGATCAAAGAAAACCATCATAACGACCGGGAGTACAGTGTGCTGACCACACTCCCCTCCTATATGCATCCTACGCTGAGGATGACACGTCGGTCGGATGGTCCCGATGGGCCACTTGTGGCCTGAAGACGGAATGCCCTAGTGCCGCGACCAACGGTGAAATTTGAATGTCCTAACGCAAACCGATCAGAATTTATGAAGAGTTTATTTCATGTCGTTCAGTAATTGCCACCCCGTATGTAAGCATTCACTCTCGCCTCCTGTTATAACAAAGCAAAATTATCTATATGCCAATTACTTTAGTATTAACATTAGACAGTTTCAGATACACTTGATAACGGCCTAATATAGAAGCCGAAACCGGCCATGTGAACTTGATACAGTTCTAACAAGTAACCGGAGCAGCTTGTCGTTCATTTACACAAGGCTGCTACATAAAGTATGCAGCGAACTTGACCACCGCATGGACGTGTGTCGTGTGATCAGAGGGTGCTCATAGAACATTTGTAGAGTGCAAAATGTATTTCATGAGTATACAATTATAATTATGAAAACGAATGGTTCATTTGTAGTAGCCCTCTATTTGTCAGCATACACTTAGTGCGTGTATTCTTGCGATAACATTGGCGCCTGCTCCTGGGCAATTCATTTCTCCGATACTTTGTCCGTTACAATGTTGAAACCTACTTTCGAGACAGTATCAGCTGTACGTATGATGAAGTAATCGAACTTTGATGTGGTACTGCGGAGAGGTGCGTCCTACTGGGTAGTTAAGAGGATGACGGCGTGCACTTGGCCAACAGTTGGACCGTGCACTTGGCGCCAGCTTTTTGTTCTCTTTCCTTGCGCCCGTGCCAGACCGGCGCCTCACGGCCGATTGCGCGGCCAGATCACACGCAGTGCGTGCCGCACCAGATGACACGCACCGCGCCCCAGCGCCCACCGCGCCCTTTGCGCGTTTCCGCTGTTTCGCGCGCCACTGTGCGTTGCGCTGGACGCGGACAAAGACGCGAGAGCGCCGCAGCGACTCCCGCTGCTTTGATTCACGGTCGCCCGCAGCGATTCAGGTCACTGCTTCTCTCCCAGCTCCGCCCGCTGGTGCTTTGTATTAAAATCATCTTACCTGACCCTCACGGACCAGGCCATCTGAGTGACGCCCGTGTTCTACCGAGGACGATTCCTGCGGCAGTACCGAGATGTGTATCCAGAGCTCGGTTCTGGGGAAGGAGGGGGGAGGGAGAGGAAGAGAGGGGGAGAGGGGGAGAGGGGGAGATGGGGAGGGAGGGTAGAATCCTTCCGCCCACCTCACAAATATAAACTGTCGCCATGGCCTCCTTTAAAATGCCAGATATGCCTATTATTTTAATAACAAAAATATGACTACTAAAACAACAAGTAAAATCCCGTAAGCGAAAGTCCGCCAGCCGGCCGGAGTGGCCGTGCGGTTCTAGGCGCTACAGTCTGGAACCGAGCGACCGCTGCGGTCGCAGGTTCGAATCCCGCCTCGGGCATGGATTTGTCTGATTTCCTCAGGTTAGTTATGTTTTAAGTAGTTCTAAGTTCCAGGTGACTTGTGACCTCAGAAGTTAAGTCGCATAGTGCTCAGAGCCATTTGAACCATTTTTTTGAGAGTTCGCTATCTCAAGACAGCTGTTTTGCCTAAAGCACTACATGCCTCAGAAACTACATCTCTAGTATTTTTCTTCTTTAGGGCCAGCAGCAAAATATACCAGGTGATCAAAAACTCAGTATAAATTCGAAAACTTAATAAACCACGGAATAATGTAGATAGAGAGTTAAAAATTGACTCACATGCTTGGAATGACATGGGGTTTTATTAGAACCACCCATATTGCTAGATACGTGAAAGATATCTCGCGCGCGTCGTTTGGTGGTGATCGTGTGCACAGCCGCCACTTTGGTCATGCTTGGCCTCCCAGGTCCCCAGACCTCAGTCCGTGCGATTATTGGCTTTGGTGTTACCTTAAGTCGCAAGTGTATCGTGATCGACTGACACCTCTAGGGATGCTGAAAGACAACATCGGACCCCAATGCCTCACCATAACTCCGGCCATGCTTTACACTACTGTTCACAACATTATTTCTCGACTACAGCTATTGTTGGGGAGTGATGGTGGACATATTGAGCATGTTCTGTTCAAAATGTTTCAAATGGCTCTGAGCACTGTGGGACTTAACATCTGTGGTCTAACCTAAGGACACACACATCCATCCCCGAGGCAGGATTCGAACCTGCGACCGTAGCAGTCGCGCGGCTCCGGACTGAGCCCCTAGAACCGCAAGACCACCGCTGCCGGCGCATTTTCTGTAAAGAACATCATTTTTGCTTTGTCTTACTTTGTTGTGCTAATTATAGCTATTATGATCAGAAGAAGCGCCATCTGTCGGACATATTTTGAACGTTTGTATTTTTTTGGTTCTAATAAAACCCCATGTCATTCCAAGCATGTGTGTCAATTTTTACCTCTCTATCTACATTATTCCGTGATTTATTCAGTTTTCAAATTTATACTGACTTTTTGATCACACGGTATGTCGCATGGGGGCTTAATTAAAAAGAAAAGGCTATTATTAATGAATAAATGCAACACTTTTACTATCTGTGTGACCGGTTACGAAGTCTCGTAACTGATTGACCCTGACTATTATTAGCACGCAATCTGACTGCATAAAATAAAAATAAAAAATGATAAGAAATCTCCATTAACACAATTGATTAATTAAGTCCCCTGCAACTATAAAAGCGACGAAACAACAAAGCACATGTGTAACTGTTCTGTGTGTGGTAGTGTGACTCAACATGCATGTAATTGGCTCGGTTCTTTCTCAATACGACCAAATATTTTGAACATCATTTACAATGAACCAATGGAAAAACCAGAAATACTATAATTGCACATAGAAACCAGAATTTTAAGTCTAATAAAAGAACACGAGCCAGATGCTTTGTTAACTGTACCTATGAGCAAGAGGGATTGTTATTAAAGAAAACTGTAATACCTTTTTACCTCATTGTATATTGACGAAAATATTCCATTACAGCAGCATCATAAATCAAAAGCCCATCTCCTTTCTGAAATGTATTCTGACAATTGCATCTTCTTCCATCTGTACGTTACACCAACCGGCTGTGAGTCAGTGTAGCCACCTTTCAATGTCTGTTAATGACTTGATTATTAGAATAGATGCACCAAATAGCTGCTTAAATTAGTAATCTTTATTCACGACAGACTCTTCGGCCTTTAACGCCATTGTCAGGTACGTCTAGATTGATGTGACGTCCAAGTTACGTCGTCAGTGAACTGTCTTGTACGTGTCACTGTTTTAATAAGATGGTAAATAATGTAAATGAGTTGAAAATAAAATGTTAATTACGGTGTGACAGAAGTTTGACCTTTCCACTCTTACGACGTTATACAGAAAAAGTCCCACCAAGGAATAACTATCCGAATGGGACGGAAATCGGAAGATGTGATTTTCATGTACACACACACATAAACACTAATAAATTTCAGAAAAAGTTGGACCATTTCTTTAAAAGAAAGAACTTCACAAATTGAGCAAGTCAATAACGCTTTGACCCACCTCTGGCCAACATGCAAACAGTTCTTCGGCACTGGTTGATAGAATCGCTGTATCTTCTCCTGGCGGGTATCGTGTCAAATGCTGTCTAACTGGCGCGTTAGATCGTCAACATTCCGAAGTGGTTGGTGAGCCCTGCCCATAATGCTCCAAACTTTCTCAATTCCGGCGAGACCCAGCGATTTCGCCAGCCAAGGTAGAATTGGACAAGCACGAAGATAAGCAGTAGAAACTCTCGCTGTGTGTGGGCGGATATTATCTTGCTGAAATGTAAGTCCATGATGGCTTGCATGAAGGGCAACAAAACGGGGAGCAGAATATCGTCAACGTGTCGCTGTACTCTAAGGCTGCTGCGGATGACAACCAACGGGGTCTGCCAATGAAAAGAAATGGCACCCCAGACCAGACCATCATTCCTGACTGTTTGACCGTATGGGGGGTAGGGGGCGACGGTCAGGTTGATATCCCGCCGTTGTCCGGGGCATCTTCAGATACATCTTAGACCTGGAATCTCATTGACTGGAGTAGAATTATTGTCATCAGTGGTGAGTCCCTCTTCGAATCGAGACCCGATGACCAGAGAAGCCGTATTTAGAAACGTCCTGGACAGTGATGGGTTACCAACCAGGATGTCGCCTGCCGTACAGCCAGACAGCCAGGAATGATGGTATGTGCTGCCATTTCCTTTCATAACAGAACCTCATTGGTTGTCATCTGCGGCACCCTTACAGCACAGCGGTACGTCGACGATATTCTATCAACTGGTTTGTTGCCCTTCATGTCAATCCATCCCAGGCTTAATTTCAGCAAGATAATCCCCGCCTGCACACGGCTTGACGTCCTATCCCCCTTGACTCGCCAATTGGACAGAATTTGGCACATCTCTCAAGAGAACATCCAGCAACTCTGCCAATCAATGCCAAGCCAAATAAGTGCTTGCGTAAGAATCAGAGATGGACCAACGCGTTATTGATTTACTCAGTTTCTGAAGCCTTTCCTTTTGAATAAATCATATAATTCTTTTGAATTTGTATGTCCACGTACATCACATCTAACGATTTTCGTTCCATTCGGATAAGTCCTTCGTGGTGCGTCATTTTTTGTCTAGAGTGTACAAGTAGCATTTGGACAACAACAAAACTACAGATCTATACAAAGCAGTAGACAAGCTCACTGATGGAATATGTAGACGATACTGGAGTCCTATGGTCATATATGCAGCATGGACAAAACTAGATTAAAAAAAGAGCTTAATACAATAAATTCAGGCAGGTGGTTTTAAGAAATTTCCATTAACCATATTCCAACGGCAGAGAGAGGGGTCTGGGTGACGTAGCTTGCATGATCATCAGACAATGCGCAATCGTCGTGTGTTGATCCCGAGCCGCTCCACCGTGTCTGATGGAGTGAGAGCGTGACTGGATGGAACGTTAATCTCTACCCTCCGATGATCATATTGCAGAGCAATATACTATGTTCTCGTAAAATAATACATTATCCCATCTACTGCCAATTCCATGTTCACCTTCTATAAGGTTAACACAACGCTGCACTGCATGGACACAGACGTGTCACCAACGTGATACGATGAACGATGCGAAGGAAAGGGGATCTAACCCATATAATCAGATATTTTCTATAAGGCTGGAAACTTTTCTTTTTACATTACTAAGACAGGTCATGTGATACGAATAGCATATTGAAGGTGTTCTACATAAAACTGTTTATTATTATTTTATGCTCATTACGTACAATTAGTATGTAAAAACAAAATAGCAGCAAATTAAGATGAAAGTGAAATGAAAGTAACAGGGTAAGAAAGCAATAAAATCAAAAGAAAACAATGTGTTAACGAAAAGTTACTTGCATGACCTCTTTAATACCCTTCATTATGGGACTACCTCTTTATTTCTTGAGTTGTATATTCGTCAAATGGGAATATGATCTACATCTATACGTGCGTTCCTCACTCTATTGTCAGTAAACGACACCCTACTTATTATTCTAGGCAAATAGTTCTGCTGTTAATGTACGTCTTGCCAAGCAATGGGATTTTATCGCTGATGAGTATTTCAGCACGTCCCTTAACCACTAATGAAAATCGGTCACATCGTCAGGGTTCGAACCTATGACTCACCAAGACGAACTCGTTTACTAAATTCTGGGATCACTGACAATCAGTGTCATCGTCTGGTATTTCTGAACGCCAGAAACTACTGTCAGACTGATCGATTGTATTTTACGTATCGCGATACCTCCTGAATCGTCGAATGACATCGCTGTGGTGTACGCCAATTAGGCGGACATGCTCACATACCGACAACCTTTCTTGATGTCAGATGTCAGATCCCATACGGTATAAGTTTGAAATTACCCTTCGAGGCATGTTGACAGACTGACCAGTGGTACACGAGCACCATTGTTCCGTTCCTGGTTGGTGAGCCGTCAGGCAATGCTAAGCAGAAATAAGAATGTAGATTTACTTTTGCCCCGCTGCACAGTACTTAGCGATTTCCTCCGGTAAATAATACAACTGGCCTGTGAAATTGTAACAGCTTGAATACAGCACATAAAAATGTCAAATTGGCAGGTAGGGGTCTACCAGGTTGTTATAATTAAACTGCAGCTACTTACGGAGGCTCAGCGTAGGTACAGTTACAGTATAGCAGCGAAACTTGGTATATGTGCTAACCGACGCGGAACCGATTTATGCTGGAAAACAAATTAGTTTCAGTTTTGGCCACGAGGTGGAGCTCTGAATACCATTTGTATGACGGTATGACATCCACGCTTTCATTTGACAAGCTATAACGGAGTGAGAATAACACCGACTGAAAGGTACGAAGAGAGGCCCAGTGCCATTAAATGGTTTAAAGAAGATAATAACGAAATTCTAAAACACGGGTGAGCTTGGTGTATCGCCTTGAAGAGGAAGTCGTCTAACCCCTATGGAACGTATTGACGAGGTTGCTGTAACTGTAATTGATCATGCAGCACGTAGCCCGGGTAGCGCTACTGTTCGTGAAATGTCATGGGAACTGTCCATTCCATGGTCAGTTGTACGCAAAGTTTTGCCGTCTGTATTACACTGGTTCTCATACAAGACCTGGACGGTGCAGCAGCAGAAACCTGATGATCCGCAACAACGTTCTGAATTTGCTCTCTGCGTTTTGGCACGGATCGTAATTGATGACATGTGGCTGGGCACATTTAACATTACAGGGTGCTGTGAATACACAGCATTGCCGGATTTAAGGTACAGTTAAACCACGTATTGTGCAAGAGGAGCCACTTACCTCGCTATATGTGACTGTGTAGTGTGAATTCACAAGCACCTTTATTCTCGGTCCATTCTTCTTTGAAGACAATATACCCGGAGGGCTTCTAAGGCATATCGTGAGGTTTGCACGTTATCCAGACCTCCTTGTACAGCACATGACTACTGCTTTGGAAGAGCGCAACTGTGTGGCTTCCACTGTTTTCGTACAAGATGGGGCAACACTTCATGTCGCTCGCCCAGTGAAATATCTGTTCAGTGCAACTTTCCACGAACTTGTAATCTCTAGAGATTTTTCAGGTACATCGCCTGCGTGGTTAACTGATCTAAATTCATGTGACTTTTGGCTCTGAAGATATCCTACGAGAACGCTTTTACAAGGGACACTTTCGGTCTCAACCTGATCTGAAGGCCAATACATAGTAAGACATTGCTCAGATTCCACCAGAATTGCAGCGAGTAAGTGACGGTTCCGTCGTTTTATGGATGCTGCATCTCTTCAACCTGTCCGGTTCTCGTACCGAACAAATTGTTTAACTGGCGGTTAATAGCAAAATCACTTGTTTGACCTTTTCTGACCACGTCACATTACTAATCAATTACACATGGAAACATTTCTGTACATCTTTTTTGCATTCACTGGCACCAGATTTGCACCTTGTGGCTAAAATTGGAACTAATTTTTTCCAGCATAAATCAGTTTCGCATTAACGCATTAGCATATCTACTAAGTTTCGCTGCCATATGCTAAATACAGCACACACTGGACCTCCAAGAGTTGCTACACTTTCACTACAACTACGCGGCACACACATGGATGTGGAGAACAACAGAAAAGAGTAACGCCATCTACGTTCTGTGGATAGGAAAAAAATTAAGCAGAATGTTTCTCGTTCAGAAATCGCATTTAGAGGTTGGTCGTTCATTATCCTCGTGTAAGAAGGAAAAATGCCTACCAGCGCGTGTCGGAATTCGACAGCAGCAGAATCGTGAGCTATCGAGGATGCGAGGATGCGCGATCCAGCGACTGTTATGCGAAAATAGAATACAAGGATTCACGAGAACCGTACTCAACTCTGTGCAGGACCTCAACGGCCACACTCGACTAGCGCCCGAGAGGACTTACATATTGTTTGTTCGACACGTACGCTGAGTGAAGAAATGGGCTTGTTTGCTGCGATAAAACTGTCCATGCGGACAGTGCGACGACGTCTGGAACACCACGGCGACTGATATTGTGGCTCCCACGACGCTGCAGTGGAGGGATGGTCACAGAAAGTGTTGTCCCTTACGAGAAAACTGGATACAGGAGTGGCAGCACGTTATGTTTGCATGCGGGTCTCACTTCTAGAAGAGGCGACCAAAAGAATTCTGTTCGAAGGCCGTACAGCTCAGAACATGTGCGGCAATCGGGGAAAATCGCCATGAGCATTAAGTCAATCATCCCACCGTCGCGTCATGCTGAAGATGCCAGTTTTGTACAACAACGTGTCCTGCTGCGGAAGAAGTCCGCAACTGCCTTCCACACATCGTCGTCCGACAGGAATCGTCGACCCTTCAAGGCCCTGTTTTAAGTGACCGAAGGTGTGATAACCGCGTGGGGAGAGATCAGGCCCATAGGGCGGATGCTCGAGTGTCTCCAACTCGAATTAGTGTAACTTCTGTGTTCCGGCATTTGCGTCATGGAAACGTGTGTTACATGAAGCAGCAGCTCCCCTTATCGCAGTTTTTCGGTACGCGGTTTTCGATAGACATTTTGCCCTACACACATTCTGCGCTCTCCGATGGATGTCTACTGCTGTTTGTCCTTCGGCAGCCAAGAAAAGAATAACAGCACGTTGGTCCTGTTCGGACGCATTTGGCAATAACGCCGCCATAGTTCACGTTCCCGCATTCGCGACGCGCATGTGGCAAAGACATGAATGACAGACAAATCCCTTCTTTGCATTTCGGCGTTTCTATACCCGCATCGACGTCGCGCTGCGTTGAATATACGCTGCAGCAACGTTCTCAAATGGAAACATTTTGATATCCCCTTATACTTACACCATGGGCGGTATTCCCATGCTGTCTTAGTCTCTGTGGCCGTCTCGTCACGTAACTCGAAGATAGCAGTCGTAGCGCATAACGTCAAAAATTTAGAAATTTGTGGTAAGGTCTTATGGGACCAAACTGCGGAGGTCATCGGTCCCTACGCCTACACACTATTTAATCTAACTTAAATTAAATTGCGCTAAGGACGACACATACCCATGCAAGGGGGAGGACTCGAACCTCCGACTGGGGCAACCGCGCGAACCGTGACAAGACGCCTGAAACCGCGCGGCTACCCTGCGCAGCGAAGTCAAAAAAGTACCACCGTGGTGGTAATGTTAATGGGGTAACGCACCGATATGAATGTCACCCGTTTCCCGACTTACCACGCCAACAAATTTCGCCTCAAAACTCGCATGTTTGAGAGTAAATTCACTTCATGTTCACCCCCTTCTCAGATGTTTTCATCAATATGTGTGTTGCTGAGATTGTTTGTATTTAGGAGGTTCTACACTAGCTGTCTTAAAAACTTCAATTTCAAAACTCCGCAAGGCCGTTTGTAAAGAAACAGTGATGATGACGCGTAAATGAATGTAAACATCTGAATATTAGGTGCCAAGCATCTTGAAATGTCATCACGGGAAAAATAAGCGCCTATAAAAGCAATTGGTTGCAACTAATTCATTATAAATTACCTTCAGTTTGAACAGGTGCAGTATTCTGAGACGTCCGCAGTGGAGAAGCATTATTTACTAATGTTAACGTGACCAAGAATAGAGAAACAAAATGCAGCAATATGGAGGAAGCCCAGTCGGTAATAATCAACAGTAACTTTACGTTATTTTGCCAGCGCCAGGTCATTAGAGTGTTTCAAATTTATCGTGCTAATACTCAAAACACTATTAGCAAACAGTTTTTCAGTATTTATCCAAAAATACTTCTGATGAGTGATCGCATAAGCATGGTTTGTTTCTGTAGCACTAAATGAATTAGGACATAATTTCTTCGTCATTTTAAAAAGTTTAGAAATCTGACTCACGCGATTCCAACATACATCGGCTGTATTACAGAGAAGCCGCAGTGGGAGAACTCGAAAATCTGTCACAGGTGAAGTACGACCCGAGCGCCTCGCTCTTCTGCGAATGTATTCCGCCGGCCGGGTTGAATCCAATCGGGGAACGGATTCGGCCCAAGGTTCGCCGATTGCCCACCCGTGGCTTACAGCAACACGATGGGCGTGACTGTATGTGGGTGGCACCTAGGGACACTAAACGATGTCAGACTGCGTTACATGCGTCATCGTTATACGGGATCAGCACCTGCCGTTATGGTATGAAGTTCCGTTACGTACACAACACCATCACCTTTGATTCGCATAGCTGGTAATTTGAATAGCAGCCATTACGTTTATGAAGTGTTAGTGCCTATGAAAGTACCGAATATTCGAGGGAACTTTTATTGAGTCTTCCAACAAGAAAGCGCGATACTACATGCTGGCCATGCTCTCCCAACCTACCTCCAATTTTGAGCATCCCAGCGTGTTCTCGAGATATCTTTCTCTCTAGTTGAAAACGTGTGGTCTCAAGTTTCTGAGAAACTGCCGTGTCACCACTCGCTCGCCAAAACGACTGATGAGATGTGGCACGCTGCTGAGACAGCATGGAATGACGTAGTCGTATCTGTCGCCGAAGCTGAAATGGTTCGAATGGCTCTGAGCACTATGGGAGTTAACATCTGAGGTCATCAGTCCCCTAGAACTTAGAACTACTTAAACCTAACTAACCTAAGGACATCACACACATCCATGCCCGAGGCAGGATTCGAACCTGCGATCGTAGCAGCAGCGCGGTTCCGGACTGAAGCGCCTAGAACCGCTCGGCCACAGTGGCTGGCTCGCCCAAGCTCAGTTCCACTCTATGGACAGTCGTTGATACTACCAAGCAGCTCTAAATCCACAAACTATGGAAAAACACATTGCTACGTCACATAACACCTGTCAATAGACTGAATACCTACCTTTTGCAGCGTAGACCGCTGCGGGAAGTGCAGGAAGAGTGTTAATACCGACACGGACGTGGAGCCATGCCGACTCCAGTGCTGTGGTCAGCTGCAATAGGTTTCTTAGTTGAGTATTTATGGCGCGAGTGTCCCGCTACTGGTGCTCCCAAAGATTCTTGATTGGGTTTAAATCCGAGTACTTTGGTGACCAGGGAAGTACGGTAAACTCATTCTGGTGCTCTTCGAACCATGCACGTACACTGCATGCTCTGTGACACGTTGCGTTGTCCTGCTGGTAGAGGCCATCGTGCAGAGGAAAAGCAAACTTCATGCAGGGGTACACATTGTCCCCAGGATAGATGCATACTTCTGTTGATTCATTGTGCTTCCCAGACTGACGAGATCATCCAAGAAGTGCCCTCAGGCCTGGATTCTTCCGACGGCTGTTGCATTGTGTTTACTTTCAGACGTTTCGTGCCGTACAGTCAACGACCATCTGTCCGATGGAACATAAAACGCGATTCATCTGAAAATGCCACCTGACGCCATTCTGTAGACATCCAGCTGCATTACTGGTATGCAAATTCCAGACTTCCTCGCTGATGACCAGCAGTCAGCATGGGTGCTTGAATCAGTCACCTGCTGCGGAAACCCATTCCAGCAACGGTCGTTGAGGAGACACTGCTGGTAGCCCCTTGATCGTCTGGTCGGTCAAGGCTCTGAGAACTGTGGGACTTAAGATCTGAGGTCATCAATCCCCTAGAACTTAGAACTATTTAAATCTAACCAACCTAAGGACATCACACACACATCCATGTCCGAGGCAGAATTCTAACCTGCGACGGTAGCAGTAGCGTGGTTCCGGAGTGAAGCGCCTAGAACCGGCACGTCTGTTCCCCCGTTCACATTTCGGCAGCCGTCGTCGCCCCTGTTATCTATGGCTCGTGGTAAACCACAGTCGCCTCGGCTCCGGCTTTTGTCAGTGCCACTTTGCAATGCTCGGTATACTTTAAACACGGCAGCACACGAACAATTTGCAGACTTAGCCGTTTCGGGAACGCTTCCACACTTGGGCCAAAAGCCAATGATCCTGCCTTTTTGGTCGTCAGATACATCTGCATCTACATGGATACTGTGCAAATCACATTTAAGTGTCTGGCAGAGGGTTCATCGAACCACCTTCACAGTTCTCTATTAGTCCAATCTCGTATAGCGCGCAGAAAGAAAGAACACCTATATCTTTCCGTACGAGCTGTGATTTTCCTTATTTTGTCGTGGTGATCGTTCTCCATATGTAGGTCGGCAGTTTCTTTAGTAGATCTGTTACGTTTTCTAAGTGTCCTGCCAATAAAACGCAGTCTTTGGTTAGCCTTACAACATTTTCTATGTGTTACTTCCAATTTAAGTTGTTCGTAATTGTAATACCTAGGTATTTAGTTGAATTTACGACTTTTACATTAGACTGATTTATCGTGTAACCGAGTTCAAGTGGTTCAAGTGGCTCTGAGCACCATGGGACTTAAAATATTAGGTCACCAGTCCCCTAGAACTTAGAACTACTTAAACCTAACCAACCTAAGGACATCACACACATACATGCCCGAGGCAGGATTCGAACCTGCGACCGTAGCAGTCACGCGGTTCCGGACTGTAGCGCCTAGAACCGCACGGCCACCACGGTACGCGTGTAACCGAAGTTTAACGAATTCCTTTCAGCACTCATGTGGATGACCTCACACTTTTCGTTAATTATGGTCAACTACCAGTTTTCGCACCATTCAGATATCTTTTCTAAATCGTTTTGCAATTTGTTTTGATCTTCTGATCACTTTATTAGTCGAAAAAGGACAGCGTCATCAGCAAACAACCTAAGACGGCTACTCAGATTGTCTTCCAAATCGTTTATATAAATAAGGAACAGCAAAGGGCCTATAACACTACCACTACACTGTTTTACTCGATTACCTTCCGTCAGTTACTACGTACTGTAACCTCTCTGACAGGAAATAACAAATCCAGTCACATAACTGAGACGATATTCCATCAGCACGCAATTTCACTACAAGCCGATTGTGTGGTACAGTGTCAAAAGCCTTCCGGAAGTCTAGAAATACGCAGTCGATCGTTTTCAGCATTACGGCAACGGCTGTACTGTTGTCCGTGTCCATCGATATGCTTTATGTACTCTCTGTTTTACTGCTGCCAACTGCCGTATGTGAGTGGTTATTGCACACTGGTGCCGAACATAGGCGGTGGTCACATTAATGTGACGGACCGTGCATAATCACTATACTTTATATCCACAAAAAGTAAAATTTCTTAATTTGCTGTCATTCTTAGTGTTGGAACAATTTTAATGAACAGCAATGTAGTACTGATAAAGCTGTTTCCGGTCAAGAAAATCATTTAATGTTCCGGCCAAGGCTACACGTGTGTTTGTTGAATATAAGTAACTGGAGGACAGAGACAGCCAGACAGATGGCGGCAGATGACACAGCGCGCGGCTGCCCACAGCTAGGCAGACTGCGTCTCGCGTCAGAATGGAAACCGCGTCCTTGGCTGCGAGCGGTTCTGTTTACGCTGCGCCGCGGTGTTTTATGTCACCGCATGTGTCTCCCGAGCGGCTCACATACCGGAAATGCCGACTCTGCGGCGAATCTTATTGCCGGCCCTCCCGTCTGTTACTACAGCTCCAGCGATATGGATATCGACAAAGCCGTATCCTTTCTATGTTATGACTCAGTACACTCTTACCAATGAAGGACGCCGTACTAGTAAATCTGTCTTTTTGTTGTTGCTGCTGCTGTGGTCTAGTCACAAGACTGGTTTTGATGCAGCTCTCCACGCTAGCCTGTGCTTTGTAAGCCCACTGCAGCCTATATCCATTTGAACCTGTTTAGGGTATTCATTCCTTGGTCCTCCTCTATAATTTTTGCACCCCGCACTTGCCTTAATTACCAAATTTACGATTTGTTTATGTCGCAGGATGCTCAACTTCTGACATAATTTCTTTGTACGTATGTGCGATGCGTGTTCTTTCGGAAATGTCCGTAAGAACAGACACCACACATGTAAATATAAACGCCTTGAAGGCAATTAATGATTATTCATTGCAGATGCACTTTTAGTCCGATCTCTTGCGGGAATCAGCGTGGGACTGCGAGAAGTGAAGGTAATGAATAGAGGACGCTACATATACTGGTATCCAAAATTAAAGCAACTAACAGAAATTTTGAAAGGTTGCGTTTATTTTGTCACGTAACTGTATAAACAGGTGAAAGTAGAAACAATTTAAATTACACAGAACGCAAACAACTGCAACATTCATAAAGATAGTCTAAAATATTCTTCGTTTTTACCAACTTAACGGATTTGCACACACATTCCGACAACTGATTAATGTGCTCCGTATGCGGTGTGACCACCTCAGGCAGCTATGACATGGGACATGATGTGAATGATGTCATCAGTCTCATGCTGAGGTAATAACACCCATTATTACTGCGGGGCTGCTCGCAAGTGTTGGAGTGTGGTTGGTGAATACTGACATGATGCAAGCCGACTTCCTCGTGTATCCCAGACATGGTCTATAGGACACAAAGCGGGAGAACGAGCAGGCCACGCCATACATGTAATATCTTTAGTTCCAAGAAAACATCAGCCATCCGTGCTCTGTGAGGTCGAGCATTATCGCCCATCAATACGAAACAAGGGCTCATAGCTCCTCGCAACAACCGCAAACGATGTCCCAAGTTCTCGTCACGATACCTGACAGCAGTTAAACATTCCCGATTCTTCCGTACAATTTCATGAAGAGAGGTTAAGAGTGGTCAACGTATTGTAATCCCTGCCCACACCATTATGGATCCACTTCGATATCGGTCTCCTTCCACAGTGTTTGGGTCCCGAAATCGTGTTCCACATTCCCTCCATATGCGAATCCGTCGAGAATCATTATCCAGACTAAATCGGGAGCAGGTCTCCGACAACAGAGGTCCCTCTGCCGAAGCCTTCTGCACTCAGTTTGTCTCGATACAACACGTCGACTTGATTATGCGAGTTCCATAGACGTAGATTTGCCTTTGTTTAACCTAGCCTTAACCTCAGGTAAGTAGTTGGGTCAGTATTGCCCCTCGTGTCACAGGAACCAAATCTGATCTTCTCCAAGGTCGACTTCTACTTTTCCATTCTTGAATAAATAATTGTCTCAGAACTTCACAGCTGTCATTTATTAGATTGATGGTCTCCTAATATTTATTTATTTATTTGCTGCTTATTTACCCGGACCAAATTAGGGTCTTAAGGCCCTCTCTTGCATCTTTACCAGGATCAATACATACTAAAGATTTCACAAAAAAGTTCACAGAAATGATGGTCTTAATAATATTAATAATGATAATAGTAGTAGTTGACACGCTGATGTGAGTATGGGATAGATGGCTATTGTGATAGAAGGTGGGCCATTAGCTGTCTTTTGAAGCTTGGAAGGGATTTGGTTTCTCTGTTATTTTGTGGAAGATTGTTCCAGAGTCGGATTCCTCATACAGATAATATTTCGAGAATATGGCAGTATTACGTACCGGTCCACAGAGATACGACTGTGTTGAAAGCGGGGTTTTCTGCTGTGCTGTTCAGAAAGCAAATTGGACGATAAATTAGAGGGAGTGCGGTGGTTGAGAAGATGACAGAGCAAGCATAGGGTATGATAGTCTCTACGATTATTGGCACGTAGCCACCATAATTAGCGGGCCGCTGTGGACGAGCGGTTCTAGGCGCTTCAGTCCGGAACCGCGCTGATGCTGCGGTCGCAGGTACGAATCCTGTCTCGGGTATGGCTGAGTGTGATCTCCTTAGGCTAGTTAGGTTTAAGTAGCTCTAAGTCTAGGGACTGATGACCTCAGATGTTAAGTCCCATAGTGCTTAGAGCCATTTTTGAACCATGATAATTGTTTGTAGGCAGGAGTGTTATAGTCGACAAAGTGAATGTCACATATGTATCGTGCACAAGCATTCATCGCCAGTTCCAACCTGTGTGAGCTTTCGTACGAATGTCCTTGAAGAGTAGCAGCAGCATAGTCCAGTATAGGGAGTATAAGTGAATCTACAAGCTTCTTTTTAAGGACGAAAGGAAACACTTTATATGTATGTATAGAGTGAAGTGACGCTGATACCTTCTTTCAGACTGCAGTTGAGAGTTCAGTCCAGTCTAGGTGATGGTCCAGAATTATTCGCAGGTTATTTGCAGAAGAAGAAAAGTTTATTTCTGTGCCGCTTAGGACTAACGGTGAAAGAGATTCTATGCATTGAGAGGTTATGAGTCTTTCATGAATGAATAAGATTGCTTGTGTTTTAGATGGGTTAAGTTTCAAACCCAATTTCTGCGCCCAGTCTGACAAGGCAAGCAAATCAGCATTTACATACTGGATGGCTGCGCACAAGTTTGTTGGGTTTCCACTTAGATATAGATGGAGTCAACGGCATATTCGTGATAATTACAGTGGAAGAGTACAGGTGAGACGTCATTAACATACACTCCTGGAAATAGAAATAAGAACACCGTGAATTCATTGCCCCAGGAAGGGGAAACTTTATTGATACATTCCTGGGGTCAGATACATCACATGATCACACTGACAGAACCACAGGCACATAGACACAGGCAACAGAGCATGCACAATGTCGGCACTAGTACAGTGTATATCCACATTTCGCAGCAATGCAGGCTGCTTTTCTCCCATGGAGACGATCGTAGAGATGCTGGATGTAGTCCTGTGGAACGGCTTGCTATGCCATTTCCAACTGGCGCCTCAGTTGGACCAGCGTTCGTGCTGGACGTGCAGACCGCGTGAGACGACGCTTCATCCAGTCCCAAACATGCTCAATGGGGGACAGATCCGGGTAGTTGACTTACACCTTCTAGAGCACGTTGGGTGGCACGGGATACATGCGGACGTGCATTGTCCTGTTGGATCAGCAAGTTCCCTTGCCGGTCTAGGAATGGTAGAACGATGGGTTCGATGACGGTTTGGATGTACCGTGCACTATTCAGTGTCCCCTCGACGATCACCAGAGGTGTACGGCCAGTGTAGGAGATCGCCCCCCCCCCCCCCCCCCACACACCATGATGCCGGGTGTTGGCCCTGTGTTGGCCTCGGTCGTATGCAGTCCTGATTGTGGCGCTCACCTGCATGGCGCCAAACACGCATACGACCATCATTGGCACCAAGGCAGAAGCGACTCTCATCGCTGAAGACGATACGTCTCCATTAGTCCCTCCATTCACACCTGTCGCGACACCACTGGAGGCGGGCTGCACTATGTTGGGGCGTGAGCGGAAGACGGCCTAACAGTGTCTAAACTTTGCTGAAATGAAAAACGCACATGTTAGCCCCCTGCTGTTTGTCTATGGCTTGTTTCAAATCGTCACTTACTTTTATAAGAGAGTCGTCGTACAGCGATTTTGTAGGAAATCTGACTTGTATTCATCTACTCATTCGCACCTGTTCGCATTTGCCCTCTATCCATTTGAAATTATTATTTTTTTCTTGAAGTCTGACTCATGTGTCTTTTTGAAATACCATACACGATTTCACAGTGTCATATAGTGATGGGCGACCTTCGATTTACTCGATCAAAATCTCTGTGTATATCACTTATTCGCCAAGAGAAGCGCCGTTGTTGACCGGGATATTAGAGTTGTGACACATGAGAACACTGGGTGACACAGCAAAAATCTAGACTGTAGTCCATCTGGTATCAGACAGGTGCCAATTTCTGTTCGACTGAGCGAGATGGTGCAGTGGTTAATAAAGGGGACTCATATTCGAGAGTGCGACGGTTCAAATCCGCGTCCGGCCATCCAGATTTAGGTTTTGAATCGATTGCTTAAGTCATTCCAAGGAACTGCCTGGATAGTTCCTTTAAAATGGCATGGCCGGTTTCGTTCCCCATCCTACGATTATTACGAGTTTGCGCTCCGTCTTCAGTGATCACAAAATTGGCGGGACGTTAAACCTAATCTTCCCTCCTTCGTTTCTGCAATGTGTCTTTGGTTAAATGCTCCAGAGCGCGAAAGACACGGTGCTACAACTCTACCTTATGTTATGATAATTGTGAAACACTGGAGTTTACAAACGTTCCGGTGGAAATAGGAAGAGAACCAACTGGTTGAAAGACAAATTTAGGGAGACCTCCATATAACTAAGACATAATACTTCCCTTTAATATATCCAGGTAGGCTACGCAACCGAGAGTAGGTCTTTAGTAAAGAGGAGCCAATACGTCTGGCGTTTGCTCAACGCGCAAAACACTTTCATTTTTGGTGGATTTTTACCAAGTTTTTAAAATAATTTACTGTCTGGTGCAGTCATACTAATTTCGAAACGAAGCGAGCGGTTTCGGCCGTCATCGTCCATTTTCAGATCTACAAGGCAAATGAGTTCAAATGTTAAAAAGAAAAGTTACTCAGATTATGTCGAATCTAAAATACAGTTAAATTTTTTGATGTCATACCATAAAACACATGCTGCAGTTGAAACCCACCTCTGAGGGAACCACATTGTTCTCTTTATAAAAGTTAATCCACTAGTGGGCTGTTGACTGACTATTCATGTGTTGTTGCCAGATTTGAATAATGTTTTTCAATACTAATTTTAAAACAGTATGCGTAGTACTTTAATCAATAAAGTGTATAACCCTACATTAGAAAATCTGCAATTAGCTTATTTTTCGACACAGATGTGATCCATCTGTAATAAGCGGTACAACTCAGAAAATGGTATGACAAATCGGTAATAACATAATTTAAATTTAATTTGAACGTCGTTTAGAATTTCATATTGAATAAGAAATATAATATACATAAATATTATTATTAAAAGGAAACAATGAACATATACAGAGACTTCTTTGATGCAGGTGAATAAACGGTCACATTCGTGCTACCAGAGGGAGCTCGGTATCGATATGGACGGCGGGCAGCAATCTACAGTATACAGTGTGGTCCATTGATAGTGGCCGGGCCATATATCTCACAAAATAAGCATCAAACGGAACAATTACAAAGAACGAATCTCGTCTAGCGTGATTGGAGAAACCAGATGGCGCTATGGTTGGCCCGCTAGATGGCGATACCAAAGGTCAAACGGACATCAACAGCGTTTTTTTTGTTTTTTTGTTTTTTTTTAATATGTACCCCCATTTTTATTACATATTCGTGTATTACGTAAAGAAATATGAATATTTTAGTTGGACCACTTTTTTCGCTTTGTGATAGATGGCGCTGTAATAGTCAGAAACGTATAAGTACGTGGTATCACGTAACATTCCGCCAGTGCGGTACTGTGAAGCGTTTAAATTTTGGAAATTTGTGGTAAGAACTTAAGGGACCAAACTGCTGAGGTCATCGCTCCCGAAACTTACATACTACTTAAACTTACTTACTCTAAGGACAGCACACACACCCGTGCCCGAGGGAGGACTCGAACCTCCGGCGGGAGGAGCCATGCGAGCCGTGTAAGACGCCTAAGACGGAGCGGCTTTCTCGCGAGGCGTGTAACATTTAATTTGCGACTATCCCGAGATATACGTTTCCTCGGATTCTTGAAATGCGCAACTTGAATTTTTCCTTTACGTCCCTCGACGTCCACCGGCGACCTGGAAGGAAGGAAGGAAGGACGACGAGGTCATTGGAGACGGAGCACAAGCTCAGATTTTGTCAAGATGAGGAAGGAAATCGGACGTGGCCATTCGAAGAAATCATCTCGACGTTTGCCTGGAGCGGTGGAGATCAGGACCTATCGCACAGCATATACTTCAGATGTGTCAGCACTGTTTCATACGGTGTGATACATCGTTTGTGTGTTGTAGGTGTTTGTTATATACTGTTAGAATGGTGCAAATTCTGTTACCGAAAGCACTTTCTGTTAATGCGATGGTACGGTCGCAGGTTCGAATCCTGCCTCGGGCATGGCTGTGTGTGATGTCCGTAGGTTAGTTAGGTTTAAGTAGTTCTAAGTTCTAGGGGACTGATGACCACAGATGTTAAGTCCCATAGTGCTCAGAGCCATTTGAACCATTTGTTAATGCGAGGACGCCACGTGGTAAATAGTAGCAGCGCTTTCGACAATGAGTGCGGCGCCACTCATACTTCCGTGAAACTGATGGGCAACCTAGTTATGAGACTCGCCTACCAACGCATAACGGCGTGGCTTCATAAATAATGAATCAATTTCATTTTTGCGCAATTCTGTTCGTTGTTATTAGTTTGATCGAAATATTTGCCGTCCAGCGAACTTCGGAAGTTAGGGATTCATATCTTTACATTGCTTTTATATGTTCTCAAAATGCAATGAAACATTACGACTACCCACTTAATAGAGTGTTGGTACACACTGGCTGTAAATTGGTACCCTAAGAATTCACACAAGTGGCCAAGAAGGGCTTAATATCTGATGCTTTGGCACGGAAAGGCGACGTGTTGCAAAAATCCATTTCCACTGGGTAAGGTCCTATAGTATTTGATATATGTGTCAGTACCGAAGATATCAATTCTCATCGCTAACAAAAATAGGCAGCTGTTTATATAACAATCTCGAAGATTACACTTTTTCTGATGATACAGATTACACGAAGAGATAAAAAAGTCCTTTATACCGAGTCCGTCTTACTATGAAGACACACATTTGACATATATAAAGTTAGATTGAATGAAATGTCATGTTCTTTTAATGGGTAACGCCTTAATTCCCATCAAACCACTATTTCATTCCTGGACTGGTGAACTGATGTCCGCCTTCTCATAGTATCTAGAGGATATTATGTAATGCATGCGATCTGCACATTTAAGCTGCTCAATTAAGCTGTGACCTAACTAGTGCTTGTTTCTAATAACACAGCGCTTTACCAGGCATTGCGTGTAGAACAAATAAATTTATTTTTTCATTGCGCAAAATACACATATTGCCAACAAACACATCCTATTAGTGTTTTCTTTGAACTGGAAAGTAATTAATGTTGCAGCCTCTAAAACTTTACTTTTATATCATAAACGAACGTTCCGACAATGAAGCCATTTGCGAGAAATATAACAGAAGATGGAGTTGAACAACGTGACAACTTTCCTTCATAGTGATGGTCTTCATAACCGTAAATGTTTACATCCAGCTTTTGTTCACTATATTCAATGTATTTCTTTTCGTGTAGATTCTTTCTCCGTCGTGGTTTGAGAGTGAAGGTCAATTATGGTACCTTGACATATTTATAGCTTCAGTGACATGGCAGTATAAACGACTGTTTCGTTTCGCTGTGTCAGATGGCGTCATTGTAAACGCATAACGTTATACTATGCAACACCAGTAGTAATGAAACTATCCGTGATGTGTACTTTTAGTTATTGAGTCGAAATCACTGCTACTGATACAAGACAGTTGGGATCGATCACGGCGTTCCGTATTACCCTCCCGAAACCCACCGATTCCGTATTCTGCTAACAGTCATTGGACCTCGACCAACGCGAGCAGCAATGTCGCGATACGATAAACCGCAATCACGATAGGCTACAACCCGATCTTTATCGAAGTCGGAAACGTGATGACACGCATTTCTCCTCCTTACACGAGGCATCACAACAACGTTTCACCAGGCAACGCCGGTCAACTGCTGTTTGTGTATGAGAAATCGGTTGGGAACTTTCCTCATGTCAGCACGTTGTAGGTGTCGCCACCGGCTCCAACCTTGTGTGAATGCTCTGAAAAGCTAAACATTTGCATATCACAGCATCTTCTTCTTGTCGGTTAAATTTCGCGTCTGTAGCGGGTCATTTCCGTGGTGTAGCAATTTTAATGGCCACTAGTGTATTTTGTCGCAGTACTAAAACTTCCGTAATGGAAAATTAACTGCCCCGGTATGTGGTATTGCCTACCAAACCGACCAGATTAGAGCCTACACTTAATTGTTGCTGTCTTATGAAAGAAACTGGTGAGCCGTTGCCGAGCAACGGTCCATTGTGCGTTTTGAACCCGGCGTGCGTCACGAGTCAGGCTGTCCGAGGAAGGAACAACTTTCGCTGTGCTGTGAAGGCAGAAGGTGCCCAAATACCAGGTAACATTTGATACCGCATTGTCTTCTTGGAATATTGAGCTCAAGGTTGCAATACAGGCAGGATACTACATAGTTCTCTGATACTTAACAAACGTGGCAGTTGCTGGAGTGATTCACCCGTTGTTCGCTGTAGTAAATACTGACTATGTCGCTCACGGTATAGTGTTATAACGCGTCTGCAGTTGCTTTAATAAAACGTTGCGCAATGTCTGCAGAATCATCGTAGTTATGTAAAATGAACGCAGTGGTTTAAATTATACATGGGTAGCTGGAAGGAAATTCAGAACCTATATCTACGCACAATGATAAATCATTTTCCGGAAAAATATACGAATTATTTAGCAAGTTTGCTTGTGACAGCTTTTCGTCCAGTCGCGAGCGGGTACCCGAAAGTGAAGAGAGAAACAAGAACAGTGCCAATGTATATTTTGCTTCGATATTTTTTGAAATGACAGTTTTGCTGATAGGCAAACGTGTAGCGTAGGCTACGTCGGAAAATGATAATTTTGTTGGCCACTTACCGATACAATCATACGCGTTTGCCCGGAAAAGAAGTGAGGCTACATTTGCGGAACAGATCTGGTAATAATTCAGGAAAATCAGTGTCTAAAGCAGTGGTGTCCAACGTTTTAGCTTCCTGTGCCACATTGGAAGAAGACAAGTATTTTTGCGCCGCACATAGTATACTTTACTATAACCGCTGAGAAGAAAAAAACGTAGAGGGACGGTGGAGGTACACAGTTAATCCATTCAAATAATTTAGAATTTATTACTCTATAATTTTTTATTCTAAAAGAGCAAGGTGTAACTGATTCGACATTTCAAATATGACATTTCATTAAAAATTTTATATATAAGCAGTTATACAAATTATAGAATTAATGCATCATTGGACATGGGATTTCGGAAACTAATGTATCAACATGTGTTTAAACCGTTGACTGCCTGCTTTGACACCATTATTATGAACATCAATAATACGTAATTCATTCTGAATAAGAAGCCAGTCCGTGGGCTGTCGAATGAAGAAATTAAATTGGATTAAAGCTCATCTTGCATGGGGTGCTAGGTGATATGCCTGGATTATTACGGCCAAACAGCCGATTACTTTTTATCGTTCTGCTGCTACGTTCAGTTTAGCATACAGTATCCTGTTTAATTTTTTCTTGATCGCAGCATTTGGCTACATTTTGTATTATTTTACGAGTCTTGCTGTGGATAACGGACTTATGAGGAGTCATTGAAATTATGGATATCTACTGACCTTCACTTGTGGTCTCTCGTCTTGTTATAGTATCAAACACGCTGGTAATAACACAACGCTATCTATTATTAATTCACATCGGTCGACGATAGTACCAAGATGATGACGTCCCATATCTGTCTACGAACTATCGACCAGAGACCGTGTCCAAGCTGTTGCAGCCTGACAGTACATTACAACCACGTTATAAAGGACTTTTTCTAGTAAAGCCGGGTTGTGAGGGGAATGAGCATGGTGGTCTCTGCAGTGTGACGAAGGGCAACGAAGCAGCTTGCGCCATCACTTGGAGTACTTGCACACTTCGGTTTATACTGATCATCTGCTATGGTAGAAACTGCACACGAAAGTAAAAAGATTTCGTGAAAACTCATTGTAGAGACATACAGGTGATAGGCTAAATAATGTGAATACCAGTAATTACTTGGCACTGGTTTATTAAAAAGGGGTAGTACCCCCATTTGCCCTTAATACAGCTGCCATTCTCCTTGGAATACAGGCATCAAATGATTGTATAGTCTCCAGTGGAATGTTGTGCCACTCTTCGATCGGAACCTCTTGTAACTCCTGCAGTGACGAGAGATTCTGCGCTCCAATACCGCCCACAATTGTCCAATAACGTTCGAGTCTTGGGACTGTGCTGGCCAGGGAAGACGCTAGTGTTCAGTTGCATGCTCTTCATACCACGATTGTACTGTCCTGCCTGTGTGAATGAGTGCATTATTGTCCTGAAATATGGCATCATTGTTGGGCAACAACAGGGAGTGCATCTGATCACCTACAATGTTCACATAACCGTTGGATATAGCACGGCCTTTGAGAGTACTGATAGTACCAATAGAATACCATGATATGGCTGCCCACGCCATAACACTTCCATCTCCATGCTTAACAGTTGGAATCAAGAAATCAGGATTGTCGGCTTCTTTTGGCGTTCTCCAGACATAAACCCAGCCCGATGTTGGAAATAACGAAAACTTTGACTCGTCAGACCATATGATGTGTTTCCACCGATCAGTCGTCCAGGATTTATGCTCCTGACACCATGTTAAAGCGGCCAGTGTAGATAGATACGGGGTCTCGAAGATCGCTATTGAGCTCTGCAATCACTTTAGCCGTCGTAGTTTCGTGCTTTATTTTTACACTATTCGTATTAGCGTACGACGTTCTGCCATTTAGTTTTGATTTCCGCCCACTATTACGTTTACGCAATGATGTCTTTCCATGTCTTGTGTAAGCTGTCATGACTGTTGAAACAATTGCTCTTGAAATATTGAATACGTTGGCTGTCTTGGTTACTGATGCTACAGCTAACAGCAGCCCCCCCCCCCCCCCCCCCAACAGTCTGTCCTCTTTGGAACTCTTGTAGGTCTTCCATTGCACATCGACCTCGGCCTCTGAATGCAAATACGAAGTGTGCACTACTTTGTTGTTGAGCGTCAAGCACAACCATCCCATTACCACCTCTGTTCACATTGTTTTGCCTGTCCCCTGTACATGTGGTTCTTATTTGTAGCGATGGATATGATACCAAATTAAACCTGTTTCAACAGAATTACGGTGCTGTTAGATAGTAAACACTGGCAGTAACTGCACTCCACATGAAGGTTTCTAGCATCTTACTTACTTGTAGTTATCAGAACTACGGTGAAAAAGGTTTCTTATCAAAATTGTACTGAAATACCACAGAATTTCCTTGCATTTCCAGAAATTAATTTCATTATATATCTCTAAAACTCTAGTTTCGCAGTTGCAGCTGAGGTATCAGAAAGATAACAGACCAACGCATTTGGCGGATTCACCGGTATTAAGAACGAGATTGTGGTGGTTCAGGTAGCATCGTGCGGCGGGAGTTTTAGATTAAAAATGTTCAGTTTTCCGTTAACTTTACATAAACGGAATGTTATGGATTTTTTAATGCTCCCTTCTTGGGCCGCATTGCTTTGGACCACATGTGAGGGCCACGGTTTGGGCACCCCTGGAGAGGCTACTCTGAACTGCAGTTTCAGCATTGTATCATATGCTACACAACTGTATTTACTGTTGCGGCGAATGCCTTACGAACTTAAGGTTTGCGACTTTTTCGCATTATAATACTGGTACCGTGATGAAGAATCATAATCGTCATCACTATAATGGGCTAGGAGATCTGGCGTGTTTCAGTTTAACTGTCCATCTTTATCTTGGACATCTCACACTAAGTGCTCTTGAGGTGTTATAACGTAGAACAGATTTTCATATGCAAATTTTCACCTATTCGCACCACATTTTCACCCATTTACGTCAATTAACGTCGATTTTGGCACCTGCGAAATATATTCTTTTCTGATATCGGCATCTCTTTCGGATCACATAAACCGTGACAGTAATGTGACCTTGTAGAGCCACCACGCCGACCATCTCTCCTCGGTGGTAACACGGGTTCCCGTCAGATCACGGAAGTTAAGCGCCGTCAGGCTTAGGTAGCACGTCGATGATGAGCGCTGTTGACAAGCGGGATGCACTCAGTTCTTGTGAGCCAATTGAGGAGCTAAGTGATTGAGAAGTAGCGGCTCCGGTCACGAAAACTGACAATGGTGTGCTGACCAGATGCTGCTCCACATCCGCATCAGTCACGCCTGTCAGCTGAGGACGGCTCGGTGGTCGGTTGATCGGTACCGTTGGGGCTCCGACTGAGAGGAGGATAACCACAAAGCCCCATGATATGGCTGCCCAAGCCTTCACGGAATCTCCATCGTGTTTCACTCTCGTTACGTAAACTCGACCAGAAGTTGGGAACATTATGAAACAAGACTCATCCGACCAAATGCCTATTTTCCATTTATCCGTAGTCTAGGTTTTAAGGCCTGGGAACCACATTTTCCTGTTACGGGCTTTCACATCACTAATGTGTGGTTTTGGAATTTCGTCTCTCCCTGAAATTCTCTGCATATGGATCTCCCTTCGTGTTATGTTGCTGATATGGTTCGCGTGTACGAAATTTAGTCCTCCAGTTACTTCTGCAGCTGTCGTCCTTTCATTTTCTGTCACAGTCCTCTTCAATGACCGTATGTCACCATCACCCAACAAACACTTTCGTCTGAGGTGTGGCAGAGCGGACGATGTTTTCCAGCTTTCACTTTATGCGGTATGTCTTCGGTACTGTGCCTCTTGAAACACTTAAATCTTCGGCTCCGCTGTTTACGTAAGCACGCACCATACGAGCACCAACAATCTGCTCTTGATCGAATACCCTATTTCCGACATAATGCTCTCAGAATTACAAACAACACTGCTGTGACCACGGCTGACGCTTACAGCATACTGAGAGCATTGCCCAGGCGCCATTCGCGATAAAATAAAGCAACGCAATCTGCAGACTTGTCTGCACCTGCATTTATGTTCAATTACGTTTTTTTCGCGTTGTTTCCATATTTTTGTCCCACACCAACATTACGTCATGCTTACTTGACAAGTATTCCGCAGGCTGCAACAATATTCTAGAATTGTATATAT
Organism: Schistocerca gregaria; assembly: GCF_023897955.1. NCBI lineage: Eukaryota > Metazoa > Arthropoda > Insecta > Orthoptera > Acrididae > Schistocerca > Schistocerca gregaria. The sequence goes on from NC_064921.1 coordinate 704,195,950, forward strand.
GCACACTGTAGCGACGGCTGAAAACTTGTATCAAGGCCTCCTGCTCCCTAGGCATATACATCTACATCCACATCCATACTCCCCAAGTCACCTGACGGTGTGTGGCGGAGGGTACTTTGAGTACCTCTATCGGTTCTCCCTTCTATTCCAGTCTCGTATTGTTCGTGGACAGATGTGCTAACCACTAAGTCACCCTGGCGCAGTGGTTTTTCAGAAGAACTCAGACTACCCTAGCATGCCCTCCTCCTCTCTCCAAAATCCCCATTCACGCCTCAGCCAATCTGGAATTTGGATTTAGGAGGGAGGCGTGTTAGGGTAGTCCACGCAGTTGTGCAAAGCCTTTGTGCCAAGTGGAACAGTGGTTAAGGGCATCTGCCTAATGAACTGGGGACCCGAGTTCGAATCCTGCCCCTTGGTACAAACTTTCATTTGTCCCTTCAGTTTGCCGGCCGTAGTGGCCGAGCGGTTCTAGGCGCTTCAGTCTGGAACCGCGCGAGTGCTACGGTCGCAGGTTCGAATCCTGCCTCGGGCAAGGATGTGTGTGATGTCCTTAGTTTAGTTAGGTTTAAGTAGTTCTAAGTGCTTGATTACGCAAATGGAAGCGCCAGAAAGTAATTGTTCCGGTTATGTGGCAGGCTCCTTACAGTGAGCGCATATCTTTACCGTTCAGTGATCTGTAGGTTTGATGTAACCACTTAATGACAGTGATGAACAAGTATCGCTTTTTTTATACGACGTGCTTACTTTCCGAAGAAAATACGACTATGTAGCGGCGGCACTAAAAGCACGTACTTCTACTGAGTAACTCTCACCCCATGCAATAATTTAACGTTTTCAGTCGACCTCGTTTCCTTCAGCACTTCCGCTACCTTCTCCAGGAACGCCCGCTGCTGTAAAATATGTTTAATAGACTACCGTAAAAATATCCGACTACACCGTTCTTAAATTTCGTCTTTAACGACTTCTCAGTGGGCGAAGTATTAAAAAATAAAAGAAGTCCTTACATTAATTCCCTTTTTGATGAGTCTGGGGCTTTAATCTGTCTCCTATTGCAGCATTTCTTTTTCTCAAATGATACTTTTGTCTAATTATCTGTTTTTCTTTCGAACTCAAAACTTTCTAAATAGTTACTTACACGTTTTATCTCATAAAAGACAGCCGTCTTAGATCGTCGCTCCCCTGAGTTTCTTCTGACACAGTTTTGTCGACCTTAAATGCGGTTGCACGATAAGTCCGTGATCATTGTTATACACATAGATTAAGAGGGCCCTCTATATTGAATTTACTACACCGCAGATAAGGTCAATTTGTTTTTAATAACTGTTACAGCATAACAGTTCCAAAATTTTTGATTTGCTATAAGATAAAATAATTGGCTGAAACTTCGCGATATTGACCCCATCGTTTGCTCTCGTCCACATACAAACGTGTCCATACATAGCGATAGCGCCGAGAAAAAAAATGTGCCATAAAGGGAAGTCCGTTTGCAGCATCGAGCTTCTGCTGGACGTTCAGAGCGTCGATAACTTTGCGGGCTGCGCGTGGAAACATAGAAATGTGATATTAATTGAAGGATACGCAACGAAGATGTGGAAAGCTGGATTTACGTTATGACATATTCGATATGCCTGCCATCATCGGCGATAATGTGGCGCAGAAGAATAGCGAATTCTGCATTCCTCGCTGAAGTGTTGGAACATTGATGCTGTCGATGACCGCCTGAATGGCTGTTTTCAGCTCATCGGTGGTTTTGGGGCTTTTGCTGTATAGCTTGTCTTTAATATAGCCCCACAGAAAGGAATCACATGTGTTGAGATCCGGAGAATATGATGGCCAATCGAGGCTCATGACAGTGGGCTCTAGGTACCCCAGAGCCAGAATGTCGTCTCCAAAGTGCTCCTCCAGGACATCAAACACTCTCCTGCTTCGATGGGGTCATGTTTCGTCTTGCATGAACCTCATCTTGTCGAAATCAGGGTCACTTTGGACAATGGGGATGAAATCATCTTCCAAACCCTTGACGTCCCGTTTGGTAATCACCGTGCCATCAAGGAATATCGCACCGATTATTCCGCAACTGGACACTGCACACCACATAGTCACCCGTTGAGAGTCAAGAGACGTATCGATCGCGAAATGCAGAGTCTCAGTCACACAGTTACGTCAATTTTGCTTACTGAAGAACCCATCCGAATGAAAGTGGGCTTCGTTGCTGAACCAAACCGCGTTCACGTCAAATTCCTGTTTCCCAGTTCTGTGGCCAATAGTGTTGGCGAAACACAACCCCTGTTCCATAGCCCTGTGACGTAATAGCTGATGAGTTTGAATTTTGTATCTAAAGAGAAGCAGGTCTTCAACAACAATTTGTCGCAATGTTTCCCGGTTGATTCCCACCTGTATTTCAGCTCATCTGATCGATTTCCTGGGGCTGGTTTGAAACTCAGCGCCTGTATTCACGATGTTTTCAGGCGCTTTCACCCTTTTTGGACGACCGCATTGCCAACACTGTATTCACGAACACTAGCCGTTCTTTCAAACTTGCGAATCAAATTCTTGACTGTTAGCACACTTGGACCGGTCGTCGTCAGCTTGAACTCGGTCGCAATTTTCCTTTGAGCCGCAGTTGGGGTGTTATTGCACGCTTAGCAGGCTTTCGCAAACGGTATACGCTCAGGTACGCTGCACCGTGACATTTTCACGTGCAAATGGCCGACAACAACTAATTCTCATAACACACTAATTCCCATCATGACCCGCGGCCAACTGTGCAGTTTGAACGTCCTAACGTAAACCGTTCAGAAGTTATGACTATTTTATTTCGTATAGTTCAATAATTGTCACACTGTAAATGCCACCGGAAATAAATTATACATTAATAACATCAACGAGCATTATTGACTGCAGCTTGAAATAAAATACACGAGTTAAAAAATCAACTTCTGGAGCAATGCCTAGTGACATGTGAGAATAATTAATCTTAGCCACAATTATGGGCAGGATTTGGGAATGGGGTGAATGACATACAGGAGCGAGTGTGCATATATGAGGTGCAGGTACAAAACGTAGTGTGAGAGGCCTTGCTAAAACTGTGGAACTGTTGAGAACTGCAGACATTTCTACTTCCAGCAGGATAGCTGTCCGCAACACACGACAGAATCTGTCAGTATTACCTCTGATACGTCTTACTTGTAGCCATGCTGGTCTGGCAGGCAGAGCACTAGCTAACCTCCGGCCTCAGTAGTCACGGGTTCGATCCTGTGTAGGAGTCAGGAGTGTTCCTCCTTCCAGTTCCTCTAAGAGCAACGGCCTTGCTGCAGTGGTAACACCGGTTCCCGTCAGATCACCGAAGATAAGCGCTCTCGGGCTTGGCTAGCACTAGGATGGGTCACCGTCCAGGTCTGACTAGTGCTGTTGGCAAGCGCGGTGCACTAAGTCCTTTTGAGGCCAGTTGAGGAGCTACTTGACTGAGAAGAAGTGGCACGGGTCACGAAAACTGAGAATGGCAGGGAGAGCGGTGTGCTGACCACTTGCCCCTCTGTTTCCGCATTCGTTAACGCGCAACGGATGAGGATGTCACGGCGGCCGGTCGGCACCGTACAGCCTTCAAAGTCTATTTTGGACGGTGTTTGCTGTTTGTTTTAGCTCCTCTAGGACGGTTCCATGGCCACTTAGCCTGCTGCGAAATGAGGACCGCCAATACTTCCCAGAGGTAAAAGGAGTAAGGAGCGATGTGCCCGCCATCCTCCCGTCGTAATAGAATCCCGACAAAGAAAGGCTGCACTCCACCTGCAGCATGGATAATAAACCGGTAACGGACTGCGCCTGAGACGATACCTTTACCTTTACCGTAAATGCCTTACACTGGTAGAACGAATGTCTTTTGTGTGTCTTAACTCTTTTTTCATGTCGCATCTTACTTGTATTGGAGAAATGCAGAGACACTCAAGTATCCATTTAAATACGAATATTGAGGCCTATTTGTACGAGTACATGTTGCTTCGTCTAATGAGAACCTTCCTTCTTGTATTAGCTTCAATAGTACTCTATCTGTTCTCAGCATCGCGAATCATCAAGGAATGTTGAAACTCATTACCTATATTCCTCTTGGCATTACCTCAACATTCCGTAACATTTTTTCCCGGCCTTGAAAAGATGATGAACGTTTTAACAAGTGAGACTGCGGTGCTGTGCTCTCTGGCAATCACACACACACACACACACACACACACACACACACAACACACACAAACTTTCTACACGTTGTCTATGTGTGTCATGTAGTTTCAAACGTACTGCTTGCAGCTTGTTGGCAATGGAACTACTCCCTGAAGACGTATTTAATTAACGCCACACATGGTTCCTTAAATAATGGCGCTGGCGTTTACTATCCCTACGATAGTCAAAGCAAACAGATTTAAAATTAAATATACTGTCCACTTAGAAAGCTGGAATTTCTGAGACATTATACTAAATCCTCTGCTGTTTCGTGGTAGTAGGAAGATTCTCGCTATTTATGCCCTTCGCATCACTCGCCTTCTTTCTTCCAATTCCAGTTACCAGCGAACAATTATTGAGGAGCGTTAACCATTTTCCACAGTGAAAGTTGTAATATTTCCACCAAACGGAAGGTAAGGTTACTGAATTGTGACGGAAGCGATGATAAAACAATTTATGAGGAAATTGAGAGGTCATGTAAATGAGTGTCCTCGATAGCCTTACCGTTCTGAGTAGCTCCCCTTCTATGGAAAACTTCCTGAAACAGTGAAAAGACAAGTCGAGTTTCGATACGGAGGAGGAGATGAAAGCTTCACAACGGTAGTTAGTTGTTTCTCGAAATAGGGGAAACGCAAAGTGAACAGGAGTTGATAGCTTTGAAATGATAATTTGGTATTTCGTAAAAAAAGTTCTTTCTGTTTGCTACAGTTGCTCTTAAAAATCAAAACAAAAATAAATATTGATGCATAGGGTCAAATTTAAAAGAAAATACTAGATTTATTAGTTTGTGATACCTAAAAGACGTTGAATATCAGCAAGAAACAAAGATGTTTGGCCTCTCACCAAACCTGATCACTTGTAAACAGTTCAAGTTGCAATTCTAAATGAGTGCTTAGTGAGTTCATTCGAGAGTCTGACGTTTCGGTGGCGCCAATTGCTAGCATTGCTAAAGGGCAGTGGCCCGTTGTACTCTCTGAGGTTATGTTAGCAGAAGATGGTCTTAAGTCCTGTTGATACAAATTCACTTAACAGTTGTGAAAGTGTAAATAATGTTATTTGGAAATATAGATGATATTCTAGGACAAGTTAGTCTTGAGCTGTAGCTATTTGTGAAATGAGATAGTGGCCGTCAACCAAACACGCATCACGAAGAAAGGCAAAGGTTCAACCTGCCACAGACTTCTATCCGTTTCCTCTAAACATCACTGAGCCGCTCCCACGAGCCTGTGGCACCGTCAGTTTCTGGAACTTGAACTTGACTGGAAATCTGGTCACTCCACAGCTCCATCAGAAGTCGAAGAACAGTTTTAGGTAGTCATTTTGCTAAATGGGAATGAACTGCAGAAAACGATCCGTGAGAGGATAAGAAGCGAAATAGATTATACAGACATATGGTTGAAAATGTTTTCCATGGGAGGTACAGCCACTAGAAAATGTAGGTAAAAGGTCTTTCACAGTGTGATGTCCAGAGACTGAAAGCACACAGGAGAACACGTCAGGCAAGTGGGAATATTCTGTCGAGCTCCACTCTCAAGAGGGCAGTGAGCTGGAGCACCATCACGTAGTAGTCACACTACCCTTCACTCCACCAATGGCATGTCTTCCAGTAGGTGAGGCAAGGGTACCTGTAGGGTGCAGATATGCACCAACTGTGAGGTATTGTGGAAAGATGACAGGTCACACGAGGCAGTCGTCAATAATTGCTGTGGTGCCCCAGACATTCAGCGCATGTGGCAGCACACACAGCTTATTTGTTACGTGGGTTGCAGCGGGCTCAGCCTCTACAGTGCAGACGACATGGAACTTATCAGCCCTGGAACTGTGCGGACAGATCAGCAGTGGGTGTGCATGGAACTCTGCGGACAGATCAGCAGTGGGTGTCAACTGCACTCCGGCTAGGTCACCAGGCGGCGTACATGGTGATGGTAGAGGTCGTTGGCAAACCACAGCCTTTCGTGCATTCGCCATGTCACGTGCCAAAAATAAGTCCAGGCGTATCTGTCTGTGAGGCGGCTATTGCCCCACAAGGGATTGGGTCATAGACTACTGGACAACACCTCTCTTCCTCAGATGGGACTCTGTGATAACTGATGTGCTCATTGAGACTTGGTACAATTGTACTGTTGTTCTTCTAGCTGATAATATAATGTCAAACTGGAGGTTTCCATTCTTGTCAGACTTAGATATTTCATTACCCGCTGGCTGTCAATATTTCTTCGGCAAAGTACACAATAAAAGTCGTTAAGTGTATATTCCTCTTGAGTGAATCTTGGATCTGCACCTTTTGGTTTTAAACCAGAAATGATAAACTTGTTTTCATCCTTTTGAACCTAAAGTTTTTAGGACTTCAAGACTCTGCCCATTAAAGGGCATGTAACTACAGGAATTTAATTCACTTTACTGTAAAGCCCTTTTGGTATTTAAGATTGTGTTAACTGAAACGTTGTAGCACTTTCAAGTCACATGGAACTTATTTATTTACTTAGCGATTCTGAAAGTCTAAGTAGCTTTTTTATTTCCGAACCATTAATTAGTTTCACTTATTGAAGGACTAGCATCCTGTTTGTTTCACTTATTGAAGATCTATCCTTTCTTTTGTTTCATTGCGGAGAATATTTAACGTGTGAAAGTATTCAGTAAACTTTTGTTTGTTCCCCATACCCGGGCTGTTTACTTGAGGTAGCCCATTGGCGAACACATCAATAATTCCCTCTAACACAATGAGGCTGAACCGGTGTTGATCATTCGCTGCCAGCACACTATGGAGATCCTCCACGCACCTCAGGTGGGTAATGTGGAAGGTGGCGATACCGCGTCCGTAAAGGTGGCTTTATCTGTGAATAGGGTGGATGACAGAAATCCCAGCACCGTGGTGGCCTATGCGACGAACTAGCGACAAAACGGTTGCTGCGGAAGCAATTCCTTAGGTAACAGGGGGTGGACGTGATGCTAGCGATAAGCCGACCAGAGCGGCCGAGCGGTTCTAGGCGCTACAGTCTGGAGCCGCGCGGCCGCTACGGTCGCAGGTTCGAATCCTGCCTCGGGCATGGATGTGTGTGATGTCCTTAGGTTAGTTAGGTTTAAGTAGTTCTACGTTCTAGACGACTGATGACCTCAGAAGTTAAGTCCCTTAGTGCTCAGAGCCATTTTTTGGTTGGCGATAAGGGCTGTCACAGTTCTCTTGGAGAAGGTTCCACTTGGTCACGCGCCACCTGCCTAGTGCTGATACCCTGGTCACTGTCAAGGGAACACATTTCCAACGATATGTCCATATGGATTTTATTTATTTATTTGCTACTTATCCTCTCAGGGATCGTTCCCTGCTATTTGTCCTCATTTAGCAAAATCATCCTGTATAACCAAAACGGCGTATGCTGTTTAACGCGTGAAAGTATTCCATCTCAGAAAACAAGAATATTTGTTTGTTAACATTTGCTAACATCGCAGTTATTGTGAAAGAATCCTGGGCGATGGACGTATTTCCATTGACTGGACAATCCGGAACTCGTTAAAGCACTTAGCTTCACAAAAAAAATCCCTTATCGATGGCGTTAATAATAAAAAGTAACTGGAGAAGGATGGCGAAAGATATCGTCCACACCCTTTCAAAGGAATCATCGCACCGTTTTCGTTAAGCGATTCAAGGAAATCACGTAAAACCTAAATTTGAATGGTCTGGCAGGGGTCTGAAACGATGCCCTCCAGAATCCGAGACCACTGTCTTACCATTGGGCCACTACGTACGGTGTTTCCCAACAGAAACACCACGGCACGCGAAAAAAGTGTGTCAGTAGAGCTTCAACAAAACGTAATTGTGTAGTGAGTGTATATCTTCGTCAGAAACAAGTTTAGTTTCCAAGTCGGATCAAGGCAATGTATTATGCTCGTTCCCAACAAGCTCTGTAGAGACTGAGGGTACTTTGTACCATTCTCCGCCGTCGCCCTACCGCAACTCTTTTCCGCTCCCATTCTTCTCTGATGTGACAGTTCCATTCGATGTGCTGCCAGCAGCCGTCGCTTATCATGTACTAATGTGCTACAGCACACTGTAAATAACGCAGTTAATTATGGTGTATCTGTTAGAATTCGACCCAGAAATCACATTAAAAGTATGCCATTTCTCCTCAAATACGATCCAGATATTGCATTAAAACTACGCATCTTCTCTTCGTATGCTTGCTGGTATGGCTGACAAAAACATGTTTTGCAGCTGTCTCTCCTCGATAACTAGAAACCAGTGTCAAGTTCTGAAATGATGGTCAGCTGCAGTACGATCAACTAAGAGAAAGCTGTCTGTTTTTGACTGCGCATGCTCTCATGTGACGTCATCCCTTCCGGCACTATGTCTGCTACGTTGCTCGCAGCAGTTGGCAAGCACTTTTCTTTCCATTTATGTTCAAATCTGGCAAGAACAGTGCGTGGGACAGGGGCTTATCAGTTTGGCTCAAACTGTGTAAGTAGAAGCGAGTAGGTGTCCCTTTCAGGTTCCTAGAATTTTTCGCCTTACTGAGCTATAGGAAAAGATAAAACGATCTCCAAATATTTACATGTCGAGTATGAGGGATTTTTTTACCAGTTGTTGTAGCGCAATGGTCAAGCACAACGATTGCCAATTCATTGGTTTGGGTTCCATTCCCTCTGCTACCACATTTATTCCATTCTATTTTATTCTTCACAATGTTAAACTATTAATTGTAAAATTATTGTAGAACATTGGTAAAATTTGGCACGAGCCGCCACTGGTTGGTGCACTCGAAGAACAGTTGGTCATATGCCTCCATACAACTCCCTACTTCACAAATTTTACCGTCATGATGTTTACGTGAGAAGAGCGTCAAGCGAAGAAACGTATATTTTATTCGTCTTTAGGCGTATACTCTCACGAGCCAGGTGGCGCAATTACCAGCGCAATGGACTCACATTCGGCAGCACGCTTGTTCAGATACCCGTTTGGCCACCTTGATTTAGGTTGTCCGTCATTTCTCTAAATCACTCCAGGCAAATGCCCGGATAGTTCCTCTGGAAATGGCGCGGCCAATTTCCATCCCCATCCTTTCGTGATCTGAACTTGTGCTCTGTGTTTAGCGATCGCACTGTCGACGGGCAGATAAACTTTAAATATTCCTTCCTTTTTTTCGTCCACCCTATACATTTTACTAGTAACCCTTTCGCAGTGATGCTCGTTTTTTTATAATAATTCCCAAAGCTCTCTTTTGATCACTTCTGTGGTTCTATCGTACTCAGAACAGCCTGTAACGATTGAAGTAATCGTCCTTTAAAGCAATACTTGCATGTAACACAACGTCCAAGAAACAGACACTCATCGCAACGCCGCGGAATTTCATCGTCGCTATCTGAATTGAAGCCCGAGAAAATTTCGTCAGCCATATATGCCGCGAAAGTCTACATCCACATACATTCAGATAATAGTATGAGATTAATATTAAGATTCTGTTAGCGGGTTCTGCCATTCGACTCTTCCACACCAGTTCCATTTTAAATGAGTACTCCCAAACATTTGGCGGTTTAGATGGTTCCAGTGAACGTTATCAGAATGTGGTAACGGTAAGGAGAATTTTGAGAGCTACCTGACATAATTGTGCGTGTTACAGTTCTGAACTGCTCAGCCAGACGGCAAATGTGACTTTCAGCAGAATAAGAATATTGGAATATTGTTCACTTGTCAGCAAACAGCAGTATTTCTGTGTCACTATATTTCATCAGTCAGTCGTATTTAATGATTATCTAGTGACCAAGCTGTGCTTTCTATGTTACATATGTTTGTTGCATAATCTTTATTTATATGATAAATCCGCGCTTCCCCGCTGAGGAAATTCATCTGCTGTTGCGCGATTTCTGCGTACTTGAAACATATTATGTTATTTTTCCCATTTTGTGTCAGTGCCTTTGTCTATATGTGACGGAGATGTTGAGCAGTAGCACATTATAGGGAGACCCAGTGAAACGTTGTCTGATCAAGCAGTGAAAGGTTTTCTTTTTAGAGAACTGAAATCAATTTTATGTCCACCATAGGCTGCCAGAAATTTTTGTACGGATGAGATTCATTACATCATGTGGTACGTTGCTAGACAGTTTCGACCTAGGGCCGTTTTCAAATATAGTTCCGCCAATGAAGGTGTGTCGCTATGTTTAATACATATGACGTGACACATTTCACGAAATTAATCGCGTCTTAAAATGGTCACAGGTCGAATCTGGCCGGTATTGTCTTACATGATGTGCGATCTGTCCGGATAACCGTGTTAGATTGCCTCTTGCAGGTCGGGGAGTTGCGCCAGTCCCGTATGTAATCCGCCCGGCTGTTTGACGTCAAGGGTCGGTGTGCCAGCGATCCCGGATGTGGTTTTTAGGCGGTTTCCCACATCTCACAGGGTGAATACTGACTTGGTACCCAAGTTTCGCCTCAGTTACAGGATTCGCACTTTTGGAAGTCTTTCATTCACTTTGACATTCATAACACTACAGACAGACAGTTGAGGTTCAAATCTTCTGTCCCAGGGAGAAGAGAGGGAGTGCGCCAACAGGAAGGGAAACCTGGCATCCCGTAAATTAACCATTCAAAATCCGATAACAGCAATGCCTACTCTGCACCTATGGGAGGACAAAGACTTAAGAAAATGAAGAAGAAAAAATGTCCTACATCATGTAACATAGTTAATCATTATAAACATTTCTGACAGCCTTCTGTGGATATTAATCTGGTTTTACCGTTACGTAGACTCCTTGGATCCACACACAAGGAAATTGTTTTTTGGTAAAAATATATTTACTTTTAAACATAACCACCTATCAGATCCATGCCCTTTTTCTGACTTTTCTATTTCCCCAATCTGTCTGATTCAGATATATCTGTCTGGGTCTGTGTGGCTTAGTACTAAGTAATAGCTACAGGATGTCTCGAGGCATACTTTCAACATCAACGTTTTGTGCAAGTGAAGCAAGTAACATTATAAGGAACGGGTCTCGGCTTATGTGGTTCACAGACTTAGAAAGATGTTGCTGTGTGTGTATACCTGTGTGTTTCAGTTGATATATGGATTGTAGTGCAATGACAAGTTTGATTCAGAACAAATCGCACGGGAAGAAACGACCCACACGACTCTCAATACGCCATTGTCACAGCAGTTTCATGTAGACGGCCTGTATTGATGTGTTACGTCCATTTTGACCGAACATGGACAAGTGGAGCTGAGGCTGGACTTACAGTGTTGGTTTTCCAGTGTTCACCTGACAAGTCTCACTAAATCTCCATATCCCAATGGTGACAAACAGATATCTTGTCTAAATCGTTTAGCAATTGGTTTTGATCATCTGATGCCTTTACGAGACGATAAATGACACCACCATCTTCAAAAAATCTAAGAGGGCTACTGCCTCCTATGTCGTTTACGTAGATCAGGAACAACAGAGGTACTATAATACTTCCTTGGGGAACGCCAGATGTTACCTCTGTTTTATGCGATGACTTTCCTGCAGTTACTACGAACTGTGACCTTTCTGACAGGAAATCACGCATCCAGTCACACAACTGAGACGATACTCGACAGGCGCGCAATTTAATTAGAAGCCACTTGTGAGGGACCGTCAAAGGCCTTCTGGGAATCTAAAAATATTGCATCAATTTGACATCACCTGTCAATAGAACTCATTACTTCTCACGAACGAAAAAATAGTTGTTTTCCCCAAGAACGATATTTTCAGAATCCGTGCTGACTTGTTTTTCTAGGCAATTTAAAAAATGGTTCAAATGGCTCTGAGCACTATGGGACTTAACTGCTGAGGTCATCAGTACCCTAGAACTTAGAACTACATAAACCTAACTAACCTAAGGACATCACATACATCCATGCCCGAGGCAGGATTCGAACCTGCGACCGTAGCGGTCACGCTGTTCCAGACTGAAGCTCCTAGAGCCGCTCGGCCACTCCGGCCGCCTCTGGGCAATTCATAATGTTCGAAAACAGTATATCTTCCAAAAGCTTACCGCAAATTGATGTTAGTGATATGGGTCTCTAATTCAGCGGATTGCCCTTGTTTTCTTCCTTCACTATTGGTGTGAGCTGTGTGAGGGATCCTTCGACTAGCGAGCGGTTCTATATGATAATCAACTATGGAGCTTCTGTGTCAGCATACTCTAAAAGGAACCTGACTGGCACACAATCTGGACTGAGGGCCTTGCCTTTTTTAAGAGTTTAAGCTAGATCGCTACACCGAGGATGTCTTCTTCTAAGTTACTCATGTTAGCTGTTGTTCTGGATTGGAATTCTGTAATGCTTACTTCGTCTTTTTAGTGAAGTTCTTGAAAACCGTGTTCAGTAATGCTGCTTTAATGGCACTGTCACCAGTCAACAATGTTATAGCGCAATGAAGGTACTGATTTCATATTGCCGCTGTATAGTTGATACTGAGGTATAACAGGAATGGAAATCCAAAAAATGGTTCAAGTGGCTCTGAGCACTATGGGGCTTAACATCTGAAGTCATTAGTCCCCTAGACTTAGAAATACATAAACCTAACTAACCTAAGGACATCACACACATCCATGCCCGAGGCATGTTTCGAACCTGCGACCGTAGCAGCAGCGCGGTTACGGACAGAAGCGCCTACAACCGCTCGCCTACAGCGACTGGCGATGGAAATCCAACGTACCCTGTCAAGGAGCGATCTCGGCACAGGCATTAAGCTGCGTGTCAACAGAGCGACGAGTAAACTGTTCGTGCGCTGCAAAGCTGTGTATCTTCGCATGCGGCAGCCGTGCTCAGTCCATACGCTGCTTCATTCCGTGGCAGGTGATCGCTGCTAATCGCTGCCTACCCACTGGATGCGAGATCAAGTGCCATGGTTGCCTTCATACTGATGTACAGCTTCGAAAACAATAGAAAGCTGAAACGAGAAGTGCATTGGTGGATGAGAGACTTGTATCGCCTAAGAATGCAGTACAGAAACAGACTTGCGCGAGATATGAACTGAGAACTGGTGGAAGGTACAGTTAAACTCTTTACTCGATTGTCGTTATATGATTCTGAAGCATTAAAAGCGACGATCGAACTGAGAGAGAGAGAGAGAGAGAGAGAGAGAGAGAGAGAGAGAGAGAATGACAGAAGTTGGATGTAAATCGATAGATGATATACATCTACAGACAAACAAATAATTACACTCTGAGGAAAATTGTATGACATATAGGATGGGCCATTGATACTGACCGGGCCAAATATCTCACGAAATAAGCATCAAATGAAAAAACTACAAAGAACGAAACTCGTCTAGCTTGAAGGGGGAAACCAGATGGCGCTATGGTTGGCCCGCTAGATGGCGCTGCCGTAGGTCAAACGGATATAAACTCTTTTTTTTAAAAATAGGAACCCCCATTTTTTATTACATATTCGTGTAGTACGTAAAGAAATATGAATGTTTTAGTTGGATCACTTTTTTCGCTTTGTGATAGATGGTGCTGTAATAGTTACAAACGTGTAGGTATGTGGTATAACGTAACATTCCGCCAATGCGGACGGTAATTGCTTTGCGATACATTACCAGTGTTAAAATGGACGGTTTACCAATTGCGGAAAAGGTCGATATCGTGTTGATGTATGGCTATTGTGACCAAAATGCCCAACGTTCGTGTGCTATGTATGCTGCTCGGCATCCTGGACGACATCATCCAAGTGTCCGGACCGTTTGCAGGATAGTAACGTTATTTTAGGAAACAGGAAGTGTTCAGGCGCATGAGAATCGTCAACCACGACCTGCAACAAATGATGATGCCCAAGTAGGTGTTTTAGGTTCTGTTGCGGCTAATCCGCACAGCAGTAGCTGACAAATTGCACGAGAATCGGGAATATGTAAAATGTCGGTGTTGAGAATGCTACATCATCATCGATTGCACCCGTACCATATTTCTGTGCACAAGGAATTGCATGGCGACGACTTTGAACGTAGTTTACAGTTCTGCCACTGGGCACAAGAGAAATTACGGGACGATGACAGATTTTTTGCACGCGTTCTATTTAGCGACGAGCGTCATTCACCAACAGTGGTAACGTAAACCGGTATAATATGCACTTGGGCAACGGAGAATCCACGATGGCTGCGACAAGTGGAACATCAGCGACCTTCGTGGGTTAATGTGTGGTGCGGCATTATGGGAGGAAGGATAACTGGCCCCCATTTTATCGATGACAATCTAAATGGTGCTATGTATGCTGATTTCCTGCGTAATGTTCTACCGATGTTACTACAAGATGTTTCACTGCCTGACAGAACGGCGATGTACTTCCAACATAATGGATGTCCGGCACATAGCTCGCGTGCGGTGGAAGCGGTACTGAATAGCATATTTCATGACAGATGGATTGGTTGACGAAACATCATACCATGGCCCGCACGTTCACCGTATCTGACGTCCCTGGATTTCTTTCTGTAGGGAAAGTTGAAGGATATTTGCTGTAGTGATCCACCGGCAACGCCTGACAACATGCGTCAGCGCATTGTCAATGCATATGCGAACATTACGGAAGGCGAACTACTCGCTGTTGAAGGAATGTCGTTACACGTATTGCCAAATGCATTGAGGTTGACGGACATCATTTTGAGCATTTATTGCATTAATGTGGTATTTACAGGTAATCACGCTGTAACAGCATACGTTCTCAGAAATGATAAGTTCACGAAGGTACATGTATCACATTGGAACAACCGAAATAAAATGTTCAAACGTACCTACGTTCTGTACTTTAATTTTAAAAAAACCTACCTGTTACCAACTGTTCGTCTAAAATTGTGAGTCATATATTTGTGACTATTACAGCGCCATCTATCACAATGCAAAAAAAGTGGCCCAACCAAAACATCCATAATTATTACGTACTACAAGAATATGTAATAAAAATGGAGGTTCCTATTTTTAAAAAACGCAGTTGATATCCGTTTGATCAATGGCAGCGCCATCTAGCGGGCCAACCATACTGCCATCTGGTTTCCCCCTTCAAGCTAGACAAGTTTCGTTTTTTTGTAGTTTTTTTCGTTTCAAGCTTATTTCGTGAGATATTTGGCCCGGTCATGATCTATGGAGCACCCTGTATATTGACCATGTGTGACTTCATATCCTTGTAAAGACTGAGATGAAAAATACCAATAGAAACATATTAATACTCTGATACGTTGTGAATTTCTGTTCTCTGTTTCTATGTAAAAAGACGTCTTGTTATCAAAATCATAACAAAAACGTGTAGTCAGAGAGTTTTTCTAAAATGGCCAAACGGAAACGAACTCCGCATATCTTTTGCTACAAAACATATGATACAACATTTCATTTCTTATCGCGATTCTTTGTCGTCTTTTTTTGTCTGGCTGTTGTATAGAATCACACATGTTCCTATGTACCATATCTTTACATAAAATATAAGACATATTTTGGAAATAAGAAGTGTAATTCAACTGTAGTATCAGACCTGATAATGCTCCATGATAAGAACGATAACTTGATATGAGTATATGTATCTTTGTTTACTGAGGTGACGCAAGAAGTCTTGGTGACGAATTATTCGAGATTAGAACGACCGAACACATTACGTGTTCTCTCGCTTCCTTTTCAATACCACTAAGCAGAACCACCCTGAGATCGAGATGCCGATGATTCCTTTTCATTACCTACGTATATTTTTTACATAAATACGATGTTAGGTCGGTCAGTCAATTTCCTTCGAAGAATGAGGTCGCCAGTCGCTTCACTGGCTTGATATTAGTTGATGGTAACCTGACAATTTCGTGAATACGTAGTTTACGTCTTTTGCCAGTAATCATTATATTCACTTATCAATAATTCTTGCTCGGTTTTGTTGTCTTTGAACGTTTCTGACACCCGTCACGGAATTTCATAACAGTCAGTATTTTTATTTGCCGAGACGCACAAGGAAAAGTTTTAATAATCGTAATATCTCAGGCCTTCCTCTTTTGCTATACATCTAGAGGAAAACGTTTCCACCAGCCACTTTAACTAAACGAAATTATTATTACTATTATTATTATTATTATTATTATTATTATTATTATTACTGAAACTACGTAAAATTATTATTATTATTACTATTATTATTATTTTACAATCGTATTGACCTACAAAGACCACGTTTACAACTTCAGTTCCTCTTCTTCCTTTTTTGTTGTTTCCTATTTTTCCAGTTTTCCCTCATTTTCTTCTCATGAAGTCTCTTCCCTTCTTCCGTCTATCTTGTTCCCGATTTTTTATTTCTTTTGCTTTGAAAGCAGAATGGTGACGAACTTCCAACATGATTGATGTCTGGCACATAGCTCGAGTGCGGTTGAAGCGGTATTGAATAGCATATTTCATGACAGGTGGATTGGTCGTCGAAGCACCATACCACGGCCCGCACGTTCACTGGATCTGACGTCCCTGGATTTCTTTCCGTGGGGAAAGTTGAAGGATATTTGCTATCGTGATCCACCGACAACGCCTGACAACATGCGTCAGCGCATTGTCAATGCATATGCGAACATGACGGAAGGCGGATTACTCGCTGTTGAGAGGAATGTCGTTATAAGTATTGCCAAATGCATTGAGGTTGACGGACATCATTTTGAGCATTTATTGCATTAATGTGGTATTTACAGATAATCACGCTGTAACGGCATGCGTTCTCAGAAATGATAAGTTCACAAAGGTACATGTATCACATTGGAACAACCGAAATAAAATGTTCAAACGTACCTACGTTCTGTATATTAATTTAAAAAAACCTACCTGTTACCAACTGTTCGTGAACCATATGTTTGAGACTATTACAGCGCCATCTATCACAAAGTGAAAAAAGTGGTCCAACTAAAACATATTTCTTTACGTACTACACGAATATGTAATAAAAATGGGATTCCTGTTTATAAAAACTCAGTTGGTATCCGTTTGATCTATGGCAGCCCCATCTAGCGGGCCAACCATAGCGCCATCTGGTTTCCCCCTTCAAGCTACATAAGTTTCGTTCTTTGTAGTTTTTTCGTTTGACGCTTATTTCGTGAGATATTTGGCCCTGTCACGATGAATGGACCACCCATTATACAAGGAAAAGAGCTTCACAAACTCAGCACGTCAGTTAGGCTTTGGTCCGCCTCTAGCACTTATTCAAGCATTTATTCGGCTTGACATTGATTAACAGAGTTGTTGGATGTCCTACTGAGCGTTGTTGTAGCATATTCAGTCCAACTGGCTCTTTAGATAGTCAAAATACCCGGCGACATTGCTGGCCAAGGTAGAGTTTGGCAAGCACGGAGACAAGCAGTAGAAACTATCTCCGTGTGCTGGCGGGCATTATCTTGCAGAAATGTAGCCCAGGATGGCTTGCCATGAAGGGGAAGAAAACAGGGCATAGAAAATCGTCGAGGTACGGCTGTACTGTAAGGGTGCCACAGATGTCAACCACAGTGGTCCTGCTATGAAAAGAAATGGCACTCCAGACCGCCAATCCTGATTGTCGGGCCAGTGAGGTTGGTATCCAACTGTTCTCCAGCTAGTCTCCAGAACGTCCTCCGCCTGGAATCTCATTGAATGTGGTAGAATTGTCCTCAGTGATGAGTCCCGGTCCGACCAAAGCCTCGATGATCAGCGAAGACGTGTTTGGAGACATCCCGACAGTGGTGGGATACCAACCTCACTGTCGCTCGCCATACGCCCCGACTACCAGGAGTGAGTCCCTGTGGTTCCATGCCTTTCCATAGCAGGACCCTCTGATTATCATCCGCTGTCTCCTTACTGTACAGCGGTACGTCGACGATATTCTACACCTCATTTTCTTGCTCTTCTTGACAAGCTATCCAGGAATATGATCACCTCACGCACAAGGCGAGGATTTGTACAGCTTCCCTTCGCGCTTACCAAACCCTACGTTGGTCAGCAAGGTTGCCGGCTGTCCCCATTTGAGAACGTTTGATGCATTATTGGCAGGGCCCTCCAGTCATCTCGGAATTTTGACGATATAATGCCTCAGTTGGACGGAATTTTGCACGATATCCCCCCACAGGGCATCCAACAGCTCCGTCATTCAATGCCTAGCCGAATAACTGCGTGCATACGGGGCAGAGGTGGGCAAACGCATTATTGACACAATCAATTTATGATGCTCTTTCTCTATAATAATTCATCCAATTCTGCAGTTATGATCATTTGTTTGCCTGTGCCCGTACATTACATATACCAATTTCTGTCCAGTTCGGATAATTCCTTCATGGTGCGTCGTTTTTTATGTCTTAGAGTGTAGACATCCAGTTTCGAGAAGTGATTACTGTGTGAGACACGTTCTTCTCTATTCATTTTCTTTCCGAGTTCCTGAATTGGCATTTCCATTTTGCTACTTATGTCCTTCCAAACATCCTCACGATTATTTTTGTTACAACACTCTCTGTTCTTTGGAGCGCACGGCGTCTCTTTTCTTTTGTATAGGCCTATCAGGGCGAGACACGTATCGCTGTTCGTTGTCTGCCACCCACAGACAGCAGAACTACTCGAGCAGAACACTCTGAAACCTCATTACCGCGAGACGACAGACCACTCATCTCCGGATCGCTGCGCAGCAGGTTCGAACACCACAGCCGCGGGCATTAACACGACATCGACCGCGCGAAGCACTGTAGCGTATGCCACCGCGAACCGCTGTCGCACTCAGTCGATACGTGGCATTAAGCGATTAAGAGAAAGCGCGGGCAGCGTAAATCTGGATGGCAGGAGAGGAATTTGAACCACCGTCTTGGATACGAGTTCATCATGTTATGACTGCGCCACCTCAGTCGTTGAAAGCGTTGAAATCTGATGACGAGACATACTCGTATACTTCACGAAGCATGGACTGGTAGAGGTGACCTGAGCCCCTTGGCTTCCTAGGTCAGCCAGCATTACGCTCACGGACTTTTTCGTGTCAAAGTCTGGCAAAGCCTCTGAACGACTTAGAGATCTGAATACACGAATCATTGATACCATTCCAACAGATGATGCAGGTTTGTCGAGAGGAGGGAAGGGGTGAAATCCTCTACCAGTGAATAGACCACTTCTCTCACATAACAGGGCACTTGGACTGTAAGTCTACAACCCAATAGGCAAAATCAGCAGCTCACATGTCCTCACTCAACGAGACTATGCGGATAGGTTTGGAATTTAACCCAGGACGTTGTCATACGGTATCTGATTGGTAACTCCTCCCATTACCCGCATTTCACATAACACGGAGATAAGGGGAACCTAACTCACCGGCTTCCCTAACAATCTAACTTCTAGAGGCCAGGTCACTAACGATCATACAATGAGAAAGGAAACTATTTTGCTATAATACGCACCTATGAGTGATACAGCACTTCTCTGACCGTACAAAGAGTCCAGTATGTAACTAACGCAAATTAGCCGACAACAGTGTAGCAGTAGTTACGGAACTGAACTGCTATGACAAGCATACCATTGAAATAATAATCCACTACAGACGCGTATAGTGTGGATTGAACAGGGGACATAGAAATGACGGAGAGGCTTCGTCCCCGCAGTACCCCTCAGTGGTTTACAACCCCACCGCCACCTCCTATCGAACCCAGGGTTATTGTACGGTTCGGCCCCCCGTGAACTCCCCCCCCCCCCCTCCTCCCGGAACGCCTTGCGCGGCAATCGCCAACATGATGTAACTGATGCAGAATGAGGGGAACCGACCCGCATTCGCCGAGGCAGATGGAAAACCGCCTTAAAAACCATCTACAGGCTGGCCGGTTCACCGGACCTCGACACTAATTCGGCGGGCCGATTCGTGCCAGGGATCGGCACGCCTTCCCTCTGGGGAATCAGCGCCTTACACCGCGCGGCTAGCCGGGCGGGCTTATATACACGGTGGTCAGAAACAGTCTGAAAAGTTTGTAAGAGTGTTGTAGCAGAGACTGTGCTGAGAAATAATTGTTCAAAAAAATTGATGTGTTGCGCTGTTTCCGTCCGCAGCTCGTGGTCGTGCGGTAGCGTTCTCGCTTCCCGCGCCCGGGTTCCCGGGTTCGACTCCCGGCGGGGTCAGGGATTTTCTCTGCCTCGTGGTGACTGGGTGTTGTGTGATGTCCTTTAGTTCGTTAGGTTTAAGTAGTTCTAAGTTCTTAGGGACTGATGACCATAGATGTTAAGTCTCATAGTGCTCAGAGCCATTTTTTTGGCGCTGTTTCCGAGTTATTTAGCATTGAAGTTAGCCAGTCAGGGTGTCGCACGCCCAAATTCAAGCATTTGCAAGCAATAAAATTCGATAACGCACAGACATATGTGGATCCTTGAGTTACCACTTTTTCAAATCCACATTGCCTCTTAAAGCTTGCCTTTTTAGGAGTGATTAATCTAAGCTACGTGAGTAAAATTTAGGCCGGCTGTGTGACCGAGCGGTTCCAGGCGCTTCAGTCTGGAACCGCGCGACCGCCGCGGTCGCAGGTTCGAATCCTGCCTCGGGGACGAATGTATGTGATGTCCTTAGGTTAGTTAGGTTTAAGTAATTCTAAGTTCTAGAGGACTTATGACCTCAGATGTTAAGTCCCATCGTGCTCAGAGCCATCTGAACCATTTTTGAACCAGTAAAAGTTAGGTCCGTTCAGCTCGAGAAAACCAAATGAAGAACAAGTCTGGTGACAGTGGCTGTGGCAGGCTGCTTGAATTTGCGCGCGCGACGACCTAATTGCCAAATAACTTGCAGACGCCACAACGTACGAATTTTTTTCTTAACGCTTATTTCTCAGCATTACATCCCCTGCAAGAACCTTTCGAACTTTTCAGACTGTTTCTGACCACCCTGTAAATTTCGCTATATGTGCTGTAATGTCTTAATTATGTCTAGGTACAGCTTGACAATGTACCATCGTTTAAAACTGGTAGCAGTAAATAAAACATAAATATTGGCCCTGGTGGTTTATTATTATTATTATTATTATTATTATTATTATTATTATTATTATTATAATATTTCATACAATCTGTTGATGACGCAGAACAGCATACAGAAGACTTGAATTGGCTTTCGAGAAGAGAGGGGTTCGAATATGCACCTATCACCCTAGGAGGCACATTGTTTTTTTCTAAACGAGAGCAAATGTCACTGACGAAAATTCCTGCTGACACTCCAATCTGAACGGGCTACCCTGGGCTCTAGCGCTCGGGCCAGGCTTACCTCAGCGACCTTGATTACAGAGTCAATAACTGTATCCGTGAATTATTAATACTCCTAACTAGCTGACTTACTACAGATCAAAAGTCAACTTTAAATGCTCTCTAGCCATAGATTAATGGTGTACTTTAAATGCTCCACCAGTTCTTAAAATATTTCACACAGAGTCAGCAAGCAACCTCATGCTTATTTTCTACTGCGCTAAGGCCTTGGGACCCGGAAGGGCCTGAAAAATGAATAAAATGCTTGAATGAATGGCATTCATAGTTGTTTAGCTGATAGACTATCCCTTACTGTCTAATTATCAGTACCGGTGAGAAATCGTAGCGAAATTCACGCGAAACGTTCATTGGCGAGAACACGTACTGGGAACTAAGCCAGGATTTGATTCACTAGTGGGAACGAAGTGGAGTATGAATCACCACGAACGCAAGTAGTCGCCCACGTTCGTGCTGGCATGTACCTCGTTGCTGGAACACGTGCGTTTCTCTTGCCCGAGTCAAACGCACCACGAGATAATGTTTCTTCTTACTGCTTACATGCGCCTTAGCAGTAGAGCAATAGTTTTCAAGATTAGTTTTTAAAACAGTTTCTTGTCAAGGTTTACGATCTCAAACAGGAAGTCTCTTCTGTCCAGTTTAATCCTAGCTTGGCAGTAACTCTATTGATGTTTTGCATCTCTCTCAGGGAAGCTGTGGATAGCCATATCGCAAGCAAAGTGGTGCGATTGATAATGATTATTATTCTACAGGACGTCACTCCCAGGACAGAATCAGTGTACTCCATCTGTCTGCGTCTGGAGCAATTCTCATGTGCAAGTGTGAGAACGTTTTTCTAAATGTTTGCGTATCGTGTATCCGAGCCGTGACGTGGGTACCAGGCGGGTATTTACCTACTTGGATGTGAGAAATCGCCTAAAAACCACATTTAGACTGTCCCGATCACCAGTTCTCGTCGTTAATCAGTGAGGCGGGTTCGATCAGGATCAGACCACGTCAGACTCGTCTCCCTGCTTTCGTAAGCGGCGCGTTAACGCACTCTGCAATCCAGTTATGAGTATGGTAAGAAGTCGAGAAAAATCACTAAATGAAAACTACACTGCTATCAGACTTTCGTTTAAGCGATCTCTGCGTAGAATAGCGATAATTCATCGATTTTTGGCAACGCGCATTCACTGATTATTTTTTCTGTCTTAGATCTTATCCGATTTGTCATGACCACGGTTTTTCTGTGATATTTAGACGGTAATTTGTTTCATTATATTACATTAGTTTATGGCCTATCACCAAGGTTTATCGGTTGTTGGAATCACGACTGTTTGTCTGGAAGTTGTTTTGAGATGTCTTTCACGTTTGGTTCCGTGGTATCAAGCATTATTACGCAACAGAAACATCGTCTTTGTTTCCGGTCCAGTAGCAGCCCTTTGAGCAGTAAAACTGACTGGAATACAACACTCCATCGCATTCCTGTTCAACGACCAACAGTTGTCTGCTATCTTCCTCCATATTTACGAATGTGGAGATTCCTAATACGGATTTTCAGACGTTAATACATTGAAAGGTGGTTCTCTAATTAGTCAGTCATCGAAAAAGAAATATGAACGTAAGAAACTTAATTAAAATTCGAACATGAGTTGTTCAAAAAGTTTCCACGCTTGAGAAATCTACGAGACTCATATAAAAAGGAATGTTCGTTTGTTCGTCTTTTATGCATTCCTATAACTTTCATTCAATTACGATGAAACTTTGATGGATTTTTATGCTCCACCCCCTACTCTTGCTGTGGGTGTAGGAACGGGTGTAGGAACCACCTACTATCTTTAGGTTTGGTGAAAAGAGGGTAACCTAGAAGCCTAACTCACAAACGCCCGGAACGATTTGTGTCAAATTTTATATGCGCGTGATTGGATTATGTGTGTAACTATTCGTACATAAATATTGTCGGAGTAATATAACTCAGTGATAATGGGGCGGGGGGGGGGGGGGGGGTGAGGGTGTGAGTCACATGTCAAAATATTAAATAACGGCCGATATTAGCATCAATATACAATTTTTGGAGTCGCTAGACGAACTGAAAACAGTCACGATAACGTTTCACCCCCAGAGATAGGGGAAGGGGTGGGGGGTGTAAAGACACCGAGGCATCAGCATATCTCTGTAACGCCTGAACGAATTTCTACCAGAACTAGCACACATATAAATATCTCTGGCAAAATTTACAGAGGTGGTAACAAACGCTTAATACTCCTGTGGCCAAGGACTTGGGGTGAAAAGTGGTGGCGTAAAAGCATAACTCAGGAACTCCTGGAACAATTTCAGCCAAATCTGGTACAAACATGACTCATTATTTGTGTATAATTGCTGTGGGAGTAAGATACCTCTGCTGCCGCTAGGGGTGAGCGTGACGATGACAAGGGGTGACATGTAGAAGCGTCCTAAAGGTCATGTAACTATTTCTTTCCTGTAATTAGTTAACCTTGAATATTTTGAAAGACTGAAGCGCAGTATGTCTCTTTTTTGCGTTTTTCAGTTCATCAACCAAGTCGTGTTTAGGGGCCAAAGATTATGCCATACGACTCAACCCCATAGATACAACGTTACCGAGCTAGGTGGCGCAGTGGTTAGCACACTGGACTCGCATTCGGGAGGAGCACGGTTTAATTCCGCTTCCGGCCATCCTGATTTAGGTTTTCCGTAATTTCCCTAAATCGCTCCAGGCAAATGCCGGGATGGTTCCTTTGAAAGGGCATGGCCAACTTCTTTCCCCATCCTTCCCTAATCCAATGAGACCGATGACCTAGCTGTTTGGTCTCTTCCCCCAAACAACCCAACCCAACCATATAACTTTCTCTCGAGAATCGCATGGTGTAGAACAGCGGAGAGTCAGACAGCTCCCAGCGATTGTCTTTCTTTTTCAAAGCGACGATCAGTTACTGTCAGAATTACAAATTTCCTCAGAATTCATGTGAAACTGCAGGATGAAATTCTCTAGAGATACGCATGGAATGTGTGTACAAATATGTATTAAATACGTTAAATCATGTGAAATATACGGGTTGTTTCAAAAATACTTTTACAGTCTTTGGTGACAGAGTCCTTACACCTAAAAAGGAAAAATTTCTCGTAAACGTGAGCTCTAAAAGGCATAGCTTAAGTGCTGTGAGCACTTGTTCATCTTCGATACGGTGAAACCTGTATCTTCTACCGCAACAAGCCCTCCGCTTTTCATATTTTGAGGGGAGAGGTATGGATCGGAACAAGAAGATAATATCCAGTAAACATGGGCTCTGAAATGCATACCTCAAGAGCTATGAGCATTTGGTCGTCTTCGGTACGGTGAAACATCTCATCCATTGGACTAGTGTCCGTAGCTCTTAAGATACGCATTTTAGAGCCCTTGTTTAGTAGCCATTGTTTTCTTGTTTTGGTGTGAGGAATCTGTCCCAAAAGTTTGTAAAAGTACGTTTGACACATCCTGCACATAAACGAGGAATGTGCGTGAAATATGTGTCTCCTTTGTATGTGTGCTCCTACTCACAAAGAGGGAGAGGCGTCGCCGACGCATGCAGGGCACAGGTAGTGCCTTCTGTACAGGTATTAACTGTACCTTTGTAGAGTTAGGTGTCAAAAATTGGGCGCGTTACGGTAGTTCATAAATTATATCTTTGTGATTAATGATATGTCTGTAGTAGACACGCCTTCAGCATTACTAAAATTGTCACGTAATTATAGAAGTAGTCAGCACATCTAAATAACTTTATATAAATCTACCAGATGCTGACAATATGCCTGAAATAGCATATGGCTACAAAAGAAATATCATGATGTCACCATAGTTAATGTAACTATATCTAATGATCACACAGGGGCTAGAAGCCAATAGAATCAAATTTTAAAAAGTAAAATAATTAAGTAGTGACTGACAGGGTAAAGACATATCCATTCGTTCAATAGGGTACACAGCGCCAGAAGTATTTCACACGTTGTCCGCCGACACGCTGGAAATAAATAAATTATCTTTGATTTCTAAATACCTCTCTGTTTTTCAGCAACGGGACTTAATGATATGCTCAGGTGACTGCTGGGAAGTTATTAGTTGATCCACGGACGGACGGCTTGACCATGGGATGTAGCTAATTTATATAAGGGGAACTTAAAGGAGAAGATTTTGCAAGAGGCCATTCTAAAACCTTCATGCTTTTACCCCCACTTGGAAGCACATTCGTTGCTTGAACCATGGGGGAGGAGGGAGGGCGCACTAGAAGAGTTCCTGAAACGTCTCTCCCCAGAACAGAGTTCGCCATGAACATGGAACAAGTCGAAGACCTCTCATTCCTGGATGTCCTAGCGAGACGAAAATATGATAGTACGCTGGCACACAGTCAATACAGAAAACTCACTGACACCTATTTGTATGACGCGCTTTGCGGCAGCTGGTGGCGACAGGAAAGCAGGTCACCGGCAGTCCTAAGCCAACGCTGTACATCTCGTTTGCGAGTAACACACCGAACAAGATCAACAGGATCCTAGGAAGGCATAACATCAAGCGTGTTTCGCCCACCTCTCAAGGCCTTCGCTCTATTAGGATCCATGAAGGACGGCATGAGACTCGCCAAACGGGGAGCCTACCGTGTCCGCTGCCAATGCGGCATCTACATCTACATCTACATCTATACTCCGCAAGCTACCTGACGGTGTGTGGCGGAGGGTACCTTGAGTACCTCCTTCGGTTCTCCCTTCTATTCCAGTCTCGTATTGTTCGTGGAAAGAAAGATTGTCGGTATGCCTCTGCGAAAGCGTATATCAAAGATACAGTAATGTACCATTGATAAAAGCTACCGTGAGGATTAACACCGATTGAAACTCCTCCAACTCCAAATCGACCGTTGCCGTGAGCTATTTAGTAACTGACCGCGCCATGCATTGTGAGAAAAAGGAAGGTACTCCGTAATTTTACTTTCTGGCATTGTGTGATGAAGCAAACAGAACCTGATAAACATAGACAATGGATTCCGCCTTAACGAGACTTGGCACCCGCCACCTGTTGGCAGACAGAGCGCAGCTTGAGGTGAGACACGATATCAGTGACGATGTGGCAGCAACTTAGGCGACCAGAATACCTTCCCCTCTCCCTCCCCCCTCCACAATCCTTACACACATACGCACACGCACGCAAGCACTCACGCACACACACACACACACACACACACACACAAACACACACACACACACACACACACACACACACACACACACAACACCCCGGGAAATGGTGTACCTGTGGAGTATCCAATAATTTCCCAGCAATCCCTTAAGATGGCATAAAGTCTCGCTGCCCAAAATTCGTTCTCAGTTATCGACCACGCGCGGCTGAACACCCGAGAAGAATTTAAATCACGTATTCACCGAGAACATCTCCGACCGCATGTCGTTGATCTGTTGTCTTTCTTCGCATAATGTCTATTTACGAAGACGTGTTAAAAAGTAACGCCTCCGAATTTCTTACGTGAATACTCTTAAAGATTTTTTAAATAAAACAAACGTTATTAACATTATACATATTTATTCTTATTGTCTACATATTTTTTTCTCAATTTAGTCATCCAGGTGACGAATACATTTCTCCCAAAGAGATACCAGTTTGTTGATACCGTCACTGCAGAAGGTTTGACTTTGTTGATGGAACAACAATCTCAACTCTGCTTGCACCGCTTCATTACTATCAAAGTGATGTCCTCCAAGGTGTTTTTTAGGTTTTGGAATCAGATGAAAATGGGATGGGGTGAAGTCCGGACTATATGGAGGGTGACTGATGACAGATGTCGCAGCGCTCGTGCGTGGTCTAGTGTTGTCATGCTGGAAGAGAGAGTGCTCCCCGTATCGACGAACTCTTCGAATTCGAAACTCGATTACAGAACGCTGTTTCTCACACACCGACATACATACGTCACATACCACCATATTACACACTACAATTCGGAGCCCTGTAGCGACAGAGGACTGAAAATTGTAGACACGAAGAATAAAGATGTAGTATGTTAATAACGTTTGTTTTATTTATAAAGCTTTAAGAGTTTTCACGTAAAACAATCTGAGGCATACATTTTCAAAGCACCCTCGTATTCCCTGTTTGCTTGTAGCCTTGTCTAAGCAAATGTGCAACAAGTCAAACACGATATGGAAGTGAACACAACAGAAGATAAAATTGCATGGATTGTGGAGCACAGATATTTGGGTAGGTAGAAGGTTGTTAAGATGCTTCTGTAGTGTACTTTTGTGAACGACTGCGAAAGCAGCGCAAACCTTCGCGCACTCTTGCTCCTTTCCTTATTTGTGTCTTAAGTGTCTCTACGAGGGCTGCACAGAAAGCAATGCAACACTTTTTTTTCTCATCCGGAAACAATGCTACGAATGTGAAACGTTACATATTTATTTACTGAAGTCTCCTGAGTGAGCGCGCCATGTTTCCGTCACTTCCGACAGATAGCATAGCTGCAGGACAGTTTCGAAATTGCGTCTATAGGTGATGGACGTTATAAGCAACATACCGCCATTGAATTTCTCACTGCAGAGAAAGAAAGAGTGGGAAACATTCACAAACACTTGTGCAAGTCTATGGAGCATCCGCTGTCGATAGAAGTACAAAAATGGTTCAAATGGCTCTGAGCACTATTGGACTTCACTTCTGAGGTCATCAGTCTCCTAGAACTTAGAACGATTCGAACCTGCCACCGTAGAGTTCGCGCGGTTCCAGACTGTAGCGCCTAGAACCGCTCGGCCACTCCGGCCGCCGACAGAAGTACATTTAGCCGCTGGGCACAGAGGGTGAGGTCATCAGAAGGCGGTTCGGCGGAGCTACGCGGTTTGCAGCGGTCGGAGAGACCATCCACGGCTGTCACAACTGACAAGCTGCAGCGAGCTGATGCTGTCATTCGCGAGGACAGACTCATTACGACTCGGAAGTTGGCGCTGCACCCGTCAATCAGATGTTCAAAAAATGTGTGTCAAATCTTCTGGGACTTAACTGCTAAGGTCATCAGTCCCTAAGCTTACACACTACTTAATCTAAATTATCCTAAGAACAAACACACACACACACACACCCATGCCTGAGGGAGGATTCGAACCTCCGCCGGGAGCAGCCGCACAGTCCATGACTGCAGCGCCTCAGACCGCTCGGCTAATCCCGGGCGGTCCGTCAATCAGTAAAGGAAGTGTGGATGCAATTATCCGCACTCTTGGATATTCAAAACTGAGTGCAAGATGGGTCCCGCGCTGTCTAACGGTGGATCACAAATCGCACAGAAAAAACATTTGTCTTAATTTTCTGCAACATTTTGAAGCCGAGGAGGAGGCCATATTGTCCCGCATTGTGACAGGTGATGAAGGCAGGGTTCGCCATTTTGAGCACGAAGCAAAACGACAATCGATGTAATGGCGCTATTCCCACTACCTATAGAAGAAAAAAATTCAAAGCATCTGATTCTCCCGGTAAGGTCATGATCACCGTGTTCTGGGACTGTAAATGTGTGATTCTTGTTGATGTGATGCCAAGAGGCGGTACCATTAATTCAGAAGCGTATGTTAACACATTAACATAACTCAAGACGCGCTTCCGACGACTTCGGTGCCATAACCACCTATGAGATGTATTGCTGCAACACGATAACGCTCGGTCCCACACAAGTCTGAGGACTGCTGAACACATCGCAAAATAGTGTACCCCATGCACCATACAGCCCTGATCTAGCCCATCGGACGTCTACTTGTTTGGGTCATTAATGGATGCCATTTTTGGAAGACATTTGAGGTCGATGAGGAGGTGATTCACATAGTGTAGCACTGGCTCCGCCACCAGGACAAGGAAAGGAATTGATAGGACATACACGCCCTTGTTTCGCGCTGGAGGAAGGCCATAGAACGGGATGGGGACTACGTGGAACGCAGGGTGTGTAGATAAAATACTATTCTTTCGTGTGTGTAATTCTCATTACGTTCAATAAAGAATTGTTGAAGGAAAAATATGTGGTGCAGTGCTTTCTGGGCAACCCTCCTAATGTTTAGATGACAGTAATGTGTGTGTGTATGTGTGTTTTCGTGTATTTGTGTAGTGTGGTGTCGTGTTTGAGTTATATGATGACGGTAGAAGGGAGAGGGTGAAACCTGGTGCCAGAACGCAGCCTACTCCTCTCGAATAGCACGGGGGGGGGGGGGGCGATCTTAACGTCCCAGATTACTGTCAACAACGACGCAAGGCCGTTGGAATTCGAAGAATAATGAAGTATTGACACGGTAAAGCAATAAAGAAGTCTCCTAAATCTGATTAAGAAAAGGAAAGCAAACTGAGAAGGTCATATACTGCGAGGAACAGGAATTCTGACAGCTAGCGAAGATACAGTGGAAAGATAGGAAGAAAAAGAAAAAAAAAACAGGAAAGAGATGAAAAAACGCCGGATGCAGTTGGCTTGGAAGAAGATCAGATAGAGACAGCAATGTTGACATGAACCTCCCGATAGGCAAATCATTATTATTGTTATAATGAAAAATCAATAAAGTTTGTAATAAATTGACATTATTGTGTCGTGAATCATTGTCGCCCCAGTTTTTTTTTTTTTTTTTTTTTTTTTTTTTTTGTAGAATGCCAGAAAAAAAGTGGATCACACTCAAGGACTGTGTTCAGTGGAACCAGGCTAAAATATGTGCATAGTGAGGCGTTGTAGTGCCAGTGGTTCATTTGTCAGGTGGTCGACGATGTAATGGCGCTCAGGAGGCCTGTCTGTGCACCTTCTGTGTTTGCTCCGCAGGCAGTAATTGCGCTGAGTTTGGAACTGAACTGTGTTTGCAACGTTCATTCTAGGGTACAACCACACCCGCCGACGAGTACGTACTGCTATTGAACAACTTCAGCCATTGGAACAGGGGTCGCTTTACAGACCTGGGGGAAGCTAGATGGACTACCGCAGTTTGCTGCACATGTTGGGCACATCGTATCGGTGAGCGTCACTGCTTTCAACAACAGTCTGTCGGTCTTCAAGGTCCGCAAGGTAGTGTCATAGGCCCTCTGCGCCCTCTGCTATTCCTGATTTAGCTATATAAATGATCTAGGTGATAATCTGAGCAACCCCCTTAGATTGTTTGCAGATGATGCTGTAATTTACCGTCTAGTAAAATTATCAAATGATCAGTTCCAATTACAAAATGATCTAGAGAGAATTTCTGTATTGTGCGAAACGTGGCAATTATCACTATACAAAGAAAAGTGCGAGGTCATCCACATGGGTACTAAAAGAAATCCGATAAATTTAGGGTATACGATAAATCGCACAAATCTAAGGGCTGTCAATTCGACTAAATACCTAGGATTTACAGTTTCGAGCAACTTAAACTGGAAAAAACACATTGATAATATAGTGGGGAAGGCGAAACAAAGACTGCGCTTTGTTGGCAGAACACTTACAAGATGCGACAAACCCACTAAAGAGACAGCCTACATTACACTTGTCCGTCCTCTTCTGGAATATTGTTGGGCGGCATGGAATCCTTACTAAGTAGGATTGTCGGAGGACATCGAAAAAGTGCAAAGAAGGGCAGCTCGTTTCGTGTTATCGCGCAATAGGTGCGAAAGTGTCACTGATATGATACGGGAGTTGGGGTGGCAGTCACTGAAACAAAGGCGGTTTTCTTTGCGGCGAGATCTATTTATGAAATTTCAATCACCAACTTTCTCTTTCGAATGAGAAAATATTTTTTTGACACCCACTTACGTAGGGAGAAATGATCATCATAATAAAAGAAGAGAAATCATAGCTCGAACGGAAAGATTTAGGTGTTCCTTTTTCCCACGCGCCATTGGAGAGGGAATAGTAGAGAAGTAGTATGAAAATGGTTCGATGAACCCTCTGCCAAGCACTTAAGTGTGAATTGCAGAGTAACCATGTAGATGTAGATGTAGACATTCACATACGGGTCGATCAGGTTCTGGACGTCCGCGTGGTATAAAAAATGGTTCAAATGGCTCTGAACACTGTGGGACTTAACATCTGAGGTCATCAGACCCCTAGAACGTAGAACTACTTAAACCTAACTAACCTAAGCACATCACACACATCCATGCCCGAGGCAGGATTCGAACCTGCGACCGTAGCAGTCGCGCGGTTCCAGACTGAAGCGCCTAGAACCGCTCGGTCACACCAGCCGGCGCGCGTGGTATAAATGCACGTCAAGATTCACGCATTGTGCGGGCAGTAGTGGTCAACAGAACATCATCCAAGAAAGAAATCCTGTCACGTGCGCCTGCTGTTCCACCGTCTGCTTGCAGCAGGACTAAGATCAGGTGTGTCTCTGGCCAGGCTGCCACTGACACCGTGACACCGCCAATCATGGCTGCTCTGGTGTCGTGAGAGAGTCGATTAGACAGTGGAATGGCGTTCTGTTGTCTTAAGTGATGAAAGTACACTCATGCTCGTCAATTAAGGATAATTGCTGAATGTGGTGTGCACAAAATTGGCGCTAATAGCATAGGCACATAGGGGACACACACGACACAGATCTTCAGGTCCACGGTATTGTGGTAAATTGAGAAAATGGTCCCGAAACACATGTGCTACAAAACGCCGCTGTTTCCTGTGCGTGTACCCCGACGTCAATATGAGATATGATCACAATGCACACGCACACATGCCGCACAACGGGTTGGCACACTCTGGATCAGGCGTTCGAGCAGCTGCAGGTGTATAGCTTCCCATTCTTGCACCAGTGCCTGTCGGAGCTCCTGAAGTGTCGTAGGGGTTTGTAGACGTGCAGTGATACGTCGACCGAGACGTGCTCGATAGGGTGTAGGTCTGGAGAACAGGCAGGCCACTCCATTCGGCTGATATCTTCTGTTTCAAGGTACTCCTCCACGATGGTAGCTCGGTGAGGCCGTGCGTTATCATCCATCCTGAAAAGGTGGACGTAATGGTGCAAAATGACGTCCCGATAGACTTGACCTGTTACAGTTCCTTTGTAAAAAGACATGCAGAGGTGTACGTACACCAATCATAATCCCACCCCCACACCGTCAAACCACGAGGTACCTGGTACTTTGTTCACGTCAGATGAAAACCCGGCGAGAATCATTGTTCGCCCTATACCTGGTTTCGTCCGTGAACGTAACATGGAACCACTGTTCCAATGACCACGTACTGTGTTCTTGACACCAGGCTTTACGGGCTCTGCTGTGACCAGGGGTCAGTGGAATGCACCCTGCAGGTCTCCGGGTTAATAAACCATGCCTGTTCAGTCGCCTGTAGACTGTGTGTCTGGAAACAACTGTTCCAGTGCGGTAAGGTCCCGAGCAAGGCTACTTGCAGTATTCCGCGGCCGTCTGCGGGCACTGGTGGTGAGATATCGGTCTCCTTGTGCCGTTATACACTGTGGACGTCCCGTACTGTAGCGCCTGGATACGTTTTCTGTGTGCTGGAATCGTTGCCGTAATCTTGAGCTCATACTTTGTGGAACACGGAGGGCCTGTGCTACGACCTGCCGTGTTTGACCAGCCGCCAGTCGCCCTGGTTTTCTACCCCTCGTAACGTCATCAATATGTGCTCTTTGAGCCATTTTCAACATCCAGCCACCATTAGCACGTCTGAAGACGTCTGCACACTTACTTGCTGCGCCGTGCTCTGACCTGCACCAACACACCTCTGCGTATGAGGACTACTTTCAGCGCCACCGTGCGACGACCGCAGGTCAAATGCACCGCATTGTCATACCCTGAGATGATTTAAACTCGCAGACTGACTACCAGAGCGTTGTTTCACCATGTATCAGCATTATCCTTAATTTATGAGCATCAGCGTAGATTGTGTCTATATGCGAGTCATGGGCGTACTCATATACGGCGCAGATATGGTGAGTGACGCATTATATAGAGAATACACTCACGAGCTACAGGTCCCATCCTAGGCTTCTTGGAGCCGGAGACCATCAGTTACAACTCATGATCACATCTGGTTTTGTTGCAGGGTAAAGTAACCAGTGCCCGCTACCTTGCAGATGTTTTTGTCCTATACCAGACCAGCAGGACCATCAGGTCTCTCACCAAATGAACACGCATGCGGCATGGAAGGGTACTTAACGTGTACTCCACAGCTCGCAAGACTCGTTGCCGAATTGTCAGAAAAGGTTTGAGATACTCTGGAATACCGTCGCTGAATGGCATTCGGCACCTTTATGATCGTTTGCATGCGACAATACACACCTGTATTTGTACAACTGTTGAGACACCCTTTACTCCAACATGTGTGTTCCATTTGACCCGAATTGGTTTTCATATACTTCTCAATGATCAACTACCTGCCACATCACTAGTCAATAAAATGACCTTTCTTTGAGGGTTTGCATTTTTTAAGGCAGTGTATGACGAATCATTGAAACGTTAATTAGTTTATTTTATTGTAAAATAGAAACAAAATCAAAGCTTTAGTTGTTAAAAAAAGCTCCTTAAATTACATCTCGTTGCTGAAAGTGCCACTCGCTCATTTCTTTTTCTTCATAGTTTGTCTCTTTGGTGACAGCCACCGCCTAGTTTGGGCAGTAGTCAGTCTATGATATGTCGATTCATTTAACTTTTGTTCTGTCGGCGGTATCCCTTTTATCACCGAATCCGACTCGTGATTTCCGTCCGGGTCTGATTCACGCCAGAGTCTCGCAAGACAGAACACTGCACAGCAAGTGTAAATATAACTGTAAGTTGAAGGAGCTGATGATCACGTTTTTCTTTTCAAGTAAAAAAGAAAGTCACTGACAGAGAATCCAGAGCAGCAGTAGTTCCAGTTCTTTCAAGAGAGCTCCTTTCCTGTCGCCACCACCAATAACATATTCATACATTTATTTATTCGTGATGATGATGATAAATAAATAAATGGCGTGTGACGAGGGCCTCCCGTAGACCGCTCGCCGGGTGCAGGTCTTTCGATCTGATGCCACTTCGGCGACTTGCGCGTCGATGGGGATGAAACGATGATGATTAGGACAACACAACACCCAGTCCCTGAGCGGAGAAAATCTCCGACCCAGCCGGGAATCGAACCCGGGCCCTTAGGATTGATAGTCTGTCGCGCTGACCACTTTTTTTTTTTTAATCTCATTTTGTTCGCTTTTGTTCGTTGTATCTGCTCGGGGCGGACGTCGTAAGACATCCGTTTAAGTTCGTTGTTGATCGATTAACTCAGTTGTTTTTTATTACAGAGGGCAGCTAACCCTCCGACCAAACACGCTGAGCTACCGTGCCGGCTTCCACTCAGCTACCGGGGGCGGACATGATGATGATGATCATATTTGGTTTGTGGGGCGCTCAAACTGCCGGCACGGTAACTTAGCGTGTTCGGTCACAGGGTTAGGTGTCATCCGTAATATAAAACTGGGTTAACGGGTCAACACTGAACCTAAACTGGTGTCATGGGACATCCGCACCAAACAAATGCAACGAACAAAATGAGAAAAATAAAAAAAGTGCGCCATTATCAGTGCCCGTACAATTTCCCGATCTTGACACAGTACAATCTCACCACTTCCACGGATGACGATGAAATGATGCGGGAAACAGAAACACCCGAGCGGAGAAAATCCACGACCCGGCCGGGAATCGAACCCGGGATCCCGTGATCCAGAGGCAGCAATGGTAGCCACTAGATCGCGAGCTGTGGACACATTATTCGCGACCACTATCTTTTGCATACCACATCATGACATCCATTCTCACACTACCAGCACTGGTAATGTCTCTTAAAACCTCTCCAGTCATTGGCATCTTACCTTTTACTCACACCCTCCCCTCTGTTAACATTTCTCAGACTGTGTTTGTGTCTCTGTTGCCAATATCTGGTTTGAACACAAATAGCTTATTCCTAACTATTTTGTTCGCTGCAGGGCTTAGAAACAACTATATCGGTGTTCCTAATTAACAAGAGCGTTTCTGCCTTCTAGTTTCCGCTTGGAAGTGAAGCAAACGGCGGACTCATCGCCGGCCTGTGGGACATCCTCCATGGCACCTATACTGTAGATACCCATCGCGCGCAATGGCATGCAATTTCGCTTAGCCGTGTTCAGTTCCAGTAATTAAGTGTGGATTGTTAGCAGGCGTAGCACGAAAGCTGGAGCGCAATTGAGCAGAGTCCTGTGGGGCTGCAGGTTGTTACAGTAATAGCAGAGCAACGCTAATCCCAGCTAAATTTGTACGCTCCCCTAGTACACCCCAGAGTGTAATGTACAGTATTAGTATTCTAATAGAAGGCTCGCGATATCAATTGGTAGACAGCAAGTTTTTCCAATTTTTTGTTTATATATTTCTTACGGGGCAGGCTAACTGGTCAGATACTGACTGTCCATTCTAGATACGGTCATGTACTGTAACAGTTGCCTTCATACGGGTGGGCGCAGTAATAGGTTTCGTATGACGATTCTGGGGCCTTTATTGAAATGAATGAAACCTGGAAAATTTTGTTTCACTGGTAAGGAGTTACAAATGTTAAATGACCCAGCTATATTGGTTTCGGATTTTAAATGTTTTTCCAACATCATCCATGACGAAAACGCGATCGCTTCTAATAGTAAGCCCATCCCTTTCTCATTATCAGTAATTTTACTATAACATCCCTTGCAATGCATTTTTATAATAATTGCTACAGTTGTTAAAAGTGTTTCATTATGGTACATATTATAAGACGACACTAACTTAACAAATTAAACAACTCCCACAAAAATGTCCTTGTAATTCATCGGGCTGATTATGGAAAGATTGAATTTGCTATCATGTGTTGATCATGGAGAACGTCGGTTCAAATCTCTGTCCAGCCATCCAGATTTACGTTTTTCCTGAATCGCTTTGGTGAATGCCGAGATGGTTCTCTTGAGAAGGATGAAGGCGATTTCCTTGTCTTTCTCTGTCCTATTTGTACTACAGTTATTTTAAAATAACCTTGTCATCGATGGGACGTCAAAACCTCCCTTGATAACGAGGAGCAAAAAGATCTGAAATATTTCTTAATTAATTGCAACATTCTGCACTGATATTCCAGCAGGTGAGACTTTAAGTGTCCTAACAAGGATAAATCAATAGTGCCCGCTTAATTGATGTATGCGTGAGAACATCATAAATGTATTAACAGCATCTGAAGCTGCTGCATTTAGTTTCATCAGAGGACGAAGACTTCGTAGGGAAACTTAGCACAATGACAGACAACCTCGTACATCTACATCTATACTCCGCTAGCCACAAAGCGGTGTGTGGCGGAGGGCACAATTCGCGCCAAAGTTATATTCCCCCCCCCCCCTTTTCTTCCACTCGCGGATCGCGCGAGGGAAAAACGACTATCTCAACGCCTCAGTACGAGCTCTAGTTTCCCTTATCGTTGAATGGTGATCATTGAGCGATTTGAACGTTGGCAAGGGGAAACTACGGCCGTAATTTTTCCCGAGGGCATGCAACTTTACTGTATGATTAAATGATGATAGCGTCCTCTTGGGTAACATATTCCGGAGGTAAAATAGTCCCCCATTCGGATCTCCGGGTGGGGACTACTCCAGAGGATGTCGTTAACAGGAGAAAGAAAACTGGCGTTCTACGGATCGGAGCGTGGAATGTCAGATCCCTTAATCGGGCAGGTAGGTTAGAAAATTTAAAAAGGGAAATGGATAGGTTAAAGTTAGATATAGTGGGAATTAGTGAAGTTCGGTGGCAGGAGGAACAAGACTTCTGGTCAGGTGACTACAGGGTTATAAACACAAAATCAAATAGGGGTAATGCAGGAGTAGGTTTAATAATGAATAAGAAAATAGGAATGCGGGTAAGCTACTACAAACAGCATAGTGAACGCATTATTGTGGCCAAGATAGATACGATGCCCACACCTACTACAGTAGTACAAGTTTATATGCCAACTAGCTCTGCAGATGATGAAGAAATGTATGATCAAATAAAAGAAATTATTCAGATAGTGAAGGGAGACGAAAATTTAATAGTCATGGGTGACTGGATGGTGGTTGTTGGGATGTTTGAGGGGGACTAAACAGCGAAGGTCATCAGTCCCCCATGACTGGAATTCGGTAGTAGGAAAAGGGAGAGAAGGAAACGTAGTAGGTGAATATGGACTGGGGCAAAGAAAAGAAAGAGGAAGCGGCCTGGTAGAATTTTGCACAGAGCATAACTTAATCATATCTAACACTTGGTTCAAGAATGATGAAAGAAGGTTGTATACATGGAAGAATCCCGGAGATACTAAAAGATATCAGATATATTATATAATGGTAAGACAGAGATTTAGGAACCAGGTTTTAAATTGTAAGACATTTCCAGGGGCAGATGTGGACTCTGACCATAATCTATTGGTTATGACCTGTAGATTAAAACTGAAGAAACTGCAAAAAGGTGGGAATGTAAGGATATGGGACCTGGATAAACTAAAAGAACCAGAAGTTGTACATAGTTTCAGGGAGAGCATAAAGGGAGCAATTGACAGGAATGGGGGTAAGAAATACAATAGAAGAAGAATGGGTAGCTTTGAGGGATGAAGTAGTGAAGGCAGCAGAGGATCAAGTAGGTAAAAAGACGAGGGCTAGTAGAAATCCTTGGGTAACAGTACAGACGCCCAAAAATGAGATCGACAAAAAGTGCAAAATGGCTAAGCAGGAATGGCTAGAGAACAAATGTAAGGATGTAGAGGCTTATCTCACTAGAGGTAAGATAGATACTGCCTACAGGAAAATTAAAGAGACCTTTGGAGATAAGAGAACCACTTGTATGAACATCAAGAACTCATATTGAAACCTAGCTCTAAGCAAAGAAGGGAAAGCAGAAAGGTGGAAGGAGTATATAGAGGGTCTATACAAGGGCGATGTACTTGAGGACAATATTATGGAAATGGAAGAGGATGTAGATGAAGATGAAATGGGAGATACGATACTGCGTGAAGAGTTTGACAGATCACTGAAAGACCTGAATTAGGCCCCCGGAGTAGACAACATTCCATTGAAACTACTGACGGCCTTGGGAGAGCCAGTCCTGACAAAACTCTACCATATGGTGAGCAAGATGCATGAGACAGGCGAAATACCCTCAGACTTCAAGAAGAATATAATAATTCCAATCACAAAGAAAGCAGGTGTTGACAGATGTGAAAATTACCGAACTATCAGTTTAATAAGTCACAGCTGCAAAATAATAACACGAATTATTTACAGACGAATGGAAAAACTAGTAGAAGCCGACCTCGGGGAAGATCAGTTTGGCTTCCGTAGAAATTTTGGAACACGTGAGGCAGTACTGACCCTAGGACTTATCTTAGAAGCTAGGTTAAGGAAGGGCAAACCTACGTTTCTAGCATTTGTAGACTTAGAGGAAGCTTTTGACAATGGTGACTGGAATACTCTCTTTCAAATTCTGAAGGTGGCAGGGGTAAACTACAGGGAGCGAAAGGCTATTTACAATTTGTAAAGAAACCAGGTGGCAGTTATAAGAGTCGAGGGGCATGAAAGGGAAGCTGTGGTTGGGAAGGGGGTGAGACAGGGTTGTAGTCTCTCCCCGATGTTATTCAGTCTGTATATTGAGCAAGTAGTGAAGGAAACAAAGAAAAATTCGGAGTAGGTATTAAAATCCATGGAGAAGAAATAAAAACTTTGAAGTTCGCCGATGACATTGCAAATCTGTCAGAAACAGCAAAGCACCTGGAAGAGCAGTTGAACAGAATCGATAGTGTCTTGAAAGAATATAAGATGAACATCAACAAAAGCAAAACGAGGATAATGGATTGTAGTCGAATTAAGTCGGGTGATGCTGAGGGAATTAGATTAGGAAATGAGACACTTGAAGTATTAAAGGAGTTTTGCTATTTGGGGATCAAAATAACTGATGACGGTCGAAGTAGAGAGGATATAAAATGTAGACTGGCAATGGCAAGCAAAGCGTTTCTGAAGAAAAGAAATTTGTTAACATCGAGTATACATTTAAGTGTCTGGAAGTCATTTCTGAAAGTATTTGTATGGAGTGTAGCCATGTATGGAAGTGAAACATGGACGATAAATAGTTTGGACAAGAAGAGAATAGAAGCTTTTGATATGTGGTGCTACAGAAGAATGCTGAAGATCAGATTGGTAGATCAAGTAACTAATGAGGAAGTATTGAGTAGGATTGGGGAGATGACGAGAAGAAGGGACCGGTAGATAGGACATGTTCTGAGGCATCAAGGGATCACCAATTTAGTATTGGAGGGCAGCGTGCAGGGTAAAAATCGTAGAGGGAGACCAAGAGATGAATACACTAAGCAGATTCAGAAGGATGTAGGTTGCAGTAGGTACTGGGAGATGAAGAAGCTTGCACAGGATAGAGTAGCATGGAGAGCTGCATCAAACCAATCTCCGGACTGAAGACCACAACAACAACAACAACAACATCCTCAGCGAAGATCGAATTTTGGAATTTACTGAGCAGCCCCTTCCAATTAGCGCGTCGTATATCTGCAAGTGTGTCCCACTTCAAACTTTGTGTGAGATTTGTAACGCTCTCGTGATGGCTAACTGTACCAGACACGAATCTTGCCGCTCTTCTTTGGACCTTCTCAGTCTCTTGAATCAGATCCAACTGGTAAGGATCCTATACAGACGAACAATATGTAAGTAGGCTGTTTAGGTTTTTATGTTGGTAACGCCAAGTAGCGCTCTATATGAAAAACACTGACTGTGCTGTGTGCAGTCTGTGGCTGGTTTGCATTGTTGGAATTCGCAATTGTATTGTTGGGCACTTGGCTGTTAACAGCGCATAGCGTTGCGCGGTTGGAGGTGAGCTGCTAGCAGTGGTGGATGTGGGGAGAGAGATGGCAGAGTTTTAAGAGCGGATGATCTGGACGTGTGTCCATCAGAAAGAGTAAATTTGTAATACTGGATGTCATGAACTGATATCTAACGTTACCGCTGGATATATTTCGTAAACCACATCAAATACTGACGAACCGATTCCACAGACCGAACGTGAGGAGATGGGATAGTGTAATTGTTTAATACAAACTATACAAAAATGCACGGAAGTATGTTTTTTAACACAAACCTACGTTTTTTTAAAATGGAACTAAGTTAGTTTTGTTAGCACATCTCAACATATAAACAAATACGTAATCAGTGCCGTTTGTTGCATTGTAAAATGTTAATTACATCCGGAGATATTCTAACCTAAAGTTGACGCTTGAGTACCACTCCTCCGCTGTTAGATCGTGTGTATCGGAGAGCACCGAATTACGTAGGGATCCAAAGGGAACGGTGATGGACCTTAGGTACAGAAGAGACTGGAACAGCACATTACGTCCACATGCTAACACCTTTTTATTGGTCTTTTTCACTGACGCACATGTACATTACCATGAGGGGTGAGCTACATGTACACACGTGGTTTCCGTTTTCAATTACGGAGTGGAATAGAGTGTGTCCCGACATGTCAGGCCAATAGATGTTCAATATGGTGGCCATCATTTGCTGCACACAATTGCAATCTCTGGCGTAATGAATGTCGTACACACCGCAGTACATCTGGTGTAATGTCGCCGTAGGCTGCCACAATACGTTGTTTCATATCCTCTGGGGTTGTAGGCATATCACGGTACACATTCTCCTTTAACGTACCCCACAGAAAGAAGTCCAGAGGTGTAAGATCAGGAGAACGGGCTGGCCAATTTATGCGTCCTCCACGTCCTATGAAACGCCCGTCGAACATCCTGTCAAGGGTCAGCCTAGTGTTAATTGCGGAATGTGCAGGTGCACCATCATGCTGATACCATATACGTCGACGCGTTTCCAGTGGGACATTTTCGAGCAACGTTGGCAGATCATTCTGTAGAAAGGCGATGTATGTTGCAGTGCTCTCCGATACACGCGACCGAACAGCGGAGGAGTGGTACTCAAGCGTCAACTTTAGGTTACAATATCTCCGGATGTAATTAACATTTTACAATGCAACAAACGGCACTAATTACGTATTTGTTTATATGTTCAGATGTGCTAACAAAACTAACGTGGTTCCATTTAAAAAACGTAGGTTTGTGTTAAAAAACATACTTCCGTGCATTTTTGTATGGTTTGTATTAAACAATTACACTAGCCCCTCCCCTCTCCTCACGTTCGGTCTGTGGAATCGGTACGTCAGTATTTGATGTAGTTTACGAAATATATCATGCGGTAACGTTAGGTGACTCACCCTGTATCAGTAGTTAGCGCCTTCAGTAGTTAGAATCTTTTATTCACCTGGCAGTATTGGCGCACGCTGTATTGCAGTAGTTTGAGTAACGAAAATTTTTGTGAGGTAAGTGATTCATGAAAGGTATAAGTTACTGTTAGTCAGGGCCATTCTTTTGTAAGGATTTTTGAAAGTCAGATTGCGTTGCGCTAAAAAATATTCTGTGTCAGTTTAAGCACAGTCATTTATAATTTTTGTAAGGGGACGTTTCAAATACCGTAAAACTTGACGAACTAGCATGTAGTAAGCAATTTCCTTTGCTGAAAGACTGCATCGCTTCAGGATTCTACCAATAATTCGCAATCTAGATTTCGCCTTCCCCATTGCTTGTGTAATCTGATCATTCCATTTGGGATCATTTCGAATAGTCACAAACAGATACTTGACGGACGTTACCGCTTCAAAAGACTGAGCATTTATTTTTTACTCGTACATAAATGTCAGTATGACAGAGCACGCGGCCGCGTCTCCTATACCCGGTTCCGTATAGATCGCAGAAGCAATCACTATGATACGATTAGTTTTGGACCCTTCTACTATATTGGTATCTGGCAGTTTTTAATCTATGACATACCATCTCTTAGCGGTGTTTTGTTTTGACGGACAGCGAATGTTGCGTAAAAAGATTCCAATATTTTCCACTCTAATGTTTTAATCATACGTTCACCTGAAAATATGGGTTTTAGTGACCCGAAATCCGTAGTGATCCAGTATAAGGGACTAAATACAGCTGGAGAGGTTATAACAACCCAAGATTAGCACAATAGACTCGTTTTCGAGAGGATGGCAGTTCAGATCCCTTCTTTGCATCCAGATTTATGTCCTCCGTGATATCGCTGATGGCGAATTCTGGGATGGCTCCTTTGAAAGGCCACGACCGACTCCCTTCCCCATCCGTACGCCTAATCGGTGACCTCGTCGTCGGGTCGTTTACTCCTGTTCCTAATTCGTTTAGTCTCCTTACGCAATAGTACAAGAAAAAAATTAACTTACTGAAAGGATTAGAATTAAAGACCGTTTTTTGCTTCTAAGAGCTGTTTTGCAATGGATGGGCAGTTACATTGTGGTGTTCGCTGAGTGGAGCAGTCAAGGGAAAAACATCCAACGCACTCAATGAAACACATTTTTCTGACTATTTAGGGTGGCTAAATGGGTAAGTGTTACACTAGACATCCACATTACTGCAAAGACCGCATGTACTCTGATGACCTCCAATCGTATCTGAACGCTGATGACCCCCTGCTGTATTCAAACGCAAAACCAAAAAGAAACATAAAGAAGCTATCAGGAATATTAATACCGACCTGCATGCACTATCAAAATGGGGGCAGGGTGTGTGGTTAAAGTTCAACTCATCCAAAAGCGAAGCGGTTCCGGTTGATCATTCTAGGCCCATTAGTCCGAAATATCAGGAACCTCTATTATCTTTAATGCTAAATGCGACAAATATCAACTTCTCTCCTTCAGTAAAGAGTCTAGGAGTAACTCTAGTTGCAAATCCAAATTGAACTGAGCAGTTAACTGCAATGTGCAAGAAGGCAACAGCTTCTCTCCATGCCATA
Source organism: Schistocerca gregaria (assembly GCF_023897955.1). Classification (NCBI taxonomy): domain Eukaryota; kingdom Metazoa; phylum Arthropoda; class Insecta; order Orthoptera; family Acrididae; genus Schistocerca; species Schistocerca gregaria. Next base: position 704,239,175 of record NC_064921.1, read on the forward strand.
TAAAAATATAAAAACCTCTTCCCTCTTGACCTGAAAAAGGCACTTGTACAAACACTTATACTGCCACGTATTGATTACTGTGTTGTTACCCTGCAAGGCCTTTCTCAGGAAAACTGACAACACCTGGAACTGATTATGAACGCCTGTGTTCGTTATATCTGCGGTGTTCGACTCTTTGATCATATTTCGCCATCACATACACAGCTGCTCTGTTCACGTGCAGACAAGCACAGAGATTTCAGTGCCCTCTGCCTTCTCTACTGACTTATAAACATACGCTGTCCCCTGTATCTCTCCTCCATATTAACACTCTTGCCTGAACAACACGACAGAAGTCCTTCTCAGTATGAGCAGCCCGACACGGGAATAACCTCCCGGATTACATTAAAGAACTGAATAACATTTCCAACTTCAGGAGACAGTTAATGAAATATCAGGTAAAGCAACATTAATGATTACCATCGTCCCTGTACGCACTCGTTGCAATTTGATATATCCTTCTTAGCAATCACATCTTCCTCATTTCCCTGTACTCTGGGGCAGTCCCTTTAAACTCCCTTTCCCCGGAACTCACTATATCAGAAAACATCTATTTTATACACCTAATGATTCTTGTTATATCTGCCACTATCATTAGTGTTGTTACTATCATTATTATTGTCATGTCTATTATTGTTATTACTATCATTATTAGTGGCAGCAGCAGCAGCAGTAGTATAAGTACTTACAGTAATTATAGTAATTATAGTAAGTATCATTTACTCACACTGTCTCTATAGATCCTAAAATCATTGTTATACTATCTGCCATGTTAAAATTGTTATTTTTAGATAATTATGATGAAAAAAAGGTACTGTGCTTAACCATGACATTATAGAGAGAGGGCCTGATGGCTCCCTAATCAGATCAGGTTAAATAAATAAAACAAGTTCGCGGTTCAGTCCTCGGATACACCTAAGAACGTTTTTGACACATATTGCTTATTTCACCTTTCGCGAAAAAAGGTGGCTCGTTAATCTCTGTGGTCCCGGACGTTAAAAGGGCTTCGTTTTGTCGGATACTTATCCATGGAAATGATGAAAGACAGCTCCACACAAAACCTGCAAATACAATCCATTTTCCCCTTGGTCTTTAAGAAGTTATGTTTGATTAGTAACCTGTACGAAAATACAGTGACAATATTGCTGTATCATGCGTACTGTGTTCAGTAGCCCGGCCCGATAGCTGAATGGTCAGCGTGACGGACTGCCGTCCTAAGGGGCCCGGGTTCGATTCCCGGCTGGGTCGGGGATTTTCGCCTCTCAGGGACTGGGTCTTGTGTTCTCTTCATCATCATTTCATCAGGTCGCCGAATGTGGCGTCGAATGTAATAAGACCTGCACCGTAAGGGGCCTCCTGGCCAATGACGCCAAACGCTCATTTGTGTTCAGTAGCCAGTTTTAAATGAAAAAGACGAAGAATTGAAGAGATTGTAAAAGAAAGAAAACAGTTCGGTATCCTTTCTCATTGAATAAAAAATTAACTCCAATCAGTGGACCCTTGGATTGCTTGGTAGAAGAATGAATACAACCACATAAAATTGCAGTAACTTGGATATTCACTAACGTAAAGCGTCAATATATGTTCGTTTTTGGCTCGTAAATTATTTAAGGCACAACGCATAACGCACATCGTACGAACAAACAACAAATAAGCCAATGACGTCGCGGAAACGGAATAAAATGAGAGAAGAAATGAAAAACGTCGTTATGTAATTTTAGTGGTACCACAAAGTTTATGGTCTTCGTAATGGAAACATCATAATTTCGACATGAGTGGTTGTGTGGGATTTCTACGGAGTTCCTAAAAAGCCAGTACCTTCTTCCTCTGTTGATAAGCTTTGAGTTTCTGCAGTTATGCGTACTGAGAAAAAGGACGAATACTTTAGTCATTCGTGAAGTGAACATCTTATTGAAAAGAGATGGGAGAGAGAGAGAGAAAGAGAGAGAGAGAGAGAGAGAGAGAGAGAGAGAGACAGACAGACAGACAGAGAGTGGGGGAGAGAGATGGATGTATGTAAGAAAAATCCTACATTCACCCCGATTCTAATTAGTTTTTCAAATATTGAACGTAAGTTTTACAATCGTTTAACATAACCGAAATAATGACATTCGTGATGTTTTAGTTGAGAAATCCGTATTTTAACTCAGGAATATTACATTACAGATAAATGAGATCAGTATATTACTCGAGTGACGATAATATGTGTATCATCAAGAGAATAACTGTAATAGGCTTTGTTAAATATCAGATTGAGATTACGCTGCTGGCTGAACTGTAGAACTATTTGCTTTTGTCAGGAATTAAATCAAACATCCACGCTCTGTAAACTGTTTCCCACTCGAACCGTTAAACACCTCCTCGAATACTCGGGCAGCTTGATTCGCGTTTTGATTATCACATAATTCACAGTGCGTGAGTCGTTACAGAAATTTTAGAACGCTACGAATACAGGCACGAATCTGGCAGTTTGCTCCACTTCCAGTTTTCCTGGTGTTTGGCCGAAAAGACCCTGACTCTTCTATGGATCGCAGGCCAAACAGCGCTCTTTACGTTTATGGAGAGAGAATGAAAACAACGAAAAAAAAATGTTGGCAGCAGCCTTTCCATAGCGATCGCACCCGCAACCCTTCCGCTACACAGACCAGCGTCATCACTTGCTCTGTGGGCTCAAACGGATATCGGCCGCAGCGCTGTGAAATCGTTTTGCCATAAGGCAACGATTAACCCGAGTGTCTTTTTAGAGGTCACTCCGAGCTATAAAAGAGTGCCTTTGCTTTATACAAAGTCGTAGAGGGCTAACACCGAAATAAAATGAACACGAAGCACTCAGGAACGGCACCTAGCATTCAGATTCAGGCACAACCGGAAAACGTTCTCTTGTCTGTAGATAGATTTCTGATACTTGGGAAGGAAAAATTATAACGATACTCGTTCATTGCAGAGAGTAAGCTGGAGAACTGTGTCATAAAGACCAGTCCAAGGTCAGGAATGTGTCTGTTGCGTGTCACATAAAAATAAGAGTGCTTTATAATATCGGTGCTAGCACTCTTGCTCCTCGTACATGTGAAATGAATGTAACTTGTTACGATATTTCCTTAGTTTGCATCCAACATTTTTATTACCTTTAGTTCTAAATGAGGCTTATGCTGTTTTTCTCTGTTTTAGGTGAGTGACCAGAATATTACTTGTTTTGCGTCGGCTGGTAAGTTCATAACTTTGATTTAATCATGCATCTGCAACCTACCTATGCTATAGTGACACCTGTAGTTTAGCGCAGGGAAAACTGTTGAGTACCACATCAGTGGCGACGGTAATATGAGGGCTATCCACAAAGTGCATTACGCTTTGGAATTAAAAATAAATAAAGTATTGGAAAATTTTTTTGTTGTATGCAGATGAAAGCCACACTTAGATACTACTTTTCTACATAGTTGCCATTTAAATTAAGGCACTTATCGTAGCGATGGACGAGCTTGGAAATTCCTTCGTCGTAAAATTCGGCCGCCTGCGCCTTCAACCATGTGGTTACCTCTTCTTTTGGGACAGAAAAGGTGTGATCTTTGTGGATTTCCTGGAACGAGGCACTACAATAAACTCTCAAAGGTACTGCCAAACTCTGCACAACCTCAGAAGAGCAATAAAAACCAAGCGCAGGGGAAAGTTGGGCTCTAATATCTTGCTGAATCACAACGCCCGGGCCCACACGGCAAATGCCACTCGTGAAGTTCTCGAATGTTTTAAGTGGGAGTTGTTTCCTCATCTTCCGTACAGTCCAGACCTGGCACCGAGCGACTCCCACTTATTCCCAGCAATGAAGAAGTGGTTGGCTATGCAGCGTTTTGACGACGACGCACAGCTTCAAGAAGAGGTAACCACGTGGTTGAAGGTGCAGGCGGCCGAATTTTACGATGAACGAATTTCCAAGCTCGTCCTTCACTACGATAAGTGCCTTAATTTAAATGGCAACTATGTAGAAAAGTAGTATTAAGTGTGGCTTTCATCTGTATATAATTAAATAAAATTCCAATACTTTATTTATTTTTAATTCCAAAACGTAATGTACTTTGTGGATAGCCCTCGTATAGTCAACACGAAGCACTCAGGAATGGCAGCTAGAAGTTAGATTCCAGCACAACCGGAAAACGTCCAATTTCAGAAATTTACCAAGGACGCTAGAGGATGTGTCTGTTGCGTGTTACGTAAAAACAAGAGTCCGTTATAATATCGGTGCTATCTGGCAACTGGTACATGTGTAATGAATGTAACTTGTTATGATATTTCCTTAGTTAGTATCCAACAGCGTTATTAGCTATTGTTCTAAATGCCTGATAGTGTGATGAAGCTTATTATTCTGTTCTTTTTTTCTTTTTTAGGGAGTGATCAGAATATTAATTGTTTTGTGTCGGCTGGTAAGTTCTTAACTTTGATTTAATCATGCACCTGCAACCTACCTATTCTGTAGCTTAGCGTAGGGAAAACTGTTGAATATCACATCAGTGGCGATGGTAATAACAGTATTGGCTAGACGTGCTTATCTTACCACTGCATTGGAGTTCGGGAATCGCTTGATAGTGACGGAATATCGACTGCAAAGTCTCTGCAAAACGTCGCACCTGTGGCAGCTAAATTTTATTTGTACGTGGCAGTGGCAATAAATTTTGTGTAATATCGTTTGAAAGCGTAGTTGGGCTAGTAGTCATATACATGGTTGTGCAAGGAAAGTTGAGAGAAGTCATTGGTCTTTACGGTATGCAATTTTCACAGGTGTTGTGTAAGAGATTGTTGAGAGACTTTTGGTAAGGACTTGAACAGACACCTACACCACGCAGTGTGTGGACATACGCTACTCATTGGAAATTGCTCTCTTGTGCTCTCGAAATAGTACATGCTATGCGAAAACATCCTTGTCGATTTAGATGCAACTGGTAGGTCACCGAATGAAGACTCTGGAGTAAGTAAAACAATCTCAAACTGAGCGTAAAATCAATCTTCAGGCACGAGCAATTTGCAACGATGACATTTACTTTTGTCATGTGAGTGAGGTATTGCGGTATTGTGGTAGACACCATTCTTGCACAGTATATTTACATGTAGGCAGTACATGCGATAGAAGATGTAATGAAATTAATTGTGATGATTGCAATGTTAATCTAATGTGTCTGTTTAATTGTGGTAACTAATACCGCCTTTTTCCAACTGGCAGAAGAATTAAGGAATAACTGTAGCTTAGCTGGCTTGCTAAGTAGTTCAATGCTGCCATAAACTTAGGCATCGTTTACTACGGGATAAACTATTTCTTCGTAGCTGCTGGACCCTTTCTTTTAAACGTACCGGAGTTGTTCACGAGTTAAGCCATCGGTTTAAACCGTCTACAGTAGTCACCGCGGTCGAGGTGCAAACCAGAAGATAATAGTTTCAGTCAAAGTGTCACAGTGCATCTCGTTACGCGTAAGCTTTACCACACGGAAATACACTCCCTCTTCCTCCCCTGCATTTTTCTGCTGAACATAGCAACGAAGATTTCAACTCAAATTAAAACAGTATTCAGGAACAATGCGCGAATAAGTTGAAATTGAACTAAAAATCCGCAAGTGTTGACACTTTATCACTATAGATATTCAACAGTAAATTACAATATTTAGTTTACTCGTTTACCAATACGATCTGACTGGTCACTAGCAAAAATTTTATTTACTACTAGCATTTATCCAACCAATTCAAAATGTATCGATACAGCATTAATAAAAATAGATAAACGTTAAGATGATGATTTTAAAGCTTCAGATCTCCTGCGCAGCCTTCGCAACTTGAGTCAAAACACAGAATGTTCATACAACCATGTGAAGCTGGCAGAAAAGTCCTTCTTTGCGATCTCAACTCACGTTGGATGCCGACATGTCGTCAACACGTTGACTCTTCATGTGATCCCCTGAACGTTGTCGTTATGTAGTTGGTTCGTATTGATAACGCCATGTCTTGTCACCTGTGATGATTTTTTGTAAGCAAGAACTCTCCGCGTTTTGCATTTCAGTCAAAACGGTCGAGGCGTTCATGCGTCGTTGTTTTTGTTCGGGAGTGAAGGTGTGCGGAACAAATTTAGCACACACTTTTTTCTTCCTCAAAACATTCTGGAGACCGACTTGAACACTTGCTTTAGAGATTCCGTTTTGTGGCACAGCAACGTTGACGCACCATGATGGCATGTTCACTATTTCATACTGCGTGCTCACAATCGACCACTGGTATAATGTGCATCCGTTATTTGCATTTGTTAGTTGAAGCATCCACCGTAGTTTCTGCGCTGACGTCGCTTAAACGCTAGGAAAAAATCAGTCTCGGAACTTTCTGAACAGGCGGCGTACCGTCATTTTTTAGTGTAAGCGAATTTACTGTGGTTGTCTGTGAGAGCACGTTGGTTTGTAACGGGGCAGCTGCACGTTGAAACGAAGTAATTTAATAAAAGAAAACATTGTTCGTTGTAGGCTGTGTTGCGCTTTATTAAAAGCGTGCTATTGGCTAATTTCGGCCGTGACGCATTATCAAGCACATCTTCTATTTCATCATACATTTCTTCAATTTCTTCGTCATCTGCAGAGCTAGTTGGCATATAAACTTGTACTACTGTAGTACGTGTGGGCTTCGTATCTGCTGTCATGTGTCATGTGATGAGCACAATATGTAATACATTACACAGTAAATGTGCTTGATAATGGTTCACAACCGAAATCAGAGAATAGCATGATTTTCATAAAGTACAGTACAGCCTACAACGGACAATCTTCTCTTTTATTAAACAATTAGAGGTTGTGTATCCCCGCGGAAGCGAAATCTTCATGGGATGAAGTACTTTGCCGTCAGTTTCACAGTTTTCCTAATCGTCCATACTTACGGATAGACCAATAAAGCGGCCTACGCGAACGTAAAGTTATCTATCCTGTAAATTCTTCTTTTGTGGTAGCATGTCAAGTCTTTTCTGATAACAAATCCTACCCGAAACCGAAGTTAGTGTGTTTGCTAACGTATTCGCTGTCCACAGTTTTCCGGTGAATGCTTGAGGCTTTGAGATTAGAGTTAAACCTTCACATAGCGTTGTAATGCTTTTATCGAGATCGATGATCATTACATTGACCTGTTACGTTCAGTCACACGTGGCCTGCTCCACATATTTGTTGGATTAGTTTCCGGGAGGGGGTGGTGGGGGGAGGAGAGTAGGATGGGAATTACAAACACCTGTCCGGCTAGGAATATTTAGATTCCTGTGGCTACCTAAATTATTTGAGGCACATGTCTAATTAAAAGAACTGGATTTCTTTCCTGTTATCGATTAATCTGAGTCAAACCTCCGTTCTGTCTCCACTTTATCGTCGACGGGCCATTTAGCTATATATCTACATCTTTCCCTTTACTGTTTATGAAACGTAGTCTGTACATGCTGTGATGCCGTACTTTGGGTGTATGACGAAAAGAGGCAATGAACATCACCAAATTGATCACAGTTTTTCCGCCGTCCTGGTTACACTGTCACCCTCGCTACGCCTGATCGAGACCACTCGGGTCTTTTAACATCATGTCCTAAAGCATTAATTTGGAGACTCATTGTTGTCTGTCACATCCCAACCCAATAAGTGAGGGAAACAGCAATTAACGCTCCGTTGCCGGTAGTAGTGAAGAGTTAATGACCTGTTACTGCGTGTCCAGACATATGCGTTCACACAGTGTTCAGTACTGTATTCGTTCGGAGTATTGTTACTGCATGTAATGGCAGTAGCTTTCATAGCTCTGTTCCATAAGCTAATAGATGGACTCATGAAAAATGTATACTGATTTCGCTGTTCTCGCACGTTACACTTTGTGTCTGTAATGTGTCAGCATTCAATCTCGTGCGGGAGTCTGTAAACACTGAGGGTTCGGAACCGAGAAATGACCTTCTCCGGTCGATTAATCTGTCAGTTTTCAACAGACGGTTAATATACAGTTCTGAGAGTGTACTAAATGATGTGACCGTTTTCGCTCTCGAATGAAGTGACCTTTGGAAATGAAACAAGACAATTGTTTCGTTCTTTTTAACCTCGTCTCCTATACCTCGTAACACGGCCTCACACACCTATATATTGTCACAAATAGATCAAATATGTTATTGCTATCAAAACCCGCAAAGCTCGCTGCAGTAAACAATGGATTAGAGAATGTACTGACACTGTCTTCCAACGTGCCCCTACGAATGGGAAGGCAGTGTACTAGATAGCTGATAATCCTACTTGTCATGCTTCAATTTGCAAGAACTACGCACTACTCAGCGTTCACCGAGCACGACACATTGAGATGCCATTTCTTGTCCATCCTCAGCTGTGTGAATAGAGTTCCTTTCGTCTTAGGACTCAGCATCCTCATTAGGCAACAAACATTGTACCATGGAATGGACAGACGTGTATGATAAAGTTTTAGTCTGCCTTTTTCTCTTCCTCTTTTCCTCCCTCTTTCAGCTTCTAAATATTTTTTTTTTTATCAGTATGATCCAGAATGAAATATGGTCTCTTTGGACAATATTATGAGCATATGTTCTCGAATTTTCTGAAACACGCGAGTGCTGTGGCACTAGATCAGGTAGGTAGCTGCATCAATTCTCAACAGCGATAGAAGTTTTTGTCACTAGTATCTGGCTGTGAATGGGTGTCGTACAGTTACTAGAGGCCGGCCGCTGTGACCGATCGGTTCTAGGCGTTTCAGTCCGGAACCACACGGCTGCTACGGTGGCAGGTTCGAATCCTGCCTCGGGCATGGATGTGTGTGATGTTCTTCTGTTAGTTAGGTTTAAGTAGTTAAAATTCTAGGGGACTGATGACCTCAAATATTAAGTCCCATAGTGCTTAGAGCCATTTGAACCATTTAGTTACTAGAGTATGCGCTACTGTGGACACGTTAAACTGATATGAAACTTCCTGGCAGATTAAAACTGTGTGCTCGACCGAGAGACGAACACGGGATCTTTACCTTTCGAGGGAAAGTGCTCTACCGTTTCTTCCTGCCCAAAGAAATGTGTGAGGTCAAAATGGGCTGGGGTGGCAACCCGAGGCCTGGCCATTATGTCACGTCCCACACTCCAGCGGCCGGGGAAAGCGTAGGGAACGTGGAGTAGAGATACAATGAACATCGTTTATTTATTTATTTTTCTTATCGTTCCTTTTTTCTTTTTATTCATTCATTTTTGTCATTATTACCACCGAGACTATCAGGAAACCGGCGTCACGTTAGGAGGAGTGCGCAGCAAGACGTCAGACTAATTGAGTCTATCAACATACAGTTTTTCTAAAGAACATTACCAGTGAATATATCGGTTCCAAGTGTGGAAGAGGCGGAGATCAACTCTTCATGACGGGAAGAACCCAGGTCGGGAGTGGATTTAGGAAGACACTGCAGAGGAAATTGTAGAAAAATTGTCTGTATTTTTGATTGAGGACAACTGCACAATGGCGTCCATTAAGGAACTGCCAAAATTCAAGGACACATTTCTCGCCATCAGCAAACAAGTAGTTTGCTGAGTGTCCACAAATCCACCTCACAGAGTACGTCTTCGTTTGGGGGAAGTATCCGACGTCCGGAAAGAGGAACAGTTGAGTATATGTTCATATGTGTGTGAAGCTTACGAGACTTAACTGCTAAGATCATCAGTCCCTAAGCTTACACACTACTTAACCTAAATTATCCTAAGGACATACACGCACAGCCATGCCCGTGGGAGGACTCGAACTTCCGCCGGTACCAGCCGCACAGTCCGTGACTGCAGCGCTCCAGACCGCTCGGCTAATCCCGCGCGGTGTAGTTGAGCAGGTATCATATGAGCCGCACGTGTAATTGGGGACAACATCTGTCGCACCAAGAACCATACACCTCTCGCCGATCTGCACACCAGGCGGTGCTCGTCTTTGTCCAAAACATCACAGTCGAAACACAACGGGGTGTCTGCGATGTGAATCGTGCGAAGGCGTGACGGGCATACTTGTTTCCCATTGACATTAAGGTACCAATGCAGACTGGACGCCAGTGCCAAGATAAGGAGCGCTCACCAGTCGCCAAACGGCTCGCCGGTCGACGTGCGAAAGCTTCCCCTCAACCACATTCGGTGACCTGTGGTGCTGAAGGAAACCGTAGATCATCTTCGCCGATACCAATTGCGCCTGCAGTATCACAATACTGACGTAGCTCAGCTCAGAGAAAAAAGAGGCGGAAATAAATGAAGGGCGGCAGGAATTTCGAAAGTTGGATAGGTGTTGAGGGAGTGTGTGGTACAGGGACCTTCGGCAATAGGCTTGTAATGCACGTAGGACTGCAGTGCCACAACGTCACTTGAGAGCCAGTGAAAAGGGCTACCAATCTGTCAGGCACATGATACAGACTTAAACCGCACCCTCACTGCAGGACGGTGAGGGTGCCTTATCTTGAACAGCAAGCCTTGGCAAACAAACGAACCCAATACCGCTAGCATGCGGCGGGCCATGATTGGCGGGATGGGAACTGTCTGTGCCACGTGGGGGATACGTGATGCCAAATAGACATTTACGTATTGTGTCAATTGCAGAAGATCGAATGCTCGTAAACGCTGATCTAAGAACCCAGCTCGTAGTTGGGAAAGTAGACGTCGGCAGTTGAGGCCAACTGTCCGGCGCAGATCACTTGAGAAATCGAGTCCTAAGCATCGGAGAGTATCAGTTACATGCAAAGCAGCAGCACTGTCCGCAGGAAGCCCCGCACCTTTAGTCATAGCGCACGATTTTCGGACATTAAGGCAGCTACCAGAAGCTTCGCCGTAGGTAGTGACCCATGCCAGTGACACCCTCACCTCAGCACCGCTACGATGACGAGATCGTCTGCATATGCAGTGCAGCTGAACACATGGTCACCGATAGACATCCTAGAGACGTTGACGGAGGCCGCATAGCAACGGTTCCATGGCGAATGCATACAACAGCGCAGAGAGCGGGCATCCTTGTTGCTCTAATCGACGGATCGAGATGGGAGGAGTAAGACGGCCATTGTAGAGTACGAGACGTAGCTCCACAAAGGAGACGCATGATGACGTCGACGGTAGTATCAGGGTAGCCCATATTACGGAGAACCCCATCCAGGACGACGCGATCGAACGCCTGGCTGAAGTCAAGAGCTGCTAAAAGTCCAGGCACACGACGAGCGTGAGCAAGAGTCATTATGTCCCCATAGTGGCAGAGGGCATTGCGGATGTTTGATCGGGGAAAGCCACCTACCGAGATGTCCGTTTAAGCCGCGCAGCCAACAGCTGGGTATTGATTTATGTATCGCTGTTGAGTAACGTCAAAGTGCGGTAATCGCATATCCATAAGATACCCTGAAGCTTCTGGATAGAAATCAGTAAACTATCGAGGAAACCGTCTGGAATCGGCACAAAAGGTGACATAAGATCCTGACGAAATGTCCGATAAAACTCCAGTGGAAGGCTGTCAGGGCCAGGCGACCTGTTCGTAGAACCCGCCTGGATGGCGTCATGGACTTCGTCCTTCGTGACGTTAGCAATTAGATCCATCCTCGCATCCACAGGAACCGGTCTGGAGATCGCCATAATGTTGGCAGAGCGGAGGCGTTGTTCAGAGTACAGCGTAACATAATGTGGATGGAGGGCAGACCCGATATCCCATTGGGTATCAAAACGCTGCCCATCATCAGTAGTAAGAACATTAATCAATTTCCTCCGCGGCCTCGTCATTCCGCTATGACGACATACCTAGGTGGACGCTCTTGCACTGACCCATTGCGTATGCGCGCCGTGGCCATAGCTTCTTCAAGGTGGCGGCGAGAAAGGGACTTAAGCTGTGCCTTGGCGCGATTCGCCATCTCCTGGCGCGCTGGCGATTAAGGCATCATAGTGCATACCTGGAAAATGGTGAAATAGTATTCCTGAGTCCGTCGCCGCCACGCCGCAACCTCCCTTCCATAGCCAATCAAGGCCTTGCAGAGAGCAGGCTTTGCACAGAGCACCCACCAAGACAAGGCAGACTGATAGGCATCACGGCGTTGACGACAAGCTCCCCACGTGGTCTCGATGAGCTGCCGGCAGTTGGGAGAAGTAGGATGGATCGTGTTCAGTTTCCATGGCTGCGCCACACCCTTTGACGGCAGAGACTGATGGCGCTGGTATATGCGTCACGGTCAGAGAACGCTGTGGACCAGACTTTAGTAGCCTACACAGCACTGACAATATCGCGGGAGATGTAAACGCGATCGAGTCGGCTGAAAGAATGGCTATTAAAATGCGTAAATCCCGGGCGACCGCCATGAACATCCAACTCTCAAGAATCCACTAGGCTGCGGTGCTGCAGAATTTTCACTAGCGCCGCTACAGAGAGTGACGTGGTCTTCGGGTGCCCGGGTGCACTTGAAATAGCCTCCCATGATCACTGCATCCTGCCGACTGGGGAAGAGAGGCTGACTGTCTCTGAGAAGAAAATGGAACGTTCAAGGCGGCGATCTGAACCAGATGGTCCATAGACATTTACGATCCTGATACCACTAAACGTGAGAGCCATACCTCGGCCATCAGGGAGATAGGCAACTGCATCAGCTAGGATACCGTCACTTAAGAGGATCGTCACCCCACTACCAGTAGGGGAAGCGCGAGACACATGTGCTGTAAAAGCATGGGGAGCACAGAAAGTTGCAACATGCACCTCCTGAAGGAGAGCTACGCCAACATCCGCAGCATACAGCATGTCATGGAGTAAAGCCAATTTGTGGCGTACGCGAATAATGTTGACGTTCGAAAATGGTTCAAATGTCTCTGAGAACTATTAGACTTAACATCTGAGGTCGTCAGTCCCCTAGATCTTAGAACTACTTACACCTAACTAACGTATGGAAATCACACACATCAATGCCTCAGGCAGGATTCGAACCTGAGACCGCAGCGGTCGTGCGGTTCTGGATTGAAACGCCTAGAACCGCTCGGCAACAACGGCCGGCTGTTGACGTTGACCGTAGCTATGCGACAAGTCTGGAAAGCTGCCATCGTCAGGAGGATAGGCGATACAGGCACGGGGGAATCATAGAGAACTCCCTGTTAGGCCCTGAGTATGAGGTACATCACTGAGACGAGAAGGGAGCCAACACCACCAAGGGGAGTCCATCGTTCTGTACACCTCCAGAATGTCCATCCTCAACATCGACGTCGTCCGCCCAGGAGACAAACCTGTCACCATGTCGGTTCAGTGGAACACTATCAGAGGTGCGCTCACAGGTAGCGTTCGACACAGAAAAGGAGGCAGCCGCATCAGACGCAGGCGGGGGGTAGGACGGTGTCCGGAGGTGGAGGCTGACTGGAGATGGTGGCAGGAAAGGACGTCGCTTCGTCAGGTGTCAGGGCGTGAGAGGACAGCGCACCATCAGTAGCAGGTTCGTCATCCTGTACAGACATCCGATGGACGCAGTCATCAGAAGGGGTACGGCGTTGTCTCTTCCGTTTCCTCGGCGACTGTTGCTTCCTGACATGCTGTTCCGTGTATGATGGCGGCCGGCTATCTTCCGACATGTGGCCAAGCGGCAGAAAGGTGGAGGTAGGTACAGCTCCATGATCAACAACTTGGGGTCGGGACAGACAGCTCGTGCCTGCTGACGGTCGTCGTTCACTTTTATTGCCTCTGATAGGGGTATAGGAGAGGCAGGCGAAACGTCCATAGCGTCATCGAGAGGAGCCGATACCGGTACCGACTGATTCAGAGGGGGCGCAGCAGGCAGAACCACCACAGACGCGTAAGACAGAGGTAACACAGTGGGGGCCGCAGGAGGAGCGGCGACTCCGATCGGCTTCTGAACCAGTCTACGTCGGAGACATTCAGAACGGACACGGCCTTCCTGGCCAAAACCTGAACAGGTGCGCGGCTGGCCATCGTACATGGCGACAGCCCTGCAGCCGGCAGTAACGAAGTAGGAAGGTACGTGTTTCCGTAGTTCAATTTTTATCTGACGGACACCATTGAGAGACACGGTACATTTAGAACGTCTTCCACGTTTCAGCCACGTGACTGACGACGTTGCCGTAAAGTTTAAAAGCGGCCACCAGAGCGTCCGATGGTACTTCAAACGGGAGTTCGAAAACCCGCAACGTTCGGAGACCACAACCAACGTGATCAACCACTGCAGTCCCTTTATGCCCGCCAGAGTATCGTAGCTTAAGATCGTTAACGTGGCGACGCAGAACGTCGGCGCACGGCTCGTCATTCACCAACTTTATGTACACAGTGGTACTGAGGATCTAAACATATATTCCGAGAACGTCTTGTGGTGGGAGACGCATTTCATCACTTATAAAACGTTCAACTTCATACGCTTTCGGTCGTTCGTGATCTAATGGAAATGTTAATGTAATTGTGGCTTGGCGGTAAGAAAACACCATGATGGTCAGTGAAGTCGGACTCTGAGACAAGCCGCTACGCGGAAGTAAGCAAATGGGCGCTCGCTCGCAAGCAGCACAACAGGCGAGACGCAAATAAGGCGTGCGCGCCTCACCACAGATAAAGGCTGACTGCCGATTGAGCTACCCAAGCACGACTCACGACCTGTCCTCACAGCCTTACTTTCGCCAGTACCTTGTCTCCTACCTTCCAAACTTCACAGAAGCCCTCCTCAGAACCTTGCACAACTAGCACTCATAGAAGAAAGAACATTGCGGAGGCATGGCTTAGCCACAGCCTAGCTAATGTTTTCAGAATTAAATTTATTGGTAGAGCACTTGCCCGCGAAAGCCAAAGGTTCCGAGTTTGAGTCTCGGTCTGGCACACAGTTTTAATCTGCCTGAAGTTTCATTATAACCGCTGTTCAACGCGACATTGAATGCCGCTTGATGGCTCTTAGGGCACGTGACACTGTAAGGAACGTTAGTAATCGGTGCAGAGACGAAAGTGGATTTGTTAGGCTATTGGCCGCCTCTGATATGACGGCCATCTATACAGGCGTTGGAAATAGACACCAAAAACACAAAACATTAAACTATCTAAATCGGTGTAGGACATTCAATACAGCTTCTTGTCGCCTCGGAATAGATAAATACAGGCCCTGTAAGGCTTTCAAGGGAGTATTAGACCATTCTTTCTGCAAAGTAGTGGCAAATCAGGTGACGATGATGCAGGTTGGTAGCGATCACACACCCTTCTTGCCTAGTGGGACACAACGGTTCAATAATATTGAGATCTGGTGACTGTGGTGGCCTGAGAAGATGCGAAAATTCATTCTCGTGCTCAAAAAACCGCTTCTGGACGATGCCAGCCTTGTGAACAGAGGGTTCATTTCTTTTTGAACACAGCATACCCATTAGGGAACAAACATTGTACCATGGGATGGACCTGATCAGCCAAAAAGTCACATAATCCTTTCTAGTAATACTACCTTGCAGAGTAACCATGGGGTCAATGTAATATCACAATGTGACTGAACAAATCGCCACTGAAACCCTGCCATATTTCACACCTGGGATGTAAACTCAGCCAGAAGTTGGAAAGTGCGAAGAAAGGCTCATTCCACCAAATGACGATCTTCTACTTTTCCATACTTTAGTTTTATGGCTTCGACATCACGTTTTCCAATTACAGGCATTTTCATCATTGATGAATGGCTTTAGAATTCCAGCACACCCTGAAAAGTCCTGTTGGTAGGACTCCCTTCGTGTTTTTCTGGTGCTGACAGAGTCCCGTAGTGCGACATTGAGTTCTGCATTGACTTTTGCAACTGTCTCCTGTTTTGTTTCGTCACAATCCTCTTCAACGGCCATCTTGCATGATCACTCAACAGACACGTTCGTCCCCCATCTGACTTAGTGTATGATGTTTTTCCTCTCTCCCTGTATGTGGGATAAATCTTCGACATGATGCCTCTCGAAACACCAAACACTTCGTTTCCCTTGGTTATGAAGACACCCAGTATACGACCACCAACAATTTGTCGACGTTCGAATAAATGAGCTACGACATAATGCGGTCGCACGTACACAGAACACAGTACTGACCACGACTGACGTTTGCAATGTGCGGAGAACTTCGCACAGGTGCCGTTTGCGGTCAGATAAAACAGCACAATATATAAGCTTGGCTAGCATCTTTATTTTTATTCACGCTTGCATTTCTCGCGTCGTTTCAATTTCTTGTCCACCCCCTGGACACTATGTGATCAGAAGTATCCGGACACCTGGCTGGAAATGAGTTACAAGTTCGTGGCGCCCTCCGTCGGTAATGCTGGAATTCAATATGGTGTCCGCCCGCCCTTAGCCTCGATGACAGCTTCCTCTCTCGCAGGCATACGTTCAGTCAGGTGCTGGAAGGTTTCTTGGGGAATGGCAGGACATTCTTCACGTAGTGGTGCACTGAGCAGAGGATCGATGTCGGTCGGTGAGGCCTGGCACAAAGTCGGCGTTCCTAAACATCCCAAAGGTGTTCTATAAGATTCAGGTCAGGACTCTGTGGAGGCCAGTCCATTACAGGGATGTTACTGTCGTGTAACCACTCCGCCACGGGCCGTGCATTATGAACAGGTGCTCGATCGTGTTGAAATATGCAGTCGCCATATCCGAATTTGTTGTCGTGTAACCACTCCGCCACGGGCCGTGCATTATGAACAGGTGCTCGATCGTGTTGAAATATGCAGTCGCCATATCCGAATTTGTTGTCGTGTAACCACTCCGCCACGGGCCGTGCATTATGAACAGGTGCTCGATCGTGTTGAAATATGCAGTCGCCATATCCGAATTGCTCCTCGACAGTAGGGAGCAAGAAGGTGCTTAAAACACCAATGTAGGCCTGTGCTGTGATAGTGGCACCCAAAACAACAAGGGGTGCAAGCCCCCACCATGACAAACACGACCACACAATAAAACCACCGCCTCCGAATTTTACTGTTCGAACTACTGGTTCGTCACTCCACACAACGCCTGTCCATTGTTCCATCGTCCAATGTTCATGCTCCTTACACCAAGTCACGCGTCGTTTGGCATTTACCGGCGTGATGTGTGGCTTATGAGCAGCCGCTCGACCATGAAATAAAAGTTTTCTAATGTCCCGCCTAACTGTCATAGTACTTGCAGTGGATCCTGATGCAGTTTGGAATTCCTGTGTGATGGTCTGGATAGATGTCTGCCTATTACACATTACGACCCTCTTCAACTGTCGGCGATCTCTGTCAGTCAACAGACGAGTTCGGCCTGTACTCTTTGGTGCTGTACGTGTCCTTTAACGTTTCCACTCCACTATCACATCGGAAGCAGTGGACCTAGGGATGTTCAGGAGTGTGGGAGTCTCGCGTACAGACGTATGACAGAAGTTCAAATGTTCAGATGTGTGTGAAATCTTATGGGACTTAACTGCTAAGGTCATCAGTCCCTAAGCTTACACACTACTTAACCTAAATTATCCTAACGACACACACACACACACCCATGCCCGAGGGAGGACTCGAACCTCCACCGTGATTAGCCGCACAGTCCATGACTGCTGCGCCTTAGACCGCTCGGCTAACACCGTGCGGCATGACGCAAGTGACACTCAATCACGTGACCACGTTTGAAATCCGTGAGTTCCGCGTAGCGCCCCATTCTGCTGTCTCACGATGTCTAATGAATAATGAGGTCGCTGATATGGAGTACCTGGCAGTAGGAGACAGCACAATGCACGTAATAGGGAAAACGTATGTTTTTGGAGGTGTCCGGATACTTTTGATCACATAGTGTGTACGTTAGATGATACAGAATGTCCGGGACACGTGCTAAAAAAAAATAATTGACTCGTTCCTGTAGCAGAGGAAATTCTTCGTCAGGAGCGGACTTTATTGTAGTTGCATGAATCCAGTTGCAGATGACCTAACGCAATGCTCGGTTCTGGGATGTGTGCTGCACAATAATGTCCCCGAACGATTTACGGAAGCATACGTAACGTGAAACTACCCGGTACATTATGTTGTCAGGCGACTTCACAGACGTCTGGACAAAATCACCTAAGTCTGTAATGTCTGTAAGCTGGAAATAAACGCGAAAAACAGCCTGGCAATTTTGATTACTATCAAATGTAAACTCCCCAACTGCCTGCTCTTGTACGTGCTTTTTATATGTTTCCGACTGTGGTCGTTGGCAGCTGACGGACATTTACGGTCCTTGTAGGTATTGTAGAATAAAGTTCTCAGAGTTATAAGGAACGCTCCTCGAATCGCTCGCAACACTGACTATAGGCGACGCTTATGGCAACCGTCCATCTCTCATATCATCAAACGGAAATCCATCAAATTTTGTCAGAAAATAAATCTCTCTCCTTCTCAACTTATTTACCCATCAGGCCAAAAGCCTTCCCCTTCCCCTTTCCCTCGACCAATTCAAGTCATAAAATATCTAAAATGACCTTCACTCGTCACTTTTGGGACTAACACACATTTGCGGACTACAAAGATAGTTACAATAAATAAACAAACATCGTCTAGATCACGACTGTTTATTAATCGACTACCGGTTTTACTCTGCGTTGATCTTCATATCTGGCGGCGCAAAGTGCAGTTTGTCACCAATTGTGTAGAGATAACTTAGTAAACTGAGTTGCTTTATAAAAACGTTGATAAATCGCACTTTTCGGTGCCAGACCTGAACATGATCTGCAACGCATATTGATACCGGTAGTCGATAAATAAAATGTTTTCATAGAAAGGGTATTTGTTTATTTATTGCAGCAAAAGGTTCATGGTTCACAAGACATGGCGTCTGTTATGAACAGACAGTCTAGACAGCTGAAACCAATTTACATTAGTAACCGTCTGAGCACCGTAATAGAAACTTGTGAGCACTACCCGCTCATCATCGCGATAATCAACTTTGCAAATTATGCAACATAACATCAACAATTCGGCCCTTTTACACAACAGTAACACCACCACACTGAAACAAAACATCGGCGTATTCCCGATTTTACACAGTTATTCTAAATGATGGACTGATGTTCAAAAATTTGTATGTATTCCAGTCGAAATCCAAACTGAACAAGCTTTATACCTATGAAAAGAGAAAGTTTCAAAGTTTTTCGCGGGGGGGCTGCGGGCGGGCGGTGATAATTTCAGAAGCGGCCGGTTGAGTCCGCGGGGTAATATGGCCGTCATTCCGTTTCAGTGTCAGTTGAGAGTGAGATGGGGAGTGTGGAGCACAAGGTTTCCCGCGTTCTTGAGTTCGCGAAAATTGAGTCGCAAATTGCAGTGCAGCGGACATTGCGTACCAGATTCGATATTCAGCCACCAACTCGCAAATGCATTAGTCGTTGGTTTAGGCAGTTTAAACAGACTGGGAGTGTATGCAAAGGGAAAAGCACAGGCCAGTCACGTGTGTCAGAGAATGAAGTCCGACGGTTTCAAGAAAGTTTAGTGCGCTGTCACAGTAAGTCTAGCAATAGAGCCAGTTGAGAACTTGGAATACCTCAACCAACTGTATGAAAAGTTCTGAGACAATGTTTGCTGTACAAGCCCTACCAATTACAATTTGTGCACGTTCCCAACCCCAACGACAAGGAGAAGCGTCTCATACTTAGTGGTTATGTGCCAGCAAAGATGGGGGATGACGTATTTCTACAGCGTGTAATTTTTAGCGATCAAGCGATGTTACGCCTTCGTGGAAAAATCGACAGGTACAATGTTCGCGTTCCGGGTCGGGAAAATCCACATTCACCATTGCAACACGAAAGAGACTCGCCGAAGATCAACGTGTTCTGTGCCGTATCCCGTACAAAGGTTTATGGACCATTTTTCTTTGCGGAAAGAACAATAACGGGAATCACGTACCTGGACATATTGGAACAACGGCTGACCCCTCAAGTTATGGAAGATTCCCAGGACTTCATTTTCCAACAGGATGGAGCTCCGCCCCATTGGTACCGTGGTGTATTAGGATTTTTGAATGACTCCCTTCCTTAGCGCTGGGTAGGTCGCAGGGGAGTTGACAACCTGGCACTGCACTTCTGGCCACTGAGATCTTCTGACCTCACACCCTGCGACTATTTCTTATAGGGTTATGTGACGGAAGCGGTTTACATCCCGCCTCCTCTAACCACTCAGAGCGATCGGCGGAACCGGATCACTGCTGCCGTGCACTTAGTAACAGCAGATACGCTTTCGAGTTTTGCTACCGCCTCGACGTTTGCGGTGCAGCCAGCGGTGGCCACATTGAACATTTATCGCATTTCTGATTATTAAATAATTATAAAAAACTAATTAATTACAAATTACTACAAATTATTAATTTTTTAAAATTGATATCAAATATCATGAAAACAACTTTGAAACTTCCTCTTTTCACTGGTATAAAGCTTGTTCATTTTGGATTTGTACTTGAATAAATACGACGTTTTGAAAATGGGTCCATCATTTAGAATAACCCCGTATATGTAAAGTTAGGGTCACTTATTCATGGGAGAATCTGTATGTAATAGGGATGATAAATGCAAGATGGTATCACAATGTTCGAACACTTACCCTATTCAGAACCAACATGGAATCTTGTTGCAATATGATTTTTGAAAAACAGAGACACAGGGAACCACCATGAAATACCGAAGTTAATTATGTGGAACTTCGACTGACATCACTAGGCATACCAAAAGAAGGGGAAAAGTAGAGTTCCTTATCTGCACAACTCACTTTTTTAATTTAACAAGAGAAAATAACCGAATGAACTCTCAAGACAAAATCCACAAAGAACTGCTTCGGCGCAGAATAGTTAGGGACTGAAAATTAGAAAATTTTATTAAAACTCATTAACCTTGTTACAAGCAAGCGGTCATGTCAGAGACAGAACCTGAAAATAATTGGTATGTTTGCAAGAGGGCCTGGCCTCGGTTCATTACAAGAGGGCGCAGAGAAAGAGAAAGGACGAGCTCAGCAGAAAATAGCACCGGGCAGTAAATCAAGGGAAACATGACGCGTATATTCTGTAGCTCGTAAGAGAGGTCGAAAGAAAGTGTATCTATTTCGTAAGAACCGGTATCAGAGAACCTAGGCAGCAGTTAAGGGCCTGTTAAGCGAACACAGGAGAATAAGGAGGACACATGCGGTCATTAAGAAAAGAACATCGCATCATAGCCTGACGTTAGCTCTCTTCAAATACTCGAGCTCTCCAGCTCCCAAAACGTTAATAACTGAAACTGGTGGCGTTGGCAGTAATAGCATTCGATTCCATGATTACGATACTGTAGCGCATCTACGTCCCAGATGCTCCAGTACAGTCTACAAACCAGCCGAAGATGTACCTGAGATAATGGTCTTCGCCTGATGGACTTCATACTGTCCGCCACCTACCATTGCTGATGGAGAAGCTGCCTGTCTTTCGACGACAGTACATCGCGGAGTGGTGACAGTACCGAACTTGAGCGCGAAAACAGGCAGCAGGGCCTCGTGGGGTGCACGTTCCTGTTCAACACTTAGGTACCACCGGGTACTGAAACCTTCCTGGCTGGCAGGAAGAAGACCGACCGACCACACAGCTTCTAACAACACCTCATGACGGATGGGTCATCAAGGGTCAACATAGAATTCGGGGTGGGAGCGAGCACACTCCAGCAGCTAGTAAGAGAACTTTCGTGCTGGACCATAGCCGCACCGGCAGCGCGACACGACACCTTCACTCTTACTGAAATCTGACGATGTTTTACTAGCATCAGAGACGCTACAGGGGTACCCAACTGCCTTCATGCACAGTTGTCTCCGCTCAGCCACCCTCTGCACAACCAGTTAAATCCTCGTTGCTTAGAGTGGAGACTAACACCTCATGCTATTAGCAAAAGTGACACACACACACACACACACACACACACACACACACACACACACACACACACACACTCTGACTATACAGTCAGCATGGGACGACAGCTGGGAAGCGAATGGGCAGAATGTCAGCAAAGCGAACGATAAGAATACAACGTTCTCTGTTCTTTAGCCAAGCTCTGTTGATGGAACGACAGCCAATGTACGAACGAGAAAGTGCCTCGAAGCATAAAAAAAAAAAGGGGAACGCTGCAAAAGTTTCTCTGACGTCGCGTACTAATATGCATAAACAATTTTTATGCTGTTGGTTTAAATAGTACACGCAGTAACTGGGAGGGCAGGCATTATACCTGAGTGGACCAGCAGAAATACTGTTGAGATGGAGTTCAATTTTTTACATTTAGTGGGAACGAAAGGGCGGGATTCTTGTTGACACCCATGCTAAGTAGATACGTGTAATATCTCAAGTTGACACACGAGGGTTAAGGCACGCTTGTAGGATTAAAGCCCGGAAACCGTAACGTCAGAATACACGGAGCAGGGCCTAGGAACCTACCCAGACCTCTACCCAAGGCTTGAGTAGAGATTTTCTGCTGCAGCTCCACAGTAAACACGGGGTGTTCTGGAATCCGCTACCTTGCATGAGAATCTTTCAGCCCCACCCAACAGCTTCTATTGCCGGTTTTATGCAGGGTGATTATTATCGAACTATATGAAATAAAATCGTCATTAAGTTTTAATGGTATGCGTTAGGAAGTTCAAACTGCATGGTTGGCCGCGGAACATGGTGGGAATTAGTATGCGCGTAATGGTTTAGTTTAGCCAAGAAGCACACATTTAAAAAAAAGTGGCTCTGAGCACTATGGGACTTACCATCTAAGGTCTTCAGTCCATAGAACTTAGAACTACTTAAACCTAACTAACCTAAGGACATACAAACATCCATGCCCGAGGCAGGATTCGAACCTGCGACCGTAGCGGTTGCGCGGTTCCAGACTGAAGCGCCTAGAACCTCTCGACCACGACGGCCAGCAGCACACATTCATTTGGATGGGTTTGTCAAGAAGCAAAATTGGCACATTTGGGCGACTGAGTATCCTCATTTCTTCTCTTCAGCCTATACAGATGACTGTCGCGTGCAGTGTCCAGTCACGGAATGATCGGTGCGATATTCCTTGATGGCGGTTCTAGGTGCTGCTGCTACGGTCTCAGGTTCAAATCCTGCCTCGGGCATGGATGTGTGTGATGTCCTTAGGTTAGTTAGGTTTAAGTAGTTCTAAGTACTAGGGGACTGACGACCACAGATGTTAAGTCCCATAGTGCTCAGAGCCATTTGAACCATTTGAACCATTTGAACCTTGATGGCACGGTAACTGTCAAACGGTACTTGAAGGCTTTGTAAGATTATTTCATCCCCATTATCCAACTGACCCTGATTTCGACAAGATGTGGTTCATGAAAGATGGAGCTCGATCCCATCAAAGCAAGAGAGTGTTTGATGTCCTGCAGGAGCACTTTGGGGAACGCATTCTGGCTCTGGGGTGCTCAGAGGCCCTGATTGGCCGCCATATTCTGCGGATCTGAACACATGCGACACCTTTTTGTGGGACTATATGAAAGACAAGGTGTACAGCAACAACCTCAAAACCATTGCTGAGCTGAAAACAGCCATTGACGAGGTCATCGACTGCACCGATGTTCCGACACTTGAGCAGGTAATGCACAGTTTCGCTATTCATCTGCACCACATCATCGCCAATGACAGCAGACATATCGATCATGTCATAACCTAAATACGAATATCTGTAGTGACCTTTATATATTGGATAAAGATTTTGCACGCTGTAGCTTGTAACTAATTTACGTTCTTTTCGTATAGTTCAATAATTGTCACCCTGTATACAGGGTGTTACAAAAAGGTACGGCCAAACTTTCAGGAAACAGGACAAAGAAAGAAAATATGTTATGTGGACTTGTGTCCGGAAACGCTTACTTTCCATGTTAGAGCTCATTTTATTACTTCTCTTCCAATCACATTAATCATGGAATGGAAACACACAGCAACAGAACGTACCAGCGTGACTTCAAACACTTTGTTACAGGAAATGTTCAAAATGTCCTCCGTTAGCGAGGATACATGCATCCACTCTACGTCCCATGGAATCCCTGATGCGCTGATGCATCCCTGGAGAATGGCGTATTGTGTCACAGCCGTCCACAATACGAGCACGAAGAGTCTCTACATTTGGTACCGGGGTTGCGTAGACAAGTGCTTTCAAATGCCCCCATAAATGAAAGTCAAGAGGGTTGAGGTCAGGAGAGCGTGGAGGCCATGGAATTGGTCCGCCTCTACCAATCCATCGGTCACCGAATCTATTGTTGAGAAGCGTACGAACACTTCGACTGAAATGTGCAGGAGCTCCATCGTGCATGAACCACATGTTGTGTCGTACTTTTAAAAGCACCGAAGTCAACATTACCTTTCTTCAATTGGGAAAAACTGGTGGTTAATCGAGGAAGTACAGTACATACTGACGAAACTAAAATGAGCTCTAACAAGCAAATTAAGCGTTTCCGGACACATATCCACATAACATCTTTTCTTTATTTGTGTGTGAGGAATGTTTCCTGAAAGTTTGGCCGTACCTTTTTGTAACACCCTGTATAAAAGTAAAATGTAAGTGGGCTGATATATGATCGTGAAGCAGTCTGTACCACTTACGTTACACGGTGATACCCTCTCACTTTTCTATTCGCCGCTAGTATGTTGGAAGTCGGGCAGGCGAAAGACCCTGTGATATTTCCAGTTTTTATTATTAACACTAGGCCTGGTATGTGCGGAGTCATTCTAGAGACGATGTGGGTAGAAAATGGGGAAACTGCTGAAATAACGAATTTGACAAAGGACAGATTGGTATATCCCAGCGTCTGTGAACGTGCATCTTGTAAGTGGCTAAGCTGGTCCTCTTTCCGCGTGCTACTGTCGTGTTCATCTGTGGAAAGTGGTTGAAGAAGTGTGAAATCACGAGTAGACAACGAAGTGTTATACTTCCACATCTCGTAAGAGAACGGAAGTCAAGACTTGCCGGTTCTTTAAATCAGAATAGTCGGCGATTTCTCGTTGGCCAGACGACAGAGTACAAATATGGTGCAATACACTGTTCGGCGCAAATTGTTGAACATGGGATTCCACAATTAACGCAACAGTAATCAGTCGGATTGCCGTAGGCACGCAGTCATCAAGAATGGACATATGCCGTCATTCAGGCGAATGGCTGCTCGAAACACGCACCTCACAACGGCCGCAGATCGCAATACTATGCAGTGGGGAACACTCCCCTGGGATTCTGTGGGACTTGATGAAGACACCATGACAACTGCGAACTATGTGAACATTGCTGGGAGCAACCTGCATCTCTTCATGCTTGATGTCTTCCCTAACGGCGAGCCGCGCGGGGTAGTCACACGGCTACCCGCAGTCGGAGGTTCGAGTCCTCCCTCGGGCATGGGTGTCTGTGTGTGTTGTCCTTAGTGTAAGTTAGTTTACATTAGATTAAGTATTGTGTAAGCTTAGGGACTGATGACCTCAGCAGTTTGATTCCATAAGACCATACCATATTAACTTACCACAAATTTCCAAATTTTCCTAACGGCAACGGCATCTTCCGGCAGGATAAATGGCCATGTCACAAGGCCAGAAACGTGCTACAGTGGTTTGAGGAGCATGATAGTGAACTCACGTTAAT
Organism: Schistocerca gregaria; assembly: GCF_023897955.1. NCBI lineage: Eukaryota > Metazoa > Arthropoda > Insecta > Orthoptera > Acrididae > Schistocerca > Schistocerca gregaria. The sequence continues at coordinate 704,264,755 of NC_064921.1, forward strand.
GTACTGGCCACCGAACACGTCTGACCTGAACCTAATGGGACACTTCTAGGACGCTATCGGTGGCCCACAAAGGACCGATCCATAATTTACGTGAACTGCGTGACCTGTGCTAGACATCTGATGCCCCATACATCCGAAAACCTACCGAGGACAGGTGAAACCCATGCTCCGAATCATCGCTGCTGTAACGCGTTCCAAATGTAGGCTGACAAGCTATTAAGCACGTGATAGTTATGGTTTGAGTCTTCAGTGTATGGCCAATACTCCATCTGTGGGTATCTTCAGCTGATATTTTAAATAGGTATGTATGTGCCTTTCGATTGTATAGAGTTGATGCAGTAAGACGGATCGATGTGGAAACTTGGTGTGGAACGGTGTGCTCGATTTGTTGGTATATTGTCCCGAACTTGGCAGCGTATCTACAACGAAAGGTGTACCACTCGCGGCCTCGTAACACAGCTTAAGAATGGTGATTGTATAAGATCCCTACCGACAAGAACCAGAGACGAGTTTCACGCATTGTCAGTGACAGTGGGTTCAAATCCGACAAAAATAGCTCCTCTCCGTGAAAACATGTACATCTCAAGCAGGTTACTTCAAAACATTGCGAAGGGAACTGCTTGTAATGGACATTTAGATTGGGGTACATCGTAAAATGACATTGATGACAGCGGTTCATGAAGCTTTACGTCTTCAGTGGGCCAAACAACACAGAAACTGGACAGTAGCTGATTGGAGGCGTATCGTGCGGTTCGACGTGTCACAACGTTGCCCCCTTTCAGATGATGCAAGGCGTCGAGTGTACTGGCTGTCCATATATGTGGAGGATGTGGCTTGGACTTGAGGTGGTTCGGTGATTTTTGAGGTAGTTCTTCGCACGAAGGGCTTTTGATTAGGTTTCCAAGAACATGAATCGGGTTTCAACACTAGATGAGCACCTGACATTGCCCAAATATGTATTTATTCCAGTCTTCCATTAGTCCATCTCCTGCTTCCCTTTCTGTCCATGTCCACTACCTCCCTCTCTCTGTCTACTTCCTCCACCCCCAACCCCACACTCTGTCTACCTCTTCCTACCCCTCTTTCTGTCCATCAACTCCTCCCCCTCTCTCCATCAATCTGCTCCTCCTCTCCTGTCCATCTGCTCCTTCTCCCTCTAGCTCCATCTCCTCCTCCTACTCTCTTTGTCAATCTCCTCTTCCCCTCTCTGTCCATCTTGTGCTTCTGCTCTCTTCGTCCATATCCTCCCTCACTGTCTACTACCTCCCCCTTCCTTTCTGTGTCCATTTCCTCCTCTCCACTTTCTCTGTCGTTCTCCTCCTCTTCCGTTTCTCTTTCCATTTACTTCTCCATATATTTCACACATATTTAACGTGTGTTTGTAGATATGTGTCAACCTCTGTGTCTAGAGAGTTTCGTCCTTAGTCTCATTTTCATGCACCTAAAAGTTTATGACGTCACATCGCCTGAATTATGTGCTCTACGTGATGTAATTGTGCAGGTACACCCAGTGGTATGTGTGCCTACCGTTGTGAATAGAATTAGTAGTGAAGGAGTAATAACTTAAAACATCATGCATGGCGCGGCAGTCTCTGACGCATCTCAGTGTTTATGAGGTTTATCTCCTGAATTATGTGTCTTAAGATCGTGTAACTTTTCTGGTACGTTCAGTAGTATATGTGAATTCTGTTTGCTAAAAGCATCACGAATACAATTGGTAGTAAAGACGTAAAAAACAAAAACGTCATGCTCCATGTGACAGTTTTACTTCATGAACAGCGAAATGTGGTAGCCGATAAACTTTTTACGTTTCATCATTTTGTGGGTGTGGTCGCTACGGTCGCTACTGCCTCGGGCATGGATGTGTGTGATGTCCTTAGGTTAGTTAGGTTTGAGTAGTTCTAAGTTCTAGGGGACTGATGACCTCAGACGTTAAGTCATATAGTGCTCAGAGCCATTTGAACCAATTATCGGTGTCGCCGGGGAGAAAAAGTTTGGCCGGCCGCGGTGGTCTAGCGGTTCAGGCGCTCAGTCCGGAACCGCGGGACTGCTACGGTCGCAGGTTCGAATCCTGCCTCGGGCATGGATGTGTGTGATGTGGTTAGGTCAGTTAGGTTTAAGTAGTTCTAAGTTCTAGGGGACTGATGACCTAAGATGTTAAGTTCCATAGTGCTCAGAGACATTTGAACCATTTGAGAAAAAGTTTCGCAAAAGTTTGAAATTATGTTTGGAGTTCGTTGCAAGTCTTGAAGTGCTCTCATTCTCAAATGCTAGATGACTGAAGTGTGAGTACCCTCGCGTCATGGGCTACACTGCTTCTTCGTCCACACCCGCACCCCTTTGATAGGTGAGTAGGTCTTACACACATAGAGATTGTTTCCAGACAGTAAATGATATGTGTACAAAGTTTGGTTGAAATCGGTCCTGTGGTTTAGGAGTAGATGTGGAACATACATACACACAAACATTTTTATAATTTGCATGGGTTCTCGCTGACCAAGTGCTGAACTTTCCTCTACAGCTTTCTGCTGATATGCTGTGGACGCACTCACCTTCCAAGATGACAACAGCTGTGCTGACACCAAAGGAGCTTGACACACTTCAATTGGCCCGCTAAACATTCTATGAATTTTGCGGGATTGTTTGGAACAGGGGGTGCAACCCAGCATTAGACATCCCTTCATTTTGGTAGCCCTACGGGGCCTAATCATGAATGAGTCGCTTAATTGAGATATGGAATACACGAAGAAACCTGTGGGCTCCTTTCCTCGCCGAACTAGGGATCATGTCAAAGCTACGGGCGGTAGCTTAGATTGATGTGTACTGTGAGTGACAAATTTTTTGTCCACTGTATTTAAGTTATTACTCGCCTCTCTGATATGTTGTTCTTTTCCCTTGTGGACGAATTCTGCTGCAACCTGACAAACGTGTCTGGCAGACAGATGATCGACGGAAGTACACTGATGCCAAAACATTTGGACGAAAGTAAGTTTCGCGTAATGTGTCTCTGCTAAGTAACGTAGCTCCATTAAGGGGGGTAGGACGTCAAACGGGCCGACTTGGAGCAGGAGAGGCAAGACAGGACATTTCAATTTCCAGTGTCTATACTTTTACAAATAAATTCATAAAACTTTGTTAGCATCACCAGGAACGATTCAGGATTCACACTCATTGCAGTGAAAGTTCGAAAACATAACAAAATAAATTGTTTTACCTGCGAAATTTCATCATTTTTTCACTTACTAATGGCTCCATTTGTTGCCATAGGTACACTTTTCTTCATAAGTTAGAGAGATTCTTCAATGAACTTTGCACAGCATACTTACCATACTCACAAGTGTATGAAACTCTAGAATTGATTCAATTTATGAAAAAACGAATGAATTGTTATATTTTAAACTTCATGTTTAGAAAAACACAAATTTTATAGTTAATTTCCTCAATGTTTACCACAGTTTTTAATATATTTGGAAAATTCTAGAGTTTCATACACCTTTAAGTATGGTTTGTATGCTGTGCAAAATTCATCGAAGAATCTCTCTTACTTATGAAGAAAAGTGAACCTATAGCAACAAATACTGCCATTAGTAAGTGAAAAAAATGATGTAATTTCATATGTAAAAAAAATCATTTCGTTATGTTTTCGAACCTCAACTACTGTGAATGTGAATTCTGAATTCTTCCTGGTCATGCTGACAAAGTTTTATGAATTTATATGTAAAAGTATAGACAGTGGAAATTAAAATGTCTTGTGCTGCCTCTCCTGCTCCAAGTCGGCCCGCTTGACGTCCTACCCCCCTTAAACTTTGACGATGCATAGAGGGAACAGTGCAGAAGGGAACTGAAAGAAATGAGACGAACATAAATTCAAACAGAATGATTCCACCGCAATTACCACGATTCAAGATGGTCTCCTGGGCATTACAGAATGTGGGACATGGTTCATAATAAGGAGGGTGATCACAACATAGGGCATAGCATGCTCTACAACGTGCTCCCATGGTGGCCAAATGGTAAATAAGGAGTTCTTGTGGTACGGCGTTCGACTCCTCCACCAGCGTGTTGACAAGGTGCTGGATCCCCAACGTGCTCAACGGGATTTAAGTCGGGAGAACGGGCAGGCCAGTCCATTCGCCAAATTTTGTCTCGCATCAGGAGCTTCTCCACCTGCGCTGTTCGATGTGGTCGCGCGTTATCATTCATAAAAATGAAGTCAGAGCCGATGCACCCCTGAGAAGTCTCACGTGGGAAAGCAGTACAGTATCACAATAACTTTAACCGCTGAGTGTACCGTGTTCAAAGATTTAGAGGCCAATACGCCCATGCAACATTATGCTTCCCATAACCATAACACTTGGACCACCAAAACAGTGCTGGAAGTATTCTCACATGGTAAGAGGTCGGTACACGTAATGCACCTACGCACGCTGTCGAACAAAACTATTTTCGTGGTTAAGGTGATATGGTGTTCGAAGGCACAATAGTGTATCGCCGTACTCACCTCCAAACCATTGAACAGGATACACTGTCGGGTCAAGGCTATCGTGACTCGGAACTCGTTCCACGTGTGCTTCTTTTCAGGGGTGCTTTCGGCCTTGAGTGCATTTTTATGGAAGACAATGCGCGACCGCATCAAGCAGAGCAGATGGAACGGGAGGATATTCGAGAAATGGAGTGGCCTGCCCAGCCCCTTCCCCCCCAAACTTAAATCCCAAAGGTCTCGGCAGAGGGGGGGGGGGGGGGGGGAGGCGTTGCGGAGACGTATCGCAGCAAGTGCACATGCATCAACAAACCCTCCAGCAGTCGTCACCCGCGCTGGTGGAGAAATCGAACGCGCTACCACAAGAACTCCTTAGCAACTTTGCGACCAGCGCGGCGGCTCGTTACAGACCCCGTATTGCCCCAGTGGTGATCAGACAACCCATTAAGAACCGTGTCCCACCTTTCGTGATGTCCAGGGGACTACAGTGCCATATCTGTTCCTCTCAATGTTCGTCTTTGAGTTACCTTCTGCGGTTTTCTGTGGCAGTCTTTCTCCACTACTGGCCATTAAAATTGCTACACCACGAAGATAACGTGCTACAAACGCGAAATTTAACTGACAGGAAGAAGATGCTGTGATATGCAAATGATTCGCTTTTCAGAGCATTCACAGAAGGTTGGTGCCGGTGGCGACTCCTACATCGTGCTGACTTGGGGAAAGTTTCCAACTCATTTCTCATACACAAACAGCAGTTGACCGGCGTTGCCTGGTGAAACGTTGTTGTGATGCCTCCTGTAAGAAGAAGAAATGCGTACCATCACGTTTCCGACTCTGATAAAGGTCGGATTGTACCCTATCGCGATTGCGGTCTATCGTATCGCGACATTGGTACCCGCGTTGGTCGAGATCCAGTGACTAGCATAATATGGAATGGGTGGGTTGAGGAGGAGGGTAATACGTAACGCCGTGCTGGATCCCAACGGCCTCGCATCACTAGCAGTTGTGATGACAGGCACCTTATCCGCATGGCTGTAACGGATCGTGCAGCCACGTCTCGATCCCTGAGTCAACACATGCGGACGTTTGCAAAACAACAACCATCTGCACGAACAGTTCGACGACGTTTGCGGCAGCATGGACTGTCAGCTCGGAGACCTTGCTTCCGGTTACCCTTGACGCCTGCGTGATGGTATGGGGTGCCATTGGTTACACGTCTCGGTCACCTCTTGTTCGCATTGACGGCAGTTTAAACAGTGGACGTTACATTTCAGATGTGTTACGACCCGTGGCTCTACCCTTCATTCGATCCCTGCGAAACCCTACATTTCAGCAGTATGATGTACGACCGCATGTTGCAGGTCCTGTACGGGCCTTTCTGGATACAGAAAATGGTCGACTGTAGCCCTGTCCAGCACATTCTCCAGATCTCTCATCAATTGAAAACGTCTCGTCAATGGTGGCCGACCAACTGGCTCGTCACAATACGCCAGTCACTACTCTTGATGAACTGTGGTATCGTGTTGAAGCTGCATGGGCAGCTGTACGTGTAGACGTCTTGCAAGCTCTGTTCGAGTCAATGCCCAGGCGTATCAGGGCCGTTATTACGGCCAGAGGTGGTTGTTCTCGGTACTGATTTCGCAGGATCTATGCGCCCAAATTGCTTGAAAATGTAATCACATGTCAGTTCTAGTATAATAGATATGTCCAATGAATGCCCGTTTATCATCTGCATTTGTTCTTAGAGTAGCAATTTTAATGACCAGTAGTGTATGTATGGTCCAAGTCTCATCGAGCTGTGTTACTTGGCAGTGACTCATCATGTGAATACCACTTTCGTCATTAAGTTTTGCACACCAGTGTATAAAACATATCTTGCAGTTAGTGCGATTTACTGAGGAGAACAAGGGGTGATGAGTCGACAGTCGGTTTCCGGCGGCTGTGGTCTCTTCAGGTGCGACGGTAGTCCACTGAGCGGTGTCGGCGGCTGTGACGTAACCGCGTCAGCTCCGCGGCCTCTACTCGCTCAGTGATTCATGGCGCGCCAGCTTGCCCCTGCTGGGAACAGATTTATCGTTACTCCCTCGCGCCGCTCTAGTGCAGCGTACTAGACTCGACGGACTGCCTTCACGGTACTCAGTCGCGTCAAGACAACCGAGCGAGCTCTTGTTATTCACTGCCGTCTTTGTTTAGCCATCAAGATTCGCTGCTCGATTTCTCTTTACGTCTTCGACCTGTCGTAGCTCACTGTGACATATGTTAGTCGTAGTGTTTAGAACCATATACGGTTTGGTGGCGTCCACCAACGTAATTCTGCTGTCTGGCATTGTTTTACATCTGCGTCCCACATCAAGCAGCGACATTTTGATTAGCTTTCTATCCCACGAAATGGAAACATGTTCGAATACTTAATTATTCAGCGTGGTCCATCTGAAGTAACTGACAATTTTTGGAGCTTTATGGGCAGGCCGCTCCAACTAGTTCGAAATTCTGACGATCTAACGCACCAGTTGGACACAATTTGCCACGATATCAATCAGGAGAACATCCGACAACTCTACCGATCAATGCCAAGCCAAATAACTGCTTGCAAATGTGCAAAAGTGGACGAACGCGATACTGACTCGTTCAGTTTCTAAAGCCCTTTCTCTTGAATACATCCAATTTTTCAGAAATTGTAATCATTTGTTTGTCTGCACACGTGCAGATTTCTACACCTTTCGCATAATTACTTCGTTGTGCGTCCTTTTTTTTTGGGGGGGGGGGGGGAGGGCAAGGGTGTACACTGAGTATCTCCTGATGGTTCAGGTTGTTGCAAACGCGGCATACAGGCCATTGTTCACCTCTGGGATTGACGGAGAACATCGAGAGGGTGCAAAGAAGGGCAGCTCGTTTTGTATTATCGCGTTATAGGGGAGAGAGTGTGGCAGATATGATACACGAGTTGGGATGGAAGTCATTACAGCATAGACGTTATTCGTCGCGGCGAGACCTTTTTACGAAATTTCAGTCACCAACTTTCTCTTCCGAATGCGAAAATATTTTGTTGAGCCCAACCTACATAGGTAGGAATGATCATCAAAATAAAATAAGAGAAATCAGAGCTCGAACAGAAAGGTTTAGGTGTTCGTTTTTCCCGCTCGCTGTTCGGGAGTGGAATAGTAGAGAGATAGTATGATTGTGGTTCGATGAACCCTCTGCCAAGCACTTAAATGTGAATTGCAGAGTAGTCATGTAGATGTAGATGTAGATGTAGATGTGGCTGAAGTGCACAGCGAATTTCGGTGATTATGTCGAAATGGACAGTATGTAGGAAATCTTGCTCTTTTTAACTATAATACACTACAGGCCATTAAAATTGCTACACCAAGAAGAAATGCAAATGTTAAACGGGTATTCATTGGACAAATATATCACACCAGAACTGACATGTGATTACATTTTAACGCAATTTGAGTGCATAGATCATGAGAAATCAGTTCCCAGAACAACCACCTGTGGCCGTAATAATGGCCTTGATACGCCAGGGCATTCAGTCAAACAGAGCTTGGATGGCGTGTACAGGTACAGCTTCCCATGCAGCTTCAACACGATACCACAGTTCATCAAGAGTAGTGACTGGATTATTGTGACGAGCCAGTTGGTCGGCCACCATTGACCAGACGTTCTCAATTGGTGAGAGATCTGGAGAATGTGCTAGCCAGGGAAGCAGTCGAACATTTTCTGTATCAAGAAAGGCCGTTACAGGATCTGGATCATGCGGTCGTGCATTATCCTGCTGAAATGTAGGGTTTCGAAGGGATCGAATGAAGGGTAGAGCCACGGGTCGTAACAGATTTGACATGTAACGTCCACTGTTCAAAGTGCCGTCAGTGCGAAGAAGCACCCCATACCATCACGCTGGGTGATACGCCAATATGGCCATGATGAATACACGCTTCCAATGTGCGTTCATCGCGATGTCGCCAAACACGGATGCGACCATCATGATGCTGTAAACAGAACCGAAGAAATGACGTTTTGCCATTCGTGCACTCAGGTTCGTCGTTGAGTACACCATCGCACGCGCTCTTGTCTGTGATGCAGCGTCAAGGGTAACCGCAGCCATGGTGTCTGAGCTGATAGTCCATGCTGCTGCAAACGTCGTCGAACTGTTCGTGCAGATGGTTGTTGCCTTGCATACGTCCCAATCTGTTGACTCGAAACGTGGCTGCACGTCCGTTACAGGCATGCGGATAAGATGCCCGTCATCTCGACTGTTTGTGATACGAGGCCGTTGGGATCCTGCACGGCGTTCCGTATTACCCTGCTGAACACACCGATCCCATATTCTGCTAAGAGTCGTTGGATCTCGACCAACGGGAGCAGCAATGCCGCGATACGATAAACCGCAATCGCGATAGGCTACAATCCGACCTTTATCAAAGTCGGAAACGTGATGGTACGCATTTCTCCTCCTTACACGAGGCATCATAACAACGTTTCACCAGGCAACGCCGGTCAACTGCTGTTTGTGTATGAGAAATTGGTCTGAAACTTACCTCATGCCAGCACGTTGTAGGTGTCGCCACCGGCGCCTACCTTGTGTGAATGCTCTGAAAAGCTTATCATTTGCATATCACAACATCTTCTTCCTGTCGGTTAAATTTCGCGTCTGTAGCACGTCATATTCTTGGTGTAGCAAGCCAGTAGTGTAACAAACAGAAATGAATCGGAATCTTAAAAACAAGTGGACACTAAAAGAACACCATAATAAATTTAATAATGTTCTGTTGATTTGATGGAATTATATTTTCCACTACAGACGTTAGCATATCTGTCTAGTAAGCAGGACACCGTGGTTCGAGTGCCGATTGTGAGACAAACTTTAATTCATTACTTCAGCTTCTGTCCTTCTCGAAGATAATAATATTAGACTGAAAAGTAGCTGGAAATAGTTTACCGCTGGCGGACGATGTAAGCGATCCGTCCTGACCATCAGAGTTGGTAGAATAAGCCCTCTGTGTTCACTAACAACATTACAGATTGTCGCCGTACTAGTGTGTGCTCGGCAGCAACCATGCTGCACAGTGGCGTTGCGTAACAGCTCCTGATAGTAGTGCTATAGGTAGCGCTAATGGCTGTTTGCCAATTAATTAGTGAACTCCCTCGGCGGTCTGGCGGAGCACGGCGCACCGCCGGCCGCCTGGAGCAAGCGGTCCAGGTAGCGAGCGCATTGGCGCGCGCTCTGTAGCTGCACGTTTTGGCGAGCTGCCTGTTTATCCGAGGGGCATCGCCCTATTTGCCCACTACGCGTTATCGAGCAGCACAATTCACGCACCTGCCAGCGAACAGCACAAGTTATCCAATAGCTGTACATCTCCCCGCTGGTATGCTGTTGAAAAGTGCCCACGTCGGCATCCAATGCGCATTTCTGTTTATGTAAAATGATAGCGTCAGCATCGTTGAAGAGAAATCTGCAACAGGATACACTTTTTGAGTGAATAATTTATTTAGTCGTAACTCGTTTCGGAGCTTCAGATAGCTTCAGATAGCAGCGAGAATTTCTTGTACCATGTATTGATGCGATGTTGCATTGCCTGTGTTATTCTAAATTACGATGCAAAGTTCATTTGGACATGCATCCATGCCCAAAGGAAAGACTTGCCACTGTACAGTGGCTACATTAATGGCAAGTCTTTCCTCTGGGCATGGATGCATCTCCAAAGGAACTTTGCATCGCAGAAGGTACATCCAGATTCTCGTCCCACAAGGCGGTTAACATGAGTTCGTGAATGACACACCACATGGGGCTTCAAGCTATTACAGCACTTTTTCTCTCCGTGGCCTGCATTCCCTTCCCCATGCCCCTCCCTCCCTGTCCTTGCTCCTTCCCCTCTGCTCTCTCTTCTTCTCTCTTGGTGTCGTTGCTTACATCAGCCTGACTATCCTCATGGTTTCTGCTACCTCTTACAATTTTGTTCCTCTTCTTTATTTTTTCATCTTTCCTTTTGGGCGTTTCTATACCCCCTTTGGAGTTCGACCTTCCCTTCCAAATTTTCTCTCTGTAGTGTGAGCCAACTGTGGAAGAACACGTTCCTCAGCTTCTTCGGCGTGTAGTCTTACTATCTCTTGTGTATGTCAAAACAAGAAAGCTCGGCTGCTCAAACAAAAACTAGACAGAACAAAATAATTGTCGGCCGAAAAAAATCAGATATGATTTAATCCTTGATGTCTATGAAGAATGTTGTTAAACTCCAAGGCTACACTCACACACAACATATACTGTGTGTCTTAATTATTATTCAGTTTTTGTGCATATTCTTTGATTTCTCTTCTACTGACGTTGCGTTGATAGTGAAGAATGTACAAAATTAATAATATTTTGTAAAGTGGGACACCAACATTCTAAACGTAAGAAAGTGCCTACTCCCATTGTCGCTAACACTAACTGCACAGATGTCCAGTTCGAATTTTGGATCTAAAAGACATCTACAAGTCAGAGATTTGAACAAAAACTAGTGGACCAGCAGCAAAATACTGTTCATGACAGTCTGGTGGGCCGTTTGAAACTGCGCGCGCAACGCACTGCTTGAATAACTTCAGTGCTAAATAATTCGGAAACGGCCCAACGTATCCAGTTTCTTTCTTAGCAGTTATTTCTCGCCATAAGCTATAACAATCTTTACAGACTGTTTCTGATCACCCTGTATATCTTCTGTATCATATCTCTTCTGAAAGTAATAGATCTTAAAAGTACCCATCAATCGTTTTGAATGTTACGATGTTGTGCCAGTTTCTTAACTAATTTCGAGATCCCATATAAAGAGCCTCAGCCTTTCAACCACACGAATTAATGGAAATGTAGTGTTTCTTATACTAAACAGATTTCACTGCTGTGATAACTTTGAGGTAGTATATCCCTATTAGTGCTGCTTCTTTGTAAGCGTTCATTATGCTCGAAATATTTGAAATGTTTGATAATTTAAAAACTTTGACTAAAGTATAACTATTATATTTTGCAAATCACTGCAGATGACTTTAAAATTAATTACAGCCATATTGCCTGACATCCTTAGTCGTTCAGATTCCCAGCTATTCCTCGAGCTTGCTCACTTCGTTTCACAGTGAAACCATTTACAGCTGCTCAGTCAAACTAACAGTTCACGTTTTGATTTGCCTTTTCCAGTTTGGAATTTAATACCAGGCAAGTGAACAATGGGAGTCACATTCGCTGCTCATCGTTAAAAATTTGACATTAACGAATTTGCCAGGCACGCTGTTACTACAGCATGCTGAAAAGTAATGCCTGCGTATTTTGTACTCTGTTCTCAATAAAGGTTGAAATACTACATGTCAGGCATATTACTCGGTCGACTTCCCCGTGTAACTGATGCACTTTGCAACCCTCTGTCGTTAGAGGGCCTCGAATTTTAATGTGCAACATGGCGCTATGAAGCGTTTTCTATGTCGACGTGTGAAGAACAGCGTACTGCAATCGAGTTTTTAGCTGCAGAGGACGTGCCACCAATTGAAATACATACGCTCCTGGAAATTGAAATAAGAACACCGTGAATTCATTTTCCCAGGAAGGGGAAACTTTATTGACACATTCCTGGGGTCAGATACATCACATGATCACACTGACAGAACCACAGGCACATAGACACAGGCAACAGAGCATGCACAATGTCGGCACTAGTACAGTGTATATCCACCTTTCGCAGAAATGCAGGCTGCTATTCTCCCATGGAGACGATCGTAGAGATGCTGGATGTAGTCCTGTGGAACTGCTTGCCATGCCATTTCCACCTGGCGCCTCAGTTGGACCAGCGTTCGTGCTGGACGTGCAGACCGCGTGAGACGACGCTTCATACAGTCCCAAACATGCTCAATGGGAGACAGATCCGGAGATCTTGCTGGCCAGGGTAGTTGACTTACACCTTCTAGAGCACGTTGGGTGGCACGGGATACATGCGGACGTGCATTGTCCTGTTGGAACAGCAAGTTCCCTTGCCGGTCTAGGAATGGTAGAACGATGGGTTCGATGACGGTTTGGATGTACCGTGCACTATTCAGTGTCCCCTCGACGATCACCAGAGGTGTACGGCCAGTGTAGGAGATCGCTCCCCACACCATGATGCCGGGTGTTGGCCCTGTGTGCCTCGGTCGTATGCAGTCCTGATTGTGGCGCTCACCTGCACGGCGCCAAACACGCATACGACCATCATTGGCACCAAGGCAGAAGCGACTCTCATCGCTGAAGACGACACGTCTCCATTCGTCCCTCCATTCACGCCTGTCGCGACGCCACTGGAGGCGGGCTGCACGATGTTGGGGCGTGAGCGGAAGACGGCCTAACGGTGTGCGGGACCGTAGCCCAGCTTCATGGAGACGGTTGTGAATGGTCCTCGCCAATAACCCCAGGAGCAACAGTGTCCCTAATTTGCTGGGAAGTGGCGGTGCGGTCCCCTACGGCACTGCGTAGGATCCTACGGTCTTGGCGTGCATCCGTGCGTCGCTGCGGTCCGGTCCCAGGTCGACGGGCACGTGCACCTTCCGCCGACCACTGGCGACAACATCGTTGTACTGTGGAGACCTCACGCCCCACGTGTTGAGCAATTCGGCGGTACGTCCACCCGCCCTCCCGCATGCCCACTATACGCCCTCGCTCAAAGTCCGTCAACTGCACATACGGTTCACGTCCACGCTGTCGCGGCATGCTACCAGTGTTAAAGACTGCGATGGAGCTCCGTATGCCACGGCAAACTGGCTGACACTGACGGCGGCGGCGCACAAATGCTGCGCAGCTAGCGCCATTCGACGGCCAACACCGCGGTTCCTGGTGTGTCCGCTGTGTCGTGCGTGTGATCATTGCTTGTACAGCCCTCTCGCAGTGTCCGGAGCAAGTATGGTGGGTCTGACACACCGGTGTTAATGTGTTGTTTTTTCCATTTCCAGGAGTGTATAAGAATGAAAGCTGTTGACGTAGTGATTGCATCGACATCAGTAATGTGTGACGCTGTGTTGTTCGTGGTCATAATGAAGGAAACGGTGGTGCTACACTCAACGCGTGTGTCAGAGCCCGGAGGGGACGACCACGTACTGCAACTGTTTCCAAAACTTAAAGGTTACCGTCGAGGAGTTCACTTTGATATGACGAAATGGTGCAAGCAGAGTTGAGGCTGTGGCTCCGTCAACAAAGATAAACATTCTCCAGTGACAGTAACAACAACCTAGTCTCTCGTTGGGAAAAATTGGAAATTTGTGGTAAGGCTATGGGACCGAACTACTGAGGTCGTCGGTCCCTAGGCTTACGAACTTCTTAATCTAATTTAAACTAACTTTCGCTTAGGACAACACACATACCCATGCCCGAGGGAGGACTCGAACCTCCGACGGGGGGAGTCACGCGAACCGTGACAAGACGCCCAAGGGCGCACGGCTACCCCACGCGGCTCTCGGGAGAAATGTATTCGCCGTACCCCACGCGGCTCTCGTTGGCAGAAATGTATTCGCTGCCAGTGTGACTGTTAGTAAATACAGTAAATGTGTAGAAGTAAAGAATAAAGAATTATGATGTTAATAAAGTTTGTCTTATTTAAAAAACTTTGAATGTTTTCGCGTAAAACATTCGAAGGTCTTACATTTCAGCATGTCCCTTAGTATCACTACCCCCACTTCCACGTTTGCTACTACTTCTAATAATACTTCTACTATTGTTAAATGTATTTAATTATTATTTACTTAATACGTTTTCATGTTCTTTGACTGTGTGTGCAGCTATCTTACTGCGGTCCAGTGTAGCAAAAACTATAGGAAAAATACCTATTGGCTATTTGTGAAAAAGGACAGAAGCACTAATCATCTAAGATAAATCCAACAATCGACCAAAACTACTAACCAGCGAAATATAGGAGGCATTTCCCAGCTCATCTATAAAACTGAAATCCAACACATTGCCATTACGAAGACGTTACACGTCTTTCCGCAGCCTCAAAATTTTGTCATTTCTTTTAAGTCCTTCAGCTGCTTGCACTCAGCTTTGCTGCCAGAATTCCTTTAATCTCCCCGACCTGAATCATTTACCTAATCACTAATTTCATGTCTCTACTCAGACATGAACATCTACGAGTACCCTACACTGAACAACTATGCATGTCCTACATCTGTTGTTAATAACAGTATGCAGCTGCATCCGTAACGACACGTCTCTGTACCTGGCATACCCATACAATCATACTTACCGATTCGTCGCCTACTGCATATTTAACTGATTCTCACTTCCACAGCACGAAATCCGCCCGGACATCTAACCCTCTAAGAAATGTAATCGCAATTGCGAATGTGGAAAACAATCAGCTGTAAAATGCAATGGCGACAATGAAATTTGTGCCGGTTGGTGACTCGAAGCCGGATTTCCCTCTTATCGCCAGCGGTTGCGTTACCATTTCTTTTTTGTAGGATTTTTTATTACCTTTCAACTTTTTTTATCTTCCCTGGATAGGAAATGAAACTACAAAATAGAAAAAAAACTGCTTGCTACCGCCACTTGTGTCATAAGAAAAAAAAAAAAAACAATAACTGCACCTCTTCAGGCGTTGGCGCCTATCTGTGTCTATCCCAAAACAACTAACCTATTATTAAGAGGGAGTTGAAAGGGAAGAGAGGAAGAGAGAAGCGGTAGAAAAAACACAGGGGAGAGATGAAAACTAAAGATGACGTGTAGAGGCTTTTTTTATTCTTTTTATTTCTTTTTATTTCACTTTATTTCACTTTTTTTTATACACCAGAATTACGGAAGTTGCTCGCACCTTCGCACGGTGGAACATCCAAACCTATCTTCACGAAAGTTTTTTAGATATTCTGTTTGTAGTCGGGTCATAGTATCACGTCGGCAAAATAAGCGTCACCATCGCATGGCTTGAAAGTTCCAGCTGGCGGGCCATGAAAGGCGCTCCATAGAAAACTGGAGAGGAACTGCTTGTATCTAGTGTTGCCAACAAGTGCACAGTGTCGATCATTAAGGTACGTAGGATAACCCAGTTCCATTTTCTGGTCGGAGCCAAAAAGATAGTAGACTGTGTAGCCACATATCTAGTTCACAACATTAGTTTTCACTGTGGGGCAATGAATCACGTCCGTAAATAAAAGCGTCTGGAAAGCGACCTGAGCAGGTGTCTGTCGCGTAAGAAAAGCCAAGATCAGTTGTGCAAGACTCCAGATGTCAGGCGACGGGCCACATGAGACTCAGAGAGCGTCTGTGTCGCCCACACCACAGTGAACACATTAAGGGTGTGCGAGGTGGAGGCGGTGCAAAGGAGGCCGTTTGACGTATCTGCCATTGACAGTGATTTACCAGACGGATTGGACGCTGGTATCGAGAAAGCCTGCATGCATCGCTTTCCACACACGACGCCATATGATCTGGGGAAACTTCTATTGGATAGGATTGTGGGGCCGATGCATTTGTAATGGATCGTGTAGAGTCTTTGTCTGGAGTATTCTTGAAAGTGGTAAGGAGCGGAGGATGTAACTTAATTCCAGAGATAAATGCCGAAAGTGATAAAAATCGGTGGAATGTGTGATAACATGTCTGAGGCTGACTTGGAGACTGGAGCGTGTTCATGTAAAAGCAGTTCAGTGAGGTTCGTCGGGAAAGAGCGCTAGACTTTCAGTTGAGAGCTAACAAAAAGTGGCGTAACTCTGTCCAATACGTGGAATAAGTCAACTCCTCCACGCTCCTATGGGAAGGCAAGGGAGGCAAATTGAACTTTAATAACATCCCAGTAGAGACAAAGGATCCCGTTTCCATCAACATATGATGAGCGAGGGTAATCGGGACCGGGAACACTTGTGCCACATGGGGGATGCGAAAGGAATGGTAAACATTCACGTATCGTGCACGCTCTATAATTCGAGGCATCTAAGAAAGTGAATAACAAGGCCAGCCCTGATCGTGTGGAGCAGACGTTTTCCGTTTGTTGCCACCGGACGCCGAAGATCATTGGTAAAACAAATGCCTAACACTTAGAGGAGCGACGCATCTCTCAGGTAGGCCATAACGAATTTGCAGAACCTTCGGTTTGGAAACGTTAAGAGAACTGCCCGATGCTTCACCATATGTCGCCATCCATGTCAGAGCCATGCTGACGTCGTCTTCACCGCGTAAACCGAGAACGAGATCGTCACCTTGGGCCGTACAACAGAAACGGTGTCCGTGCAATGGCAGGCCCACCAGGTGTTCGTGAAGTCCCTGGAGTAGGGGTTAACGCCAAAGCGTACAGTGTCGTGTGAACCGGGCAACCCTGTCGGGCGGAGCGCTCAATCGCTAGAGGCGCGGCGAGGCGTCCGTTATAGAGTATTTTTGAAGTCGCGTCACTCGAGAGGCGCATCACAACTGTTACTATACGAGCAGCGCAACCTGTGTGGTGGAGGACCATTTTCAAAAAGGTGTGATCGACACGGTCGAATGCCTGACTGAAGTCAAGCGACGGCAATGCACCACGCAAATGTCGCGACCTGGCGAGTGCTATCATGTCCCTGTAAAGGCAAAGGACCATGTGTATATTGTTGTCACCACGCAGGGAACTCTGATCAAGGGACGTAACGTATCGTGCTGCCTTCTTCAGTCGTGATGCCAACAAACGGGTGAAAATGGTCATGTTGCTGGTGAGTAGAGTAATGGGCAGGCAGTCACAGATCTGCCATCGCCCATGTGGTATGGTGACCAGGAAGCTGACGCAATCAAGAAAGGTGGCTGCGATCGTCGTTGTTGGGGACAACAGTTCGCGACAGATAGACGTCCAGGTAGGTACCAACAGATAGCATAAAATACTTGTAAAATTTGGGGAGGTCAGTCTGGGGGATTAATTGACAGCTCCTGCATTGATAGCTTCTTCCTGAAGTTCTTGAGCCACGTCTTCTGATACGATGTTTACGGTGAGTGCCGCTATCTCTTAATTAAAGTCGGGAGACGCAGGGGAGCAACGTACAACCGGGTGAAATGGGAATGGAAAGCGTGACCAGTGGCGCACTGCGTGGTATATCGTCGTACTTCTACATCAGTGAGGTTGTGTGTGAGAGCTCGACGATGACTCTGGCTTTCTATGGGGAAGCAGTACATCAACAGCGTTTCATGAGGCATTTGACCCTGGGTGCGGGACCTGAAAAGGGTTCCCTTCCAAGCGTCAGAGTATGAGTGAAGTGGTCCGTGGTTTAGCATGGTGCACTGTTACTTGGTGGGTAGGAGAAAATTCCAGCGAACTGCAGTCTCGTTGGGTTGCATTATAAAAGTCCTGCATTGACGTCTTTGCATTATCCCACCAATGCCGGTTTTGTGTAGATTAGCCATCAGGATAGGTTCAATGCGTAGGCAGGATGACGTCGACGATGGAGGGCCCACACATTCCCAACGATCCATAGGCAGTCAGGGGCAGTCACGTGGGCACTGTATAATTTCCACAGGTCATGATTGCGCCACACCTGTTGGCGGGTGAGGGTGACATCGAAAATGAAGTCCTCGTGGTTGTAGGAAGCCAGAGGCCAAATTTCAGCATGTCGAGTGTCGCCATTAAGGGAAAATGTGAGGTAGATACGGTCGAGGCGACTGGATGAATGCGCCATATTGTATGTGAAACCCACTTGTCGGTAAGTTGAAGTGAGTTGGTGATGACAAAAAGGGCTTCACTCGGGGAGTGTCATGGGACGTTATCAATAGGCCCTTGCGTGGGGCTGACGTCCCTCTGAGGACCACATCATCCAAAGGACCCTCAAAATTGGCGTTACCTCGTCAGCAAAGAAGGTGAGTCGTGTGCGACATCGACTGGAGCCAAACAGTGCATATACAATTTAGATAAAGACACAAAACAGTGTGAGAGCCATGCTGTAGCATTAGTAAGGTGCTCTACATCCTCAGTGGGGAGCCCTGCATGGAGGAGGATGGCCACTGCATTACTGTTGTCAGAGGCATGAGAAATATGGACTGTGTTTCTGGTGGGAGCGTAGAAATCAACCAAGATCACTTCTTGGAGACGGGCAATGTCGATATAAGCAGTGTAAATGATGCCTCTGAGCACTGTGGAGCCCAAATGTTGGCCATATTCATTGTCACAATGCGGTAGTGTGTGGATGTGCCCTCCTATTGGCACAGAGGGTCCTGGGTGATGTCAGTCTAGTGTGAAATAGCCAGAGTAGCCACTGTCGCCTCAATCACTGGATGGAAACTGGGTTGGACCCCACTGTGGGACACTCCCCGATGAGTGGGCCAGCATCCTGATCTGTTCTCTCGTCGACATCGTCAGTCAAGGAGATCGAACTGGTGGCAGGCGATTATCACCCACCTCGAGGGCTAGGGGCGGTGATGCTGCCACGGTGGATCTGGGAAACCTCTCTCCATGGGATCTGTCATTGTCAGGTGGGATCGCAGGCATAGGAAAGGACACTCCCCAGATGAGACATTGGGAGCGGCCACTCCTGGAGCTTAAAGGGAGATCACTATCTGGTATGTGGTCCAGTATCCTTGACTTTTGAAGGAGTGTGTCGCCGGAGAGCGTTGAACTTCGCTTCTTCCATTTTCGGGGCGATCGCCACTTCTGGAGATGCTGTTCCACTTCGGAGTGTGGCCGTTTGTCGTTCGACGCCTTGCCCATCTGAAGGAAAGCAGAAGTAGGCACCCCACTCGGTTTGATGCCTTTAGGGGAGGGTGAGCCGTTTATCGAGTCTGAAGTGACATGTTTGGGTGGTGCACGATCTAGGCTTAAGCATCTGGTAAAGGAGTAACTGTCGCTTTGGGAGCTGCATCACTCTTTGGGATCTTAGAAGACAGTGACGGAGACACTCGGCCATAACATGGCACTTTCGTCAATATCCTGCATATGTCAACGGTTGGCCATCATACATGAGGACGTCTCGCTCACCATTTATTGGCGTGTAGTATGGTCAGTCTTGATCTGTCGCTCACCGTTTAACACTTGGTACGTCGTGAACGTCTCTCGTTTTTCTGCGAAGTGGCCCACAACGTTGCTGTAGTGTCGGAAGGCTTCAACGACCACATCTTGGGGCACCTCGAAAGGGAGACCAGACACCGAAATTGCTCGAAGACTGGAACCAGCACGGTCTATCACCACCTCCCCAATATTCCTCTCAGAATGTTTGAAGTTTAGCCCGTGTGCATGTTGTCGTATTACATCAGCGCATGCTTCCGCCGTTGTCATTGTGATGTAGACGATACTGCCGGTGATGGATAAGTGAATACGTTACACTTCTTGAGGGTCCAGGTGCAGCTCATCGCTAAGAACTGTTCGATTTCATAAGCGCTCATGTTCGGCTTGGAATGTAACTTCAAGTGATAACACTATAGTACAGCGTGTGCGAAAAATCCCCATGGCAATAACTGAAAGCAAAGAGAAACAGAGACAACTTGTAGATAAAAAAGTACGTATACAGCAGACATTTATGTGCAGCGTCTTGCCTTACGCAAAGATGTACGCGTCTTAGTATTTTCCTTTATATCTTGCGGAGTATCTCAGGAGTTATGTTTCGGAAGGCTTCATCAAGACTTTGGCGCCCTCCTTCATTAGTGTTGTACCGACGTCGAGCCACACGGCATTTGATTATTCGCCGTAGTGAGTTTTCTGGTATTGTTGTCCAGACTTTGTGGCGGTCATTTTAATGGGGCTTGGAGATGTCGCTGACTCATCAGGGGGAAATTTTTCCAACGAAGTACGACAAGCGACAACATGCTGCATGTATGTTGCTCTCGTATAATGGGCTACCATTAATTTCGTGAGGGGTTTCCTTAAAATTTGGATACCACCCCCTCACTCCCCATAGTGAGATATGGTGGGACCCCCCCCCCCCCCTTCTTGCTCCTCACGTAAAACTGAATTTTTTAATTTGTTTTAAACATCAATTGAAATACGTAATAAAACTATGTTTAAAATGTATATTAAACACTTGACTAAAAACATATTGGTCTAAAGATGCCCAATGCAACGGCCTCGAAATTGTTGATCAAAGAACCCCTTAATAGTAAAGTTGAAGTATTAACCATATTTGCAACATGAGTACCTCTCAAAAATCTATGGTGTCAACAAGTACCGTGATGACAGCCTCGTCCACATCACAATATGAGGCGGGTTCCTTTCTAGCTCCTGAACATAATGGAGATTTTCTTTAGATGGAAACCATATTTCTCCTATGTCAATTGCAGTATATTGCATATTCATCAGAAAATAGCACTACTGAACGAGAATCAGCATTGGGAAATTTTGCCAGCGAAGTGCGGTGAGCAACAACATGCTGCCACATGTTGCCCTCATGTAATGGGCGACGTTAATTCCGTCAGAAGTTCCTTTAAATTTCGTGATTCGTAGTCTAGTAAAAATGAATTTTTTTATTGTTTTAAACATTGATTAAAACACTTTAATAAGATTATGTATGAAAAGTAGATTAAACACGTGATTAAAAACATCCTGTTTTGAATATGCCGAACGTAAGTAATATTCAGACGGACGGACAAACAGACAGAGACAGACGGAGAAAGTGGCTACACGAAAATACTATTAACCGTTTTGACGGATCTCCAAAAAATTGATCTTTTATTTGTATATTATATACATTAAATACCAAATAACCTTTTATTTCCTTTGCAGATGAAAGGGAACGTTCTTTGTACTTCACTTTGAACCGTATGTAGCTTTTCAATCTCTTGATTTGTATGATCCCTATGAGGATTCTTCACGTTAGCTTCTTTGCACCAACGGTTAACTCCTTGCTCACATATGAGTTACGACTAGTCGGCATGCCGCTTAACATACGCAGTAAAAAATTGCTACAAATTCATGTTGAAGACAATAATAACATTGGTTTTATTTGCCTTCGAGACTATCACGAATGACTCCGTGGCAGACACGCAGTGATTTCTACCGAAATGGCAGAGCACCCCCCCCCCCCCCCCCCCCCCCCCGAATTAAATCTGACGATTGTGCGGCACTTGTTTCAAATCGGGGAATCCCGGGTATGCAAGCATGTAAAGCTTTCAGTTCAGTTCAGAGAGACCATAAAGACTGGAAGGCACTCTAATATTATCTATGCTGGGGATTAATTATAAAGAGCAAAATGTTATTCCCGGTCCCGTTTAAAGGAGATTTGGTGTGATTTTGTCCTACCTCCACCCCCACCTTCTCGCCCCCGCTATTCTGCACTCAAGTAATTAGTAATTGATGGACGTCCCCTAATTCATTCATTCACAAACATCGCTCTAAATCCTTCCGTTTTCAATTTTTTTTAGTACTGACGTGCATTGTTGCCCTCGGTACTTGAGGTTCAGGTTGGATTTCACTAGAAAATGCTCAGCTGATGAACGACGGTGGGACGTCTCTCGTCGCGTTTTCTTTAAGTGAGATCGGAAGTTCTCGAAATCTCTTTACAATGGATCTACACTTGAGAGAACAAGAAAATAAAAAGGGAAAGATAGTAGAAGAGAATAATGGTAGGACAGAACAAAGTTGAAGAGTACTACGCGTCGCTGCAGACCCGACATGAGTAGCGTCGTAGCTACAGTACAAGAGTGCCAGCCGGCAGGAGTGGCCATGCGGTTCTAGGCGCTACAGTCTGGAGCCGCGAGACCGCTGCGGTCGCAGGCTCGAATCCTGCCTCGGGCATGGATGTGTGTGATGTCCTTAGGTTAGTTCGGTTTAAGTAGTTCTAAGTTCTAGGTGACTGATGACCTCAGCAGTTGAGCCCCATAGTGCTCAGAGCCATTTGAACCATTTTTGAACAGGAGTGCCAATCAGTGTAAACTATTCCTGTGTGTGTGTGTGTGTGTGTGTGTGTGTGTGTAGCGCTGAGACCTGGCGCGTCTTCACAGGCCCAGTGCCTGCTGTGCTCCTCTTTGTGATTTCTATCTTTTTACTTGTTAAATTCTTTTCCAGTTGTGCTTTGTTTCTAACGTTTTAAACCCCTCCCTGTGTGGTGTCCAATGTTCCTTTTGTAAATTAGCTGTAAGTACCTTTGTAGCTTGCAGTGATTTTGCAAGCCTAGTTTTCTGTTAATATTCACAAGAGTGAAGAAAGCCGGCTAGTAATAGCGGAGGGTAGCTACGCAGCAGCTAGGTCCACGGTGAAGAGCACTCTCAATGTTCGCGGAGTTGCTTCGCGCTCGGCCCGTAATTGCTTGGGCCGCTTGAGCGCGATTTATGCGGCCGACAGCGACTTCCGCGTCACGCGGCGATCCTTGGCAGCAGCCACTGCGAGCTGAATGGTGTCGGCAGACAACAGCTGCACGGCTGGCGCGCCTCCACATTCCGCCAGGCAGGCAGTGGACAGTGGACACCGCTCCTGGTGGACACTGCGCGCCATGGGAGGGCACCATCGTAGTGCAGCGCTTCGGTGCAGACCGGCTTCAGGTTCGTTGACTGCCCAACGTAACGACGTCATACAAAAGGCAGCTTGGCCATCTAAGTAAGAACCGATACATGCCTCTGCTATCTTCGTTGTTCACCCACGATACAGTGTGCCTTCATAGCGGTAATATTCTAAATTGACTAAACAGCGAAATACTGAAAGAGCTTAGCAAGTTTTCAAACACGTGCGTCGCTTATTAAATTGTTTCGCGAAATTTCTCGTTCCCTTCAGCGGATCGTTTGTCGTAAACAAAAATGGCTCCAAGCACTATGGGACTTAACATTTGAGGTCATCCATCAGTCCCCTAGGCTTAGAACTACGTAAACATAAATAACCTAAGGACATCACAAACATCCATGCCCGAGGCAGGATTCGAACCTGCGACTGTAGCAGCACCGCGGTTCCGATTCGAAGCGCCTAGAACCGCTCGGCCACAGCGGCCGGCTTGTCGTAAACGCTTACGTATGTTTTAGATATCAAGTTTCTTCGGTGTTTGAGAAAGACAACACCTGTGAGAGAACTGAATCGCGGATGTAAATTATATTCAAAAAACACAACAAGTAACATGGGATTACTATGAAGACAGTGAATTTGAGATTACACAGTGTAACCTTCGAAAAAAACTAAAGACTCACATTGAAAAGGAAACTAGTTACGGGTTTGTAAAACAGCATGCCCGAGAACAGTTCAAGACGGCATCTTCAAAGCAGACTGCTTACAGAGCACTCGCGCATCCCGTCTTTGAATATTTCTCAATAGTGTGGGACCCATACGAAACAGGACTGTAGTGGAATACTAATCTAACCTTGTTGTTGTTGTCTTCAGTCCTGAGACTGGTTTGATGCAGCTCTCCATGCTACTCTATCCTGTGCAAGCTGCTTCATCTCCCAGTACCTACTACAACCTACATCCTTCTGAATCTGCTTAGTGTACTCATCTCTCGGTCTCCCTCTACGATTTTTAAACTCCACACTGCCCTACAATGCTAAATTTGTGATCCCTTGATGCCTCAAAACATGTCCTACCAACCGATCCCTTCTTCTAGTCAAGTTGTGCCACAAACTTCTCTTCTCCCCAATCCTATTCAATACCTCCTCATTAGTTACGTGATCTATCCACCTTATCTTCAGGATTCTTCTGCAGCACCACATTTCGAAAGCTTCTATTCTCTTCTTGTCCAAACTAGTTATCGTCCATGTTTCACTTCCATACATGGCTACACTCCAAACAAATACTTTCAGAAACGACTTCCTGATACATAAATCTATATTCGATGTTAACAAATTTCTCTTCTTCAGAAACGCTTTCCTTGCCATTGCCAGTCTACATTTTATATCCTCTCTACTTCGACCATCATCAGTTATTTTACTTCCTAAATAGCAAAACTCCTTTACTACTTTAAGCGTCTCATTTCCTAATCTAATTCCCTCAGCATCACCCGATTTAATTTGACTACATTCCATTATCCTCGTTTTGCTTTTGTTAATGTTCATCTTATATCCTCCTTTCAAGACACTGTCCATTCCGTTCAACTGCTCTTCCAAGTCCTTTGCCGTCTCTGACAGAATTACAATGTCATCGGCGAACCTCAAAGTTTTTACTTCGTCTCCATGAATTTTAATACCTACTCCAAATTTTTCTTTTGTTTCCTTTACTGCTTGCTCAATATACAGATTGAATAACATCGGGGAGAGGCTACAACCCTGTCTCACTCCTTTCCCAACCACTGCTTCCCTTTCATGCCCCTCGACTCTTATTACTGCCATCTGGTTTCTGTACAAATTATAAATAGCCTTTCGCTCCCTGTATTTTACCCCTGCCACCTTTAGAATTTGAAAAAGAGTATTCCAGTCAACATTGTCAAAAGCTTTCTCTAAGTCTACAAATGCTAGAAACGTAGGTTTGCCTTTTCTTAATCTTTCTTCTAAGATAAGTCGTAAGGTCAGTATTGCCTCACGTGTTCCAACATTTCGACGGAATCAAAACTGATCCTCCCCGAGGTCTGCATCTACCAGTTTTTCCATTCGTCTGTAAAGAATTCGCGTTAGTATTTTGCAGCCGTGGCTTATTAAACTGATAGTTCGGTAATTTTCACATCTGTCAACACCTGCTTTCTTTGGGATTGGAATTATTATATTCTTCTTGAAGTCTGAGGGTATTTCGCCTGCCTCATACATCTTGCTCACCAGCTGGTAGAGTTTTGTCATGACTGGCTCTCCCAAGGCCGTCAGTAGTTCTAACGGAATGTTGTCTACTCCGGGGGCCTTGTTTCGACTCAGGTCTTTCAGTGCTCTGTCAAACTCTTCACGCAGTATCGTATCTCCCATTTCGTCTTCATCTACATCCTCTTCTATTTCCATAATATTGTCCTCAAGTACATCGCCCTTGTATAAACCTGCTATATACTCCTTCCACCTTTCTGCCTTCCCTTCTTTGCTTAGAACTGGGCTGCCATCTGAGCTCTTGATATTCATACACGTGGTTCTCTTCTCTCCAAAGGTCTCTTTAATTTTCCTGTAGGCAGTATCTATCTTACCCCTAGTGAGATAAGCTTCTAGATCCTTACATTTGTCCTCTAGCCATCCCTGTTTAGCCATTTTGCACTTCCTGTCGATCTCATTTTTGAGACGTTTGTATTCCTTTTTGCCTGCTTCATTTACTGCATTTTTATATTTTCTCCTTTCATCAATTAAATTCAATATTTCTTCTGTTACCCAAGGATTTCTAGCAGCCCTCGTCTTTGTACCTACTTTATCCTCTGCTGCCTTCACTACTACATCCCTCAGAGCTACCCATTCTTCTTCTACTGTATTTCTTTCCCCTATTCCTGTCAATTGTTCCCTTATGCTCTCTCTGAAACTCTGTACAACCTCTGGTTCTTTCAGTTTATCCAGGTCCCATCTCCTTAATTTCTCACATTTTTGCAGTTTCTTCAGTTTTAATCTACAGGTCATAACCAATAGATTGTGGTCAGAGTCCACATCTGCCCCTGGAAATGTCTTACAACTTAAAACCTGGTTCCTAAATCTCTGTCTTACCATTATATAATCTATCTGATACCTCTTAGTATCTCCAGGGTTCTTCCACGTATACAACCTTCTTTCATGATTCTCTAACCTTAGAGCTAGCTTATCGAATTTTTCACGTTAACGTACCGTTGCGAGAGGTAAAAAAGCGATACAGGAAGAGAGAGAGAGAGAGAGAGAGAGAGAGAGAGAGAGAGAGAGAGAGAGGAAACAGCTGAAGTTCAGCTTAGTAGGTCGGCAGTTACGAATGGAACATCTGAGCCCGATTGGCAGTACCAGTTAAACACACGAGAACACCGTCCAGTCACATTAATGTGACCACCTCCCAGAAACGCGAATCTTTTGCGACGCAGACGTGCAGGAGGAGAGTGATTGAGGCCCTGGGAGGTACCGACAGGAATGTGGAGCCAAGCTCATTCCAGTGTCTTGGCCAGTTGCGCTAGGAATTGCGATTGAGGATCCATGGCACTAACAGCCTGATAGAGATCATACCACAGATTCTCGGATGGGTCTAGATCCTGGTAGTCTGGTTTCCAGAGGATTACAATAAACTCATCCTGTTGCTCTTCGAGCCACGCACGTATGCCGTGAGCTGTATGACACGTTGCATTGTCTTGTTGGTGGTTGCCATCACGTCGAGGGGAAAACGAAGTACGTGTAGAGGTGACATAATCCCCAAGGAGAGACGCATAACTATGCTGACCCATCGTGCTATCCATAATGACGAGATAACCCTGCGAATGCCACGAAAACATTCTACAGCCGATAACGCTCCTTCCTCCTGCCTGGGCCCTTCCGACGATTGTTGAAGTGCCATACCCGTCAACGGCCATCTATCCGATGCAGCGTAAAGCATAATTCATCTGAAAAGACTACCCACCACCACCCAGTGGACGTCTAACTGAAGTACTGACTTGCAAATATCAGCCTTCGTAGGCGATGAACAGCAGTCAGTACGGGTCCATGAAACAGCCACCTTTGCATAGCCCCTTAAGCTGCAACATTCGCTGAACGGTAGTTGAGAAGACATTGTTGGTAGCCCCTTGGTCAACATGGCGGTCAGTTGCTCAACAGTCGCACGTCTATTCGCTGGTACACATCTCCGCAGCCATAGTTCACTCCTGGCCTATGATGTACCACAGTTGCCTCGACGTCGGTTTTAGATGGCGCCGTTTTCTCATGTGCTGTATATGAGTATTTTAACCACGACGGCACTCAACAAATTAAATATCTTAGCCGTTTCGAAAATGCTTCCACCCTTGGGCCGAAAGCCAAGCATTATACCATTTTGGATGTCAGATAAATCACTCCGTTTCCGCATTAGGACAACGTTTGTGCTGTGTTCTATGTTTCCTTATTTTGTTAGTGTTGCCACCGGCCGTCTGTGGGTGGTTATTACACGTTGACGTGCAATATAGGCGATGCTCACATTAATATGACTTCATCGTGTACAAATATAGTATTTTACGAATGGATAACTTATCTCTGTCTACAAAACTCATGTAAGTCACGAGAATGAAATTGGCACATCCTCAGTTGCGAAGTAAGAAAGTGGTGCTGAAGATATTACTAGCTGTTGCTTTACTTCACCTGCTGCAGTACCGACCACCGCACAGGGTCACGATACCCTGATCTGCAGCTTCAGGCCGGGCGGTGTGGCCGAGCGGTTCTAGGCACTTCACTCTGGAACCGCGTGACCGCTACAGTCGTAGGTTCGAATCCTGCCTCGGTCATGGATGTGTGTGATGTCCTTAGGTTAGGTAGGTTTAAGTAGTTCTATGTTATAGGGGACTGATGACCTCACATGTTAAGTCCCGTAGTGCTCAGAGCCATTTGAACCATTTTGCAGCTTCAACCAATCACCAGATCCAATGCCTGTCTGCCCCGAAGGGTCGGTCACTATTTTGGTATAAGCGACCCATGGTCACTGGTGGCTCGTTACAAAATAAAAATAACAATAATGATCCTGCGATCACACCCAGAATACCACGTGAAGCCGACCGGTCGCCATGTCATCCTTATCTTATGGTGTCACTTGGATGCGGTATGGAGGGCATAGGGTCTGCACTCCGCTCTCTCGGCCGTTGTCATTTTTCCAGATCTAATTTAGGTAGCTCCTCGCTTTGCCCCACTATGCTGACTGGAACCTGTTCCAGTTCTCCTACCAACGAAAAGTCCCTGGGATTATCAGGATTAGCCGAGCGGTCTAGGCGCTGCAGTCATGGACTGTGCGGCTGGTCCCGGCGGAGATTCGAGTCCCCCTCGCGCACGAGTGTGTGTGTGTGTTTGTCCTCAGCAGTTAAGTCTCATAAGATGTCACACACACACACACACACACACACACACACACACACACACACACACACACAAAATCAGGAATTGGAACCCGGCTCTCAGCATAACAATCACACTCGCTGACCGTTCAGCTACGGGGGCTGACCGTTACAGTCTTCTTTTTCTTCGTTTCATTCATCTGTGGCCCACATGAAGGAATTTGTTCATGGTTTTGTCTTCTTTCCCGATTTTCGGTTTTTACGGTAATTCTTCATTCTTTCGCTGTGTTCTTTTCCTCTTTCATCTGTCCATATAGTGATGCACTTTCCGACTGTTTCATGAAACACGCCGAACTTGTTTCGCAAAGTCGACCTGTCGAGAATTTTCTCATTCGTAACGTTAATTTCTGCCAAATCGTAAGTTACTTCCCTGAACCAACTGACTTGCGTTTTGGGATTTTTGTCGAAATAGTCAAGTATGTTTTCAGACCAGCTTTGCTGGTTCCTTCGAAATGAATGACCATCAGATAAAATTCTTCTTTTCCTGGGAACATGAGACAGTTCTTCAGTTTAGGTTTGGGTTTCTCTACTGCTTTTCCTTATCCACGTACTTCCAACTTTTCACTAACCGAGTACTTTCCGTAGTACCTTCCTTTCTTTTTCTCCAACTTTTCCATTGCTCACTTGTTGTTGAAAACTAAATATCCGCTGCATAAAGGCGTTCCAGTTGTATGACTGTGTTGTAATGTGCAATATTTGATTTTACTGGAGTGAATGTATGTTGTAAATGTTCTTCGCTAAAAGATAACCCATTCTCATTTTCGTTGGCTCTGCTTTTGTTTGCTTCTTTTCTAGGCCGTTTGGTTGCATTATTTCCCCTAATTACTTATATTTATTCACTCTGTTGATTCGAGCATATCTTCTGCTTAGAAATTTTGGACCATCTTTTGATGTTCTGAGATGATTCTATATGCTCTAAAGAAATTTGTAATCCAGGCTTTTCCGCTGTCTCTTTCGTCACCTTGATTTACATAGTTGCCGTATCGATTTCCTCTGAAAATACTGTTAAATTATCTGGAAAGAATAGACAGTTGAGTTGTGAGTTGGACGTTCGAGTTCTTATACCCCAATCTGATTTCTTGGATTCCTTTTTGCTGAAGTCTAAGATTCCTTTCCCTTACTACTTTTCCTAAAACACAGATGAAGAAAACTAGGGAGAGGCCATTACCTTGTCTCAGCCAGTTTTGATTTCAAATGCTTCTGAAACTTCTTCATGGAATTTTATTTTGGACTTTGTTTCTATAAATGTTTCATTAATTTTTGTCTGTTTCTAATTCTTGTAATGTTTTGAAGAGCTGTAATGTAGTTATGGAACTTCCTGCGCCAGACCGAGACTCGAAACTGGGACTTTGGCTTTCGCAGCAAGTGCTGCACCGTCTGATCGATCCAGACACGACTCAGAACCAATCCGCACAGCTTCACTTCCACCAGCACCTCATTCTCTACTTTTCAAAACTTCACAGAAGTTCTCTTGCGAAAATATGCAGGACTAGCACACCTGGAAGAAAGGACATTGCGGATACAAGGCTTCGTCACATCCTGGGGGATGTAACAGAATGAAATTTTCATTCTGTAGCGAAGTGTGAACTAATATGAAACACCCTTGCAGATTAAAACTGTGCAGACAGAGAGTTGAACGCCTCGAGTTCAAGTCTCGGTCCAGCACACAGTTTTAATCTGCCAGAAGGTTTCACAGTAGCGCACACTCCGCTGCAGAGTGAAAACTACATTGTGTAATTAGGATTTAATCAGTGTGTTGTCCCGATTACCTTTGTTTCTGTGAAAATACGTTAACAGCAGTGAAAAATACTTGTAATTTGCAGTCACCAAAGCAGAGGTATACGGTTTCTATTAAGCGTCTATGTACAAACACGAAAGTACTGTGATGTGACTGCTGTCACTGCAGGAACAGGTCAACACAGCGCTGACCCACAGCCTGTAGTAATCCCGAGTATGACGTGCATCTCGGCAGACTCTTTACCAGGAAACCTATCCATATCGTCGTGTATCACTGTTCACATAGAAGTAGCATTACCAGAAAACAAATCTGAGTCAGAACCGAAAGGTAGTGAATACAACTTAGGTGGCGAAAGTAAGTGAGCATTACTTTTGTTAACATTTAGTAGCGTGAGTAAATGGAATACACTCGACTTTTGAATTGGATGGATTTTTCACTTCAATGCTAATACAAATCAAGTGTAACGAGCCACCGGACGCTACGTGTTACTTTGGCAAGTCCGTGGAGTTCGGGTTCGTCCCATTTTCGTGTGTAGAGACAGAATGACAAAAGCTTTTTGTGTAAATTTTCGTCGTTATTTCATAATTAATCTGACACAGTAGTCTGATGATGGCGTTACTACGCGATAACCTGTTATCAAAAATAAATAAATAAATAGATGCAAAACAACATCAAAGTTTTTATTTTTGTTTAGCGAATTTTAGAAACAGGCGAAAGGGGAAAGATCACCCACTACAAAATAACCATGGTACCGGCATTACTTCATGGATAGACTGCTAGAGAGTCAGTAAATAACAGATGAGGGTTACTGGATCTGTATACGAGAGCCGATGACATTAGTATGATTCTAACTCGTGAATGAAGAACTAATGAAATATAGGTAGAAACAGAGAGACAACTTAGCAAGAACGAAAGGCCCTGCTGTAAAAAGCAGCTCCGAGGAGACCGGGCTTTCCGATACAGCACTCATCATTGACATACTGGACCAGCACATGGCGTGATGTTCTGGGGGTGCCATTGACTATGTTGTGTTATGTTAACCAGGGGCCTAGAAACGACGGAGAGACTCCGTCCGCGCCGCAGCCGCAGTGGTCCACAACCCCACGACGACTACCGCAGTCCACTTCACCCCTCCGCCGCCCCACACCGAACCCAGGCTTATTGTGCGGTTCGGCCCCCGGTGAACCCTCCAGGGAATGACTCACACCAGACTAGTGTAACCGCTATGTTTGCGTGGTAGAGTAACGGTGGTGTACGCATATATTGCCCAGCAATCGCTCAGGCGGAATATGGGGAACCAGCCTGCATTCGCCGAGACAGATGGAAAACCACCTAAAAACCATCCACAAACTGGCCGGCTCACAGGACCTCGACACTAATCCGCCGAGGATTGGCCCTCCTTCCCGCCCGGAAAGCCGTGCCTTAGACCGCACGGCCAACCGGGCGGGCGCCATTGACTAAACAACGCGATCACGTTCGGTGCGCATGTCGGCCCGCCATTCTCTCGGCTCACCAGTTGACATCGCTGTGAGCTGTCCTTACGGTATTCACCGCTCCGGTTCATTGTCGGTAATACAACGCGTCTTGCGTCTGTCTGCAATACCCAAAAACTTACGGAGAGCGAATATGACTTCGACGTCGCGTACTGCTTGATGTTTATCATACGTCAATGGATTAATGCTTAGTGATCATCAGTCTTCCCCCCCCCCCCCCCTTCCCATAGCTCGTGAGATGACGCATGATCAGAAGCGTACTTGTGAAGTTAATGCCACATGGGACCTTATAAAGTAGCTCCTCTCTAATTTTTTTTTCTTTTAGGAACACGTAAATTCGATACCATCTGAACGGCATTAGAAATGGGTAACACCTATACCCTTGTTTAAGAGACAGACAGCAGATATTATTGACGAACTGCGAGAAACCTTTATCTGCTTCTGCAAGGCACGCATAATGGTTAGCGGTCGCAGCTTCAATTTACACTCCGTGTAGCACGTCTTTGTTTTTGAGTATAAACATATTCAACAGTACTTTTATTGACTGATAAGCCAAGTTCTTCGCTACAGTCCGGAACCGCGCGACCGCTACGGTCGCAGGTTCGAATCCTGCCTCGGGCATGGATGTGCGTGATGTCCTTAGGTTAGTTAGGTTTAAGTAGTTCTAAGTTCTAGGGGACTGATGACCACAGCAGTTAAGTTCCATAGTGCTCAGAGCAATAGCCAAGCCCTGTTCTTTTTGCAATGTAGAATTAAGCGTATTGTAAGTTATTCAAGGTCCGACTGCATTTCAAAGCGTTACGGAGAATCAGTATCAATACATGCGGTATGGCATTTGACAGGCAGTTCTCGATACAACTGCTCCCGTGTTAGAAGCTTATGAAATTTGGTCTCCCCGTCCCTCGACGAAATCCAGTTGGATCTATCATCTTACTCATTTTGACGTCACAAGTTAGCTATATACTCCAGTTTGATATTTAAAGACTGATTTCCAGTGCTTTAATGTTGCAGCTGTTTCTTGGCATACTAAACTCGCCTACATTTGTATAATTCTTCACCAGAGATGTGATCTGTGACCGTTTATTTTTTTTTCTTCTACCTCGCGTTCATCCAAAGCTGAATCGATAGTAATCTTTGAAATTGTAGACGATTTCAAATGTGCTGCATCGTATTACAGGTCCTTCTGCAAAGTTTTGACACGCTCAGTCGACTAATGTTTTGACACTCTGTGGCAAACGTAGAAGACTGTCTGCAAGAGAGAGTGAGTTCCGCGAAACGCTGTACGTCACAACAAAATACTGTTGATCGATTTCAGGAAACTTGGAAGCATCCGGCGCGTTTTCCTCAAGCTGTCGCACGCTTTCTCCAGGTGACGGTCAGCCAGTGTTTGTGTATGACTGAACGGCGGAGGAGGACAAACTCAGCTCTCTCTCCTACGTACTGTGTAACAAGGGTGGCTGGTCTCTTGTGGCCAGAGGTACTACGATTAGCACGCGTTAGTGCTGCAACGCGCGATTCGCTGGAAGCCTGCTCGAATCTTGGTGAGAGAAGAAACTTTTGAGGTGTACTTAGGTGATCAGGCGGTGAGGAAGTGTTTCGTAGAGATACTGACCAACTGAGTGTCTTGGGTTACATTCTAAGCTACATGGGGCATTCTATAACTAACGCGACACTTTTTTCTCGGCGAAATTCCTTGAAAAAATGTGAAATTTGTTGTGGGATATCGTCGAATATTCCCGCTCAAGCCCCTATAGCTTCACGAAGTTCAGACGGATGTCGACATTACACGTAGCTTCGAAATGGCGTCTGTAATGTTCCAAACAGAGAGCTCTCATTGAGTTTCCTTTGGAGGAAAACCAGAGCACCGCTGATATTCATAGGTGCTTGCAGAGAGTCTATAGAGATCTGGCAGTGACGAAAGCCACGTTGAGGCACACAGTTTTAGTATGTCAGGAAGTTTCACCGGAATGACGGATCACTTTATACCATATGGCAATCGGATGGAAGGGTTTGGGCTTGTCGAATTCCCTAAAAACGCTGCCTGTCGTCATGTGTGGTGACAACAATGATGTGGGGAGGATATGTTACAGCAGGGGACGTTTCTCGTCATTCCTGCGTGCTCTCACTGTTGTTCTTATGAAAACGCTAAATTCTGAAGGATATGAAGACATCTCACAGCGTTGTGTACTGCGTACATGAGAGGAACAGACCGCAAAGGGCGATTATTTCCATCAGCATGACAATGTACCCTGTCGTGAGGCAATGATTTATAGACAACCGAATTTGTGCAATGGACTGCCCTGCCTAGAGTCCTGACGTGAGCCCAAAAGAACATCTTTGGCAGGAGTTAGAAAGTGGATTTCGCTCCAGACAGCAGCGTAGAACATCACTACCTTCTCTTGTTTTGGCTCCTGAGGAATAATGGACTGCTGCCATTCCTCCACAAACATTTTGACACTTCACTAACAGTGTCCCCATCAGTGTCGAAGCCATCACAAAGACGAAGGGCGGACACACCCCACATTCATGTTCACTATTAGATGCCCAGACACTTTTGGCCAATTAGTGCTCAAGCGCTCGGATTGAAGGAGTACAGGGAACGAAAGAATAAGCCATATGAGAGTGACACGTAATTTTACCATAAAAAATAAACAACATAATAAGCAATATAAAGGTATCTGTTCGGAAGTGCCTATCTTTGCATACCTGTAAAATCAAAACGTTTGCTGGGAATCACTAAATACTTCGTAGCCTCACTCGGTGCGTTGTGAGATGTTTTTGGCATCCTTGGTGTGCGTCCACAACGTGGCCAAGACGACTTTGCTCAAGCCTGTCACAGCCTACGGCGCGGCCCATCTGCGTTCACCCAGTGTCTGAGGAAGGTGGTCTGAGGCACTCCAACTGCTCCCAAGCTTACGCATCCACCTTCATACCGACAGATAGTTTCGCTGTATTCCTGTCTCGTAAAGGACAGAACAGTTACTCGTCGATAGAGAGAATCTAACCATTGATCCAGATTACATTCCAAATGCTTCCACTGTGGTGCACCAGGGTGCTGCGTGGTTTCTGCTATTAGTCACAACGGACGCCTAGAGGCCAAACTGATCGTATGCAGTTGGTCGCATAGTATTCTGACCGACACAGACTCCGAAGCAGCTTCTAAAAACTAAGCGGGCAGTTCTGATGCATTCTTCTCGGGGTGCCTACAAACCACAGCTTTTAAGTAGCGATCATCCTCTGGTGCACTTGACCATTAAAAGGCAGATTTCATATGTTTTGTGGCCCACAATAGCGACCGAATGTTCAGATAATGTCGTTATGGTGTACTGACAGGTTTGTTTGCCATTAGGCGACGATGCACAAGGTCTAAGCTTGAGATACAGGATATGCACACAAGCCACATTGTCGTGTTTACCATTTGAGACACAGCACGCAAGTTTGAGAGAGCTACTAGCTACTTTGCTTTTTCAAGCTCCGATTGGTCACGAAATTCAAACCACAGCGAAAACCCAATGAAGCTTTGCGCAGATGTATTGCGCAGTGTCTCTAGTATGCTCGTCGATTGTGTCACATCACACTTTGCAGTTTTGAGCGCACAGTGAGTACCTAAAGACGCATAGAACATTGGTGCGTCCACTCAGGTGTGAACTGAGTGCTGTCATTCGATTCGATTTCTTCATGCATAGGGGTTCCATCTGATCGTAACAGCAAAGTGTGGCAATGACGCAGGAGCTATGAAGCAGGACGTACAGACGTTCCTTACGCATGCGGCCACGAAAGTAATCGAGTGGCAAACGATGATCTTGTTCAGCGAGTGTGTCAGGCGATTCCAGAAGCTCGTCTTCGATGGGGAATTCAGAATAAGCTAAGAAAAATGTCGTCATTAGACGTTGTCCTTCTTGGTGTTAATTCTCGGCAGCACATTTAAGCTTCAACAAAGACACTTCTACATCGTTTTGGACGGGTAGTGTTTGATCATCCACCATTAAGTCGAGACGTGCCTCCTTCTAATTTTCATCTCATTGCTCAAATGAACCGCTGGCTATGAGGACAGCATTTTGGCACAGGCAACGAGCTGCAAATCAGCTGTCTTCTATGACGAGGGTATTCGAAAGTTGGTTCAATGCAACGACAAATGTCTACGTAGGAGTGGCCCCTTTATACAGAAGTAGCGGTGAGTTGTAGCGAAATGTTGCAAATAAAATATTTTTGATTTTTCACTGTGGTTCCCATTTTGCGACCGATTGGAGGGTCAAAAAGATAACCCCCATATTTTTACTCCCATTACACGGGGACGATTTCCAATGGTGAGAACAGTTTTTAGAAAGAGGTTTCCAATTTTATTTTTAAGAAAGTGTAAAAAAGGCAAGTTATGCAAGTCACTAAGCGAGCTTAAACTTTTGTACCTTTTCGTTATGAGTCACTCGCGAGTAGTAGGGCCCTGTCCTTGCCAAAGTTTAACCGTCCGGAGGTTGTGCTAAATGCTATTTTATTCCCTCCTGAACGGCGAATATCAGGAGTTAACGAGAGCGTCCTCTTTGCAGGCATCACATACATTCCATACAACGCGCTTTTGCCCTGGTGTACACGTTTCATCAGTGTAACACAGTCACAAACACTATCGCAGTGACGCAGTGACGTCATACTGGACAACAAAATTCCATATACTGAAACACTCACCAAGCACTCTAGAGTAGCTTCTGAAAATTTGTCGCTAGAGTTCGAACACATTTGGTACAACTCATACTGTACCTAAAACAGCATTTCATGTGCCGCTTTGTCAGTAGGGTGGCAATAATTCAGCCTTTACTACTACATACATCTTTCATTCGTGATTCTGTATATGTTTGGTATTTGAAAAAGCACCTCATCGAAGATTTATACCGCATATAGGGAGAGAACTCAGATGAAACATCAATCCCAAAAAAAGAAGGGAAAGCTGATAGCCTTGGGAGGGTTAAAACTCTTCCATCTGCTGTGCAAGATGTATAAGATAAGCGAAATACCCTCATACTT